>NC_141668.1:171363716-171963716 GCF_028749965.1 Puma concolor
TCTCTCGGCTTTGTCGAGATCACCCCTCCTCCTTCAGGAGCTGGTGAGGAAACTGTGAGTCTGCCCGGCAGGGAGCAGTCGGGGAAACTGAGGCCAGGCCGGCAGGGCACGGCTCGCGGGTCTCCGGGAGGACGATGGGGGGGGGCAGCGCGGGCTGTGGAGCCGGAGGTCGTCCCCCAGCCCCGCTCCGCTGATGGGGCCCAGGCACTGCGGGCCGAGAGCTTCCCCGGAGCAACGAAACCCGCGTCGGGCGCCCAGCTCCGGAGGGGCCCCAGCGCCACCCCCGCCTCGAAGCCCGGGCCTTCGGCCGCCAAGCGAGACCCCCGCCCCCTCGCAGCCCGGGGCACCCTCTGGTCCTTCCCGGAATGGAGGTTCCTTAGACAATTAAAAATGTAAATACATATATTCAACCCACAACGCTCTCCGCCTTGCACAAAGGTGGCGAGCGTCTCCGGGAGCCCGGGGGTCGCACGGGGCGCGGCCGGTGGGTCTGCGGAGGCTCGGGGCTGGGGGCCCCGGGCCGGGCTGCCTCCCTGACCCGGGTCGCGGCGCCGACTCTGCGGAGCGCCAGCATGCGGACCCCGGCACCCCAGAGTGTGCGGCCGTGGACCCCCAGGGAGGCGACCCAGAGGCCGCGAGCGCAGGCCTGGGAGGGCGCCCACTTTCCTGACGCAGAGGTGGAGGCCCCAGGCAGGAGGGGGGGGCTACGCCCCTCCTGCTCAGGGAGCGTCCAAGGGGCGCCCGCCCCCGGGCAACCCGGGCGGCATCCGGTTGGCTGCGGAGCCTCGCCCTGACCTGGCGCCCCATTAACGCGCCATTTATCTGAACACATGGCACCCTTGCCGCTTGGCCAGGAAGTGGGGGTGGGGGGGGCAGAGACTCCGCACCACCGTCCTGCAGAGCTGACCGCCCCCACCCCCTGCTGCCTCCCTGGGTGTGAGCCCCGCCCCCCAGACCTCTTCGAGGGGTACTGGGAGGTTGAGACGTCTGGGCAAGGGGTGCTGGCCCGCCAGGTAGAACCTACCGGTGGAGGCTGGAAGGGACCTGGGCCGGTCACTGGATTTAAACACATCTCTCAGTGCAGCGCCCACCCAGAGCTGGGGGGGTCACCTGGCCCTGGCGGGGGGGGGGGGGAGGTCACACTAGTGCTTGGGGAGGGAAGACAGACTGCTTCTTGCTCCTGAGTGAGCGATGGGGGCAGGGTGCCCTCCCAGCACCGGGCCTGGATGCTGAGTTTTGTGGGGGTGTGTAGGAGTTCATCAGGTAGGGGAGTCAGGGGACGAAAGGCCCCTCATCACGTGGGGAAGGGAGGGCCGGGGCAGGGGCAGGAGGTGGGCCTCACCCAGTCCCCCCAGTACTGAGCAGCGAGTACCCACGGGCCCTGCAGTAAGGAAATATTTGTTGGAATGAGTCAATGAGATAAGGCTGGGACTGGGGGGGGGGGGGGGTGGTGTCGGAGCCGAGCCTCGAATGCCAGCCTGGGAGGCCAAGCAGGACAGGGCCCCGTAAGCCTTTAGAACAAGTCCTTCCCGACTCCGTCTGCACAAACGGAGCGCGTGGGAGATGTGGTGGGGATGACAGCCCCCACGCCGGGTGGGCGTGTGTTCTGCGGGGAGTGGGGGGCAGGCGAGTGGCTGCGTGAGGGGGAGGGGGACTGCTGTTCCTTCAGTCTGCAGCCACCTCACTACGCCTCCCTGCCCAGGGGGTGAGGGGTCCCCAGCCCCCCCCCCGCCCCCAGGAGTGACACACCCAGCAGAGACCCCCTTCTACTGCCCCCTCCCATCATGCCTCCTGCAGGGCCGGGGGGGGGGGGGGGGGGGGGTGGTGGGGGGGGGTGGAGTGGGCGGGGACTACGAGGCAGGCCCTCTAATTGAGCCCATTTTGCAGATGAGGAAACAGGCACAGGGAGCTTCTGGCACTTGCCCGAGGCCCCCAGCCCTCCGACCAGCCCCAGGCCCGCGGAACCGGGTGGCCCGGCGCACTGAGTCCTAACAGGCTTCCCTGCAGGTGTCGTGTGCACACATTGGTGAGTCCAGCCGGGGTCCCAGCTGACTCTGTGCGGCCTGCAGCCACACAGAACGTTTCTCTGAACTAGCCCTTCGGATAATCCCAGGGACCAGGGGAGCCCGTGACCCCCCCCCAACCCCCGAATTTGTGGGAGGCGGTGAGAGAGGAGACCGGAGGGAGACAGGGGCCTGCACTTGCCGTGGTCCCCTCTTCTGGGGCCTGTGACCCAGCAGCCGGGTGGCAGACTGCTCACGGCCCAGATGCAGGTGTGGGGGGATCCGTCCTCCCGGATCCGCCCCCCGCCTCCCACCAGCCAGTTAATCATTAAAGGGCCCCAGAAGCGGAAGGGTCAACCGGGCTCCTCCTGGAAAAGGTCACGGCCGCCCCCGACCTCAAACACTGGAGCCTGACCCTTGGGAGGGCCCCAGGCTGCAGGGAAGCAGAGCCCCATGGCCTGGAGGGGTTTGGGCGCCTCAGTTTCCCCTGCTGGTAAGAGAGGGAGTTTTGGTGCTCCTGCCTTGCCCCTCCCACTCGCCCTCCCCTTCCCCCCTCCCCCTCCCCCTCCCCCTCCCCCCTCCCCCCTCCTCCCCCCCTCCTCCTCCCCCTCCTCCTCCTCCCTCCTTCCCCTTCCTCTCCTCCCTTCCCCCTCCTCCTCCCCCTACCCCTCTCCTTCCTCCCCTTCCTCTCCCCTACTCCTCCCCCTCCTCCCCTCCCTCCTCCCCCTTCACTCCTCCCTCCCCCTCCTCCTCCCCCCTCCTCCTCCCCCTCCCCCTCTCCTTCCTCCCCTTCCTCTCCCCTACTCCTCCCCCCTCCTCCCCTTCCTCTCCCCTACTCCTCCCCCCCCTCCTCCTCCCCCCTCCTCCCTCCCCCCTCTTCCCCTTTCCCCCCTCCCCCTCCCTCTTCCCCTTTCCCCCTTCCCCTTCCTCCTCCCCTTCCTCTCCTCCCTCCCTCCTCCTCCCCCTCCCTCCCCCCTCCTCCCCCCCTCCTCCTCTTCCTCTCTTCCTTCCTCCTCTTCCTCTCTTCCTCCCTCCTCCCCCTCCCTCCCCTCCTCCCCCTCCCTCCTCCTCTTCCTCTCTTCCTTCCTCTTCCTCTCTTCCTCCCTCCTCCCCTCCCTCCCCCTCTCCCCCTCCCTCCTCCCCCTTCCTCTCCTCCCTCCCCCCTCTCCTCTCCCTCCTCCTCCTCCCTTTCCCCTCCCCCCTCCCTCCTCCCCTTCCTCTCCTCCCTCCCTCCTCCTCCCCCCTCCCTCTCCCCTCCTCCCCCCCTTCCTCCTCCCTCCCCTCCGATGCTAACAGCTGTAACTGCTGCTTATCCCGCCTCCCTAACGAGCACCCAGGCCCCTCAGAACAGTCCCGGTGGCTTCCCTCCGTAATTGCCTCGGTAATAAATCCCCGCACTTTGGCGGGTAGGAACCGCTGGGCTTCCCTCTCTTTCTCCCCCTCGCTCTTAAAAACGCAAACGCAACACAACATTTCTGTTATTACTGAACTCCCTGTGCATCAGCGGTAAGAAGACAGGTCCTTCTCAAGCAGCCTCCCCTGGGACTCAGCCGAGAAGCAGAACTTCCTCCAGTCCCTGCGTCCCCTCACCCCTGCCTGGAGGGGAGAGACCTGAGGGTGGGGCTCAGGCACAAGTGTGAGAAAACAGGAGGTCCCCGGGTGGGCTGCTCGGCCTGGGGGCCGGGCTCCCTGGGGTCACAGCACCTGCAGGACCGGGAGGGTTTGGGGAGGGTTTGGGGAGGGCTGAGGGTCACCTGGCTGACCCCTTGCTTGTTTTCCAGGTAAGAAAACCTCCCAGAGCAGCTGCCTCTCAGCTGCCTAGGAAAATCAAAGACCTTCAGATCTCAGAGGCAAAGACAAAGCGGGGGGGGGGGGGGGGGGGGGTGGGGGGGGGCAGGTAGGTGTGTGGCAGCCGAGCCCCACCCCCTGAGGGCTGGCTTCCGGCACTCACCCATTTCTTGCCTGGGGAGACTGAGTCTCACCTTGGCTGTTTCATTGGGTAGCTGGCCCCTGACCTCTGGGGTACCGTCCTCACGCGGTGCCTTGTTGCCCAGGGATGGAGGGGGACATCAGCCAGGGCCTTTTTGGTGCCACAGCCTCCACCCCCACCGCACGATCAAGGTCAAGTTGTGGGTTCCAACTCCAGCATCCCCTTACACGTATCACTGATGCTTTCGGAGGCTCAAGGTGCTTGTCTGTGGGATGGACTTAAAACACACACACGGGGGGCGCCTGGGTGGCGCAGTCGGTTAAGCGTCCGACTTCAGCCAGGTCACGATCTCGCGGTCCGGGAGTTCGAGCCCCGCGTCGGGCTCTGGGCTGATGGCTCAGAGCCTGGAGCCTGTTTCCGATTCTGTGTCTCCCTCTCTCTCTGCCCCTCCCCCGTTCATGCTCTGTCTCTCTCTGTCGCAAAAATAAATAAATGTTGAAAAAAAAATTAAAAAAAAAAAAAAAAAACACACACACGGTGCAGACCTGCAGGTGCTCAGAAAATGCTTGCGGCAGAGGCAGGTGCTGAGCTCTGTCCACGCCCCACACGGAGTGAGCCAAGACAGGTGGGGTGCGGTGGGGCGGGCGGTGACTGACCAGCAGGACTCCAGCTGGGCCTGGGAGGGGGGAGGAGAAGAGAGGGGGGCTGGGGGAGATGGGGGCTTCCTTTTCCCTCCAGGCTGTGCAGCTCGGAGCCACTGCCCGTGGGACCCTCTGAGCTGGACACTAGCCCCCCAATGCACGCTTCCCAGGAGATTCTGGAAGGCAGTACCGGGGCCCAAGGCAGGTGGATTGGGGCGGCCTGGCGTTGAGCTGCCTTGTTCTAGAGTCCCTGCTTTGCTTCTGTGCACAAATGCCCCGTGTTCTGACTCCTCTCAGGGGGGCAGAAGTGAGGGGCTGTGACAGTGCGCGTGGGGGCAGGCGGGGCAGAGTCAAGCCTCCTGGGAGCCGCTCAGGCTGGCATGTGAGTTGCTCAGGCCTCGGGTGAGCTCCCCACTCACCAACCCGGCAGGGGGGCAAGGCGGGGGCGATCGTTCCCATTTTGTGCGTTAGCAAACCGAGGCCCCAGCTCTCTGGCTCCCTTGACAATTACAGAAGTAATCGGGGTGTGGACCCGGGCCCCCGCCGATGGGACTCTGAGTAACGCGGCCAATCAGTTGTGTCTCAGTTTCCCCATCTGCAAAATGGGGATCACGTTGAGTTATTGTGAACTGATGCAGGTCGAGTGCACGGACCAGGCCCGGGTACATGGTAGGCGCTCACCCACATTAGCCGTCGTGCTAATGCCCCCCCAGGTCTGTGCTCGGTGCCCCGGGCCGGGCCAAGCCGTAAAGAGGATGGCCCGGCTGAGTCTGAGGACAGCACCCCAAGAGGGCTGCACGCTGATCCCACCTTGTCCTGCTGCTAACATCGTGGGCTCCCCTGCGGTTGTCTGATGTCTCTCTCCCCAGCCTGGGAGGCTGGAGGGCACAAAGAGGGTGTGGCATGTCCTGGTGTCCCGTCGCCCAGCCAAGGCCAGGTGGCACACAGTAGGAACACGTGCCCAAGGGGACGGTTCCGTTGCACTGGGGCGGGGCCTGTCCGGTTCACGATGATTGGGGGGCTCCGGGAGGGGTGCTGGGCCCAGCTGGGCTCTGGTCCCGGGCCGGCCTGGTGTGTGGAATTCGCGGGCTCCAGCCACTGAGTTTCCCTGAAGCAGCACCCACTGCCCTGCCCGCAGATCCGCGTGAGGGTGCAGACACATTTGTAGATGATGATTTATGCCGAGGGCAGCCCGACATCCCAGCTCTGGGCTCAGGATCAGGGGAGGAGGTCGCTACTGTGTGGCCTTCCTGCTGGTTGGCTCGGCCCGCTCAGAGGTCGCTTTGTCTGTGTGTGTGTTCTAATTTAAGGCGTATGGTGCGTAAAGCCCACGCTCTCAAACTGGATCGTCTGGATCGAGCCCAGCTTCTGTCCAGACTCTCTAATCCGTTGCTTTGCTGGGTTCTTGGGTCAGTTCCCACAACTGCTCTGTGCGGCACTGCCCCAGGGAGGCTTTTGCAGACTGAAGTGAGAGGATGCGTGTAAAGCCCTCGGAACGGAGCTCAAACGCTGTCCTTCTCAGTCTGCCTGGGGCCCAGAAGGTTGGGGGGTGTTGTAGAGAGGCAAGGCAGCCAGAGGAACAAACATAGACGTGAAGTCGAGAGAAGCTGTAGCTGGAAGAGAAGTTAGTCCGCAGAACCCACATCAGGTGGTTCTAAACCCCTGCCACAGGTGGGCCACAGTTTTGGCTCTGAGCTCCCCAGCAGGCAATGCAAAAAGAGAAACACTTGCAGGTATGTGCATATCTATGGCCATTCACACTTTTGCAGCCATGGGAAGGCATGGTCATGGGCCTGTGTGGAGAGCAGAAAACTAAAATGGTCCCTGTGACCTCCACCTGACGCCGTACCCTGTACAATCCCCTCCTCTTAGTGTGACCCCTGATAGCCAGCGAAGTATGGCGGAGGTGAGAGATCTCTCTCCCGTGATTGTGTTGTGTCATTTAAGACCCTGTCCTAGCAGAGACTCTCCTGCTGGCCTTGAAGAAACAAGCTGCCGTGTCATTAGGGGTCCACGGAGGGGGCCACGTGTTGGGAAACAGCCGGCATGCTCTGGTTCCTGAGGGCTCCCCTGCTCCCAGCTGACATCTGGACGGAAACAGGAGCTTCAATCCTATAACCACAAGGGCTTGAATTCTGCCAAGGACGGGGTGAGCTTGGAAAAGGACCTTGAACTCCAGAAAAGATTTCAGCCAAGCTGGCACTTTGACTGTTGCCTGTCGGACCCAGCAGAGGACCCAGTTAAGCCCAGACTACTGACTCACGGAAACGGAGACGTCGTACGTGTTGGAAGCTGGTAGGTGTGTGATATTTGCGACACAGCAACAGCGAACGAATACACGGGCGACACACTCTTGCTTCCGGCATTTGGATCTGCCACCGGCTCAGCGAAGGCCTCCTGCTCCTTAATCACACAGACGTTCCTTATGGATACTTACGTTCACTGAGCAGCTACTGTGTGCCGGGCTCTGCCCTAAGCTTTTGACCTGGGTCTTCTCGGTTCGTCCCTTCTCCAGTTTCAGGAAACCGAGATGCTCGGAGACCGAGGCCTGGAGGTTTAAGGGAGCCCGCCCGGAGCACACAGAGTAAGCAGGGGCTTGAGGCCATTTGGCTCTGCTGCCCCCTTTGCCCGCCCCTGCTGGTCGGCTCGCGTCTGCATCTCACCGAGCGACTGGCTCTTCCCCTGGTGCCGTCAGACCGCAGGTCTCACCTGCTGAATCAGTGTCCCTAGATGCGGGGTATCTCCAGATGTGAGGGACGGGCCGTCTGGGCTTCAGTGAGCCCTCCAGGGGATGCCAGCGCATGCTTACCCTTTGAGAACCACCGAGAGAGCAGATTCTGCTATTTGATGCCTCAGGGCCTTTGCACAAGCCGTTCCCTCCAGAGGAAGGCTGAGCTCCTCACTGGCCCTCTTAGCAGAGGCCACTCTCCCTGGTTCTGCAGGTCCCATTTGGTGTCCCCACCTCAGGGGAGCCCTCTGGCCCCCATTCTCAATCAGCCCCTCACTCCGTCATGGTCGCATACTTCCGTGCCTCTCTTACAGGGGTCTTGTCCCAGTTTGCAGTGATATGTTTTTTCCTGGATTATTCTGCTCGGCACCGTTCTCTCCCAGCAGACCGTGAACTCCAAGGAGGCAGGAGCTGGGGTCCGCCCAAGTGGCTGTGGCCCCGGCACCGGGCCTGGCACATAGTAGGTGCGTAGTGACTGGGTGACGTACAAGGGAGTGGATGAACGGGTGGACCTCCCCGTCTTCCTGCCTCTCGATCGCCACGAGGGAAAGGAAGGCGAATCTCAAACAACTTGAAATGTATCTCAGCCTGGAGCCGCCAGGAACACCAGCTCCCTCGGCAGGACGCATCGACCCACGGCGGGGCGGTGAGTGTCTGGCTTTGTGGAGGCGGGGGGTGGGGGGCTCGAGGAGGGAGGGGGCTGTGCCAACGCGCTCCGCAGCAATCAACACCCCCCCCCCCTGCAGACACTGGGGCAGCCAAGTGAGGGCCTGCCGGGGGTGGGGTGGGCCGTGGTGGGGGTGGGGTGTGCAGCTTCTGCGGCGACCAGGATGGAAAAGCCCTCTCAACACACAAAAGCAGGAAAGGCGCATTAAGCCCATTATCAATATTTTGCCTGGAAAAAAATACAAAAAGCATTTTCTTCTCTGAAAAATTAATATCCTGGAAGGGGCAGAGGCTGGGTTTGATGTCTGGCTCCTGGAGGGAGGGTGAGGCTTTGGTCTCTCCCCCCCCCCTCCCCGCCGCAGGTGCCTGGGTCCTTCTGTGCAGCTCCCACCCCCAGCCTGTCTCTGGCCCGCCCCCACCTGCTCCTCGTCCTGGCTGAGCCCCCAGCAGGCCCCCAATCCACCTCCATCTCCTCCGGGGGCGGGGGGCCCTCCCGATTCCTCCCAAGTGGGCCATGTTCTCCCACATCCCTGCCTGTGCTTCTGCTTTTCCGTTGTACATGGGCCTGCCCTAGGAAACTCCTACACTACCTGCAGAGCCCAGTCCCAATGCTCTCTCCTCTCTACACCTTTCCTCCCCCTTCCAGGTAGGACCCTTGCTGCCCTTCCCACCACCAACCTCAGCTCCTTCACTCCCCTCCAGGGACTCCCCAGCCATGGGGCTCTCTCTCCGGCCCACCTAGTGTCCCCTGTCTGCCCCCAAGCTTGGGGGCTTCCTGAGAAGCTGGCCCTCTGGGACCATGGCATCGCTCCGCATAATGGATCAGTATTTGGACAATGAACAGGGCTCATTTTCGCGGGCAGCAGTGCCCCCACCCACCCACTGGCTTTCTTTCCTCCCCACCTCCCCCTGCCCAGCAGGCCCTTAGGCCTGAAGAGAAGATTCTGGAATCTGGCTGGGAAGGAGGGGCAGAGCCACATTCTTCTCAGGCCTCAGTTTCCCTGAAGGGGTTGGGATTAGATTTGAAATTTTAGAACCGCTTATCTACTCTTTCATTCAGCCAACACTCACTGAGCCCCTTCTGTGTGAAGACTTTGCCCAGCTCTAGATGCTGAGAAAAACCGCAGCCAGCGACTAGGAACTCAGGGTTTATAAACAGCGTTGACACCTGCTGCTCCCCCATCCTCCCCACCTCCTGGGAGTGAGGCCTTGTTTTCACTTTACTGAGGACACTGAGGCCCCCATGGACCCACCAGGAACCAGTGGGGTCTCCCTAGGGGACATCTCTCGCGGGATTGGACTGCAGCGACCCCTCCAGAGTTCCAGAGGAGAGCAGGGGCGCTGTTCTTGGTGCTGAAGCCAGAATTGGGGCTTCGGGTTCAGAGACGAGCAGAGCGCTGTTCTTGGTGCTGAAGCCAGAATCGAGGCTTTGGGGCCAGAGAATTGCAGGGCGCTGTTCTTGGTGCTGAAGCCAGAATTGGGCGCTTCGGGTTCAGAGACGAGCAGGGCGCTGTTCTTGGTGCTGAAGTCAGAAATTGGGGCTTTGGGGTCAGAGAATTGCAGGGCGCTGTTCTTGGTGCTGAAGCCAGAATTGGGCGCCTCGGGTTCAGAGAGGAGCAGGGCGCTGTTCTTGGTGCTGAAGCCAGAATTGGGGGCTTCTGGCCCAGAGGGGCTTCCCTTCCAGCTTGGCCATCTGCGTTCCCTCCCTTGTCACGGGGCTCACATCCCATGGCCACCCTCCCTGGGAAGGTCATCACCTCTGCCACCTGAGGGGCTCACTCCAGCCCTGCTGGTCTCCTCCTCCTGCCCTACAGCTTCTGTGCCCTCACCCTATCCTGCCTGTCCCCTGGAAGGCGCTCAGTTCTGGCCCCACAGGGCTTGGAGCCCCTAAGCCGATCCCTGCCTCTCTGTCCACTTAGTGAATGGACAGATGAGAATCTTGGCATCTGAACACTACTGTGTGACCCCACATGTACCCCAGCCCCCCACTTCAAAGCATGAGATGATCAGGGCTGTTGGAATTGGAGCCTGGGCTCGAGGGGTCTGGGAGGACTTCCTGGGGGAAGTGGTCCCTCCAGAACTTGGACAGGTAGGAAGTGGGAATGATTCTCCTTTCACCGCCCCCCCCCCGCCCCGCTCCGACCCTTGAGCTGAGCTTGGAAGGCTGAGGAGGGGGAAGCGTCTCATCCAGCGGGGGAGGAGAGAACAGAGCTCATTAAAGGAGGGGATAGGGCACACAGCTTCGGCGGGGGTGGGGGAGGCACTGACAAGAGAGAATATTTTATCGAGGCGGCTGCGATCTCTCTTCCAAGGCCAGCGGCCCCTCAGATATTGAGTATCCCTGTCGATGCCGGTAGCTGTAAGTGGAGGAAAAAAATCGCTTAATGGGCTGCTTGAGCCTCTCTCAGGTGGGTGGGTGCCGGGTGGCTGAGAAAAGAAGGTGGCGCTGGACCCTTAAAGGGGCCTCTGCTCCCCCTCCCCCTGGGCTTGGGGGGCTCAGGGAGGGGGCTCCAGACGGCTGCTAAGAACCCTTCAAGCTGTGATCCTATTTGCTGAGTTCCTGCTACATACAGCTGTGGTGTCTCCACTTGGTTTCTTCTCATGTGCAATTACAGGATCTTTACTGCACCTACTGTGTGCCAGGCCCCAAACAGCACAGGGAGCAGGGGAGCTCATAGTCTCGGGGGGGGGGGCAGATCTCATCTCACAGCGTGACCCAGAATAACAGGAGCTGAGGGTGGGTCTGGCGGCTGGGTAGGTGGCCTGGGGGCTTCCCTGAGAAGGGACTATTTGCCCTGAAAGTCATCGGGGGAGCAGGCGTTAAGTAAAGAGAAGTGGGAACAGCATGTGCAAAGCCTTGGCATTTGGAGGAGCCCGGGGTTATGAGGGGCTGGATCAGGCACGGCCTGAAGGAGGGGCTGCCGGGACAGGGGTTGAAGCAGGGTTGGGACGTGGTTGAATTATTAGTATTAGTTTTTTTTAATTTTTTTTTTCAACGTTTATTTATTTTTGGGACAGAGAGAGACAGAGCATGAACGGGCGAGGGGCAGAGAGAGAGGGAGACACAGAATCGGAAACAGGCTCCAGGCTCTGAGCCATCAGCCCAGAGCCCGATGCGGGGCTCGAACTCACGGACCGCGAGATCGTGACCTGGCTGAAGTCGGACGCTTAACCGACTGCGCCACCCAGGCGCCCCGATTAGTATTAGTTTTTAATGAAAATAAGCACTGTTTTCGGGACAAGCTGGTGATACTATTTTCATTTATAGGAGGGGAAGTGAGTTGTGGATGTGAATTGCTCCCACTTCCTTCCCGCACAAAGCTGTTGAGCCAGGAGGACAGGAGACCATGGGACAGGGGCCTCGGGGGCTGAGAGAGCCTCAGACAGAGTCATCTGTGCAGGAGACAGACGGGAGAGCCAGGGCTCCCCTGTCACGGCCAACGTCAGGAAAGCTGAGTTACAAAACAGGGATCTCTATGCTTTTTGTTAAATTTTCTGTTTTTGAGCAAGCAGTATATGCAAAGGGGGGCGAAATTTTAAAAACAACCGCAACAATCCTACAGGGAAAAATAAGCCTTCCCCCCTGCTCACCCCTCCTGTTCCGCCCGGTTCCCGTCTGCATGGAAACCTCTGTACCAAGGTCTCCTCGTACCTGTAAAAGTATGAATGCGCCCACGCAGACAGACCACCATTTCTATTCCCGAGAGTGAACATTCTCCACATGCTTTCTGGCACCTGTTTTTTTTTTTTTTTTTTCTTAATAGACTCTTCCTTTTAGAATAGTTTTATTAAAATTTTTAAAATGTTTTTTTTAACGTTTATTTATTTTTGAGAGAGAGACAGAGCACGAGAGGCAGAGGGGCAGAGAGAGGAGTCAGAGAATCCGAAGCAGGCTCCAGGCTCCGAGGTGTCAGCACAGAGCCCGACGCGGGGCTCGAACTCACGGACTGTGAGATCATGACCTGAGCTGAAGTCGGACGCTTAACCGTGGGGCCACCAGGTGCCCCGTGGCCTGTTTTAGAAATAGGGTCTTTGTATACAATCAAGTTAAGGTGAGGCCGTTTGGGTGGGTCCTTGTCTGGTATGACTGGTAATACATAGGAGAAGGGGACATTTGGACACACGTGAGCACGAGGGCAGAGATGGGGTGGTGTCTCAATGAGGCAGCAGACCCCAGAAGCTGGGAGGGCGGGGACAGACTCCCCGGCCCTGCGCTTCCAGCCTCCGGGGCGGGAGAGGACGCGCTTTGAGCCGCCCCTTTGTTACAGCAGCCACGGCACACTCGCCCGGGACCTCAAGGGCGAACAGAGAGCTTACGCTCGGCCTCGTGCTTTCTCTGGGTTTTCGTTGCACCACGTTGTGCATCCACCACTGAAGCATCACACGGAGGGCGTCGCTGCCTTAACAATCCCCTGTGCTCCACTCGCTCCTCCCCTCCCCCAGCTCGGCAACCGCACGCCCGCCCTTGTCCTGCCTTTTCCAGAACATCCTGGACCTGGAACCACACGGTGTGTCGCCTCCTCAGTCTGGCTCGTGTCGCTGAGTGACATGCGTCCGAGGCTCCTCCGTGTCTCTGCGCGGCTCGATGGCTCGCTTCTTCTTAGCGCTGAGTAATATGCCCTCGTCTGGGTGAACCACGGTCTACACGTCCACCCAAGGGCTGAAGGAATCTTGGTTGTCTGGGTTTGGACAACTATGAAGCTTCTGTAAACGTCCGTGTCCAGGTGTGTGTGGGCACGACTCGCCAACGCCTTTGGGGCCAGTAGGCTCCTCACCAAGTCTCTCTTGGGGTTCTGGATGCTTCGCCTAGAGGGCATCTCCTTCCGGTACAGCTGCGTAGCCCTCTGTGGTTGGACCACCTGTGACTTATTTATTTATTTATTTATTTATTTTTTATTTTTTTTATTTTTGGGACAGAGAGAGACAGAGCATGAACGGGCGAGGGGCAGAGAGAGAGGGAGACACAGAATCGGAAACAGGCTCCAGGCTCCGAGCCATCAGCCCAGAGCCCGACGCGGGGCTCGAACTCACGGACCGCGAGATCGTGACCTGGCTGAAGTCGGACGCTTAACCGACTGCGCCACCCAGGCGCCCCTACCTGTGACTTATTTAACCAGCATCCTGCTGTTGGCTACCTACGTGGTTCCCAGATTTTTGCCGGAACAATGGATGCTGCAGGGAACACGCTTTTACATAAACCCTAGCACACTTCCGTGCGTACACCTGTGGGATAAGTTTCTGGTGGAACACACAGGCCCGGGGGATTCATCTCCTGTTTACTGAGCACCTACTATGTGCTGGGCATAGCTGTAAGGTGCTTGGGAACCAGCAGAGTAGGTGATAAGTAAAAGTTCTTGTCCTCACTAACCTTGCATCTTGGATTTGCCCTTTTAATCCTGTTAGATGTTGGCACACTGCCTTCCAGAAAGATCCACTTAAATTGACCCAATCACCACAAGCGTGTAATTGTAATTGTGAGTGTGTGTGTGTGTGTGTGTGTGTGATATGGGGCTGTGAGGGGGTCCTGGTGTCCGTGGGCTCGTGGAAATGGTAGGGGGCACCTGGCCCAAGTCCCTGGAGAGGCAGGACAAGCCAATAAGCAAACACGTCAGTCACTCGATCGGTCGAATCGGGTTAATAAAGCTGCCAGATGGAGAGATGGCTTTGAAAATCCATGCCCCCAGCCACGTCCAATGGGGACAGTGTTCCGGGACAGCTGATGCCCAGCAGGGCTGGTGTCTGGATGGGGTAGGAGGCACAGCCCGGGGTGGGGAGGCCTGTTGTCTGGGCAACGGTGCCAGGGGGCTGAGAACGTGCGGGCTGGGCCAGTGGTGTCATGGCACAGCGATGCCTGTCGAGTTGTCCCATGCTGGACCCTGGGGACTGAGCAGTCCTCGAAATGCCAGCCCCTGCCCCCAGAGAGTGCCAAAATTCACCAAATGAATGCATAAGCAGAATCGCGGAATGTTCTCCCGGGGGAGGCACCTGTGGTTGGCAGATCCAGGGGGTCCCGAGAGGGCAGCCCCCGCAGGAAGATGAGCAGGGTGAGCAGGGGCGGGGCCACGGCACAGTCCCTGCGGTGGGGACAGCAGGAGAGAAGACAGGGAGCCGGGCGGGGACACAGCAGCTTGCATGGGGGGCAGGCGCACTCACACGCACACCTGCACATGCGCACAAACATGCACAGCTCTGTGTTCTCGCACACACCCTCACATGCACACACGCTCGTACGAATATACGCCGGCACGCGCCCACGTGCAGGCACCCGTGCACATGCACTCGCACACGCGCACGCACAGGCACACGCTCGCCTGCACCCTCACATGTTCATGGACACACACACACGTTAACACAAGTACACGTGGGTGCTGCCCCACCGCACCCACGCACCCACTCACCCTCGCACTTCAACGTGAGCACGCTTACATCACACGTGCACAACCTCACTCTCGTGCATTTGCTCACACACGCCTATGCTGAAACGCACACGGAGCCCCACCCCCACTCGGACACGCTCGCACGCGGTCATTCAGGGCTTCCACGGACCCTTTCGCGTGTTACAGACCCAAGCAGCCATGTTCAAACTAGCTCATCCTTTGATAAAAGCCAGCCTTTTCATCTTGCGCACGAATTGGCTAACCTCCCCCTCCCCACTCAATAACCAGGTTAAAATAAAAATTGAATTCCAGCTTCTGCTTTCAGAAATAACCCCCACACAATCCACCACCGGTCAATGCAGCCTTCCTCAGCTGTTAAGAATTAGAAATGCAAAGGCCGTGGAAGGGGGCTGGGGACTCCTCAGGTGCCGCATAATGCGGAAAGTGAAACAAAATGAGAGAAAATAAAATAAAATGATAAAATAAAGCAAACGCAACACGTTGATGGGGTGGCGAGCCGCTCCGAGGCCAGGAGCCCTGAGCAAGAGGCCCGCAGCCGATTTGGGGTGGGCCAGGCTGTGGCCAACAGTTCTGTCTACTTCCATTCCCTTCCAAGCGGTGCTAGGAATCTAGTCACACCCGTATGGGCGGTGTGTGGGGGGCGGTTAATTGAGATCATTTCAACAAGTCTCTCAGCACTGGACTCGGCCCGGCAGGCCTATGGAAGCTGTTAGTGCACTAAACGAAACACACCCACGCCCACTCACATCGAGAAATTCGGTCTTGTTTTTCACCCCCGAAGAGAGAAGAAATATTTTTGCCCCCACACAGGGAGCCCCAGCATTTTATACACAGCGCCTTTGTCTTTTTAATAAACCCAGTTAGATGGTGGGGGTTTGGACAGTTTGTTTTCGGCTGAGCTGGAAGGCTTTAGGGCACCGGTGTGTTTTCTGAAGTGGGCAACCCCGAGTCAGGGCCTTGCCCCTCCCTGGGCTGCTGAGAGAGGGGTGCTGTATAGGCACAAGATGGCACAGCATCCCCAAGCCCTTTGATTTCAACACCGCATTTTAACTTCAGCCATTGTGCCTCCTTACAGGGTTGTGGGCTACAGGCCGTGAGTGTGTGGGACCTGGGCATTGGATGAATGGATACGTGTTCCTGCTTTCCCGGGGCTGGAGGTGGGCTAGTGGTCTGCTCGGTGTGGCAGAGAGATCCCGGAGCCCCTGGGCCGCACTTCCTGGGAGCGGGTCCACCGCCAGCCCACACGTCCCTGTGACTCGGGGTGCCCCTGGGCCAGGCTTGCTTTTCCCAGCTCAGGCAGGGGGCCAGCCAGCCCAGGGAGGTGGCAGGGTAGAGCTGGAAGACACGGCCCCGGGCGAGCTGGGGGGCGCGGGGAGAGCTGGGGAGGGGTCCTCGCCGCCCCCTCGCGCGTCCCCCCTCCCCGCCCCGGCCATGCAGCCGCCCCCACCGCCGCAAGCCGTGCGTCCCCGAGATAAGAAACGGGTCAATAAACTTTTTTCCAAGGCGGGCCGGTTGCTCCAAGCTCCCGGGCCCCCTTCCCGCCCGCAGCCCCCTCCGCGCGCCGGGAAAGGTCAGACGGGAGGCGGCATCGACCCGCGCCCGCAGCCAGGCCCCCGGCCACGCCGCGGCCGCGCTGACCAACTGACCACGCGCCGCCCGGGACCCCGGCGCGCCGCCGGCCAATGGGAGCGCGCCGAGCCGCGGTTGCCGGGCAACGCGGCGGGAGGAGGGGCGGGGCCGGCGCGACGAGGGAGGCGAGGCGGCCGCGATCAATCCGGCGCCCGCGCGCATGCGCGGCCCGCGGCCGGGAGGGAAGCTGCAGCCGGCGCCCAGTGGCCATCGATCGCCGCGGCCCGAGGCGCTTAATAAGCTCGGAGAAGGGCTTAAGGGAGGGGCCCGGTGCCCCCGCCACCCGCCACCTCCTCCCCTCCCGCTCCCTTCAGTAATAATAACAACAACACCAAGGGCAGCTCGCACCGTCCGCTGCTTCCTACCCGCTGGACCAGTGCGCGGAGCATCCGCCCACGTCCCGTGCAAGGGCTCGCTGAGCGTTCGGCTTCCTCCGGGGCGTACGCTGGGGCCACGTGGCCCGAGCGGGCCTCCCGCCCCCCACCCCACCGGCCGAGTGGCCGCGGGGCATGCGGGCTGGCCCTCTGGGCCTCAGGGTTCACACCTGTAAGGCAGCGCCTGGGGCTCCGCCGGGATTCAGGCAAGTGTGCCTTGAAGCGCTTTGTTTCTCAGTGGGCGTCAGGTGGGGAGGCTGAGGCCCAGACCGGGGTTGGGGTGGGGGTGGGGGGTCGCTGGCTCAGAGACAGCAGCTGCGACAGGGCAGGTGGGTCCCCACTCCTCCTCCCGCTTTTCTCTGCCTCGGATTCATCTTCGGCATAATATTAGTGAGCATTTGCAGGGAGCGGGGCGCTGTGCTAAGTGCTTCGCGGTATGTAACCCAGTGGTTCTTCCAAATCTCGCGAGTTGGGCAAGTTATCCCCATTCGACAGACGAGGAAACAGGAGTAACGAGGCCCTTCTCTCCTCCACCCGTCCTCTTGGTGTTTTCACCCCTCCCTCTGCCTCGCCTTTCTCGCCCTTATTCCCCTGAGGCCTTTGGGTTTAGAGCCCAGAGGTTTTCCGGGCACTGGCACAGAGAGGGAGGTCTTTGGATTCTGGGCCAGACTCTGGTCGGCCTCAGATGGGTGAGGACTGAGACTGGGGAGGAGGGGCGACCCGACCTCACACGGGAAGGAGGCACAGGGTCTGCCGAGGTGCCCTAGGACCGTATCGCCCGAGCCCCCACATCCCCTGTCACAACCAAGGTCCTCCAATCTCGCCCGCAGCCTGCTGTGTGGCCACAACCAAGTCGGAAACTTAACCGCCTGAGACCCCCCCCCCACCCCGGGCACCCCTGCCCTCCATCTTTAAAAGCAGGGGCAGTAACCCATGTAGAGAACGGTCCTTCCAGCCTCTCCCAGCTTCTGGGGGTCATGGGCAGTTCTTGGCATCCCTTGGCTTATAGACACATCACTCTGATCCCTTTCTGTCTCATCCCATGGCTGTCTTCTGTCTGTGTCTTTGTGCGTCTCTCTTCTTATAATGACACCAGTCATTGGACTTAGGGGTCACCCTGATGCAGGATGGCCTCATCTTAACTCGATTACACGTGCAGACTGTATTTCCAAATAAATCCATATTCTGAGGTTCTGGGTGGATGTGACTTTGTGCATGTGTGTGTGTGTGTGTGTGTGTGTGTGTGTGGTGGGGGGACACTGTTCAATTCGCTACAGGCAGGCATAGAGGGAGGGGGTACAAGAGTGGTCCTCTCCAGGGCCCCAGGAATTGTTGGGTACAACTAACTCTGGGCCAGGACCCTGGGGAAATGCTGGCAGAGGCCTGGGGCTTTCACAAAATGGGTTCGTGTGACCTCCAGTTGTCACATGGTCTGTGTGTTTCACTTTATCATGTGGGCACAATTCCACGCCATTGAAACCTCTCTTCCCGCATCGACTTTGACTTTCGTAGGCATTCTGCAGCCGCCCCCTGAAGAGGCATCGCTGTCTGTCAATCCCCCTCGCTTGGGCAGCGAGGCCGGTCCCCGTGCGCTTTGTTCGGGCAGATGGCAAAATGGTGTCCGATGAGTGTGACAGGTTGGCATCGACTGGGGATGAAAGCGTGGGTCATGGAGACCCCCAAACCTGTGTGTCTAAAACTTGATGAAAGCATTTGAAATGCACTGTCCCGCGGGGCACCAGCATCACCCAAACACGGACAGACTCAGTGATGAGGGCGGACCGCCTCACTCTTGCGGACTTTTCTCTGTAAGTGAGGTGCGTTCTTACCACATAGGATTCACCGTTTTAAAGGGTTCAGTTCAGTGGCGTTTAGGACATTCGCGGTGTTGTGCAACCATCACCATTATCCGGTCCCAAACACAGCCGTCTCCCCAAAACAAAGCACCGAGCCTCTTATGAGCACTCCCCACCCCCGTCCCCCAGCCCCTGGCACCCGTTACCCCATTTCCGTCAGGACTTGCCTGTTCTGGACGTTTCACATAAAAGTAGTCACACGTGACGCGGCCTCACTGAGCGTTCATGTTTTCAAGGTCCGTCCACACTGTAGCGTGAATTGGAAGGTCACCCCCTTTTTTAAAAAGAATTTATAAAAAAAAATAAAAAAAATAAAAAGAATTTATTTGTTGAATTGTGGTTACAATACACATAACATGAAAAGGACCATTTTCACTTTCTTTTTATTAAAAAAAAATTTTTTTTAGTTTATTTATTTTGAGAGAGAGCAAGCATGAGAAGGGGAGGAGCAGAGAGAGAGGGAGACACCGAATCCGAAGCAGGTTCCACACTGACAGCGCAGAGCCCTACGTGGGGCTCAAACTCACGAACCGTGAGATTGTGACCTGAGCCCAAAACCAAGAGTTGGATGCTCAACTGACTGAGCCACCCAGGCGCTACTTAACTTTCTTTTAAAAAGAAAAAAAAAACATATTTACTTATTTTTGAGAGAGAGAGAGAGAGAGCAAGTAAGGAGGGGCAGAGAGAGAGAGAATCCCAAGCAGGTTCAGCGCGTCAGTGCAGAACTCGAACTTGCAAACTCTGAGATCATGACCTAAGCCGAAATCAAGAGTCGGACCTTAATCAACTGAGCCACCCAGAAGCCCCCTTTTTAACCTTCTAAGTGCATGTGGCACACTCACTCTGTCGTGCACCCACCCTCCATCCATCTCCAGAACTTTCCATGTCCCCAGACTGAGACTCTGTCCCCATGAAGCATTGACTCCCCGCCCCCTGCCCCTCCCCTGGCTCCCACCGTCTACTCTCTGTCTCTGCGGACGGGACTCCTCTGGGACCCCCTGTGCGTGGGGTCACGCAGAACGCGTCCGTCTGTGTCTGGCTCTGTCACCGCGCACAGTGGCCTCCGGGTCCGTCCACGCGGTGGCAGGTGGGAGGACGTTCTTCCTTCCTGAGGCTGGGTCATATCCGGCACGTGTTCATGCCGTGAGCCGTGTTCACCCTTCATCCATCTGATGGACACTTGGGGTGTTTCCACTTTTAGCCACTGTGGGTCATGCCACCGTGAGCACGGATGTGCCTCAGTGACTTTCACCTGATCGGTTTCCAGGTGGCGGGTCCCGCGGCAGTGAACAGTTCCCACGTGGGGTCAAGCATCCCAGACCCCACCCCACACGGGACCGAGCCTGGGGGTTCCAACCTCCAGGGAAGATGCCAGCAGGGACCCTGGACAGAGTCCCAGGTGTGGGACAGGACCCGCCTGAGTTTGACTCCCATCCATGCTTTGGGCCTCAGTTTCCTCATCTGGAAAATGGAAGCAAGGAGATCCTTAACCTCAAAAGCCTTAGCACAGAGCCTCCGCGATGCAGAGCAGGTCGTCACTAAATGATTCTTGTTGTTGGTGCCATTATCACAATTTGGAAACGAATCTTTAGTGCTCTTATGACTGCTAGACGCTCAGAAGCCCACTTCCCCTCTCTTGGATCTCCCTTCCTCTTGGGCATCCCCAGCCCTCCAGCCGTATACGAATGCTGTAGTTATTTCTGATTTATCCTGGGCCCCCGAAGAAATACATTTTCTTCAATTATTAATCATCGAGGTGTGAGAGATACAGAGGAATGAAATTAGCTCCCTGACCTTTGGGGAGAAGGACACTGGGGTGGGAGGGGGCGGCCCCCGCTCTAGCGGAGGCCACATGGGGGTCCTGGTGTGGGGGCTGGGACTCCAGGGTGGGTGACGGAGGAGTCCCCAGGAGTCCGGGAGGGGGTTTGGGGGGGGGTGGTTGGAGAGGAAAGTCACCGGCCTCACTTCCCTTTTCTCTCTCCCGCTTGGGAGCCGTGGGGGTGGAGGGTCCGGCTGGATGTGGGTTGAGCTCAAAGGCGGGAGGACCTGGGGGGGGGGCGGCACCCCCAGCTGTTGGAGGCAGGTTCTGCCCCTGTGGCCCCAGAACCCCTTCCAGTCTCTGCCACAAAGTTCTCCTTCCGCCTCCCGCCGCCTCCTTCACAGCCCGCAGCTGGCCCTCCCACAGGTCTAGTGTCCTGGGGAGCCCCTGGGGAGGGGGACCCAGGCCCGACACAGCCAGAAGGAGGCCCCAGGACCCGGCGTGTCTGGGAGACTGTGCCTGGGAGGGCCCTGGGGCGGGAGCTTGGAGGGTGGGGAGCGGTCCGTAGGCCTGTTGGGTGGGGACAGACAGCGGGAGCAGCAGGGCTGTGCTGGGGCGCCAGGCCGAGCTCTGCAGGGTGGCTGGCCGGTGGCTGGACGTGTAGCTGGTGGGGCCACGGGAGGTGGGGAGATACGGGAGGGCTTAGAGCAAACGATGTCGGACTTGAAAGGTCCCTGGGGAGCCCGGTGGGGTCAGCCAGGGAGGGACTCCTGAGGGAGAAGGACCAAGGGCCCTGGCCGGTGGGGCAGAAGAGGCCAGGCCTGGACCAGGGAGAGCTGTGAGGGAAAGACACCCCTCCCGTATCCAGTCCTGTGGCTCCAAACCCCGCGGCTCCCTATCCCCTCCGGGGTTAAAAACCACAGCCACGCGGAGCACCGCACCAGACCTCGCTCCTCCCCACTCACCCTCCTTTCAAAGACAGGTCACCGCCACCTGTCCTTGGGGTCTGCTGAGTGCCCCATGGTGTGTCCAGCCTCTGAGGCCCGGCACACGCCCTTCCCTCTGCTGAAACCCTGTTCCCGGCTGAGAGCGAGAGGAGGCAGGGATGCAAGTCGGTCAACGCTAAGGAGGCCAAGAAGCCCCCACAGGGTATGTGCGACAATGCCCATTTCACAGAGAACACAACTGAGGCCCAGAGAGGTTAAGAGACGCACTGGAGGCCACGCAGCCTGGCCGTAGAGGAGCCAGGTTTTCTTAGTTCCACATCACCCCAAACAGCTAGAGGAGGGTTTGCAGATGAGGCCACAGCGCACAGCGCCCCTCCTCCCCCCGCGGGTCTGAGAGGCTCCCAGGGGGGCGCTGTCCCTCCCCTGCGAGCCCCGAGGCACGGTGGGTGGGGACGTTCTCCCGGGGGCCCCTGAGGCTGGAGCCCGGGCGCGCAGGGGCAGGGGCGCGGGCAGCGTCCCGTGTGGGGCCCGGCAGGGGGTGGGGATGGGGGTGGGGGGCCGCCCGCCCTTCCTCCCCGCTCGCTGCGGCGGCGGCGCCGATCAGCAGAGAGCGATCGATGGCGTATCGAGCACTTTTCAAGCTTCGGTGATTTTCGTGGATTCAGTGTAAACCACAGCCTGGGCCCCCGCTCCCATCGACCTCGGGCAGAGGCGCCCCTCCCCACGATCTGGCGCTGACAGTTCCCGCTGCCCGGCTCTGCGCCCCAGCACCCCGCACAGAGAGGACTGGGGGAGGGAGAGGGGCAGTGTGGGCAGAGTGGGGGCGCATCGGGTGGGAGAGGCGACTGGGAGCCCTGGAAGGTGGGGGCAGGGGCGAGGGGCCGCCCCAGGCGTCAGAAGGTCCCTCGGGAAGGAGGCCAGGCTGGGAGAGCGCGGAGGCTGGGTCTCTGGGCTCCCTACCCTTCCAAGAACGTCTCTTTCCTGGGAACCCTGCGCTCCCTTCTCCAGGCCTAGGCCCGGTCCCAGCCCCAAACCCAGTGGCTGTTCCTGCTTCCTGTGATACGCTCCTACAGACCTCCCTTTCCTCTTGGACCCCGTGGGCCATTTTCTGCAGACGACACTGCTGACTCCTGAGCCAGTATGAGATTTCTTCCCACCTCACCTAATACTTGGAAAGGGACTTCCACAAGGCAGAGGCTGCACAGGTAACCTGTGCAAAACAGTCTCGCCAAAGCTGCTTTGCTCATCCACCTGTATGCCCACGCACCCTCCCAGTTACCAACATGCCCACCCCTGTGTTCACGCGTCTACACATGATTCACTCGCCAAGCCGCACATACACCTTTCCTCCCAGGCACGTCTGCTTAGCCATCCCCCCATCCACCCACACAAGCCAACGGAGTGCACTTTCACCAGCGTGCCCCACGACTCACTCACCCATCCATCCCCTCACCCACCTACTCATTGATTCACCCGTCCATCCTTCTGCCCATTCATCCACCCATACACCCATTTGCACATCCATTCTCCCACACATTACACACCTATTCGTTCATCTACCTATCCACTCACCCATCCATCCATCCATCCGTCCATCCATCCATCCATCCTTTTATGTATTCATTCTCCTACACATTACATACCTATTCACCCACCTTTGTATCCATCCATCCATCCATCCATCCATCCATCTACCCATCCACCCGTCCGTCTGTCCATCTGTCCATCCATGCAACCCCCAAACCGCTCATCCATTTACCCATGCATTCACCAATACGTCCATCCGTCCATCCATCCATTTATCTGTCATTTTAGCCATCCACTCATCGATCGTCCCTTCTGCTCAACTGGCCATTCAACCATCCTCTTCTTCATCTACGGTTTCCTTCACCCTTTCGTCCACCTGTCTACCGTTTACCCACCCATCTATCCACCCACCCACCCATGTACCAACTGACCTATCCTTTCATGTCTACCACAGACATTTTCTGTGGTCATTTCTGGGCCACCCTGATGCTGCATTCTGGGGATAAAGGTGACTCCGACCTGGCCCTACTCCATGAGTTCCCAGACCAAGGACATTGCACTTGCACGTGACGAACTAGGTTCAGCCCAGACAAGGGCTGACACGAGGTATCACCTCATCTGAAGGAGGTGCCGTTTTACAGATGCGCAAATCAAAACCTGCACAGTTAGGGAGAAAAGATACCGGGACTGCCCAGCGCCAAAGCCACCTACTGGCTTCGTGGTGGTCACGGCAAGACTTCCGTGGCCACCCCACGAGAATTGACCACGGGTGAAGCTCTCTCTATGATTCTGCTCCTCCTCCCTGCCCTCTCCTCTGCCCCAGGGCTGCCCTCTCCTCTGTCTCTGCCTGCCCTCCCCCTCAGCAAATCTTTGTTGAAACGCAGCAGGGAAACAGCAAGTGAGGTCCCACAAGAGATTGTGTCCTAGTGGGGGAGACAGGGGCAAAAGCAGTAAAAAAAAAAGCAAAAAAAAGCAAAGAAATAGAATAATTTGCTGCAAAGCCGGTTCCCAAGCTCTGTGCTCTGGCTGGACAGGCACGCGGGGCCAAGCAGCTGCCCGCGTCCTCTTCTCCTGGAGCTAAGGGGTGTGGAACCCAGGGTACCACAGGCCCCAGAGCCGGGGAGGCGGCCCCACGAAGCAGGGATGGGGGGGTGCAGGCATGTCACAGCGAAAGAAGGAGGCGGCCGCGCTGCAACCCCCTTCATAATTAATAAATGAAGAATATGGTTGTTAATCGATGGAGCTGTGAAGAGAATATTGATTCCAACCTCGCGCTATTTTTTTTTTTGTGCCGCTTAGATTTTTACACCTCATTTAGAACAAGGCTTCCCCGGGGAACTCTTAAAACCAAAAGATATTTGCAGGACTCCAGTGGGGCGGGGGGCAATGTCGGGGCGCAGTTCGGAACGGGGAAGGGGGGCCCCGGTAGTGAGTATCGGCGGGTGGGGGCGGGGGGCGAGGCAGAGAAATACTCTTTATCATCAAAGTTGCCGAATCACTGTGTCTTTCCCCGAAGCGCCCATTTGAATATTTGATTAAGGATCAATTATTGCGGGTATTGGGAAAGGTCATTGGGCAAATCCTCACGAGGCCACGGGGGAAGTTTCAGGGGGAGAAAAAATAAATCTCGTTATTAGTTTTTATTACACAAACGCCGCCCGTCTATGGTGGCAAAACCGCAGTAAAATGAAGGTGATCCACCAGCACAACAGAAGAGACCTGTCCCGCCATTCCGGAGAGGAGCCCTGAGATTTTCTCACGCGCAAACGTGCACACTCGTGTGAAATAATTGTACCTGAATGTTACAGAACTTTACAGAAATGGCTTCATGCTGTGCGACCTGCACCAGGAGGTTAGCAGTTTTTTTCTGATTAAAAACATGTCACCAGAGTCAGAAACGACTCGAAAATACTGAATAGTTTAACGGAGGAAATGCGATCGTTGATCGTTTCTTTCCTTAGAGCTGCCAATGCTGGGCTTTTTTTTTTTTTAATACACTTTTTATTTCGGATTAATTAAAAAATTTTTTTAATGTTTAATTTTTGAGAGAGGCAGAGAGACAGAGCGTGAATGGGGGAGGGGCAGAGAGAGAGAAACAGAGGGAGACACAGGATCCGAAGCAGGCTCCAGGCTCTGAGCTGTCAGCACAGAGCCCGACCCAGGGCTCGAACTCACTAACCGCGAGTTCATGACCAGAGCCAAAGTCGGACGCTTAACAGACTGAGCCCCCCAGACGCCCCTGGAATAATTTTAGACGAACAGAAGAGTTGCAAAGCTAAGACAGGGCCCCCCTCGCGTGAGCACCTACGTCCCCACTGTGTCTGTTAGAACAGAAAAAGCGCAGGCACAACACTGTGCATTGCAAATGGACTTGGTTTGGGTTTTGCCAGGTTTTCCAGAATCCCGAGCAGGATTCCACATTGAATTTTGATCCATGATAGTTCAGGCTTTTCTCATGCAGATATACTTGGGGATATGAATACAGCCATCTTATAAATAGGCAATCGAAACGCTGTTTTGAGGCCTTTTTTTTTTTTCCAATTAGTGTAATGTTGTGAATATTTTTAGGCCAGTAGATAAACATCTTTTTCACAATTTTTGATAGCAGTAGTCTGCCAATATAACCGGGTTTATTTATATCTCTTTTCCTTATTTTAAAGATTGAAATGAAATTCACATATCGTAAAATTAAACATTTTAAAGTATGCAATTAAATGGTGTCTATCATAGTCACAAAGTCAGGCAAACATGTCCACCACCAAACTCCAGAAAGAAGCCCCTTCTGTCTCCAGTAAGAATCACCCCCGCTCCCTCCCTCATCCCCCAGCACCCACGAGCCCCCTTCCCATCTATGGATCAGCCTGTTCTGGACGTTTCACACACGTGGACTCACCCCCCGTGTGGCCTCTCGCGTCGGGTTCCCTCCCTGAGCGTCATGTGTTGGCGGGGTGGTGGGGGTGGGCACCTCGCTCCTGCTGGTGGCCGAGGGACGTGCGCGTGCGTGGTGGACGCACCTGAGGGGCGTGCGCTTGCGTGGTGGACAGAGTATGTATCTGTCTAACTGTGGATGCACGCTTTGTCATTTCCACTCTTTGACTCTTGTGAATCCTGCTCCTGTGAACACGCGTGAACACGTGCATATTTGGGTACCTGCTTTCAATTCCCTGGGGCCTCCGCCTGGGTGTGATTTGCTGGGTCAGACGGTGAGCCTACAGTTAACTTTTTTGAACGTCCAGGTTTATTTAATCAGCCACCTATCATTTAAATCGGTACCGTGTTCTCTCGTTAAGAGCAGTACTGTGGTAAACATCCCTGAACTACATCTTCTCTGATGGCCTCCCAAAGTACAGGGTCCTCACTGGAAACCAGGTCCGCTGAGAACGATCGCCAGATCCCCTTGTTGAAGGGCTGTGCTCTGCATCCTGTCCCAGGGGACGAGCAACACCCACATCTGCCCCAGGGAGGGTATCGCTCCTCTGTTCAGATGTGTTGATCCCTACATTAGTTTTATCATCTTGTCTCATCTGGGCCATTTGTCATTGCCTTTGTCAATTTGCCTGTTCTGATGTTTTGCCCATTTTTCATTGGGGGTGCCTGTGTTTGTTCTTAACGATGTGTAAAATCTCTTTATAAACTAACTTTTGCCATTCATTTTTGAACGTGTTTCTAAGTTTATCATTTGCTGCTACTTTTGTTTAAATGTTCTGTCTTCGGTTGCTTGCTATAAAACTGTCCCTTCACCCCCAAATTACATGCATTCAATCATCCTCCTGTTACCACTTGTCCTTTCAATATGGCTGTGCTCTCATCACTTATGTTTAAAATTGTATTCCATCTGGGATTTACTTGTCTCCCTTTTGTCGTCTCTGGCAGAATTCTCTTTTTTTTTTTAAAGTTTATTTATTTATTTATTTGAGGGGGAAGGGGCAGAGAGAGAGGGAGAGAGAATTCCACGCAGGCTCCGCACTATCAGCACAGAGCCTGACTTGGGGCTCAATCTCACGAACCGGGAGATCATGACCTGAGCCAAAACCAAGAGTCGGACGCTCAACCGACCGAGCCCCCCAGGCGTCCCCCTTGCATGCTTGTCATAAAGGAAACCAGACAATACGGAAGTCGCATTCAGCAAGAGTGAGGCGCATACTTACTGGATGCCTGGTGCTGTTCTAAGTACTTGCTCAAAGCACTATGTAATCTTCGCAGGAACTGCGTGGTGTGAGTTCGCTAGCTTGCAGACCTGGAAGCTGAGGCACAGAGAGATCAAGCCACCAGCCGAAGCTCACACAGCTGGTTCTCAGTGGCCCCTGGTCCCAGCTGGTCTGTGCTGGGCTGCCCGGAAGTCCCTGTCCACTCCCTCTCCCCAGAGAAGGAGAGGATGTGGGCATGTGTGACCTTGCACAGTTAGGAGCTCACACGCACACTGCTTCACATCTTTCCTGGTTCCATAGTGGCATTGTCCGGCAGGTTTCTCTGTCCGCGTGCATGTGAGGCAGTCCCATTCTTCTCGGCGGTTCCGTAATGCCCCATGTGTGCGTGGGGGTGCCCTGTTGGGAATGTAGCCTGTTTTGTATGATAGACATCATGGTGGACAAATTCTGTCTCCCCCAGGGCTCACCTTGCCCCCTGCTCTGTGCCCTGCGAGGCTGGCCCACGTGCCTTCTTGCCCCCTGGTTCCCATTAGCAGTTGGCCAACGAGGAGCTCTTGCAGGAGGTTGGAGGGCAGGAGAAGTATCCCTGTGGCTTCTCAAGTTGTCTGAACCTTTGTTTAAAACACACACACACACACACAAACCAAACAATAGTCTTTAATAAACGCACCTCAATTTCTGTGTGTGCGGGAACCATCTCTTTCCTGCACAGTCTCTTTTTTTAAATTTCTTTTTAATTTTTGAGAGAGAGAGAGAGAGAGAGAGAGAGAGAGAGAGAGAGTGTGACCAAGGGAGGGGCAGAGAGATTGGGGGACAGAGGATCAGAAGCGGTCTTTGTGCTGTCAGCACAGAGCCCAATGCAGGGCTCAACTCATGAACCGCGAGATCATGAGCAGAAGTTGGATGCTCAACCAACTGAGCCATACCCCTGTCTCGGTTGCTGGGCTTGGGGAAGCACACCGCCAGAGACCCCACGGTTGTGAGCAGCCAGGTTCTGCCACCCAGCAGGTGGCCCGGAAGGGGTCACGAGGCTGCAGAAGGCGTGGGGCCCGGCTGACCAGGTCCCGGCAGCTTTGTGAGTCACTGTGGGTGGAGTCCGCTGCACTGTGCCCTGAATCTGTCCTACAGAACTTGCCAGGTAATAAGCGGGTGTTGCTTTAAGCTGCTAAATTTGTTGCTGCTTGTTACGCAGCAGTGGATAACGCGTGCATCTGGGCACGGCGGTGAGGGGTGAGGACGTGGTGCCCCGTGTCACTGAGGCCAAGTTAGGTCTCCGCTTGGCTCACAGCCCCCAACGTCCTCGGCGCCACGGCAAGTCACGTGGTTGAGCCCGGGGGGCGGAACGTTAGCCCCCGTCCCTCACGGCAAAGTCCCCTCAAAAGAAAGTCCGAAGATTTGGGCCCGATTTGCAGTCAACGTGCGATGGCAGAGACCCTGACGGAGTCAGACATTTATCTTCTTTCCAGTAACAGCAACAACAAACAACCAGAAAAGCGAAACGAGTCAAAGAACGTGCGATGAACATCTTACGACGAGCTCCGTATGGTCGTGAGGGATTTTAGACCCTCGGGAATGGGTTCTCTGCGGTGTAAGGGAGGTGTAGACAGCCCCCTTCAATATCTCTGTAAATGGTGCCCAGCTGTGCCAACAGCTGTCTCCCAGTGAAAACGAAAAGGCACCTCCATTAACGTGAGGTTAATACACACTTCGGTTAGCCTTCCGGCCAGTGATAGTGGAACGTCATAACTTCCTAATTCCTGTAATTTCACAGTACCCGTCATTTCTGTGTGTGTGCAAAAGCGAGTGCCCCCAACACTCCACTGCTCTTAAAATCCAAGCAACCCCAAGTGTGTTTTCTGCCACATGAACTTTAGAATAATTCTGCTCAGTTCTCCTTCACCCTGTGAAATAAAACTGATTGGAATTTTGATTGGTATTGAAATAAAAATGTATAGATTAATTTAGAGGAAATCGGCATTTTCACATTATTGGATCTTTTCACTCAGTGCGTGGGGCATCTCTCACTGTTTATTCCACGCTCTTTTTTTTTTGCCCTTCAATAGTTGATATTTTTTGACATCCCTGCATGTGTCTTACATGTGGTTGGTTTTTTTTTTCCCCCAAAGCCTGTGGAGTTTTTGTTCTATTGTTATGGGTAAATTATTATTTTTTGTAATATATGTTCTCACTGGTTCCTGCCAGTCTGTGAGAAGCTGTTGTTGGTTTTGTGTATTTGTCTTGTAACCATCTTCAATACGCTGGTGGTTCTTTTTTTTTTTTTAACTTTTATTTGTTTTTTGAGAGACAGAGACAGAGCATGAGCGGGGGAGGGGCAGAGAAAGAAGGAGACACAGAATCGGATGCAGGCTCCAGGCTCCGAGCTGTCAGCACAGAGCCCGATGCAGGGGCTCGAACTCACGAGCCGTGAGATCACGACCTGAGCCGAAGTCGGACGCTCAACCGACTGAGCCACCCAGATGCCCCCACTGATGGTTCTTCATAAATTTTCTTGCTGTTTCCATGATACCATGACACCCTCCAAAAATAATGATGGTTGATTGGTTTCGTATTGGGGCTGTAACAATACAATCCAGTCTGTTGCCTCCTCGTCCAACATCAACCCAGACTATTTTGTTTTCCTGTCTTATAGAGTGGGCTAGCGCTTCCAGTGGGGAAGGTCAAAGCACACTGGCAATGCAGATGACTTACTCTGGGTAATCGGCATTGGCCAGCAGGCGTCCTGGAAAAGGGAAGGGGGCTGACCCCATCAGAAGGACGTGGATGTCCCCGTTCAGCACTCACTGTACATGTGCGCTGGGCTTCAGAGACTTCGGGATGGTCACTCAATGCAGCGTCCTGCGTGGACCTCACGTCCAGCTGCGCTCCCACGTGGACACCTTGACCCTTTTCAAGGCACGTGTGGGTCACCAATGAACAAAGCAGAAGCCGTCCTCGAGAACCTCTTTCTTCCAGACTGCCGTGAAGATTTCCCGTGATGAATAATGATGTTGACCGATGTGTTTTCTTTATCGCATGACGGGCACAGCCTCCTATCCCCACCTTACCTAGAACTTCTGTCCAAGGTTGTGGCACCTACTGACGAAGCTTTGTGTTCATTCCCTCCTAGCCATTAAGACAGTATGTGAGTGGATTTGCGAATTCTGACTAACTTCTGCCTTATTTGACGATGGTGGGTTTTTTTTCTTCAAATATCTCTGGATTCACCTGGACAACAGCTTTGAGTTCCCGCATCCTTTGAGGGATGGGAGGGACCGACAGGTCTCTTTGTCATTTTATTTCTGGCAGGTTTGGTGTTGGGGTCTTCTGGTTTTGTAAAATACTGTAATGGGGAGGGGACTGTATTAATTTCGTGGAGTGACCATAACAACGTACCACAAGCTGGGTGGCTCAAAACCACAGAAATTAATTTCCCCACGGCTCTGGGGGCCGCTTCCTTCTAGAAGCTCTGAGGGAGAATCTGTTCTGTGTCCTTCAGCTTCTGGGGGCGCTGGCAATCCTGGGGGCTCCTTGGGTAGTAACAGGGTGACTCAGACCTCCACCTCTGTCCTCACGTGGCTATCTCCCCTGTGCGGCTGTCCGGGTTTTCCCGTGGCCTCCTTAAAGGGACCTCAGTCACTGGATTCAGGGTCACCCTACCCCGGCGTGACCCCCCCTTAGCCTATTACACCTGCAAAGACCCTACTTCCAAGTAAGGTGACTTTCTGAGCTTCTGAGTGGACATGAACTGTGGGGACAGGACAGTGTCCCCAGTGCAGGGACGTTTCTCATTTTCCATGCTTCTGGATGGCTCTGCAGAATCAAGTTTATTTCTCCTTTCTTCAACCCTGAAGGAACTTCAGCTGTGAACCCACAGAGTGGACGCTGGTCCTTGGCCTTCCCCCCCCCCCCAATCTCCCACCCTCCAGACCCCGTCCTTAGGGGCTTTCCAAAAGTTGCCTCATTAACATGGAGTCAGGTGTGGTTGAAAGGGGCCTGTTAAGAATAACAAAAGATTCCTCTACGTCTCTGAACACTTAGGAAATTCCAAGGTTTTGTAAGCTCTGTTCCGGGCACAGAGCCGAAGACCAAATATATATGTTTCTAATTATGAATAACAGTAGCACATCTCCCCTACAGGAAGCCCCGTCCCATCAGCCGTCACCCCCTTCCCTCCCCCTCCCGCGGCCCCCACGAGCCCCCCTCCTGTCCCTGGATGAGCCCGTTCTGGACATTTCATACACGTGGACTCACACCCCGCGTGGCCTCTCGTGTCTGGTTCCCTCCCTGAGCGTCGCGTGTTCAGGGCCCGTCCGCGGGGCGGCGGGGGTGGGCGCCTCGCTCCTGCTCGCGGTGAATAATGTTCCCGTGTGCGGATGGCGCACGTTTTGTTCATCCAGTCACCTGTCGATGGACACGTGGGTCATCTGCACCTGCGGCTGCGCGGACACGAGTGCACAAGTTTTTGCTGGAACGCCTCTTTCCAGTTATTCCGCGAGGAGCCCCCCGCACCGTCTAGGCCTGCGCCCGGTCACGCATTTTCCTTTCTCGCTCTGCTGCTTTGGGGGTTGATTTTGGTGACTTAGGTTTTTTCCCAGAAGATCATCCGTTTCACCCCCGTCTTCAAGTTCGTTAGCGCAGAAGCCCACAGCGTTCTTTCGCGGTGCCTCTAAACACCCTTGCTGTTTATGGTTTCACGGACTCTCTTTTATCCCTAATTCTCATTTGTGTTTCTTTCTCTGGTTTTCTTGATTACACCAGCCTGTTTATCTATTTTAAAGCGCTTTATTTATTTATTTTTTCAGAAAAGCAGCCGTGGGATTTATTTATTACTTCTGCTGTTTCCCCCTTTTCTAAGCCATTAATTTTGGCTTTTATCTCTATTAATTTGCTCCTCTGCCTTCGTTAGCTCTGATTTGGGCTTGCCCCTCCCTTCCTGAGCTGCTGACTTTATTTACAGTTACTGCTTTTTTGTTTTTTTTCCTCCAGCAATGAAAGCATTTAGGGAAATGGACTTGGGCCCATTTCTTTCTTTCTTTCTTTTTTTTTTTTAACGTTTATTTATTTTTGAGACAGAGAGAGACAGAGCATGAACGGGGGAGGTCAGAGAGAGGGAGACACAGAATCTGAAACAGGCTCCAGGCTCTGAGCTGTCAGCACAGAGCCTGACGCGGGGCTCGAACTCACGGACTGGGAGATCGTGTCCTGAGCCGAAGTCGGCCGCTTAACCGACTGAGCCACCCAGGTGCCCCATGCTTGGGCCCATTTCTAAAACACTCTGGAATTGTTTTGACCTGAGAGTTACTTCTTTTTATTTTTATTTTTTCAACGTTTATTTATTTTTGGGACAGAGAGAGACAGAGCATGAACGGGGGAGGGGCAGAGAGAGAGGGAGACACAGAATCGGAAACAGGCTCCAGGCTCCGAGCCATCAGCCCAGAGCCTGACGCGGGGCTCGAACTCCCGGACCGCGAGATCGTGACCTGGCTGAAGTCGGACGCTTAACCGACTGTGCCACCCAGGCGCCCCCGAGTTACTTCTTTTTAATATGTCGTTTTTAGGGGCACCTCGGTGGCTCAGTCGGTTAAGCGTCCGATTTCGGCTCAGGTCATGATCTCACGGTTCGTGGGTTCGGGCTCTGTGTCAGGCTCTGTGCTGACAGCTCAGAGCCTGGAGCCTGCTTCGGATTCTGTGTCTCCCTCTCTCTGCCCCTCCCCCGCTCATGCTCTGTCTCTCTCTCTCTCTCTCTCTCAAATAATAAATGGTAAATATACATACAATTATAAAAAAAAACCCAAAAACCAGAACAAAACTTTATTTTCATTTCTGGCGTTGTTCCTCGCGGCTGGCCAGCACGGCCGGGGTCCTCCCGCTCTCCAGAAGGCGCTGGGCTCTGTGTCCAGGAGGCAGCTGCCTCTTCCAGCCTCCACGGGTCTCGGGGGAAGTTCTGTCCGCTGTCCTGGCAAAGTGTGACGGGCTCATAGGCTCCACCTCCTTATTTCCACCACACTGACCCTTGTGCGGCTTACTTTTCTGTTTAATCCCCTTTGACCAGGACCAGGAGAGATGCGAGGCTTCTGGCCACTTTGTCCTGAACGTCTGAGACTGTTTCCTTATGTGACAGCTTCGTGCCAGCCTATTCATTGCACGTTTTGTGGGCATTTCATGCTTTTTAAGTTTATTTATTTGTTTTGAGAGAGACAGAGACAGAGGCAGCAGGAGTGGGGGAAGGACAGAGAGAGAGAGACAGACAGACAGAGAGAGCGAGTGGGGGGTGGGGGCAGAGAGAGAGGGAGACACAGAATCAGAGGCAGGTTCCAGGCTCCAAGCCGTCAGCACAGAGCCTGACGTGGGGCTCGAACTGGTAAACCGTGAGATCATGACCTGAGCCAAAGTCGGGCGCTTACCCGACCGAGCCCCCCAGGCACCCCACTTTATTTTTAGAGCAGTTGTAGGTCCGCTGAAAAACTTGAGCAGAAGATCCGAGCTTCCCACGCATGTGCTGTCCCTACGCACCCAGGCCTCCTCCATCAGGGGCTCATTTGTCACACGGGGTGAGACTGCTTCATGCGTCATTATCTCCCCAAGTCTGCCGGCCACGTTCAGATTCACTGCAGGTGCTGTGCCTTCCGTGGCGTTTCATTGCCTGAGGTCACGTTCCCACCACTGTGGCCTCAGGCAGAACAGTCCCGTGGCCCTGAGATCCCCGTGCTCCGCCCATTCACCCTCCCCCACCCCGACAGCCGTGCCCACCCCCCCCACCCCCCCCCGCGGTCCTGCCTTTTCTAGAACATCCTGGACTTGGAACCACACTGGGTGTCGCCTCCTCGGCCTGGCTTCCGTCACCAAGTGCTGGGCGTCTGAGGCTCCTCCGTGTCTCTGCGTGGCTCGATGACTCGTTTCTTTTCAGCCGTCTGTCCCGTCATCTGGGCGGAGCACTGTGCCATTCTCCGTGCACCTGTTGAAGGACATCTTGGTTTCCAGACACACCGTCCTTCCGAGCGGTCCCCCCTGCCCCCCACCCCCGCTGTCGGGCTTTTGGCCGTTCCGGTCGGGTGCACTGCTATCTCATCGTTTTATCTGCAGTCTCCTCGGGACCCACACGAACTCACCTGTCACCCGTCCATCTTTGCTGGCGAGGTGCCCGTTCGGGCCTTCGTCCCACCTTTCAATCAGGTCGTTTTCTCGTTGTTGACTTTCGCATGCTCTTTGCATATTTTGGATAGCAGTCCTTTATCAGACGTGTCTGTTGCAAATATTTCCCTCCACTCTGTGGCTTTTCTTCTTATTCCGTTGACGGTGTCTCTCACGGCACAAGCTGTCAGTTTTAGCGATCTCTCTTTTAGTTTTAATGATCTCACGGTTTACCAGTTCGAGCCCCACGTCGGGCTCTGTGCTGACGGCTTGGAGCCTGGAACCTGCCTCTGATTCTGTGTCTCCCTCTCTCTCTGCCCCCACCCCCCACTCGCTCTCTCTGTCTGTCTGTCTCTCTCTCTCTGTCCTTCCCCCACTCCTGCTGCCTCTGTCTCTGTCTCTCTCAAAACAAATAAATAAACTTAAAAAGCACTAAAAAAAAACCTTTTTTTTTTTTTTAACATTTATTCTCTTTTGAGAGACAGAGTGAGAGTGGAGGAGGAGCAGAGAGAGAGGGAGACACAGAATCTGAAACAGGCTCCAGGCTCTCAGCTGTCGGCACAGAGACCGACGCGGGGCTCGAACCCACGAACCGTGAGATCGTGACCTGAGCCGAAGTCAGATGCTCAACTGACTGAGCCCCCCAGGCTCCCCACCATGTGTCTTTCAAAGACGTAATTTTATTAATAGAACAACACCCACTACTAACCTTTTGTCGCTTCCCTAAAACTCCCGCTTTGTGTTGATCTGATCAAGGATTTCGTCCCAGTCTTTTCCGCCACTAAAAGATTATGTTTGCACGTTACGTGTCGTCTCTCAAAAATTACATTTACTGTCTGCATCATAGTCAAATTTCCAACTCTTCTACATACGCAACGTAGTGTGTAAATGCTATAATTGTGCATCACACTCACTTCTTTGGGGGATTTCTGTATTTCGCTTCCGTCTGTCTGTCTGCACAGCGTTCGTCAGATCTCCTAGGAAAGGCTTCCCGAGCTGCCTCTGAGAACGGGTGGCCGTTGCCTTCGTAAGCGAATGGTGGCTTGGCTGGGACCGTGCTTTCCCGTGAAAACGTTTTGCTTACGGCCTTTTAAAAATGTTTCTTCCCGGCCTTATCGAGGTGTCATCGACACATAACATCGGAGGATATTTGACGCGTGTCGTGTTCACGTTGTGAAGGACCCATCCCCCCCTCCCCCCCCCCGCCGCTGGCCCCGCCACCTTGTCGATGAACCCACGGCGTCACATACTCATCTCTGTGGGTGCGTGAGGAGACCTCACTGCCTTTAAAATGCAAGGAGAGGGGCGCCTGGGGGGGTTCCATCGGTGAAACGTCCCATTTCAGCTCCGGTCACGATCTCACGGTCCGTGGGTTCAAGCCCCGCGTCCGGCTCTGTGCTGACAGCTCAGAGCCTGGATCCTGCGTCCCTCTCTCTCTCTCTCTGCCCCTCCCCGGCTCGCGCTCTGTCTCTCAAAAATAAATAAACATTCAAAAAAATTTTTTTTTAAGTTTAAATGTGAGGTTATCAAGGAGAAATCCGAAACCAAGTTGATTTTTATCTCTTGTAGGCGGTTTGTGTGTTTTAATGAGCTTTATTTTTTTTGGAGCAGTGTTAGATTTACAGGAAACACACTCCGGACGGGGAAGAGCTTTCCTGGAGCCCCGTAGCCGGTTCCTGGTTATTAGCGTCTCAGGTTATGGCAAAAAGGTGTCCCAGCTAATGGGCCGATACGGATACGTATTAATAATCAAGGGTCGCGCTGTCTTCCAATTTCCTAGAGTCCCCGAAATGTCCCTTTTGTGCCCCAGAATCGCCCACGCCTTCGGTCCTCGCGTCCCCTTTATCTCCTCGGCCGTGACGGTGTCTGAGATTTCCTTTGCTCTTTGTCTCATCTGCTGCGTTCCGTTCGCTTCCCTTTAGTCTCCAAACGCACCGATCCCGCCAAGAGGAAGGTTGACGTCAGTCGTTTTCCTCTACTTTTGCCTCAGGGACGGAAGCCCCTTTTCTGGGCTTGTGTAGACCCAGACCCATTCCTCACCCAGGAAGGTTTTCTTCTGCTGCCTGCGGAATGCGGCTCCGTTTGCTCTGCCTTCTGGAACCTTCTGGCAAACCGGCAGTCCGCGTGCCCTGGATGTTCCGCGGTGCTGATGCTTTTTAATTTTTTTTTTTTTAACGTTCATTCGTTTTGGGGAGACAGAGTGCGAGCAGGGGAGGGGCAGAGAGAGAGGGAGCCACAGACTCCGAAACAGGCTCCAGGCTCCGAGCCGTCGGCACAGAGCCCGACGTGGGGCTCGAACTCACGAACCTCAAGACCATGACCTGAGCCGAAGTCAGACGCTCACCCCACCGAGCCCTCCAGGCGCCCCCGCGGTGCTGGTTCCGGGTCGGCAGCACAGGGAACGGTGTTGGGGTCTCCTTCCGTCCTTGTTCCTCTGCCAGACCGTCCCCATGCTAGTCTCTTGTCTCTTCCCTTTTCGCTCTTTCCCCCTGGAACCTGTGTCTTCGTACCCGGAGGACGCGCGGGACCCCCGTGTGCGGCTTCCTGGGCTGGATCCCCCTGCCACCCGCGTTCCCGTCTGCTGCTCGAACCTCAGGGCCGGGGGCTGCACGCACCTCTCACCTTCGTCATCCTTGCCCTCATTTTTACCGTCCCTTAAGGGAAGGCAGATCTGAAGCGACTACTACTGGCTGTCGAATGGTGGTGGCAGATCCCTTCCGAGCATCCGACGGCCGGTCAGCCCTCCTGGAGTGGAGGAGGGAGGGCCCTCGCCCACTGCTACTGGGGGTCTGAGTTGGCTCAAACACTTGAGGAGACTGGCCGCGCCAGCTCCCGTCTGTCCACTGTCCCCAGAGCCGGGAGGGGGGGACAACTCCACCCCAGAGGGACGAGAGCTTCTGTCCACACAGAAGCTGTCTCTCAGACGCAGTGAGCACACAGGAAGCAGAAGAGCTCTCATAAGCTCCATTTATACGAATTTCAAGAACAACTGGGACTCGATTGGGCCGTGAGGGCCTCCAGGGGGTGTAGACTGGTTGGGGCCGCGTGGGAACCTTCTGGGTGGGAGGGTTCACGGGTGTGTGTGGATGCACTCGGCCGTAAGCCGGGGTCCCCTGCGGTGATTCTCGCCTGAGCCCCGGGGTGCTGCACAGGAGGGTGCTGGTCCCATGTTGTTCTTCCTGGATGTGTGGGCTCTCCCGGTCTTTGGCCTTCTGTTTACCCCCACGTTCAACGGTTCATTCAGGCACGGCTGTGTCCAGCTTCTGACCACACAGTTGGGGGACTGGCTTGCCCCAGTATGAGTATGCCCCTCTGTGGTCAGCAGAATAACGCCCCCACCCCAGCCCTGGGAGCCTCAGGTATGAACCCCAGTGGCAGAAAGGACTTTGTGAATGAGATTAAGGCCCCCAGGGGGGTGACCCCGGGTGCCCGGGGGGCCCAGCGTCCTCACGAGAGGGAGGCAGAGAGCCGGGCGGACCCCGCGCTGCCGGCCGTGAGGTCGAGGAGGGGCCGCGGGCCCAGGATGCGGCGCCTCTGGAAGCCAGGAAAGGGGGGAGACGGGGCTCCCTGGGGCCCCAGGGGAGCAGCCCTGCCCATGCCTGGGCGTTCGCCCCGGGAGGCCCGTGTCAGACTCCTGACCTCCAGAAGTGTCAGAGGATAAGCCCGTGTGGTCTTACGCTGCTAAGTCCGTGGTGATTTGTTATGGGAGGAGAAGGAAACTAACGCCCACTCCACTTGAGGGCAGTTCCCGGTGCCCCGGGGGAAGGTGCGTCTGGCTGTGGCCGGAAACCACGGTAGAGACAGTCAGCCACAGGCAGTTGATTCGTGGCACACCCCTCCTGGATTCCTTCCCACAGGGCAGCCGCCAAAGGCTGTGGGTGGTGCGGAGGCCCACCGAGGGGTCTCCTGTCGGCCCTGGGCCACCTGTCCACCACTGTGACCAGCCCCGGCTGGAGGGGGCGGGTTCCCAGCCACGCCCTCTCCCTGCTCTGTGCCGCCAGTGAAGCCGGTCCGGTGTCCTGGGCGCCTGGCCGGACTCAGCCGGGACAGGAGTGCCCCCCGCCCGGGGCCTTGAAGTCCAGGTGAGGAGGCATTTGACCTTGCAGAGCGGGCAGTGAGGGGAGTCCGAGTGGCTGGGTGGGGGGAGCCCGGCAGTGGGGGCCGCGGGCGGGCTGGCAGCGTCCGTCTCCCGGGCCAGTCGGCGCTCTCCCGGCAGATCCATGAGGTCGATGCAAAATTAATTAGAGTAATCAACTCAGCGGCGCCACGGAGAGCACCCACACAGGTTAGGCCACTAATTGGTAGGAGCTGACAGCGTGTCTCCCGTGTCTTCGAGGTATTAACACACCCCCCCCTCCACCCGTAGATTAATTACCTGTTTGCATCTTTGCCCCGTTTATTGCTCCCAGAACTGCCCTTCTTGGGGAGAAGGAAGGCAGGGTGGTGCAGGGGTGGGTCACGTAGCTGACCCTGGGCCCCCCATGCCCTCGCCCCAAGGTGAGCCTGTGGGACCCAGAGGGCACAGATGGCCGTGTCCAGTCTTGGAAGTGCAGCACCTGTGAGCCAACACGGCCCTGGAAGGGATGGCCTGTAGCCCTGCTACGCTTGGACCCTCGGGGACAACTGTCCACCTACCCACCTGTCCTGATGTTCATCCATCCATCTGTATGGTCATCCATCTGTCCATTCTTCCGTTCATTCACTCACTCCATCCATCCACCCATCTACACTCCATGCATCACGTGTCTACAATCTATCCATCCATCCATCCATCCATCCATAGACCCGTCCATCCATCCATCCGTCTATCCATCCATCCATCCATCCATCCATCCATCCATCCATCCATCCCTCCATATTTTCATACTTCCATCCATCCATCCATAGACCTGTCCATTCACCCCTCCATCCATTTAGCCATCATCCTTCCATCCACACTCCATCCATCACGTATCACCACCCATCCGTCCACTCATCTATTTACCCATCATTAACCCATCCATCCATCCATCTCCCTTCAACCCATCCATCCATCTGTTCATCCATTCATCTATCGTCCATCACGTACCCTTCCATCCATCCATCCTTCCATCCACCCATCCGTCCACCCGTCCGTCCATCCTTCCACACACCCACCATCCATAATGTATCCTTCCACCCATCTGTCCATCCATCCGTCCACCCAGCCCTTTGTTTACAGACTGTTGCAGGTACTTACGTACTTACCCCCTCTGCCTGGGTGCTCACTTGCCCATCACAGCTTCATTCATTCCTCCCTTCTACTACCACCGAGACGCTCATCCGCTCCGCGGTCTCCCCCACCCCCTACCCCAACCCCACCGGAAGCTCACACCTCTTTGCTTACTCTGTGCAGAGCCCCTTCACCCATTTCCTCTCATCCACTCCCTCTCCCCTCACCTGTCCGTCCTTTGGGCTTCCTCTTCGTCATCTCTGTCCCTGTCCATACATCTGTCTGTCTTCCAGTTGACCATCGCAGTTCCTCCTGGAGGCTCTGCAGGAAAAACCATCCTTGGCCCCCGTCTCCCAGCTTCTGGTGCCACCGGCAGACCTTGGCTCGTGGCCCCACAACCCCAGCCTCTGCCTCTGCCTCCACGTCGCCTTCTCCGTGCGTCTCTGTGTCCCTTCCTGTCTCCTACCAGGACAGCTCTGTGGATTTAGTGTCCACCCTAAACCCAGGATGATTTCATCCCGAGATTTGCAAATGAGGTCACATTCTGAGGTCCCAGGTGGCTATGGATTTTAAGGGGACACCATAGTCAACCCACAACAGAGGGACTGTGTGCTTTTTCTTTTCTTTTCTCTGCTTTTATCAGTATCTTCTAAGATGTCTATAATGTTAACATATTACCTTTTTTAAATTAGAAAAAAATTATTTTATTTATTTATTTATTTTTTTTAAAATTTTTTTTTTCAACGTTTATTTATTTTTGGGACAGAGAGAAACAGAGCATGAACGGGGGAGGGGCAGAGAGAGAGGGAGACACAGAATCGGAAACAGGCTCCAGGCTCTGAGCCATCAGCCCAGAGCCCGACGCAGGGCTCGAACTCACGGACCGCGAGATCGTGACCTGGCTGAAGTCGGACGCTTAACCGACTGCGCCACCCAGGCGCCCCTAGAAAAAAATTATTTTAGAGAGAGAGCATGTGAGCAGGGGAGAGGGCAGAGAGAGAGAGAGAGAGAGAGAGAGAGAGAAGCTTAACAGGCTCTATGCTCAGCACAGAGCCTGACACAGGGCTCGATCCCACGACCCTGGGATCACAACCTGAGCCAAAATCAAGAGTTGGACACCCAACCAACTGAGCCACCCAGGCGCCCCTTAACATGTTACCTTTGTAATGAGAATAAAGCTCCAATTTTTTAATATACAAAACTAAGTCACAGATTTGATCTCCTGTTTAAACGGAGGCTAAGAGGGGCACTTGGCTGGCTCAGTTGATGGAGCGTGTGACCCTTGATCACGGACCCCACTTAAAAATAAAACGGTAAAGGGGCGCCTGGGTGGCTCAGTCGGTTAAGCATCTGATTTCGGTTCAGATCATGATCTCACGGTTCATGGGTTCGAGCCCCGTGTCGGGCTCTGTGCTGACAGCTCAGAGCCTGGAGCCTGCTTCAGATTCTGTGTCTCCCTCTCTCTGCCCTTCTCCTGCTTATGATCGCTCTCTCCCTCTCCCTCTCTCTTGATTTAAATAAACATTTAAAAATTAAAAAAATAAATGAGTAAATGTTAAAAAATAAATAAAATCGTAAAAAAAATAACAAACAAACAAACAAGCAGAGGCTGAGGAATGGATTGTGACGTTTCTGGACAGATCGGAGTCCGGATGAAGCCCAGGTGGCTGGGAGGCACTGATGCCCGGGGTCCTTCACGGCCACGGCCTCCTCTACTGCCTCTGGTTTCTCAGCACCCCCGGATTCCTCTCCCCTGGGACTTGCACCTGGAGACGAGAACTTAAGCTCTGTCATATTTGTTTGACGCCTAAGAGTCACCGGGACACGAACGAGGCTCTGTCCTTGGAGTAAGTGACCTGAGCTTTCCCGCCGGGATGCTGTGGCATCGGGGTGTGTGCCTGGAGACCCCTGGCCGGCCCTTCCCCTCGAGAGGAGCTCCTCTCCCGCCCCTTGCCCCGTGTCCGACCTCCTCCCTCTTGGACCATCTCAGGCCTGGTGCTGCCTCTGTTGCGAACTGAGCCAGAGCCCGGAAGTCTGGCCGAGTCCTTCTCTCTTCCATTCCAAGCCCCGGTTTCCAAGTGTAAAATGCGGCACACCTGTGCCGTGGCCCCCGGGAGCAGTTTGTATTTGATCTCCAAGGGCAGTAGGGAGCCTGCGAGGGTCTCAGCGGGACAGTGGCGCAACTGACTTGGGGTTTCTGCCCCTCCCGCTGCTGCCACAGAAAGGGCGTGTGGGGGTGGACATGCTGGGCCCGGCCAAATGTGGGGTTCCCTCCGTCGGCTGTGGGTACACTGACCCCCAACTTTGCCGACCAGGGGGCAGGAGGGCTTCCAGAGCAAGGAGAAAACTCGGCCTCCGGAAATGAGTGCCCCCGGGGGGTTCTGTGTTTATTGCTGTTTCTCCACAGGGATCTCTTCTCTGGTTGGCGTGGTGGGGTCCGAGCTGACGAGGACAGAGTCCGCGAGAGCTGCCGCTGGACGTGTCTGTCAGTGCCCCCTGTGCCCCTGGTCTCTCGGTGTCCCTCTCTCTATCCCTGGACCCCCTGCCCTCAGCTACCCCCACACGAGGCGTCCACTAAATGGCTTTGGAGAGGTGGTGGCCAGGTGCCCGCACGGCGGCCCCTGTCCAGTTAGGACCAACAGCACGGTGTCCCCATGTGGGTGGTGCGGCCCGAGAGGCCACTTTGATCCCGGCCCCCGAGGGCCACTTGCCCACCGCCGACCGCCAGGGTGACCGCTCCCTCTCCGACTCGAGCCCCAGCCCGTCAGGCCACTGGCCCAAAGGATGAGGCCCTGGGCCCCAGAACACGGACCATGGGACACACACCTAGGGGACACGGGCACCTCAACACAAGCATAGGTGTTCGCACACATCCGTCCGCACCTCATAGACGTCCACGTTGGGGCACATGCTGGCAAGAGGTCTACACAGGCAACACGTGTGCAGACGCGTGCAGGTACTGATACAGGTGCTTCTGCACACACAGGTTCAAACTCACATGCGTGCCTGGGCGCACACACACCTGCATCCATATGCTTTCCCTTGATAGCCACACACTCTGCCCCCGCCCCCACCTGCTTCCATTCGGCCACAGACATCCCGGGGCCGTCCATCCCGAGAGGCCAGGAGCCCAGCGTGGGGCCTCCGGGAGGCTCAGACCACACCCGTCCCGGGGAGTCCTGCTCTGTGCCCGGGCGGCTCAGCCTGCGGTGTGACCTCCCCACCGGCTCCAGGCACCCCCGGCCCCACCCCCACCTCAGGGAGCGCCTCTTGGTGCCACAGTAGGTGCTTAATAAGTGCCCAACGGAGGGAGGATGTTGGGTCGGGGGGGGGGGGGTCAGCCAGGACGGAGTAGAGGGGAGCCTGACTCCTCCAGGGTGACCAGCTACAATCAGGGGGCCCATGACACGTGAATTTAGCTGAACAATTAGCATTTGGTACAAGTGGGTCCCTCCTGGGATTCCAGGCGCTCCTCCTCCTGTGCCGCTGGTCCCTGCGGGGGTCCAGCCCCCTCCCTGGGGCCTCCCCGCCGCCAGCCCAGGGGGGGTGGGGAGCTAGGAGGAGCCAAAGCCCTTGTTAGTCACCCGCGGCCACCGGAGAGGACCCCCGCCACCCCGTAGATGGGCCCAGGGAATGCACCTGTGCTACACAATTGCGGCTTCTCTGAAGTTCACGTGTCACCCGGTCTCCTCCCTCTCCCTCCCCCTCTCCCTCTCCCCCTCCTCCCCTCCCTCTCCCCCTCCTCCTCCTCCTCCTCCTTCCCCTCCCCCTCTCCCTCTCCCCCTCTCCCTCCTCCTCCCTCTCCCCCTCTCCCCCTCCTCCTCTCCCTCTCCCTCTCCCCCCTCTCAGGCCCAGGTGCTGGCTGACAGCACTCCCCAATCAGTGAGGTCCTCAAGAGACCTTACAGATGGGGAAACTGAGGCTAGGGGGCATGCCCCAGGTCACAGCTGGGGGCAGGAGGAGGCGGGACTTATTTGAACAGCACTTGAACAATATGGGGGAGTCCAGAGAGGCCTTAAGGAGACCCTCAGCCTGGAGGTGCTGGCCAGCACTGGATGTGTCCAGCCCGGTGTGGCCAGGGCCAGAGGGAGGCTTTCCATCTGGTGAGCTTGAGGGAGCAGGAGTCAGGGAAGGCGGCCTCCAAGAGGGGCGTATTGACTGGGGGTGCAGGGAGGTAGGAGCCACCCAGGGGTGGGCGGGCTGCCGGCTCTGTCAGCCCAGCTGCTCGGGTACTGCTGCCCCTCCCTTGACTCCCTCACCCGCTGGCCCAGGAAGAAGGAACCCCAGGGCGCGGGCATTGGCTGAAGACCTCCCTCCGTAACTCCCTCATCCCTCCCGACGGCCCCCCACCCTGATTTCCAGCCCCTGGGAAATCACAAACGGGCAGAGCCAATCAGAGCTGCCCATTCTGGGGCTGCAGGGAGTGGGTAGGTGACCATGTGACCTAAGCTGATCCAATCAGAGAGGATCTCAGGCCTTGAGTAGCCTAGAGGGAGGAGAGGGATGCGTGTCTCTTTGTCTCTCCTTGTCTCTATCTCTGTCTCTCTTCTGCTGGGCGACAGGGAGGGGGAAAAGGCTGCTGTCTGCCATCGTAGGGATGCGGTGACCAGGCTGGGTTACTGGATCAAGCCTCACCTGCAGCCGCTGTCTTCTCCCTGGTTCCACTGTTGGTCCCATTGGAATCCCGTCTTTGCTTCTCACACCTTACCTGCGAAGGGAGCCCTGCTCATCTCGGGGAACTGGAATCATTTCCTGGGGCCCGCTCCCCCTTTGCAGACGAGAGCCCTGAGGCTCCAAGGGGTTGAGAACTGAGCCAGGGTCCTACTGGGAGGGGCGGGAGCGGGTGGGGTGGCAAAGGAGGGGAGCTCCTGGGGCCGCTGGTCTGCAGCATAGGCCCCACCTCACAGAATTGGCCAGAATCGGGTTTTCCGCAGAAGCCTCGTGGCTTTAAGATATTGGGAGCTTGTTCAGACTTGAATGAACGCTGCAGACAAAGGAGACCCAACCAGGGCCAAGGTGGGGTCCCGCAGACCGTGGCGTGGGGAGGGGGGTGGCTGGCTCGGCTCCTTCCTGGGATGGGCTCACCTGGGAGGTCTGGGCATGTGGCTCCCGCGGGCACTTTCTCAGGGAGATCTCAGGGCCTAGTTCAGGTTCTGAGAGAGAGAGACAGAGAGAGCCAGAAGAGACACAGAAGCACAGAGACAGCGAAGTAAGAGACCCACGGAACGCTGCCAGCAGAGGCCGGGGCCCTGCCTGCCGGCCCGAGGCCCTGCTGGGCACCCAGCACACCCAGCCCCTGCGTTCACCTCCCAATCAGAGGACAGAAATCCCCCTTCCGGCTGCCTCACCAGCTATCGATTTGCCGTGGTTGCTGCAGCTGAGAGCAGGCGGGGCTGCAGGCGGTGGCCTCAGTGCGGGCCGCTAGCCTCCCTTCCTGCATTACAATCGTTATGATGCTTTGGGAGCAGCCACTACCTTGGGGGACAGCCCAGGCACCCCTGACGATAGGGACATCTCTGTCCTTTAGGAATAGAGGTGGGGCAGTGGAAGGCCAAGGTCCCGGGCCCCCCTCCCCTGACCCACTGTGATCACTCAGAACGTGTCCACTGAGCCCCCTCCTGCCCAGACTGCCGGCACCGGAGGGCCGGGCCCCTGCAGGTGGCGTCTTTGCTCCGGAAACAGAGGGTCTCTTTCTGGGGGCCTTGGCCCTGGACCCTCCCAGCCGGTCTCCAGGGGGCTCCGTGGTTCCAAGCTCAGGCCCGGGAGCCTGCGCTGCCGGGTCTGACGCCCGGGACGCAGCCAGAGTGGCATCGTCCTCCGCTCGCCTCCTGGCGTGCAAGGACCTCCTTCAGGCAGCTGCTACCCCCTACCCCCGTCCTCAGGAGCGGGGCTGGGCAGACCCGAGGAGGGCCTTGGGGGAGCGGAGGTGAAGAGGACCACCAGACCATCCCCGTCCGCGAGGCCCCGAGGCTGCAAGTGGGGCCCCCACCGCCGGCCTCCATCTGTCAACCCCTCACAGTGCCCCTATTCTCATTCTCAGAAAGTCACCGCGGCAGGGGGGGCACAGACCTGAGCCTGGGCCAGAGCCCACACCCCACTCCCTGCCCACCTGTCCCCCAGCTCCAGGCTACACTGGGGCGGTGCCATCCACCTCTCCGCCCTCTGGAACTTTTCTCCCGCGTCTCAAGCCCCGTGGTGCTTGCAACGGCCAAACTCCCAGGTGGAGCGAGTTATTGCACCCAACTTGAGGCCTTCATGACCTCCCGGCGATGGGCGACAGGCCCGGCCACGACTCCCCAGGGGTCGGACCTCACAGCTCTCCTCTGCGCCCTGATTTGGACCAATCCTGCAGCGCCGCTGGGGACACGGCCCCATCCCTGGGGGAGGGCGGGCGGGTGCTGCCTGCACGGAGGGGGAGGGGGATGTCGAAGCCCTTGACACCCAGAGACGTGGACCCGCGCAGGGGACGGGCCCGATCGGCCCCGGCGATCAGCGATCACCGAGCCTCCGTCGACTGTAACGTGCGCGTGCGTGCGCCCACGCGCCACATCGGGAGCGCGCCCCGCCAAGCAGCGCGAGGAGCACAGGCCCGTGAGGGCCTCCCTGGCCTCGGCGGGGGTTCCGCCACCAGCCGGCCTCGGGGGCGCGGGACTCGGCTCCAAGCCACCCATAAAGGCTTCTTAAACAGCCTGTCTTGGCCAACTGTCATCTCCATTAATGCGTAAAAATCATTAGGCACCGGTCCCGAGACCCCGATCGTAAAGCCTCAGGTCCCCGGGGCCCGCGCCCGGGCGGGCGAACGGCATCCTCCGGAAGGCTCTCCGGCTCCCCCCGCGCCCCCACCCTGCCCGGCCCCGCGCCCGGAGCCTCTTCCCGATCGATTTTATGAAAGCAGCTCCGGGTTCGCCAACGTTTCCGCTAGCGCTTTATGCCCCTGTTTAAAAATTCTTAATTAAGCAGGTTTTTCTGTTTACACTTGAACTAATTACACTTTTAAAACCAACAATAAAACATTAGGCCCAGGCTATTAAAGGCTTCGGTGGAGGCCTGCAGCGCGGCCCTTTGGGGCAATTCAGGAACTGGGTCCTTCCACGGCAGATAGGGGTGCCGGGTGGCAGGCGGGTGCCCGGCTTCGCTCAAGAGGGTCTCGAGTCTCATCCGCCTTCCCGGAGGGTGGAGTGGGAGACAGCAGGCGGCCACCCGCGTCTGGCTTCCGCCCGCCCCGGGCGGCTGACGGGGCTATCGATCAGACTGCGGTCCCCACGGCCCATCCTTCCGGGCATCCTCAGAGCACCCGGGACTGTGCCAGGCAGGGCACGGGGAGCCAGGGGGAGGCCCCAGGGGCGCAGGCGGAGTGCTCTGCTGCTGGGTCAGGGGAGGCCATCGGGAGAAGTTCAGGGGCCCCTGAGCGTCTGCAGGGTGCAGCTGGGGCTGGACCAAGCATCACCGGCAGGTGAGGGTGCCATCGTATGCGGCCGAAGCCTCCAGGCCTGTGGCGGTTACCCAGAGCTGTGCCGAGCTGGACCCAAGCCCTGCCGCGGCCTCGCCCCCACCACGCCAGGCCTCAGCGGACGCCTCAGCCCCGGCTCTTAAATGCCCCCGAGTCGGCGCCTGCCCGGGAAGCACCGGAGATAATGGCTCGTGGGGCTCCCTGGCACAGAACATCCTCCGGTAACTCAGGCCCTTCTGGACCCTGCAGCGGCCCCGGGGACAGTCGGGTGGCCACTCGAGGAAGTTTCCACGTCCGGTGTCTGCCTTCCATGCAGGGTAGCTCAGGAGGCTGGAACCTCCCGGCCGTGGGGCCTTGGAGGCCGTATAAGCTGCCAGTGAGCTCCAGCACTGTGGGGCCGTTCTGAAGATAGCCAGCAGCAACCCCCACCCCCACCCCGGGGCTCGCTGGAGGCCTTGACCCAGGCCACCAGGCCCCACGGAAGATTCCAGGCCCGCACTGCCACCCCAAGCCCTCCCGAGAGCCCCTCCCTTGTCCCAGGCCTGTGACGCACCTGGCTCACCTGGCCTCAGCATCCTTCTGGGTCCCCGTCAGTGACGGCCCTGCTGTGTACCCATCTTCCAGCTAGAAACGCTGTCTCCTGACCCCCCAGCCTCCACATTCAGTCCCTCCAACGCCCTCCCTCTTGCCTTCCGAGTGCCCCTGGAACGTGCTCCCTCTGAAGCCCCCCACGGCCCCACCTCCTCTTGGGTCTCCTGCCTGTGTCCTCACTCCTCTGGACCAGGCTTCAAGGGCCAGCCTAGTGAGACAGCTTCTGTTAGGACTACTCAGTTCTGTCCTCGTAGTGAAGACACCAGAGACGATAAATGACTGAGTGGGCGTGGCTCTGTGGCAATAAAACTTTATTTATAAGAACAGGCCAAGGGCCACATTCGGCCCTCCAGTCGCTGTTTGCTGACTCTTGATCCAGAACACCTGACACTGACTTTGGGGGGCTCTTTCTCGCTTGGAGACTTGGTACACACCTCCCCTGCTCTGAAACTTTTCTGTGCCTCCTCACTGCCCGGGGATAAAGGTCCTGCTCCCCTGGCTTGGCATAGAAGGCTTTTCAAGGATCTGGCTTAGCCTGTCTCCAACACTGCCCCCTTTTACAGCTCTGCTCTCTCTCTCCCATTGATGCTTTTCCCTCTGCTACACGTTTACTAGGCAAGCTCTTACTCATCGCTCACGGCCCCAGCCCCCAAACCCCCTTCTCTCTGAATCCCATCTGGGTCCCAAGCAGAGACTTTGATCATACCTCCTCCTCCGCCTTCGCACGCCCTAACCCACTCCACCACGGATCTCGGTGATCTTTCTGCCTCACGTCTTAGCCATGGAAACGGGTACCTTACACAAGCCAGCCAATCATGGAGTGTCTCCTGCTCCTGGCTGTGCTGATTGGTCCAGAAATGGACGTGTGAGCCACGCTGGCCACTCAAAACCTTCCCTGGGATTTTTCAGTCAGCTCCAGCACAGAGAAATCCTTCCCTCCGTTGCTGAGAAGGCAGAAGGCCGTGGGCTTGGCCCTGTAGGGACACACTTCAAACTCGCAGGGAGGCTGGCCTGAGAGAAAGAAGCAGGCCCTTCTTCTTAAGCAACTTGATATGCTATATTACTGTACATAACAGGTAAGCATCAAAGAAATGTCACAAATCCCGGGGCACCTGGGTGGCCCAGTCAGTTAAGCGTCTGACCCTTGATTTCAGGGTCGTGGGATTGAGCCCCACATCAGGTCCATGCTGAGCGTTTAGCTTGCTTGAGATCCCCTCTCTCTCTCTCTCTCCTCCTCTGCCCCTCTCCCCCACTCATGCTCTCTCTCTAAAAGAAAAAATAAATTAAAAAATTTTTAGGGGCGCCTGGGTGGCGCAGTCGGTTAAGCGTCCGACTTCGGCCAGGTCACGATCTCGCGGTCCGTGAGTTCGAGCCCCGCGTCAGGCTCTGGGCTGATGGCTCGGAGCCTGGAGCCTGTTTCTGATTCTGTGTCTCCCTCTCTCTCTGCCCCTCCCCCGTTCATGCTCTGTCTCTCTCTGTCCCAAAAATAAATAAAAAACGTTGAAAAAAAAATTAAAAAAAAAATTTTTTTAAATTAAGTGTCACAAATACATAGATCCAACAGGCAACCTGAGCCTCCCCAATCTCCCTGCCCCTGGACTCTCTCCGCAGCTCACACCGCCTTTTTGCATTCATTTGTCTCCTGTCTGTCTCCCCCGCCAGGACGTCTGGGCTGCGTCTGCTCACAAGTGTCCCCAGCGCCCCGTGCACTCCGCCCGGCCGGCCACTCGCTTTGCAGGGCTCCCGCAAGGCGAAAATGTTCCGAAGGCAAGAAGTGTCCTTCAAGGTGCTAAAATGTAAGGCTTTTCTCTGTCTTCCGGCCTCTCTCTCTGTCTCCACCTGCCGTGGGTTTTTTTCCGTTTGCTATGCCATGTCACTTAAATAAGGAAAAATCGGACATCGGAACCACCAGCAGGAACGTTACCATTTCTGTTGTGCGATGCTGATTTCACTTTTTTTTTTTAACGTTTATTTATTTTTGAGACAGAGAGACACAGAGCGTGAACGGGGGAGGGTCAGACAGAGAGAGGGAGACACAGAACCCGAAGCAGGCTCCAGGCTCCGAGCTGTCACACAAGTTCCAAGATCAAATTAGCAAGAATTTCAAGATGGTGACGGCAGAGGGCTAAACCAAGCATGGAGCCCTGGGCAACTGCACAGGTCGCAGGCCCACAAAGCCACACTGCTGGAGAGCCCCGGGACACAGCAGGCGCTCAATAAATGCTCGCTCCCTGAGTGAGTGATCGGAGGGAGTTGGAGATCAGCAAGCCCCAGGGGATCAAAGTGCTATGAAGGTGTCCTAGGCCCAAGGTAGGAGCAGGGGTGAGGGGCGTTTAGGGGCAGGCAGTCCTCTGTGGTGGCTGACTGAACAGTGGCCCCAAGACATTCATCCCCGATCCCAGGAGCTGTGAAATGTCCCCTCGAGCAGCAGAGGGGAGCTTGTCAAGGCCCCTGAGGCGGGGGTGACTCTGGGTGCCCGGGGGGCCCGGCGTCCTCACGAGAGGCAGGCAGAGAGCCGGGTGGACCCCGGGCTGCTCATCCCTGAGGATGAGGAGGGGACTTCGGAGCCCAGAGCCGTCAGAGAACCAGCGTGTGTGGCTTAAGCAGCTAAGCCAGAGGACAGTCCCGCACCCGAAACCTGCACGGCCTGGAGGAGAGGAGCCTGTCTCGTCCTCCCGAACCACGGGCACCTGCACACCGATCCTTCGGATAACGCACTAGCTGCCACGCCCGGGCCTGGCGCGAGCCCTCTGCTCAGATGGGGAAACTGAGGCGAAAGACAAGCAGGGCTTGGTGGAGGGTCCACGTGACGGTGCGGCTGAGCGGAGGACCCACCTCGCCAAGCCTCGGGGTCACACACGCATTTTCTCGGGGGGCTATTCTTTCCCGGGGGCCCTGACGGGGCAGCCGGCGTGGAAAGTCTGGTGGCTCCTCTAAAAGGCAAGTATAGTCACCGCGCGAGCCAGTGGTTCGGCTCCCGGGCATCGGTGCCGGAGGATCGAACACAGGGACGCGGGCAGAATGCTGTGCTCGCTTGTTCACAGCCCCACCGGCCGGGGGGGTGGAGGGGGCTCCGTGTCCAGCCTCGGACAGACGGACAAACACGGCGTGTTCTGGGATCGGGTCGAGGGGACGCGAACGCGCTGGAAAGCACCGGACTGTTTGCTTTCGTGGTCAGCTTTCCATCCCGCCCACGTCGCCTCGCTTTTTGCAAGCTGAGGCTGCAGCCACCGAGGGGGATGTGGCCGCCAGGGCGGAGGGCGTTCTCGGGGCCGGTCACCCGTGGGAGAGCCGAGTGGGGCCGGGCGGAAGGCAGGGGGTGCTCCGTCTCCTCCTTCCAGAGCCTTCTCGCTAACAGGGGCTCCTGCGTCTCAGCCCCACCAGGCGCCCAGAGGCCCCCTTGCTTCTGCGGACGCTGGGTGACTGGGGACACGTAAGGACTTAGGGGAGCCAGCATTTGAACAAGGGTAAGCACCTGCTCCAGAGGCCTGGGTGAGCAGGACTGGGGAGGGGGGGACTTCCCCGTCCAGACGTCAAGGCAGCCCCACCGCTCCAGGACCGGCCAGCACACCTGGGGGGCCCCTGAGCTGAGTCCGTTTCTCACAGGAGGGGAGGCAGATGCCCCACTCTGGAGGGGCCGCCTGTGTCCAGCCCCAGCCTCGGGACAGGGGGAGGAGAGGTTTCAGGTCCCACGGCCTGGACAGTGGGTGAGGCGGGGCCGGAGCGCCCCAAGTTTGCGCCGATGGAGGTGAACGCGGGATTCACGGGCCTGGCGGCAAAGGGGATGAGCCCTCGTCACCAGGGAGGGATGAGAGGCACTCAGGACAGGCCGGGAGGGGCCCTGACTCAGGACGATGAGGGGCACTGAGGAGGGGTGTGGGTTGCAGGGCAGGAGGGGACCCCTGGGGGACAGGCAGGAGGCTGGAGACGCGGACTGGGGGGGGACGATGTCACATGGGGAAGAGACGTAGGGGCGTCTCCTGCCCGTGCCCACCCAGACTTCTGCCCAGACGTCTCTCTGAGTCGGTGGCGGGGGGGGGGGGGGGTGCTGTTTCTGAGAAGGAAGGAATCCCTCAGGGTCTCGGGCTTTCTGAGAACTGTTTCCACCTCTTCTCGGAACTGCCTCCCCCAGGTCTGTCTCCAGGCCCCGGCCTGACATATACCAAACCCCCAAGGGCTCTGGGGAGGGGGTGAGTCCCCTGCCCCTTGGGGGTGCAAGCAGCATGGCGGGGGGGGGGTGGGGCCAGGCTGCGGGAGAAGCTGTGCTCAGAATGGGCGAGGGAATGTTCCCGGCTCAGGGAGACGCGTGCCAGTCTGCCATGGCCGTCTCACAGTTGGGGAAACTGAGGCCCGGAGAGGGAGACCGTGCTCTCAAGAGGATTCGCACCCTGCCCGCACAGCCCCCATCAGCGACTTCTTTTCCCGGCTGGTCTATATGAAGGCCCACTGCACAGGTGAGTAAACTGAGGCCAGCCCGGGTGGGGAGCCAGCCCCCACCCCGGGCCGCATGTTTGATGCGGGGCCGGAACACTTTGTTTTGAGGCCTGGCTGAGCTGCCCGCTGCCCTCAGACCCCATGCAGCTGAGAGGCTGGGCCTGAAGTATGTTTATGAAAAATAATTCCCAGCAGCCGGGAGCCACCGCGATCGGGGCTCAGGCGGTGGTGACAGGTGGGGCAGGGACAGACCACCACCTGTGCCTCCCGCTCCGGCCGCTTCTCCCTACTCGTGGTGCCCCTTGTTTTCCACCTGGATCTCCTCTTTCCTTCCCTCCCACCCCTGGCAGCCTCCAAGCGGCACCGGGAGAGCTTTTTCCAAAGGAAAACTATGCGCTTGCCTCTTCCACACCCGCGGGGGGGCCCCCGTGTTCCCTCCCTTCTCGGTAAAGCCCAGTCCCTGCCCCGACCCCTTACCTTTCCACCTGATCTTTGAAAGCTGTTTATGTGTTTATTTTGAGGGAGACAGAGCGAGCAGGGGAGCGGCAGAGATCAAGAGAGAGAGAGAATCCCACGCAGGCTCTGAGCTGTCAGCACAGAGCCTGTGTGGGGCTCAAACTCACGAACCGTGAGATCATGACCTGAGCCGAGATCAACAGTCAGACGCTTAACCGACCGAGCCGCCCAGGCGCCCCTCCACCCGATCTCTGAAGCTCTCCCAGTCCCCAGCCCCACCAAACAAGCCTCTTTGCTGTGCCTGCCTCAGGACCTTTGCACATGTCTTCCTGTCACTTAGCCAGCTCCTTCTCCTTCTTGAAAGCCCTCTCCTTGGTGTGTGTGGGGGGGTTCTCCCTTCTTCCCAAGCAGAGCCTCCAAAGCCCCCTTTGGGGTCCTCTGCCCAGCCCCGCTCCCCTCCCTCGGGCCCCATTCTGGCCCCACAAGCCCAGAGGCAGTCTGTGTGCAGTTCTATCTGCCACTGGCCTCTGGGTAGAGGTGTCCCTGTGGGGGAGTATTTGCTACTTAAGCCCTGGTCCTCAAAGAGGGGAGACCTTGTCTCATGGTCGCCTTGGCCCAGGCCATGCCCCCACACAGACCACGCCCCCGATCCTGTGAGCTGACATCAGCACCCTGCTAAGTCACGCTCCCCCAAGGCCACTGTGGGCCCTCCTTTCCTCTCGGTTCCGGAATCCTTCCAAGTTTCAGGCCTTTCTGGGGCCTCTGCGTACCTTCCCCACCCTTCGTCCCTTCCTGGTGGCATCGCTTTGCCCTTGGCCACGCCTCCCGTCAGCCCTTCTTCCTCCAGGTCTCAGCCAATGTCCCCACCTCCAAGAAGCCCTCCCTGAACCCTCCGCTTTTCTAATTAGACATTCATGTGGTTGTCTCTACCACAGAAAGAGGTCACTCCCTTGTGGTCACTGCCTTGCTCCCAGCACCCAGCCCAGGGGTCAGTGCCCAGGAGGTATTCTTGGTATATCTGTGTAGACACGCCAGAATGCCAGGTCTCGGTCCCACTCACAGTGCTCGTGGAGACCCCTGCCTGGCCCCCTGGGGAGGGCAGGTCTGCTAGATGAGGTCTGTCCAGAGGGATGGCCCATGAGCTGCCCGCACCCGGGACCCCACCCCCGCCCAAACTTTTCCAGCCTACTGACTCCTAAAGACTTGGGGGACCTCTTCCCTGAGAGAGTTTGGGGTGCAGGACCTTCTGGAGGATTCCCGGCCTCTCCTGGCCTCCTCCTCCAGATACAGCAGGCGCATAATCTATGTCACAGCTGTCCACCCACCAAATCCCAGCCCTCAGCGACGGAGGTGCCTCAGGACGCGGCTGAACTAGGTTCTGGGGCTCAAAGCCCAGGCTCTCGTGACTGCTCCCATCAGGGAAAGGACAACGAACCCGCGGAGGCTCGCCCCATTTCACAGATGTGGAAACTGAGGCTCAGAGAGGGGCTGCAGCACAGCCAGATCTCGGGCCCCCAGGCCTGCTTGGAGAAGATAACGTCGTGGGCCGTTATCAGGCGGAGCGACCTGACGGGGTTCCTTGTCATCAGCTGCCCATCGATCGGGCGCTCCGGCCTCCGTGGCCGGCCACGCTTAATTTATGTGGGACCCGAGAACACTAATTAAGTCTGCTTAAGAGGAAGTTAGCTTCAACGCCCTGGGCCCGCCTCCCGCAGCACCGCAGGGCTCGCTACCCGGCGGGCATCAGGGAGACCCCGGACCGGCCCGGGACCGAACTGGCACCGTCCTCCGGCCGCCGCCCCCGACTCCCACCAGCTTCGACAACCCCCAGCTGCGAGGCGCGGGAGGCCCTCGCTCGGTGCGCAGACGGGGCCGGGCCGGCCCATGACGCGGCCCTGCTGAGCGTCGGACTGAGGCCCACAGCGCCGGTTCCGGCCTCGGCGTGACGTCACATCTGAGAGGGGGACAAAGGCTGGTACACAGCAGGTGCTCGGCCAGTGGAGTTATAAATCTGGAGACCAGACTAGGGGCACGTCCCTCCCCTGCTCGAGACGTTCTATGGCTCCCCTGTGCCCTCCCAAAGGAGCGTGGAGCCTTACCAGGTCCTGGAACACCGGCCCGAGCCCCGCCCACGCCACAGCAGGATCTCTGGGGAGCGCCTCTCCGTACCCCCGGGCCTTTGCACGTGCTGACCCCGCCGCCAGGAACTCCCTGCCCTCTTCTTAGCAAACGCCCCCTCTGTCTTCCCTCAGGCTCCTCCTCCCTGCAGCCCTCCCCGCCCAGGCCAGACCCTCAGCCCTTCTCTGACTCTCCCCCCTCACCCCACCCTGACCCCACAGGGCTGGGAATGCCCGTGTCCATCTGTGCCTCTGCCCTGCCTGGAGTCAGCAGCTGGGGCTCCACACGGGCCCGTGGCCAGAGCGATGCCCCTGGGTGTATAGGTGGGCGATTGAACAACCTGCATAAGCCTCACAACAACCCCATGGGGGGGGGGGTATTATTATTGCTGCTTCGCTGTTATCAGTGCCTGCTAGGTAAGCCTGCTAGCTTTTGGGCCTCAGTTTCCCCATCTGTACAGCAGGCACTGCAGTGGCAGGCTGGACCAGAGCCTCGATGAGAGGCTGCAGCCGGGTGGGCGGAGAGAGCTGCTGGCCGGCCTCCCCGGACCCCTCGCACGTGCCCTTTGAGGGGGTGAGCTGAGGCTCCCCAGAGTCAAGACTCCCGGTCCCAGGGCAGGGCCCGAGCTCGGCCTGCAGGGCGGGGGGACAGGCGGAGGGAACTGTGTGCGCTGAGGCCCCAGGATCTGACACTGTGGGCAGTGGGAGCCCTGGCAGGTTGTAGAGCAGGAGAGGGCCCTGGTAGATGAAAGTGTTAGCAACGGCCTGCGTGGGGAGAGATGAAGATCATGAATCCCAACTGGGTGTCTGAATCCAGGCCTCGACATTGGCTAGCCGTGTAACCTATCATCCACCTACCCGCCCACTGCCTCAGTGTCCCCTTCTGTGCAAAGGGGACGATGATGGTGCCGATGATTGTCTTGGTGGCCGCGGGTACCAAGAGGAAGGTGTCAGTCGTCATTGTCACGACGGTGGCCGCAGCCACAGTCACCCGTCGTAGCCACAGCCTCGGGCCCGCCGGCCGATCGAGTCCTCAAGCCTCCGCGAAGGAAAGCCAGTGCTGACCCCTCCCCTGGTGCCAGAGGGGCCCCAGATCCCTCAGGAGAGAAGTGTCCTCCCCCCTCCAGAGTCCGTGTTTACCTCCGGGGGAGAATAAAGAAACACACTCCAAAGTTCATAGTACCCTGAGCTCCCGATATCCTGAAATTCCCAAATCCTCCTACCTGGGGATTCTGACATCCGGGAATCCCGGGGACCCGGAATCTGGGCCTCTTTGCGTCCTGCTTCCCACCCTCACTTCTGTGTTTGCCAGTAAGTGTCTGATTTCTACGTGCATTTCATAATTTTTTTATGTTTATTTACTTTGGGAGAGAGAGAGAGAGAGCGCGAGAGATCGCGAGCAGGGGAGGGGCAGAGAGAGAGAGAGAGAGAGAGAGAGAGAGAGAGAATCCTAAGCAGGCTCCACACTGCCCGCCACGGGGTTCGACCTCACGAGAGATCACGATCTGAGCTGAGATCAAGAGTCGGACGCTTCACCCGCTTCGCCACCAGACGCCCCTACGTGTATTTGTGACACGGCAGAATCCGAGGAAGGACGCGGAACCCCTCACGATGCGTATCTCCTGTTCGGGGACCTCAGACACTGCAGTCATGGCGTCTCGGTGCGGGGTCCCCGCAAGCCGACCCCAAGACCAGGCTCGCTCGGTGAGGCGGGTTGTCCTCAAAGTGGGGGACTGTGAGGGACCCACCGCACAGTGGTCACTGCCACGGGCAAAGGACTGGCGCTCAGCCGTCAGGTCACGGGGGCCCTCCCGGCCGGTGCCTCCAGAAGCAGACTCGGAAGGGCCCCTCCCCCGGGTGCGCCAGGAACCGTTAGCAGTGCTGCGGTGAAATTACCGGGCCCCCCAGGTGCCTGCTGCGGGGGAGGGGGCGTTTGCTGAGTGTCACCCACACGCTGGGACGGCGTCCTTTCCCTCCCCAAGGCGAGGCCGGTGGGGAAAGCAGACGACAAAGAGGTTTTCAACAAATAACTCGCCAAACAAGTGGTGATAGAGACGTGATGGGGGCCCCTGGGACGCAGGGTGGGGGTCAGGGAGGTCAGCAGAGGCAGAGGCCTTCCGGTTTCTCCGCCTGGGGAGACACAGGCAGCTCTTGAGCAGAGGAAGGATGTGATGACCTTTGTTCTGAGATGTCCCCCTGGACACATCCCCCAGCAGGCGGGCGGGGGCCACTGGGCACAGCAGGGGTTAAGAAAAAGCATTTTAGGTGGTGGCCCCCCGAGCTGGGATCCGCCTTCAGGGCAGCAGGGCGGGGGTCTGCGGCCCATCCTCACGGGCTGCCCAGGCGCCTCGAGGCCGCTCATCTTCTGGTCTGGCCTCAGTCTCCCTTTTGGCCCAGGAGGGTGTCGGCATAACCCTGACCTCCGGGGACGTTTCACCCTCAGCTGGCTCCCCGCGCCCAGCTTGGGGGGGGGTGGTCTGGAGACCCCCAGACCCGGGTCTGAGCCCCCTCCCTGCAGCCAAGGCCCGCCACCCACCGGCCTCCCCTCTCGGGCAACATCTTCATTACGGAGCCGAGTTGTTTAAATAAATGAATTAATATTGACGAAACATCAGTGACCTAATAAATGATTAGTTAAGGCGCACATACATCATGCCGCGGGGACGCCGGGAGCCCTTAATTACTGCTTCGGAGGGGCCAGCAGAGCCATGGCCACTGGCCGGAACCCCTTCCCGGCCGCCCGGCTCCCCCCCTGGAGCTCAGGGTCTGGGCGGGAAGGCAGACCTGGCCTATCTCTCCCTGTCTCTCTATCTCTGCCCTAGCTCAGGCTCTGCCTGGCCCCTGCCTCCCCCCTGCCCCCACTGTCCCTTCCCCCCCAGCACCCAGAGGGCCTGGTCAAAGCATGGTTCCTTCCTCATCCCCCCTCACTGCGGCTCCCCAGTGCACCCCAGACAAAGACCTAAGCCCTCACCACAGCCCAGCAGACCCCAGAGGCCCAAGCCCGGCCAGCCTCAGCGCTGCCTCCTTCTTCCTTCCACATTCTGCCTCCTGCCCCAGGACCTTTGCCCCTGCTATTCCCTTGGCCAAGAACTCTGTCTCCCCTCTGGCGTAGACAAAGCCTGCTCCTCACAGGCTGCAGCCCCTCGAGTGGGGGTGTGGGGGGCCTGGCGGGACAGGGGATCTGACCGGGAAGGAACCTGGGGGGATCTGTCAAGCCCCCGGCCTCCGCCCGAGGCGTCTCCACCATCCCCAGGGACTTTGGCCCTCCTCTGGCACCTCTGCCCTGTCTGTGCCTCAGTTTCCCTAGCGGGACGTGAGGGGGAGAACAGCCTGGAAGATTTGGCAGAAGGGAGATGAGACGCCAGACACTGTGAGGCTCACCTGTGCCCCTGTCCCCACCACGGGCGCCTGGCCCATAGGGAGGCCCCGCGTGGGACACAAACTCTGCGGCAGGCCTGATGGCAGCAGGTGCCCCCCCCAAAGGAGGCCCTTGGTGGGGGCACCTGGTGAGGCCCTTGGGGGGGGAGGGGCACCTGGTGAGGCCCTTGGGGGGGGAGGGGCACCTGGAGAGGCGGGGGGGGGGGGGGGGGGGGAGGGGGTATCTGGAGAGGCCCTGGGGGGGACACCTGGAGAGTCCCTTGGGGGGGAGGGACACCTGGAGAGGCCTTGGGGGGGAGGGGCACCTGGAGAGGTGGGGGGGGAGGGGGTATCTGGAGAGGCCCTGGGGGGGGAGGGGGGACACCTGGAGAGGCCCTTGTGGGGGGGAGGGACACCTGGAGAGGCCCTTGTGGGGTAGGGGCACCTGGAGGGGGGGGGAGGGGGGAGGGGGTACCTGGAGAGGCCCTTGGGGGGGAGGGGCACCTGGAGAGGTGGGGGGGAGGGGGTACTTGGAGAGGCCCTAGGGGGGAAGGGGGACAACTGGAGAGGCCCTTGGGGGGGGAGGGGCACCTGGAGAGGCCCTGGTGGGGGAGGGGGAGGGGGCACCTGGAGAGGCCCTGGTGGGGGAGGGGAGAGGGGGCACCTGGAGAGGCCCTGGGGGGGAGGGGGGACACCTGGAGAGGCCCTTGGGGGGGGAGGGGCACCTGGAGAGGCCCTGGGGGGGAGGGGGAGGGGGCACCTGGAGAGGCCCTGGTGGGGGAGGGGAGAGGGGGCACCTGGAGAGGCCCTGGGGGGGGGGGACACCTGGAGAGGCCCTTGGGGGGGGAGGGACACCTGGAGAGGCCCTTGGGGGGGAGGGGCACCTGGAGGGGGGGAGGGGGGAGGGGGCACCTGGAGAGGCCCTTGTGGGGGGGGGGACCTGGAGAGGCCCTTGGGGGGGACAGGCACCTGGAGAGACCCTGGGGGGGAGTGGGGAGGAGGCACCTGGAGAGGCCCTTGGGGGGGGCACCTGGAGAGGCCCTGGGAGGGAGGGGGGAGGGGGCACCTGGAGAGGCCCTTGGGGGGGGCACCTGGAGAGGCCCTGGGAGGGAGGGGGGAGGGGGCACCTGGAGAGGCCCTTGGGGGGGAGGGGGCACCTGGAGAGGCCCCGGCTAATGGCTCCTGAGTGGGACTTGGGAGGGGCCGAGGCGGAGCTGAGAAGTGGGAGAGGCAGGGCCCTCCGCTGTGGCAGCACAAAAGAGGGGCAGAGGGCAGAGAGAGACGGAGACAGCCTGAGGGAGGGGGAGCCCCACCTGGGCCCGTGGGGAGGCAGGGGGCGCTCTGAGCCGGCGTGGCTGGGCCCCCTCCCCCTTCCTCTGATCCTCCCTCAAGGCCTGGGAGCCCTGGGCAGGGCCTTGCTCTGCATCTATTAAGCTCCTGCTGTGTGTAGGGCCTTTCTGGTTGTCAGGTCTGGAACCCCGTGTAGCAAGGCAGGAGCCTGCTCCCCTCCCTGGACCTCCCGCTGCTGAGACTCCTCCTCCCTGCCCCCTCCCCCAGTGGTCAGGCCCCTTCAGGGTCAGGTAGGAGGCTCCCGGTGAAGTGAGCAAGGTTGTACTGTGTGGTTGTGGCCCAAGCCTGGCTAATCGTCACCGTCTGCCTGGAAGTTCCTCCTGGCTTCTCCTTGAAGCTCTGGGAGGCCCTCGGGCCCCTCCGTGACTCTGTGCCTCAGTTTCCCCACATTCGGAGCCTTCAAAACCCATGATCACGCCTCTTTCCTCAGAGGCAGCCCGACAATCAGACACAGCTGGCTCAGGCTTGGAATTTCGTCTCCTGGGTTCCAGGAACAAGTGTGTTCACCTTCCTGAGTCTCTGTCCCCCATCTGTAGACCAGGTCGGTGCTATTTGCGGCCTCGGGGCCGTTGCGGGCACGCAGTGGGTCACTGGGGCATACGGCCCACTCAGTACATGCTGGGAACGACTGACCTACAGAGGTTCTTAGGCGGACGAGGCCCGGATCGTGATCAAAAGCCAAAGCGAAACAGCTGCGATTTAAACCACTATTACCGTTATTGCTAAGTACGGTTGTGGAGTCGATCAGCAAACGTTCGCCGTGGGAGCATTTGGAACCGGGCCTGTGAGAGCCTGGCAGGGGTGAGTGTGGGCGGAGGCCGGGGCTTACAGCTCACGGCGGGTCCCCCGCCAGCGCCTGCGCCTCTGGTGAGTGGAGCTTTCTCCTGGTGCTTGGACACCTGGTGCAGTGGCCGCCCCCAGCCCCACACCCAGAAGACGGTCAGTTCCTCTCCACTCGTCCCCTTCCCATTCGCAGCCTCTTCAGTCCACACTGGGGGTCGACGTGCCTTCAGTCCTGCCCGCCCCCGGGGGCCAGCCCCCTCCCGGAGTGCAGGTGCAGAAAGGGGTAGGGACGGTGGTCCGGCTGGCCCCCCAAAACGTCGCTCTCCACATGACCTCACCAGAGAAGTCCCCCGGGGAGCGAGCGGGGGCATGCGTGTTCTGGCTCAGCTTCTCTGGCGCAGCCTCAGTTTCCCCGTCTCTATAATGGAATCATAGACCCTCCCCCCCCCCAAAAAAAAAAAAATGCGGCGCGCAGAGGCTCCACGGGACCGCAGGGAACATTCCTGAGCCGTATTACTGTTTAATGATAATAATGGAGCGGATTACGTGTTTCTATGTAGCGACTCTTGGTTTCGTGCGCTCCGCACACACCTGGCATACAGGAGGCACTCCATAAATGCGGCGGGGTACGCGAGGCCCCCCCGGCTACAGGGGACCCCTCTCGCGCCTCGGCGTCCGAACCCGCAGACCCGGCACCGCCTAGCCACGCCCCCTCCCGGGGGAGCACGGCCACCGGGCCCCCCGCGCCCTGCGGGGAGCCGTTTACAAGAAGCCTCGCGCTTCCCCCTCGCGGCCCCCGCCAGGCTGCCGTTCCCAGCCGGATAATCTAATCGCGTTTCCAAGGCTGCGATCGATAACCCCGAGGCGGCGCCAAAACGAGGCTCTTAAAGGGCCAGCAGCCCCGCCCCGTTGGCGGGGAGGGGCCAGCGTCCCGCGGAGCCTGCGGCGGGGGTGGGGGGAGCCTCTGGGGAAAGACCGTCTCCCCGCGTCCGCGAAGCGCGCGGCGGCCCCCACCTCCGGACTGTGTGGCCCGGAGCCAGCAGCCTGACCTCTCCGGCTGGGGGGCGGGGGGGGGGGGGCTCCTCTGGAAAGGGGGACCCCAGAAGGCCCACCCACTGCAAACCTCCTCCACATCTGCACCCCCTCCCGCTTGTCCGCTTGTCCGGATGGGGAAACTGCGGCTCAGAAAGGGGAGCGAGCAGATGAGGTATCTTCTGCACGCCGGTGCCCCCTCTCCCACCAGCATCTCCACTCAGCCCCCCAAGGTCCCCAGAGGGCCCCCTTGGCCCTGCCTCCCCTCCCCTTTCAAGCCCGGGCTACCTGTCCCAGGATCTATACAAACATACTTAGCAATCGATGTCCCTGCAGGGCCCAGCCGATCGACCTGAGGTGGGGGGCCCTGTGGCCCCCACATCGCCCAGCTGCCCCGCTGAGCTGTCCCCACGGCTGTGGAGAACCCGGGAGAAAGCCACATCCTCCTGGCGTGTTTGGGGGACCTTCCCCTGCCCGCCCGCCTGTCTGCCTCCCCGCTTCTGAAAGGGAGAACCTTAAAAGGCCCCCGACAGCTTCCTGCCTTGCGAGAACAGTGAGCCTCTCACCACTGGAAAGGTGGACTCTTCCAGAGGCCATGATGGAGGACTGTTCCAGAAGCAGTAACGATGGAATATGCTAGAAGCAGTAATGGTGGACTGCTCAGAGGCAGTGATGGCAGAACCTTCTGGGACAGTGAGGGCAGCCAGCTCAGGGGGTGGGATGTGAACCTGCTCGCCCCGCGTGCTGTGTCCGCAGCCCTGGTTTCCAGCCTCCGCCCTGACCGGTTCCTGGCAGGGTGGTCTTGTTACCAGCTGTAAACTGGGGTGAGGACTGGGCCTTGCTCTCGCCTGGGGGGGGCCATGCCCCACACACCCCGAGGGCTCCGAGGAACCGGCCTGGACCCCGCATAGAGGCTGTAAGCCAGAGAGCCCCTGCCTTGGGGAAACGGACGCCCTGGGAGGGTCATACCTTCAGTGCCTGCCCAGGGCTCGCTTGACCTCTGACCCTGCTGACCCCACCGCCACTCTGCCTGAGTGACCCCTGTGCTAACCCCACGGCGTTCCCCCCACCCAGACACCCACGCCTGACCCCACTTCCTCGTCACCTTCCGGGTCCAGGGTTGGGGCCTCCGGGGTGAGAGGAGATTGATCGAATGGCTGACCCTGTGGCCACCGTTGCCAAGGAGATGGCCCACGGGGGCTGGAGGGGTGGCCAGGGCCAGGGGGTGACAGAGGGACAGAGCGAGGGAGGAGAGGAAGAGAAGGGACAGAGGGAGAGAGGGAAGGAGAGACAGACAGAGGGAAGGACAGAGAGAGGGAGGGACAGGCTTCACATCAGAGCCTCTTAAGCGTTAACAGCCACGAGGGTGGGGTCTGGGAACCAGCATTCACCCATCCTTGGGAGTCACCTTTAATGAACCATTGTCTGCAGACGTGGCCTGGGAGCCCAGTTACAGCAGCCACCACCCCACCACGGAGCTCACCCAGCAGGTCTGTGAGCCGGGGGGAAGCCGATGCCCTGCCCGCTCAGCGTTCACACCCGGGGGGACCAGGGAACGCGTCCTAGGTGAAGGGTCAATAGCACAGGACCCTGCAGTATGAATAGGAGTTCGTGGGGTAGAGAGGGAATGGTAAGGAGGGAGGAGGCCCCTCCCACGCCAGAGGAGTGGAGAGGCAGGTGGGCTACGAGAGAGGGGTTTTTCCCCCCCCAGCTCAGCAGGCTGTCCGGAACTGGTCCTCTTCCTCTGGGTTGCTGGAGCTGGGCATAGATTCCCCCTAATCATGCCTCTGGGGGCCTCGGAGCGGTTTATTGGGTGCCCAGCGGGCGCAGACACCAGAGGTGCCTTGAGAGCACCGCTCGACACGGGAGGACAGGCGGTGGTCAGTCAACAAAGGAAAGCAAGGCGGTGGGGCAGAGGATCAAGTGCCGGCCAGCGCTAACCAGAGGGGACGCCGAGCTGGGACACGTACCTACGTGAACATGCATAAAATGCCACAACCTGCGGACAGACACGTTTGCCGGCACACGCGCATGCGTGGATGCGCTGGGCAGCACACGAAGCCGCGCGCCTGTGACTGTGCCCTGAGGGCAGGGAAGCGGATGAGCCGCGAACGAACACAAACGGGCCTGGCACGTACGGACACGCAAATGTGCACGCACGTGCACGGGAGCACCAGGGCGCGCGTCCTCGGTCACTCACGCGGAGCACGGGCACGCGCGGGGGGGGGGGGGGGGGGGGGGGCCCTGGCTGCCGCGGGCGGCGGGCGCCCCCTGGTGGGCTTGGGCCGCGGCGCGGGCCGTGCTGCGCGTCCCGCCGGGCTGCGCGCGCGCCTGGCGGTCAGGTGAGGACGGGGCCGCAGGGTCGGCCCCCGTTTGCTTCCTCGCCGTCGAAGCCCCTCTGTCGCGCCCGTGGGAGTCCAGCCCTCGAGGTAGTCTCTCCGTCTCCCCAGGGGCTTCCCAGGGGTCCCCGAGAGCCGTGTGGGCTCCGCGGAAGACCCGCGGCCTCACCCAGGGGCGCCACTAGGTGGCAGCACGAACCCAAGGGCGCACCTCAGGCCTTCGCCTTACTCCCGGAGCCCCTCCGCGGCCCAGCACCCTTGCGGCCACCGGGAGGACCCCGTGTGACCCGGAGCACAGGCCTGGCCGGTCAAGTTTCCCGGCTTCACGGTGGGGATGTGTAGGTGACTGGACTGGACCCATGCGTGGTGGCACGAGGGCCTCTCCGGAGAGACGATGTTGGAAAAGGAAAAGCCCGGCAGGTGACGGAACAGCATGTGCAAAGGCCCCGAGGTGGGCAACCAGTGGGAGCTGAAAGGCACGCCCGGGGCTGAGCTGAGAGCCCGCCAGGGCCAGATGTAGGGTGCAGCTCTCTGCTGGAGCTGCAGAGAGGCCTTGGATGCTAGCGCCATCAGAGGCTGCGACAGAATCCAAAGGTTTAAGACAGATTCTGATCCTAAGCTTTCCCAGTACGGGGTGCTCAGGGTGCAGCCACCCGCGGAAAATTTCAGAATCGCGTTCCCCTGGCCGCTGCCGAGGTCGATGCCCGATTTCAAGAGCGGAAGACACTGTGACTCCTGAGGGGTGGGGTCCTTGTGACTCCAGGGCAGCGGTGTCACTGACCAGCAGGGAGCCTATCCCTGGGAGCCCACAGCCCGCAGGCTGAGTGAGGGACCTGTCCTCACCCCCCGCACAGTTCCAGAGTTTCTGCACCTTTAAAATACCGCGGCAAAATTAGCTGCTCTGCCGTCGTTAATATGCAAAAATGCAAATCAGAGAGTGATTAAGCCGCAGGCCCCAGCATATTTCTGCAGTGATGGATTCTGTTGTCAGCGAGGTTTGGAGGTTCGGCAGGATGGCTGTGCCGGCAGGGTTGGGGACATGTAGATCTGGACCGTGGATCGTCCTGGTGGGGGGCTGCCCAGCTCTCTGCTTCTCCCCAGTGCTCTCTGCCGCAGCCCCTGCCCACCGCCTTCCCCGTGGCCTGGCGGGGGGGGGCCCTTAACTGGGGAGCAAGTGCACAGGGTCAGCAAGTCAGCTCACCGTGTGGCCTGGAGTCAGGGACCCAGAGGCCTGGCTGAGGATGGCCCTGGGCCTCAGGGCCTTTGCACTAGCCGTGAGCCCACCAAGATCACTGCCAGCCTCCATAGCCCCTCCCTGAGACCCTCTCTGGCCACTTGTTCTGACCCCCAGGACAGCTTCGGATGCCTGTAAAGTGACTCCTTCGTCATCGTCTCTCCCCTAGGCTGGCTGCGAGCCCTGAGGGGCCAGGGCCTTCAGCCTGCGGTCCCCTCCCCCCGCCTCCCCGCCAGCACCCATGTCCAGCACATCCAGTCCCAGGTGCCACAAACATTCTACAGTTGGTGAACTGAGCCTCACAATGGGGAGACTTGCTCAGGGCCCCCCAGCCCATGAGGGGTGTCTCCCAGGCTCCCCATGTGGGGAAGACTAGGGACCATAATGGGGAGTCCAGAGGCGGGGACGGGTCCTGTCCACTCACAAAGGCAGGTGGAGGTGAAGGGCCCAGCCTTCAGCCCTGACGGCTGGGGGTGAGGGGACAAGGGTAGGAAAGGGGAGATAGACAGAGATGGAGAGATAGAGGCAGGCAGAGAGATAGAGACAGGAGAGGGAGAGAGACAGGGACAGAGACACCCAGAGACAAAGACACAGAAAGAGAGTCACAGAGACAGAGAGACAGAGACCGCCCCGCACGAGGCCCCTCCCGGCCGAGGACAGAGCTGGCCCAGGGCCAGCCGCCAGCTGCTGCCTCCCCTCCTTCCCTCCCCACTCCCTCCTGCACATGGCAGCTTTCAGGCCACTCCGGTGGGCCCCACCAGCTGTCCCGGGACCCCACCACCCCCCCCCCCCCCGGCCAGGCACCACTCTCTATCTGACCTCAGGCCGTCCCTCTGAGCCCCAGGTCCCCCACCTGTGAAATGAGGGCCACCGCGTCCTCCCCATCCATTGAGTGCCTGCTGTCTGCCAGGCCCAGGCCGGGCCGGGGGCCCGCCCCAATGGAACTGGAGGTGGGGGGGCGCTGAACGAGCAAATCAGAGAGTTGTGGGTATTGCCACATGCAAGGAGAAGAGGCACTAACCCCGCATAACAGGCTGGAGGCTGAGGGAGGCGGGTGCTCTTGGCAGGGGACCAGCTGTGCAAAGGCCCTGAGGTGGGAATGAGACGCGAGGCCCTAGGAGCCGCGGTGAGAAGCGCTGGAGGGAGACCAGGCCTGGGGCGCATGGCAGGTGCCTGGCCTCTACTCGCTCCCCTCCCTGGATTCTTCTCTCCCCTCCGGGCCGCCCAGGCCCCAGCACGGGCTGGGCTGTGTGCTCGGCTCTGGGGCCCTGGTGTTGCTCGCACAGCCGGACCACAGGCCGGGGAGATTAGGAGCTGGTGGGTGAGTTTCTTGCTCTTCATGACCATTTTGCAGACCTCGTAAACATGAGGCACAGAGAGGTCATGGGCCAGCCTGGCACCTGGAGTTCTGTCCTGCCCCGGGGCCGGCTGGGGGTGGGAGGAAATGGACACGGGCGGGGGAGGGAAGACCAGGCCCGGAGAACCCAAGAGCTGGGGACCCACGGGGCTCAGAGGCGGGGACTCGACGCCCCTCTGGCCTCGGTACAAACGGGGAAACTGAGACAGGGGCCTTCACAGGAGAGGATCGATGACCCCACATGACCCAGTTCCTCCTGGGCAGTGCTAGGGGCTGTCCCTGCCCTGAGTGAAGGGGCTGCCCCTCTATGCTCCCCCAGCACCTGCCGGGGACCGGGAGGCTCCCCCTCGACCTTGGTGTGTGGTGCACAGACGAATCCCCTCTAACTGGCAGGAACTCGGGGTTCTGTGGGGGCGTGGCCTCGCTGGACTCTGCAACGCCCCCTGTGCTCTGGGATCCCTCCGGGGGGTGGGGGCGGGGGCCCTCCCTGGAGCACCAGGGTTTTCCTCCCTGGAGCACCAGGGTTTTCCCCCAGAGGACCCCAGGGCAGCCGGAGGCCCGTCCCCTTCAGAGAGCACCTAGCGGGCACTGTCACTGAGGGGGTTGGGGATACCCTCGGCAGAAACCCACCCCCATCCCGTGGCTCTGCAGGGTTACAGAATTTGAGCCGCGAGGCAGAAAACTGAGCTTTCCTTTCGTTTAAAAAATACCAACACACACATACCCAGAAAATAATGTCCAACTTCTCAGCTAATTCCACTTCTTAAATATAAATATCAAGTAAGAACTGAAACTCCCCCCCCCCCCACGCCCAGAGTAACCGCTGAGCCCTGGGGCATTTCCTCCTGCACTTTTTCGATACGTGCTTTTTTCCTTTACAAAATCTCTACCCCCAAAATGGTGCCGTGGGTCTCAAACTTGCATTTCATCCGAACCGTCCACCCGAGACCTCTTGCTTGCTCAGAATATGCGTGCAGACCCCACGGGCCCTAAGGCAAAGACGGCATTCCCAGTAACGTTGTGGTCTCCTCCTGTGTCCTCTCTTCCTGGTTGTTTCCAAGTGTTTCCAAGCGTTCGCCGTCACAAACCACAATTCTAATGCACATCCCTGCTTGTGTTCTCGTTGTTACCAGATTTATTAGCGTTAGGACTGACATTGGAGGGGGAGTTCAAAGGGATGTAGAGTTTCTTTTTTTTTTTTTTTAATGTTTATTTATTTCTGAGACAGAGAGAGAGCATGAGTCAGGGAGGGGCAGAGAGAGAGGGAGACACAGAATCAGAAGCAGGCTCCAGGCTCTGAGCTGTCAGCACAGAGCCTGACACGGGGCTCGAACCCACGAACCGTGAGATCATGACCTGGGCCGAAGTCAGACGCTCAACCGACTGAGCCACCCAGGCGCCCTTAGAGTTTCTTTATTGAAATACGCAGCCCCCACACTTGGCTTCATCACTAGCGGACGTGACCAATCGTCTACCACTTTGCCAGTTGTAAAGACAGTAGGCGTTTTCTTGTTTGAGTATCTGTTTGCATTTCTTTCATCATGAGTGACTTTAAGCTTCTTTTTTGCTGGCCCTTAATTGCCATTTGTATTTCTTCTTGCCTGAACTAATGTTCATTTCTTTGCCTGGCTTTCTGTATGGATGTTTTGTGGGTTTTTTTTTTTTATTGATTTGTAGGAACTCTTTGTATAGGAAGGCTATGAATCCCTCTGTTACAGTGTTACAAATGTTTTTCTCCCCAGCTGTCTCACCTCATCTAACCTCAGCTGCGTGTCTGTTTGATTCAGAAGCATGTAGTTTTTATAGAGCCAGATTTGAAGATTTTTCTTTTTATAGATCTTGGCTCTGTACCTTTCCCACCCCTCAAGAGGGCAAGGAGGTGGGAGGGGTACACGAGGCGTGCCAGTTTGGAGACTCTTCCAATCCTAGGAGTACAGAGAGTTCTGGTGAGTCCAAGCACCTGTCGCCCACAGATCCCGCCTCACACACTCCCTGCTGGCCATCTGAAAACTCCTGTCTATAGGGGCGCCTGGGTGGCGCAGTCGGTTAAGCGTCCGACTTCAGCCAGGTCACGATCTCGCGGTCCGTGAGTTCGAGCCCCGCGTCAGGCTCTGGGCTGATGGCTCGGAGCCCGGAGCCTGTTTCCGATTCTGTGTCTCCCTCTCTCTCTGCCCTCCCCCGTTCATGCTCTGTCTCTCTCTGTCCCAAAAATAAATAAACGTTGGGAAAAAAAAAAGAAAAAGAAAAAGAAAACTCCTGTCTACACAGAGGCAAGTAGGGGCCAGGCCTGGGCCCAGATGCCTGGGAACTCACAGAGGGGTGGTCATCACCTCCAAGAGGAAGAACCAGGGCCTGCCTCCCTCCCTGGGCCTCTTGGGACCTATTTGTGCAACCTTTTACATTTTCTTTGCAAACATGCAGTCAGGCCAATGTCAAGCCCCAGCCAGGAGGGAGCACATGTGGTTTAATTCAGCTTTGGGGGGGCCTCAGTGTCCTCTTCTGCACGATGGGGCCAATCACAGCCCCCCAACTCTTTGGGAACAGGAGATGCTGGGCATAACACACTAGGGCACGGTGCCAGGTACAAAGCCAGGACCCTGGTGACTCCACTGGCCTGCCCCTCCCATAGAACAGGAGCAGACACCCACCTGGGACCCTCCCTCGGGCAGTCCTGGGCACTGAACCCTTCACGTGGCTTTGGCCAAATGAGTGCATCCCTCTGTGCCTCGGTTTCCCCACCTGCAAAAAGGTGTTCTAGTGGCCACCGCTGCCCAGGGCCGAAGTGAGATTCAGTGTGGTGTGCACAGGGAAAGGGAGGTGTGAGTAGCCATTAGGGCCTGGAAGTGACCTCCCCGAGCCCTGATTTTCAGAAGGGGAAACCAAGGCCTGGGAAGGGCAGCCTCTGCCCCAGGCATACAGCCAGAACATGGCGGAGCCAGAATCTGAACCCAGATCTGTTGGCAAGCTGGGCCCAGCGGCTTCTGCTCCTTCCCTCCCCTGGACACCATCGCCCAGGACCCAAGCCTGGCCTTAAGAACCAGGAACCCCCCCACACCACGCTGCCTCTGTCTTCACGGCCACCCTCCAGACCCACGAGCACCCATTGTGCGCCATACCTCATGGAGTAAGAAAGCCTCGCGCCCCGCCCTTGGGGGACCCTCATCCAGTGATCACGCGATCAAGCGATTACTCCACGGAGGAGTAACCGGAACCGGAAACTGCAAAAACTCCTACAAGAGGAGTGGGGCCCGGCTTGCTCTGGGAGGCTTCCTGGAGGAGGCAGCACCCAGGCTGAGAGCTGAAGGACGAGGAAGAGCTAGCCGGGCACAATGAGAGGAGCAGACGGCCAGGACGAGCTGTTTGGGGAGCCGCAAGGGGGCTGGTGAGGCTGTGAGGTGGGGGGGTGGGCTGAGCCAGGTAAGGGAAGAGTCCACGTGGGGTCCCGGCTCCAGACAGGGTGGCCAGGATGGGGCGGGGGGGGGGGGGGGCGGCTAACCACCAAGGGCTCCCCGTGGCCCTCAGCACACACCCAGGAAACAGCATGCAGTCCCCACACCAGCTCCAGAATTACCCAGCAGCGCCTTCTTCCTGGTCACCCTGAGCAGCCTGGGCCTTTGAGGGCCAGCTCCCCCGTGTGAGCCCCGAGAGAGACCATGTTGCCCTCCTGGCTTCTTCCCAGAAGCGCCGGGTGAAACCCAAGCTCCTTGGAGTGGTGCGGTGCTGGCGGCAGGGAATGCCCTCCCCGCATTTCTGGAAGACGCCAGGAAGCACGTGGAACAGCTTGGCGGGGCAGGCGAACCCGGTGTGTGAGCCTTGCCAGCCTCGGGCTGGGGCCTGAGCCTCAGTTTCCCCAGCTGAGCCATGGGCTTGTGTGCGCCGCCTCATCTGTGAAGCTCAGGGGACCTGGAGAACGCCAGGAGAAGAAGCTCGCGCTTCGCGTGCCGGGGAGAGACAGGAGGGCCCCCTCGCTGCCAGGGGCAGGGGTGAGTGGGGCCGCCCCGTGGGTGGGTGCGTGGGCAGGTGGCGGGAATCCGGCCGGCTCCCTGTCCCCTGCCCACGCCCTGGTCCCCGGGAACTAGGACGAACAATGCCCATGGGGGCCGCCGAGGAGGCACCCCGTGTTTACACAGGCCACCCCGGAATGTGGCAGGACAGGCCCTGGGGGCACCTGAGTCAGGATCCGTAGGCACCAGGCCAGGAGGGGGGGAAGGGCCGCCCTCGGCGGGTAGCACGGCTCTCGGAGGCGGCTGGGGCCCGGGGGAAAGAGGCTCGGTGTGGTTGGGTCTGGTCCGCAGCGGGGGCCCCGCCAGGGTCGGGGTTCAGTCCGGGGCTGGGGCTCAGCCCTGATGCATTCACCCACTCACCTGCTGCCCCTGGTGCACAGCCCTCCGGCCAGGCGCTGGCTCCATCCCGTGGGGCCTGGGCACGGACGGCACGTGAACTTCCCATGCCCCAGTCACTCCTGCCACCAACGCCGAGATGTCCCTGCTCGGAGGGTGGCCCCGCACCCAGCGCCGATGGGTGGCTGTGTCCCCCCCCCCCCCCGCCCCGTCTGCTGCTCATTACCCCCACAGGCCAGCCCTTCTCTCCCCCTGATGTCTGTCTCCACCCCTCCCCTCTTGAACCCCCCGCCACAGGGCAGCCATAGGGACCACATCTCCCTTCTGCTCAAATCCCTGCCATGGCTCTCTAGTGCCCTCACCGTTAAGGCCCGGCCCCTCTCTGGCCTTAGTTCCTTTGGTTTCCATTTCTCTGGGCTTAGGTCCCGTGGGCCTGGAGGGCTCCTCACAGACATGACACACGGCCCCATCTCCCAGCCTCTGCCCCTGCAGTTCCCCCACTGACTCTTCTCATCCTTCTGGTCACACCCAAGTGTCACTGTCCCGGGGACACACCCCAGGGAGGTCAGGGGCCTGTGGGGCACATAAAGAGCCCCTTCTGGATATTTACTGACACTTGGCAATGGGAGGCATGAGGCTGGGGGGCTGGCCGCTCTCAGCCGGTTCCCAGCTCCCCTGGCCCCCTGGCTCCCCAAGAGGGGCTGGGCAGGTCACTGGGTTCCCTCCCTTCCTTGACCTTAAAGCTTCCAGAGCCAGATTAGTCGTGCCTGGGGAGGGGCTAGAGCTATATCCACCCCCCCCCCTTTACATCCCGCATAGCCAGCGTCTGCTTCCTCCCGCCTACCTCCAGGGAGCTATATCCAGGGAGACCCCCAGCCCCAGGCCCAACCATCAGGCCCTGTGGAAGCCAGCCTCCCTCCCAAAGCCAGGGAGAATGCGCGAAGGATGGAAGGAAGGAACCCTGACCCAGGTCCCCGGGGGTCCTCAGGGCGAGCACGTGGACGTGCCTGGGTCAGGACCCTCTGCAGGGGCCTGAATGGACGAAGAAGCCCCCAGCCTCTGTGGCCGTCATCACCCCTGTGTGAGTGTGTGCCGGGGATGGTGACTGGGCCGGGGGTCTGGCTTAAGTGACAGTGGCCCTCCATCCTGCCAGGGCTTCTGAACAGCAGGGGGTGGGGCGGGGTCTGCTCACACCCCAGGAGAAGATACCCACTTTGGAGACAAACGAAAACACATGTCGGGAGGATGCCCCCAAAGTCCTAAAGTCAATTACATTCTCTCTGTGGACAACCGTGGCTTGTATGCCTTCTGTGTCTCTTCCGGAAGTCTCCACCACCATGCCTATGGTCTGTCCCTTATCCCCCCACTCGCTGGTGACAATCTGTTCTTGGCATTAGTTTTGCCAACCAGAAATAGGGTTATCTCCCTCAGTGTGGGGTCCCCGGCCTGGGGTGTGGCTTGGGTGGAAGGAGGAAGCAGGTGGGGAGGCAGGGCTCCGGCTCCAGCCTGCCCAGGCCCAGCAGGCGAGCACCCAGAGGAGAACAAAGGCCACAGGCAGGCAGGCAGGCAGGCAGGGGTGGGCGGGCTGTGGGCCGGCCTCAAGGGGCCCCTGGCACCAGCCACCCGCTGCCTGTCCTCATGCCAAGGCCTTGCAGGGCTCACCCAGGCCTCGGGGCTGGGCAGAGGTGGCAGCGTGGGGGGCCCCTGTGGACTGCTCCACCCAGTGACTCAGCCCATGCTGGGCCTCCCCAGGGAGGACAATGGTGGCTTGTGGGTGCCGGGAGGGCCTCCTGGCAGGTGTGAGCCCCAGGGTGGACCAGGCCCCAGGGAGGAGCTTTCTAAGCCTTGCTATCCTCATCTGTACAATGGGTTTAATCTCTCAGGCGTGAGGACCTGACAGCCAAACATATGGATGGAAAGAGCCACATTTGGAACCAAAGGAGGACCTCTGATGGCCCTTCTTGCCTTGGAGGGCAGGTGCTGGGCAGGGCACAGGCACCACTGTGGCCCAATGCCCAGCACCAAGAAAGGCACCCAGTTGGTGCTTGATAATTGCATGGTCCACGAATGGATCTTCCCCCCCACCTCCAGTGAGTGTGTTGAGGGCCACTCCAGGAACCTTAACCCCAACGCTAAGGGTTAGACCCTGAGCATTCTCGGGCAAGGGGGAACTGATGTACGCTGAGTGAGGCTGGGACCCTGAGAGGCCTTGGCCCCAGCCTGGTCCTCAAGAAACTCCCCGCGCTGGGGGGATGCCGGAGCAGGAATAGGCCCATGGGGTCAGAGTCGGGCCACACGGAACAGCTGGGGACTGAGGGGGCCACTACCCTGCCACAGACGCAGGCCCGCCGCCAGTGGGGAGAGGCTGAGGGATGCGGGCACAAGCTGTGGGCACCGACTCTGTACCCATCGCTGTGCCTTCCATTTTCCTGAGGGGGAAACTGAGGCCCAGAGAGGGTCAAGAATTTGCGCAAGGTCACAGTGAGGCGGGAAGGAATGAGGAATTCGAACCCAGACCCCAAGACCCACACCTCCCTCTCCAGGCGTGCGGCACAGGGAGCTTCTCTGAGCTAGAAAGGATCAGGGTCAGCCTACTAGGGGTGCAGCGTGAGGCCCCTGAGCCCTCCACGCACTCCTCACCCTGGACCCCCTCTTTTCTTCCTGGGCCGGGAGCAGCACTGAACTGTGGTGATTTGGGGTTTCCAGGTGTGAGTGGAAAAACATGCCAGACAGAGGGCAGGGCAAGGACAGCGGGGCCTGCCCGGAGGTGAAAAGGAGTCTGGCAGCTTCCAAACCAGCAAAGAGGCCCCTGGTGGCGAGAGCCCAGTGGGCCAGGAGGATGATGGCTTCTTCCCAGGCCTGGAAGGGAATGTGGCTTTCTGGGGACCCAGGAAGTCACGAGAGCTTGTCATATTTTCATTTATAATTTTATCATCCCCTTTCTGAAGGGTCTGCGGTCCTCAAAAGCTGAATTGCCCCTGGAGGCGGGAAGAGTTTCAGACCCCAGAAGACAGACAGCCCGCTGAGAACCAAAAGGCTTGCGTCCAGATTCCGTTTCACAGATGAGCAAACTTGAGAATCAGGTAGGCCAAAGCAACCAGCAAGTCAGAGGCACGCACAGTGCGGGTTCCCTGTGGGCCTCTCTGACCCTGAAACCGAGCTGGCTTCCATTGCTCTACCAACAAAATGGGTCCAAATCCTGTCCTCCGGCCATGGATGCCCGCTCTCAACAGCCAGCACCAGGGGCCAACCCTAGGAACTGAGACACGACCCAGCCCAAGAGGCCGCGCGGGCGGCAAAGCAAACCTGACAAATAAAACCCCAAAACCCACCCCCCCCCCCACCGGTTCTCTAGGCCTAACGCTCCGAGAGTCCCACCTCCTTCTTCGCTAGACGCCGCGGGGGCGGGACAGGGGGCGGGGCAGCCCCAGAAATGGCCGACGAGCCCGCCAATCACGGTTTCGCGCCCTCCGATTGGCCACTGCTGCCGTGTCTTATCTTTCCATCTCACGGTTCCCTCCCACTTGCGTCACGGGTGTGTTCCATCCTGCGTGCGCCTCCGCGCTGGAAGATAGTCCCGGCCCCCTCCCCGAGCCTTTTGCTGGAGGCCCGGCCGGGCGCCCCTGCTCCTAGAGCCCGGGCCTCACGAGCCCCAGCCGCCGCCGCGGGCGCGCTGGAAGGCGAGCCGCGGAGACCGGCGCGGGCCGAGCGGGCGGCGGCGGCGGAGGGATCCGCAGCGACGCCGGGCGGGGCGCGGGGCGGGGCGCGGGCGGGGCCTGGCGGGGGCGGGGCAGCGCGCGGGGCGGGGGGCGGAACATGTCTCCCGCCGCAGGAAGATGAGGCAGCGGCGGCGGCCGCGAGCGTAGCGGGCCGGACCGAGCCCAGCGACGCGGGCGGCGGGCACCGCGAGCTCCTCACACGCCGCCCCCGCCAGCGTCCCGGCCGCGCACGGGCCCCTCGGGGCGGGCCGCGGGGAGGGCCGGGCCACGCGCGCCGCTGCCGCCGCCCACGCGCGACCCTCGGGGGCCCGGCGCGACGCCCCTTTGTCCGGGGGGGCCGTTCATGCCGCCGCCCCCCGCGCACTGCGGGCCGGGCAGCGCCGAGCAGGTGAGCACGCCGGGACTGCGGGCCCCGTGGCTTTGTGCGAAGTTGGTCGCCCCCCCCGCCGCCCCCCCCCCAGCCGCCGCCGCCGCCGCCGCGGGCCCGGGGAAGTTGGGGCGGGGGCGCCGTCCGGGAGTTCGCCCCCGCCGCGCCGCGGGCCGGGCGTCATTGTTCTCCAACTTTCGGCGGCGCGCCCCCCGCCCGCCGGGCCGCACTTGGCGAAAGTTTGCGGCGCGGCGGGCGGGGCCGCGGCGGGGCCCCCTCCGCCGGCGCCGGAGTTGGTGGGGGGCGGGGGGGCGGCCTTTTGTCTGGCGGGGAAGGTGCGGCGGCGCGGCCCGCGGGCGCAGGTTGAGGGCCGGGCCGGGCCGGGCCGGGCGGGGGGGGCGGGGGCCGCGAACATCTGCTCCGCGTTAGCGCGGCCCGGGGCGGCGGCGGCGGCGGCCCGGCTTCAAAGGCCCCCGGGCCGCGCGCCTGCACCGGCCGCGGCGGGGGGGTGGGGGCGGGGCGCGGCGGGCGGGGCGCGCGGGCGCGGGGGCCTCCCCCTGGGGCCGGCGGCCGGGCCCTCTGCGCCCCGAGCCCGTTTCCAGCCCCCCGAGGTCCGGCGACACCCCACAAGTTTCCAGTGCCCCCCCCTCCCCCGGGTCGGCCCTGAAATCGGTTTCAACCACCCCACAAAAAAGTGCGGTTTCGTACTCCTCAACAAAGTCAGTTTCACACGCCCTGCGAGAGAGGGAGGGCTTGGGGGAGGGGGTGCGCCGGGGCGGCCGTTTCACACCTCGCCCCTGGTTGGCAAACAAAGCGGGGGTTCCTCCGCTCCTGGTGTTGGGTCTCCCTCGACCTTGGAACCCCCTCTCCCTCGCAGCCTCCGTGGTTTCCGTGGGGCCACCCCCAGCCTGGGAGCTCGGCACCGAAGCCGGAGGGGCCCCGCGCTCTGTCCGCGGGACGACGGAGACATATTCCGTTCCCTTCTCTGGGGGGGATGGGGCCAGGCAGGTGACTCTCCACCCCCGTTGTAGAGCGGAGGCCCCTGGGACCGTGCGGGGGAAACCCTGGTTTGGGGGACCCCCTCTCCACCCCCCCTCCAGCGGGAGGCAAGGGATGTTTTCAAAGTTGCTTAAAAATAATTCCCGGATACGTCGTGACAATAAAACAACCTAGGATTGTTTTGTTTTTTTTTTTTTTTCTCTTTTTTTGAGTTCTGTTGTTTTTCTGTGTGGGGGTAGGAAGTTAAGGGTGGAGGGAAGCTTTGTAGGTAGGTCTCTGCACAGGGCACCCCACCAAACTCCCTTGCCTTTTTTTTTGTTCGAGAGTTCTTTTTGCTTTTGAGTTTGGGGTAACCTGGTTTTCAGCACGCTGTGACAGCTGCTTGTGGGGCGGGGGGGGGGGGGTCACAAAATTTCCCCTGGGATGCAGCCTGGGCCCCCCTCCCCCTTCCCTGGCGGGTGTGGGAGAGAGGCGGTGGGGAAGCCTGTGGGGGGGGGGGTTGGAAAGGAAAGATGTGGGGAGAGGGGCGGGTTCTGGCCTACTGGGGAAGGGACCACTCCCACCCTGCATCCAGTTTAAAATTTGCAATCTGATTCCCTGGTGGTCTTGGAGGGAGTTTAGGGAGTGTGTGTTAGCAGGTTCTCTACCCCCACCCCCACCATCCTTCAGACTCCCCGAGGGCTCTGGGGAGAGGTCTCCAGGGGCCCAAACCCAGTCCTGCCTGCCCTGCCCCCACCCCCAGGGTCGTGAAGGGGCTCCTTCTGGGAAGACCCAAGCCCTCGGGGCCTTTAGAGGAAGGGCTTTTTAAATAGCTCCCCCGTTCCCCATCTGTCTGCCTCTTGTTTTGGTCACTCAGACCTCTTCTTTTTCTCTGTTTTTCTGTGTGTCTGTCTCCTCTGCTCTTGTAGGGCCGTCTCTAGGGCCGAGGTGCCCATCCTGCCCCCTGAGCCCACCGTTGCCACTGGAGAATGAACCAGCCACAGAGGATGGCACCCGTGGGCACGGACAAGGAGCTCAGTGATCTCCTGGATTTCAGCATGGTAAGCCAGGGCCCTGCCTTCCTGGGTGCCTCCTCTGCCTCAGTGTGGGTCTGCGCACCCAGGGTTCCTGGGAAAGAAGCTTCCGCCAGAAGTACCCCAGCAGTCAAGAGCCGAGCCTCAACGTTGGTTGGGCGGAGGCGTCTGGTGGGGGGCTGGTTGGGGGAATTGGGGTGCATTGGTTGTGGGTAAGCAGCGGCCTTGGTCTTCTGATCTGGAAAATGGGTGTGATCAGGGTTATTTATTCCAGCGTGGACTCAAAAAGAAAAAGGTGCCTAGCACCAGGTGACGGGTGTGGGGGCCCTTTCGAGTGAGGCAGGGACACGGGTGTTGGAGGTCTAAGACCTCGGTTATTCATCCGCGTGGCGGCTCGTGCGATGGTCGGTCGGGAGGGGAGCAGCGGGCAGGCGGTCAGAGATCTGGAGAGCGTGGGCATCCCAGGGTAACAGGAGCTGCTGCTGTCACTGCTGTCCTGGCTGTCACAGGGAGGCAGGCCCGGGTGGCAGTCTCCCTCATGCTTCCCGGAACGCCTGTGTCCTGCCTGGCTGGACGGAGTTTCCCAGGGGTGCTGGCTTCCCGACGCCACACAGCTCAGCAGGGCCCGGTGAGGCCGGGAGCCAGAGCTCCCTCGGTGACTGGAGCCGGGGCGCCTCGTGAAGGACCAGGGGGCTCCGTTTGCCCATCTGTGCCGTGGGCCACCCGTCCCAAGCGTCGGGGTGGCCAGCGTTTTCTTCAGAAACTCCGCACCGTGCGTGTGCGCGCACGATTCATCTGTCCCGCTCCCGCACCTCCCAGGCAAGCGCTAGACCGATTCGAAACGTTGGGGGAGGGCGCTTTCGGTGTGAATTCGCTCCTGTGCCAGTACGAGGCCCCGGCCACGGAGGCCTGTCGAAAACAAAAGTCCCCGAACCGAAACGACACCAGCCATCCTGTGGAAAAACACAGCCCACGGGACAGAGGGGCTACAGCTCCGGAAGGGCCGTACTGGTATTTTTGAGCCATTTTTAAGCCCCGTTTTATTTTTGCTTTCCCGGCTGAGTAACCTAGAGTGCGGTTCAGTTTTTTCTTTTTTTTTTTTTTTTTTGTTAAACTGACAAGTCACAGACTATTGGGCTGGAACAGACTGGGGTGGGGGTGGGCATGGGTTCAGACCTGGCCCCTTCGCCTCATCTGTCCAGGAGCCCTGAGCCCCTGGTTCCCCTGCCCCTTGTGCTTGGTGGGTCCGAACATCTCGCGCGCGCACGTGTTTCCAGCTCACGACCCGTTTCGCAGGTGAGGAAATTGAGACTGAGGGTTAAGGTGTTCTGTGCCTCCCCCGGAGGGACCTGGGAGCTGGATTTCCACGCACCGTCCGTGCTGTTGCAGGGAGGGAGGCCTGGCCAGAGCACGGAGGCCGCTCCCCGGCTCATCTGCCACCTCCCCTTCTGTCCATCTGGAGCTGCCCCCTCCCGCCTGCCTCCGAGAAACTGAGTTGATTTACATTTTTTAAAATAGCCGGGTTCAGACTGGGAGAGAAGACCTGCAAGGGGAAGGCTCGCCGGGGCCAGGGCCGGGTCACGGGAAGTGGTGGGAGAGGCGGCCGTCAGAGGGGAGGAAGGAAGGCGGGAGCCACGGTGTTACAGCGGGCGCTCCCCGAGCAGGCCGATGAGGGGCCGGGGCCGTGCCGTGGGCATCGCTCGTCCGGTGACGCGGCTCGGTAGCCCGGAGGGAGGTAGCACTGGCAGAGGCTCCCGTGCGCCCACGGTGCCCTCGTGTGCTGGGGTTTCCGCCTCCCACGTGCTCAGGGCCCTGAGCCCATTTCACGGAAGAGAAGGCAGGCTGCAGGGTACGAGGGGCCTTGTCAGTGCCCCGGTGGCAAGTGCCACATCCGCGGAGCCCCTGGTACCCTAGAGGACAAACCAGACACTTGGCGTGGGGCCCCCGTTCTCCCAGGGGCTTGGTGACTTCCGGTCCTGGCTCAGGCCAACCCATCTCTCCTTACAGGCCTCAGTTTACCCAGTGGGACAGGGCCTTTTCCGGGAGAACAGGGCCCTGGGGAGGCTGGGCCAGTTGAATGAGCACAGCCACGCCCCCAGGGGGGGGCGCAGACCCACTGAGAACCTGCTTCCCGCCAGGCTCCACGCCAGGCTCCACGCCTCCCATGAGGCTCTGCTCCTGCGCCCGCCGGGGCCAGGTGAGCACGTGGCCTCCGTTTCCCTCCTGTAGAATGGGGCGTGGGGACAGGACCCCACTTACCGGGGCCCTCCCCAGGCTTGCTGTGCTGGCCTGAGAGTCCTGCCCGCAGGCCCCCTTCCCTGACCCCCTGGTGGGTGGGGTGGGGTGGGGTGGGAGGTGGGAGCATCAGCAGGTCCCCGATGAGCCCCTGGCCCTGATTCCACCCACTCGTGATCACTCGGGCCCTAGGTGGAACCTAGAGAACCTAGACTCGGTGCAGGGATGGGACAGGTTTTGTTTTTGTGTGGCAAAGGGGTTTGTTGATGTTGGGTTTTCCTGGCTCATCTTGCTAAGCTGTTTAATCTCCAGGGACTTAACGCCCATCGGGTAAACGGGGGTGGGGGTGGGGTAGGGGCCGGAGGCGCTAGGGAGAACCGCTCAGTCACCTGTGGGGGGGCTGCTGCAGCCTTTCCCACATCCCTCCAGCTTCCTGTCCTTTCGGGCCTCAGTTTCTCTTGATGCCTAGGCTGGTGATGAGGGCCTCGGGTAGCCACTGAGTGCAGAATCTGGCATGTGGGGGACACTTGGCCCAGGCCACCCTCCTCCCGCCCAGTGGCCAGGCTGCGTGCTGCTCAGGGTCAGGGGCACACGGGAGGTGCTTCCGGCCTCGGGGAAGGCCTGAGCTCCCCTGCGCCTCGCTGCCCCCACGCTCGTGGAGTGTGAATGATCCGGCTCCCCCAGGAGGAAACCTAAGGAAAACTTGGTGTCGTTTCTAAGGGCGGATAAACCATTTTAAGTGCAGAGATCGGTGACGCCGGCCCCAAAACAAACTGCATAGACAGCAGAAGTTTGGGGTTTGTTTTTCTGGTGTTTTTGTTTTTTTTGTTTGTTTGTTTTTTTTTAACGGTCATCTTTTAAGTAAACTCCCAACCCCGAATCGAGGCGTGTGCTCCCCCAGCCGGGCACCCTGACAGCTTTGAAACCCTATCAGATCTCCATCACTGGCACGGGCTGTGCCTTCGGGCTTTGCTGGAAGGGCCTTTTCTGCGTGCAGTGTGGGCCTTCTGCCTTCTCTCCCCTGGGGTCTCCCGTGGACGGCCCAGCCCCCACACTCACTTCTCTCTCTCTCCCCACAGATGTTCCCGTTGCCAGGGGCCAATGGCAAGGGCCGGCCCACCCCCCTGGCTGGTGCCCAGTTTGGAGGCTCAGGTAGGACTCCGCTGCCTCGGGGCGGCACGGGGTGGGGGTGTGGAACCAGAGGCACTCTCAGACTCAGAACCAGAGGAAGAGGTGTTTGGGGGCGGGCCGCTGGGGGTGGGGGGCCTGTGTTACAGTGGGGCACACGTGAGGTGAGGACTGGAGCCTCCCAGGTCCCTGTGGCCTCAGCGGGCCTTGGGTCTCCAGTTGAAGGGGGAAACTGAGGTCCAGAAGATATGAGACACGGAATCTAGATTTTGCTAACTCTTGCTCACCTTGTGAGTCCGGAGAAAGGCCCAGCTTCTGGCTGTTTTTTTTTCCAAGCTCATGTTACGAGTCTCTCGTATACAGGATCTGACACTGGGGTGACCAGCCATCCTGCCGAGGACCCAGGGGTGTTCCCGGGATTGGGGATTTTGAGCATTCAAACTAGGTCTTTGGCAAACCTGGATGAATTGGTTACTCTCTCCGAGCACTGAAGGCCCCTGACGTGGTTGGGGGGAGGGACAGACGGTTCTTTTCTGCTCAAGGAACACACAGGAGGTGTCAGGGAGGAGACTGTCTCAAAGCCAAGGTGGTCGGGGACAGTCTCTAAGGAGGTGATGTTTGAGTGGAGACCAAAGGGTTCAAGGCAGAGGGTACAGCTCTTGCAAAGGTCCTGGGGCAGGATCTGGGTTGACGTGTTAGAGGAAGAGAGAAGGGGCTGGTGCAGGTTGTTCCGGGCCTTTGGGGTCTCTGGGAGGACTTGGGCTTTTGCCCAGGAGGTGGGAGCCATGGAGGGCTCTGGGCAGAGAGTGATGCCTTGTGCACGTTGAGGAGTCTACCCTGTTTGCTGGGATTTGGGGGAGCCTTTCAGGGAGATGAGAGGACTTGGGCAACTTGGCCATCTTTCTGGGGTCTCAGGATCGGGACCGTGTCTTTCTGTGACTCTGGGATTTAGAATAGAAGACTCTTTCTTGGAGTCGTCCGTGAATTCCATCGAGGCATCCCGTGTGCTTTGGCTGGAGGAGGGGCTTTTCAAGGGTGGTTTGTGCTCAGCCTCCCCCCACCCCCCCCAACGAAGGGAGGGACATCATGCTGTGTCCTCCCATCCCCCGCCGGTGCTGGCCTTCCCCTCTGCCTGAGGAAGTGGCTGCAGGGCTGGACAGAGTCCTCTCTGGGATACGGAAGTCCCCACAGGCCATCCCGCCCCCTCCCCCTAGAAACCTCTCCCGGGAGCCGGTGTGCCACCCTTTCTCTGCTGGGGGCACACGGTCAGGCCCTGGGGGCCTCCTGGGAGGAGGTGCACGGCACAGGCACGTGCCCTCGTCCTTCCCCTCCCCCAGGCCGCCGCCCCCGCTGCCTTTTCTCTTCAGTGTCCCCTCGGACAGCAGCCCCGAGTCCCCGAAGCCGAGGGGCGCCTCCAGGCTGGCCTGCCCTCTGGCCCTGCCCCGACCACTTTGGACGGGGATGGTCTTGCCCCGTCTCCCCCCCCCCCCCCGGCCCCCTGCCCTGGATGGATGTCGTGTGGTTGTTCCGGCCTGAGCCCTCGCTTCAGCGGGCACCAGGGCGTGGGACGGGGAGCCCCAAGACCCGAGCTTCAGGGCCGCTCCTCACTGCCGCCCCAGGCACAGGACGTGCTGTGTCACCTGTGGTGGGTGGCATGACTGAGCCTCAGTTTCCTCATCTGTAAAAGGACATCTGCCTGCGGCCAGATGATTCAGTGAGCTCGTGGGCGTGAGTGCTTTGTAAACAGGGATGGGGGTGTGTCTTGGGACCCTCTGGGCCCGGCGGGGGGGGGGGGGGGGGTACCGGGGAGCCGGAGGCAGGGGCCGGCCCCCACCAAGGCTTCTCCCTGCTGGCGCTGGAGGCCCGGGAGAGGGGCGGGTCCCCCTCTGTCGGGGGGGGGGGGGGGCCCGGGTGTGTGCTTGCAGGGGCTGCCAGCGGCTGGTGGCGCGCCGGCCCCGTGCCCCTTCCGGTCCTGCCGCCTCGTCCTGGTGTGGCAAGCGGTCCGTGGTGCCGGCCTGGTGGGAGGCCTGTGAACGTGGCTCAGGTCGAAGCTGAGTGGTTGTGGAGTCCGGCGGCAGCCGTGTTTGGGGGTCCGTCCGCGCGGTCTTTGTTTCGGAAAAAAGAGGGAAGTGGAAACAGCCTACCGGAGGTGGAATTTTCTGGTTAGGATCCGGGTGGGAAAACGCTGAAAGGGCGAATACTTGTGTTGGCCCCCTTGCGGGAAGGCCTGGGGTGAGAGCTCTCTGGCGCCAGAAACCGGGGGCCCGGCCCACGGGGCGTCAGGAAGTGCTTGCTGCCGGGCAGGGGACAGCTCGTTCCCGCGTGGCTTCCCTGGCTTGCTGCTTTGCGCGCTTGGGGACAGAACACGCGCTCAGGGTAGGTCTCCGGCACTCGGACAGACGCCGCGCACCAGGTCCCGGTGAGGGCTGCGCCAGCACTGGCTGCCGAAGGTGTCCCTGGTGAGCTCCCGGCGAGAACGTCCGTCCGGGGCCCTGCGCTCAGCCGGCACTGTCCTCAAAGCTCTCCGGCCTGGTAGGCGACCAGGAATCCGCCGTTTCAGTGGGCGTTTACGTGATTAAAGACGGTTGGCTGGCCGACTTTTCAAAAGTGTGAGTTCATCAAGTGAGTTCTTGATGAATTTTCCGTTACCGTCTTGAGCCCTTTCGGGAGTCGATCATCTGTTTTGAAGTCCTCGTCGATGGACAGGAGCTTGCGAAGACCTGTCCCGGAGGTCGAGTGCAGCCCTCTCCCCCCGCGGCGGTCTCGTCCGTGGTGCGGGAGCGGACCTCGGCACCGTACGGGGTCGTCCGGTCTCCTGTGCTGTGCACGCGCGTGTCTGCACAGGTGTGCGGGGCGGTCCCGTGCGCCTCACCCCACGTGTGGCCCGTTGACCCACCGCCTGTCCCCACTGCACTGGCGACAGCTGACTTACCATCATCCGGCTCACGGTTTGGTCACGTTGAGAACGTCGCGTACGCGAAACCGTACGGCACGGAACCTTCTGAGATTGGCTTTTTTTTTTTTTTGGCCGAGCGGGATTCCCCGGAGACCCATCCAAGTTGCCGGCCGCATCGCTTCCTTCTGTGTTGTTGCCCGACCAGCGGGACGCCGGCAGCGATGACACGCGTTGGTGACGACAGCCTTCGGTGGTTTTTGCGTACTACGCTCCAGGCGCAAAGCCTGGACCCTGCGCGAGTCTTCACAGGGAAGATGAAACTCCCAAGTGTGTTAACCGTCCCGAGAAACCACCCAGCGCTGCCTCTCAGCAGCTTCCTTTAGCCCTGCCCTGTGCTGCTCTTCGAATTTGCGAGAGTTCTTTATGTAGGAAGGACGTCAGTCTTTTGTGACCGGGGCTACAGCTTTTTTCTTAATTATAGCTCGTTAACGGTGGAGAGTTTTAGCATGTCTCGGTGTTTTACGGTTATTTTTACGTTGTCGGATCTTGTTCGTTTGCGGGGTCCTACCCTGGGTGCCACTTCTGAAAAATCCTTAGGTGACACGGTCCATTCAGCAGTGCAGACGTGAGGGTCGTGGAGGCGCCTGCTCCTTGCTGGGTCAGGCAGAGGAGTGTGTGGGAATACTGGAGGAGGGCAGGAAAGCTTCTGGCCGTCCTGGGTGGAGCAGACACGCGAAAGTGGGCGGTTAGTGATCTAGGTTCCCAGCTGTGTGCACACGTGGGCTCACCTTTGGGACTGCTCATGACAACCCCCCCCCCCCCCCCAGCCCTGGTCCTGGTCCTGGTCCTGGTCCCGGCCCCGGGCCTGGGCCTGAGCCACTGACGGAGAGGCTGGCAGAGGGCACATAAGAGCTTCCGGGTAGTTCCGAGGAGGGCCTGTCCTTGGTAGAAGCACGTGCCCTCGAAAGGCCGGGCCCGGGACATCCGGACCACACCCCCTTTATGAAGATTGACCACGTACCGGTCACAGCGCAACATCTGACGGACGAGAAGGAAAGACGGGAGCACAGACTGTGTTCTGTGGTAACAGGGCAGTGAAACGAGAAGGAGACAAGAGGCCGGAAAGTAGAAAAGGTCTGGCCGCTCGGAAAGGCTGAAATTCCTTCTAACTTGCCTGTTGGGTTAAAGCCGGCACTCAAACCCGCAGGTGGGGTGGACTCGCGGGCATGGCCAGAGTTGTGCTCGGGGGAAGGACCACTCGCCAGGAGGGATCAAGCGGAGAGAAGCGTGTTGTGTGTCAGCGGGAGACTCGGGCCCAGGACGCTTCAGGGTGGTTGGAAGGGCGCGTCCTCGGGTGCGGGCGGGCGGGCGGGCGGGGCAGCCGTGAACTGTCTGTGGCCGCCCGGTGCTCCCGGGGTGCCCCAGTCCCCCCTCAGCTGTGCCTCCGCAGACTCTCGGGAATAATCCCTTCGCGCCCGCTCCCACCCCACCCTGTGAAACTCACGGAGACTCCGGGAGGAGCTGTCTTCACAGCACTGTTTCCCAGGTTCCTTCCCCGTCCATGTAGGTTTTTTGTGTTGACCCTTAGGACTTTAAGAATAAACCTTGGAGGTTCGCCTGGGGGGCTCAGTCGGTTGAGCGTCCGACTTCGACTCAGGTCATGATCTCACGGCCCATGAGTTCGAGCCCCGCGTCGGGCTCTGTGCTGACGGCTCGGAGCCTGGAGCCCGCTTCCGATTCTGTGTCTCCCTCTCTCTCTGCCCCTGTCCTGCTCGTACACGCGTGCGGTCTCTCTCAAGCGTAAAGTGAATAAAATATTAAAAGAAGAGAATAAACCTTGGGAGCTGAAGCATGGGGCGGTTGGTTCTTGTGTGCTTTTGTTTTTCCCGCCCCTGCTCCTCCGGTGAGGGTCGTCGAGGTGTCGGAGAGGTTTCTGTGTGGTTTGCTTCTACCGGGTCGACACCCCTTAATGATTCGCAGTTTTGCCTGGGTTTCGTTTTCTGGGTGCAGCGGGGCCATCCTCTGGCGCCTGCTGTCGGCTCGTCAGCGGGGCCGGGTCTGATGCAGGCTGTGGCTCTGAGATAGATCTTCCCGTGTGCGCACGTGTGTGTGTGTGTGTATCAGTCTCAGGGCGTTGCCTTCTGGTCACACGCGGCCATCCGTGAGTGTGGTCGGGGCGTCGTGGTCCGGCCCTCGGCGGTCCTCCTCTGCCATGTCCTGGCACTGTTCTCGGCCCTTTTTCTCCCCTGGGACGTTCCTCACTTTGCCCTTGTCCCCAAGGTGCGTGGGGCCCGTGCCTGGACCCGGCTCGGGAACAGTCTCCGACGGGCGGGACCGCGGGCGCTGGGGAACCACCCTCCCGCCCTCTGTGCCTTGGATGCTTTCTCGAGCCACATTTGGTCCTGCAGCGATGGGCCTGTTGAGGTTGTGTCCCTGCCTCCTGTCAACTGTGGCGTTTTCTCAGGAGAAGATCTCACTTGGGACACGTTTGAAGGTGGCTAACGCGTTAGCCTTCCGGGAGCTGCGCGGCCACGGGTCGTGGTGTGTGAGCCGGCAGGCCCCATCTTGGTTCCCAGCCTGCTTGGTTTTCCTTCTCGTTCTTCGTCCTCGGTTAAGCTGCCTCCTCTCTCGTCGTGTTCGCTTTCCTCTGGACTTGGTTCTGCCGTCAGACTGCTCTTCTCCCCCGGACTTCTTCCCCTCCCCCGCTCGCTGTGTGTGCGCGTGCGCGTTCGTTCCGCTGGCCACCGAAATGCATGTCTCGTTACTTCTTTGACCCACTTGTCGTTTGTCTGGAAGAGGTGCTCGTGGCGTCAGGCTCCCGTGGAGACCTCTGGCTTCCAGGCAGGGAGCGGGTGCTCCTTCCGCGACTGCCTAACGCGAGGCGGCCGGTGCTCTGCCGGGTGTGGCCGGAGCCTCCTGTTGTTGCCACGGCGGCTGCTCTGTCGTCGTTCGCGGCCTAGAGGTGTGACGCGCAGCCTGATCGCGGTTTCCACGCGTGTCGCGTCCAGGACCAGGCACGGCGCCGGCGTCCGTGGGTCGGGCCCGTGTGTGTGCTGGCCGCCGCGAGGCACGGCCCGTGGAACTCCCTCTGTGGGGTTTTCGTGGGCGATCCGGCCCATCCTCCGCTCCGGGAAGGCGCCTTGGAGCCAGGCTGCCCCACGCACGTCCCGACCCCCCCCCCCCCCGGGTGGCTCTGCCCGGCGCGTCCGCCCTGCGCTCCGCGGGCCCTCCTGCCCTGGTGCTCTCTCCTTGCCGTGCTCCTGGCGCGCGTGTGCCTTCTGGAATCGGCTCTGGGGGGTCGCGCCGTCTGCGGCCCCGCGGGTGGCTGTTCCAGGGTTTGTAATACCGCGGCAAAGCTCCCGTTCCCAGCGGGGAAACCGGACGCCCTGTCCTGTGGGGCTGCCCGGCCGTCGGGGCGCCGACCCTGCCGCTTGGGCTCTTCATGCCCCTGCTCCCCACCCGCGAGGCCGGGAGGCGGCTGCTGTCTTCGCGCGGGTTCGCCTGGCTGACGGCCGCCCGCGCCCACGTCTCTGGGGCCGCCCTGGCCCGTCTTCTGCGCTCAGGACCGCGTGTGCGGTGCTCGTCCCCGTCCCGTTTGGGGTCCGGGCCCAGGAATGCTTGGTCGGCTGCGCCTCGGAGTCCGGTGTCGCGGAAGGCCAGCTCTGTGGGCGTGGGTCTCCCGCCACGTCCCTCCGTGCGTGGTCCCCGAGCCCCGTCCCTCCTGCCCTCCCGCGGCGTCCTTCCCGCCGCTGCCGCTTTGCGGGCTTTCTGTCTCCCTGAAACCTCGTCTCCACGAGCCGCGCCAGCTCCGGGCCTTCCCTTGAGGCCTCGTGGCTGTTGCTGACGTTGCGGATCTTCCGGAATCTTGGTCTTTCTTCCGTGTTCCACGCGTGTCTCTGTTTTGTGTCTGTTTCCCACACGGAGGCCCCAGGTTGGGGAGGTTCTCCCGTCCCCACACTCGGATGCCCCATGGGTCCCCCTTGAGCCTGAAGCAGGACGAGGGTCTTTCCGTTAGGAGTCGGTCACGGGTCTGACATCCACGGGGAGCCCGGTTTCTGCAGTGGGGGGCCCCGTTTCCCCGTGCATCATATACGAGTGGGATCCACGGGGGGGCTGCGGGCTGCTGGGGCCGGGGGGGGCAGAGCCCCTGGCTTGGGGGTCCTCCTGGTCTTGCAAAGGGTGGGGCGTGGCCTCAGTTCCCTGTCTGTCTCCGATCTGCCTGCTCACGGGTTGTGAGCAGGGGCCCCGCTTTCCTGCCCCCACTCGGGGCACCTGCCCCCGGCCGCTCGGAACCTGGTGCCTCTGGTGGGAGCGTCAGTGCCTGGGGTGTGCACGCTGCTGGGCTCTCCTGCTGCTGCTGTTTTCCACGCCGTGCCTCCTCCTTTCCAGAAAACAGCAGGGGCTGGGGGGGCCTTGGGTGGCCTCCGGTCGTGGCCAGCCCTGGAGACCTTACTGAAACGTGACACCATGCAGCCCAGAAAACCAAGCGTTCCTGCAAACGAACAGGGCGAAGGACGAAGCAGAGGGCCGGGAACTCGGAGGCTGAGTGAGCCTGGGTTCAGGGCTCGGCCCGCTGCGCCCCTCGCAGCTTTTCTCCAGCTCCAGCGTGACACAGGAATTGAAGGGTTAGCCCCCAAAATCCCAGGAAGAGAGGCCTCCCCTGGCTCGTGGGAGTGCACGGCCCCAGTCTCCAAGTCGAAATTGGTGTCGGTTTTGCCCCCACACGAGCCCCTCGGTGCTGCCCGACGAGCCCCCGGCTTGGGAAGATTTTGATGGTGAGACAGAAGGGCCCAAGGGGGGCTGACGGGCCCAGCGTGCACCGGCCGCCTGGGGAGCTGGAGAGGGCGAATTTCCCGAGCGTCTGCCAAGTGGTGGTTCTTAAGGCGTCTTTTTTTTTTTTTTAGGTTCATTTAATCTGAGAGCGAGCACAAGCAGGGGAGGGGCAGAGAGAGAGAGGGAGAGAGAGGATCCTAAGCAGGCTCTGTGCTGACATCGCAGAGCCCGACACGGGGCTCAAACTCAGGAACCATGAGATCGTGATCTGAGCCCAAGTTGGATGCCTGACTGACTGAGCCCCCCCCCCCCCCCCCCCCCCGGGCACCTGAGCTGGGCTGATGACCACCTGGGTCTTGCCTGCCCCACGCCCCAGCCTCGCGCCCGGTCCCGACATCTGTGGCTCAGGCTTCTTTGTACAGAGTAACCAGCTTCAGGAATCTTCCTTCCTGCTGGGGTTGGCTGAGCTTCTCCATAAAGAGCCAGCAGCTAATCTGTTCTGTCTTTGCAGGAACAAACAGGCATGGTCACGTGTCAGTAAAACTTTATTTACCAAAAGCAGGCAGAAGGGGTTTGTGGGAGTCCCTGGGTTGCAGGATGCCACCCCAGTTTCTGGGGAATCCAGCACATGCTGTGGGCCACTGGGTCCCAACCAGCATTGCCGCCCCGTGTCGCCAGGTGGGGACCAGGGTCTGCCAAGGGCCCACCACGCCCCGCCCCCCCCCCCCCCCCCCCCCCCAGCGCTTCCGGTCCCCTGTCCTCAGAGCAGCCCAGGCAGGTCAAGTGGCACTTCAGGCCCGAGACGTGGCCCTGGCGGGGCACCCCTACCCTCAGCTCTGTCCCATCCCGCTCCTGCTCTAGTCTGAGGCAGCCTCTTGGCCCCGTGCAGCCGAAAAGAAAAAAGGCGTAAAAAAAATTGCAGTCTGACAGCAGCACTTTATTCTATTAGTACGTTTTAATTAGAACATGAACGAGGGGTGTTATGAATATTCATGACGATTATTAAAGTGTATGATTAATCACGTGCAGTGGGGGAGGGAGGGGCCATCCCCGCTTTTGTCACCGTTAGAAGAGGGGAGGCCAGTGGCCCATGAGGGGTTTTTCCAGAAAGGACAGAACAACACCCGTTACCTCTGCCCAGAGCTCATGGGCTCTGTGGGTGCAAGTCCCTGGGCAACGGGTCCTGCGGTGCCCCTCAGGCTGCCGGGCTTCGCGGGGCTGGGCTGTGGGTGCCGAGGCTGTTTCCTCCGACGTGGTCTGCTGTGGTCTCGGATGTGGCCTCCCTGCTCACTGTTGCGGGGTCTGCTGCCTCCAGGGGCACGTTGTGGATGCCCCGGCGGGTGGGGGCTGCTCCAGAAGGGGTGGGTAACTGGCAAGTTGGGTGCAGAAGGAGACTGAGGCTCGGGCTGCTGGCACTGTGCCCCAGGTCGCCCTGCCTCACCGGCCGCTCTGTTCCCAGAGCCCAGGTAGGGGTCCGGGACCTCAGGTACAGACCCTCAAACCTGGTGGCAAACGCTGGGTAGACCCCCGGACCGCGGGAGCCCCTGTGGGTGTGCCCCCACCCCCACCCCAGCTAAGGCAGCCCCCCACTGCAATCGCATTGGGATTTTTTGATTAGAAAATAAAACGTATGTGGGCTATATGAATATTCACTAGGCTGAGAGATTAATATGCACAATTATGCAAATCCAACAGCAATTAAACACCAGCTTGGGGAGAGACGATTAACACAAAGGCACCGCAATAGGGTGAAATTTGAAAGGAGTTTCTGGTCAAGACGAGCACGGGAGGCTGGGTGGGCTGGCGGAAGGATCCGGGCTGGGGTTCCTGCAGCCTCCCCCAAAGTCCAGCTGTGTCGGGTCCCGGGGCCACTGAGGTGGTTTTCCTGGCTGAGACTTAGGGCCTGGGCACAAACCTCCACCCTGTCACCCTCCAGCCTGACTCGGGTCCTGTGGAGTAGGATCTGTTCATACTCCTCCTGTTTACACAGGAGGGAGACTGAGGCACGTGGGGAGTGGTCCTGGGGCCAGTCTGGGGGCCCCCAGACTTCTCTGCATGTGTTTGTCAGGCAGTGAGCTTTAGAGCCCCGGTCCTTAAGGGTCTGTGCCTACTGGGTGGTGCCTGGGAGTGTTAGGGGAGATAAGGGTCCCTCCCCGTCCCACCCCACCCCACCCCACCCCACCCCACCCCACCCCACCGCTACAGACCCAGGCCCTCTGCCTCTCTGGCTAACTCCCCTGCGCCGTCGGTCTCGGGGGTCCACCGGGCTGGCAGCAGCCCCTTGTCTCTGCCCGGACCTAACCGGGGCTCCACTCCACCCTTAAGGGGCTGCCGGCCTGTGTCTGGAAGGTAGTCGGTTGCGGCTGGGCTGTTGTTTCCACCGAGGAACGCCCCCCCCCCCTCCTGAATTGTCAGTGGTGGGAAGGGAGAGCCTCCCGCTTGCCTGAGATCAGAGGTTATCTGTCACTCTTCACCCGTTCACTGACGTCCTCGTGAACCTTTCTTCAGGGTCAGGAGGGACTAAGCCTGATGCAGAGGCCCGAGTCCCTTGGGGTCAGGGCTGGGCCAGAGGGAGAAACTAGGGGCTGGAGGGAGGAGGCTCTGAGAGGGAGGGCCCTGCCCGGGGCGGGCATAGTGGCTGGGGCCTCGACGGACGGGTAGGAGTTTGCCAACAGAGGTAGCTGGTAGAATTAGTCTGAACTGTGGGTCTGAAGGGATGCTAGTTGCCGGGATGTCGGGGGCGCTTCCCACCAGGGGCAGTTGGTTCGTTTTTTAAGATTTTATTTTTAAGAGAAAGCACACATATGTGCACACGGGTGCGGTAGAGGGGCAGAGAGAGAGAGAGAATCTCAAGCAGGCTCCGTGCTCGGCTCAGGGCCCGACGCCGGGTTTGATCCCGGAACCATAAGGTCACGACCTGAGCCAAAATCCAGATTCAGACGCTCGACCAACTGAGCCGGCCAGGCGTCCCGTCAGCAGTTTAAATAGGGGCAGCGCTGGGGTTGGTGGGTCCAGATGGGCTTCGGCCCAGGCTGGATCAGGGAGGGCCCAGAAGACCTGCCGAGTCGAATGAGGGCTTGTCCCTGAGGCGGTGGGGACCAAAGCCACGTTTAGAATCGAGCGGCGGCGACGGGGACCCTGACTCTCTTCTCTTGCCCTGCAGGTCTCGAGGACCGACCCGGCTCGGGCTCCTGGGGCACCGGCGACCAGAACAGCTCCTCCTTTGACCCCAGCCGGGTAAGGAACCTCTGTGAGGCCTGAGACCTGGCTTTCTCCTCTCCAGCGTGGGGAGTATATGGGAAACTGAGGCTCACGGGGAAGTCACGTGCCAGCCTGGTGTCCCGTGGCTTTGGGCTCAGACACGTGGGTTCAAGTCCCAAGTCGGGCACTCACTAGCCGCCTGCTGCCCCTCACGCCCGCGTGTCTCTCCACAGGCCTACGGCGAAGGCACGCACTTCCCTGAGCCCCACGACAGCCTGTCTCCGTCCACATTCCTGGGACCTGGGCTCGCGGGTGAGTGTGCCACGCGGTCCCCTCCCCCCGTGCTCGAGTGTGGCCCCCGGGTGTGGCCGGCACACTCCAGGCACCGTGCTGCAGGGGGCTCTCCTGGAGCAGAGGACGCAGGTGGTTATGGCCTGGTGCCCACGGGAGAATGGGCTCGGGGGTCCCGGCGACTCACGGAGGTGGTCCCCCCCCCCCCCCCCCCGCTGGGACCCGGGGGGGTACTGTCCCCTCGGTGTCCCGACTGTGGGATCGGGATGCTCACAGAAGCCCTCCGTACCGGCCCCTGGGACCCGCGGGGCCTGGGTGGACGGGTGGCCGTGCACGTCCCCACGACAGGGTGCACGGCGCCTGTGGAGGGAGCGGGGGGCAGCGTCCGAGGGCACGCTGTGCGGCGGGAGTCTGCCCGTTTCCCAGACCGGGAGGGTGGAGGCTGGCCCAGCACTGGCCTCGGGTGGCCTGTGCACCTGCCGGGACGCCGGTTCCCTTCTGCCTGTTCCTTCCTCCCGCTTCTTCCTGACGTGGGCAGTTTCCCACGGCCAGGCCTGGTCACCAGGGCCCAGAGCCCAGCTGTGTCCCAGTCCCAGCACGTGGCACCCAGGCCGCCCTGGGCTTCATGCTGTCGCTGTCAGCCTGGTCCAGCTCCGCAGTGAGGCTGCGGTCCTCCCACCCTGATGTGCGGGCCCGGCGCACAGCTTCAGGTCCCTTCTCTGGGCCCAAGGGGCTCGTGGCCGCACCTCTCCAGCCTCGTCCTGCCTCCCAGGAAGCCCCTGTTTGGTGCCTGCTGTACGCAGGGCCCGGACCCCAACCCACTCCTGTTGCAGGGGAGCTGAGAGTCTGGGAGGGAAGCCGCCTTCCTGGGCCGAGCCCAGAGCCGTGGCCTTGTTGCCCTGCTGACCCCGGGGGCACGGGAGCCAGGGCACCACCGTTCGCTCCCGGGACCGGGACAGACCCCCTCTGGCCTCTTGGGTCTTGGGGAGGTGGGACTGGGGACATAGCCCGTGGGGCATCCCCCCAGCAGCACCTGCCCCAGGAGCTGGGCTGAAATTGTAGTTCTGTGTAAAGGAACTGGGGAACGTTCTCCTGTAGCTTGAGAGGAAATCCAGTAGTCGGCTGAGCACTTGAATCCCTCACTCACGTCAAGGCAGGTTATGGTTTCCACTCAGTCGTCACCAGCGCCCAGCTTCAGCCTGAATCAGCTTTAAGGGGCTCGGGTCCTGATCAGCCTGGGCCTCTGCCTCCGCGAGGCCAGGTCAGTGGTAGGTCCAGGCCTCCGTTGACATCGGTACCGATGGGCAGGCTGCGTCCCCACAGGTCCGGGCCTTGCCTGCCCACACAGGGGCCGCCACGCGCTCTTCAGGAGCTTGGGTGGAGCCCAGGGCCCTGGTGCTGAACCTTGCGGGTGCGCGGGACCCCGGCCTGTCCCCTGGGAGCCCAGCACTCTGCGGAGTGGATGCCTCGGGACCGTGAATGGAGAAAGCGAAGGCCAAGTGCAGATCCCTGCCGTCCCCCCTCGGGGGCAGCACACGCGGGGGCCCCCAGCGGTTCACCAAATCCTCTGCAGGTCATCTTGGGACAGCGTCTGTCCAGACCTCTGCTTGTCCCCGAGCCTGACGGGGGGACCAGGGTTCCTCCAAAGCCCTGTTGGTGTTGCGCACTGATCCAGTGACTGCTGTGTGCAGGCACGTGCCTGGTGGTGGGTCAGCCGTTGGGACGCGCCATCCCCGGGGCAGCTCCCAGTGAGTCTTTTCTCTTCCAGGCAAGGGCAGCGAGCGAAGCGCATACACTGCCTTCGGGAGAGATGCGGGTGTTGGCGGCCTGAGTCAGGTGAGGTCTGGGGCCAGGGCCCCTCTGCTGGGTCCGCTGCTGTGGAGAGTGGAGCAGGGGGCTCCCGTCATGCGTCTGCCCCACCGCCTCCCCCCCCCCCCCGCCCGCCCTGGGGCTGTGACTGTAAACAGACGCGTCACGGACCTCTTCTCTGCAAGAGGTTCCCTGGTTGAGCCAAGAGCCGGTCGGCTGCAGTACAGCCAGACCCCGGGAGGCCGGCAGGCTGGGTGTGGACCGGTGCCGGGGAGGCCGCGGCCCCTGTCCCGTGGCTCCCCGACCTGGGGTAGTTAGTCTATAGGGCAACAATGGTTTCGGGGGTCACCGTGCACGGCTGGAGGGTCTGAGAGACGTGTGCCACCCCCAGGTCGTGGGCGGGGATGCTGAGGCCGGCCTGCAACCCGCCCCCCACGCCCCCCCGCCTCTCAGCCTGGCCCTGGGTCTCCCACAGCCTCCCAGGGAGCCCCCGGCGCAGGTGAAAGCCCCACCACGCTGACCTAGCTGAGAGGCAGGGCGGCAGTGACCGGCCCCCGGCCTGGGGCTCTTCCCGCTCGGTGCGGCCGGGCCTTGTCCCAGTTGGTGCCACCTGTCCGCGTGCCGTGTCCCCTCAGGAGCGGTAGCGGGTGCAGCTGTTGAGGGCCAGCCGGCTGCTGGGCCCCGTGCGCTGTGGGCGCAGCCAGAGTGCCCGCCGTATAGACAGGAAGGGTGAGGCGTGGAGCGGCCGCTCACCTGAGCTGCAGAACCGGCTTGAACCCTGGTCGTTTCTGCCCTTGAGGAAAGGAAGTCTGTTTCAAATTAACACACGCAAAACGAAGCCGAAGCCGGGTACCTTTAAAAAAACAAAAAACGCGGAGAGTGAAGCCACCAGGTTTCTCTGACGCCTCGACGCCCGGCGTCCTAGAAGGGCCGCGGTTTGCTGGCGGCTTTTCTTTCTCTCTCTTGGGAAAGAGCCTGAGGCTTACGGTCGCTCACGTCTCAGATCAGAGAAACGGGACCGGTGTCGGGAGGGGACCGTGCCGAGCAGGGCAGGAAGGGGCTCCGCTGAGGGCCGCCGGCACCCCTCGGGCGGCTGCGAGCAGTGGGGCCAGATGCCGGCCCGGCGCCCCACGATGACCTCTCCCTCTCGTTCCCCCCAGGCTGGCTTCCTGCCCAGCGAGCTGGCCCTCAGCAGCCCGGGGCCACTGTCCCCTTCGGGCACCAAGGGCGGCTCCCAGTATTACTCCTACGCAGGCCACCCTCGGCGGAGAGCCGCGGAGAGCGGGCTGGGTGAGTGGGGACCCCCCCCCCCCGCTGCTGGCGGGGCCTGGCCGGAGGGACGGGTGGGTGGGGAAGGAGCGGGTGCGTTCGGGCCCCGCGTTGGGAGCGTCTGCCCCGGGCACGCCTCGTGCAGGGTCTCCTCCTGGTCCTTCGGCGCTCGGCTCTGGGCCAGCAGCCCCGTGACCCGCCCGGTACGGGTTTTCCCTGCCGCCGCATCGTGGCCTTGTCACGCTTGGGGACACCGGCCCGCACCGCGGCACCGTGCTTGGGGACGCTTTAAATGGCGGCAGGACCCACGAGACCCAAAGATGCAAGACTCCGGGCACTCAGTCGGCCGTGAGGAGGACCTGGTTTCCAGAAGCAGGGCACTGCCCTGTTCCTCCTCAGCTGGGCCACGTGTGTTGGTGGCTCACGCTGTCCCTGTGGTTTGCGTGCCCGAGTGGCCACATGAGCCCTGCACGTAGAGATTTTGGGTCCCTGAGTTGGGCAGTAGGCGAGTTTGCAAGGGCGGGAGCCAGGAAGGTGGCAGGGAGGGACGGAGCAGAGACCTGGGCACGTGGTGGGGGCAGGAGGCGCCCTGAGGACCCCTGATTCCCCTTGCTCCTGACAGACACACAGCCCAAGAAGGTCCGGAAGGTGCCGCCAGGTCTCCCGTCTTCGGTGAGTCGCGGGGTCCCACGTGCCACGTTCCCGGGCTCGGGGTCGTCCCTCTGGGGGTCCACCGCACGTCAGCGGGGGGGAGGGGGTGGCCCCCAGGCTGGAGGTCATAGCTGTGACAGCTGGTACGCAGGAATCCAGGACATTGTTTCTCGGGTCTAGCTTGGATTCCTCCTGTAAGAGCCACGTGGCACTTGTGGGCAAGGCACCTTGGGTTGAGTGTGATGGGGTCTCGGGGGCACCCTGGGGGCCCAGGTCAGAGAGTCCCCGCCCTGCCGCCTGGCGATTGGCAGGGGGCCACGCTCTGGCAACGGACTCCCTGGAAGAAACGGCAATCTGCTGGGGTGTCTGGCTCCTGCACCGGCGTCCGGGAGCCCCTGGGGCCCCCAGGCTGGGCACAGCGCCCGTAGGCCGACGCAGGTTGCACCAGACCCCGGGGTCAGGGTCACAGGGTTGGCGCTCTGGTCTGCAGCTGGGAGGTGTGGGTCAAGCTCCTTTGAGACCTCAACCCCCGCTTTCCCCATCGGAGCCCCCGCCCCGGTTTCCTGGGACATCAGAGCTGAGAGCCCCCTGAGCCTGACTCGGCCCGGCCCACCCCACCGGCACTGACCCCACTTCCACTCCAGGGCCAGGGCGGGCGTTCCCAGCCGACCCGGGGCTTTCCTGCCAGCCTGGCCTCCGCCTCAAGCAGTGTCCCTCCGACGTCAGCATGACCCTGGGGCTTACTTTGCCTTCTTGGCGCTCTGGAACCAAGGGCCGGGTGTTAGTCCAGGGCCCCACCTCCGAGGCCCCCACATCTTCTGTGATCAGGGCTGCGGCCTTGGGGGGGCTCCGGTGCAGGGGGCTGAGGAAGAAGGAAGGGCTGGGGGCATCACAGCCAGGTTCTGCTCTGATGGACCGAGAGCATCTTCCGGACTGAGGGGGGGGGGGGGGGGCGTTCTCGGCAGGGGGTCCCGTCTGCAAAGACCTCAGGTGCCAGAGCCTGGAACTTGGGGGGGTGGGGGGGTCAGGAGGTGGGGAGGGGAGGAACTAGAGGAGTAAGGGCGCCACCAGAGCCTCCAGTGAGGGGGAAGGTCAGCTGCACAGAGGGGTGGGGTGTCCTCCCCCCCCCACCTGACCGTACCCACCTGCCCACAGGTGTACCCGTCCAGCTCAGGTGACGACTACGGCAGGGACACTGCAGCCTACCCAACCGCCAAGACCCCCGGCGGCACCTACCCTACCCCCTTCTACACGGCAGGTACGTGGGGGCTCGCCTGAGGGGGCCGGGGCCGGGCCGGCCCCCCCCCCCCCCCGCCTCACCGTCTGCCCCCCCCCCCCCCCAGATGGCAGCCTGCAGCCTGCGGCCGAGCTCTGGAATCCCCCAGGCCAGGCGGGCTTTGGGCCCGTGCTGGGCGGGGGCTTTGGCAGCCTGCAGCCACACGAGCGCATGGTGAGTACGGCCTGGGTGGTGGGGGGCTGGGGGGGAGGGGGCGCCCCGCCTGACCCCGCCTGACCCCGCCTGACCTGCCCCCAGGGCTACCAGCTGCACGGAGCGGAGGTGAACGGACGGCTGCCAGCAGTGCCCACCTTCTCCTTGGCCCCCGCGGCCGCCTACGGCAGTGCCCCCAGCCACACGCCCCCCGTCAGCGGGGCCGACGGCCTCCTGGGTACAGCCTCGTCCTGCCACCTCCCTCTCCCAGTCCCGCCCTCTGTGTCCGCGTTGTGGGCCGCAACGGCTTCTGGAAGGGCGGGTCCCGCTTTGCTTTGCGTCAGAGTCTCCGTGGAGGCGGGTGGCGGGACGCCAGGCCAGAGCCCAGACCCAGGCCGGGCTGCCCGGTGCCGGGCGAGGGCGCCTGTGTCAGGCACGGAAGGACCAAGCGCACGGGGGCTCCCCGTCAGCCGGGCGTGGGGCCGGCTGGGTGCCGGGGCCGCCACGTCCCTGACGTGGGGCTTCGCCTCTCCACCCCCAGGCTCCCGCGGGACGTCGGCCGGCAGCTCTGGGGACGCCCTCGGGAAGGCATTGGCCTCGGTGAGGCGTGGGACGGGGTGGCGGGCGAGGCGAGGCCGGCGAGCTGGGAGCCCGAGCCTGCCCCTGACCACGCGGCGGGTGGCCCCATCTCTCCTCCCTGTCGCAGATCTACTCCCCGGATCACTCGAGCAATAACTTCTCCTCCAGCCCCTCGACACCCGTGGGCTCCCCTCAGGGCCTGGCAGGTCTGTGTGCGGTGCTGGGGAGGGGAGGGGGGCTACATCCGGTACCCCGGCCCTGGCTGGGCCACCCGCCCCGGAGCTCGTGTTCCCGTGGGCATCCCAGAGAGGCTGTCTCTCTGGGACAGAGAGGTGATCTCTGAGCCAGTCCGCGCTGTGTGAGCCATGAGGGGCAGATGGGATCTCACAGGGCCAGGGCACGGGGTCCACCCACCAGAGTGGCAGGCGGAGACCCGCAGCCGGACTCTGGGTCACGCACGTGTCGGTGTTTGTCCACCTCCTGGACGATAGTTAGGCACCAGTCGCGCGACCCTCTGCTTGACCCTGCCGAGGGGGGGATGGGTCCTCCTGTTCCCAGGAAGACCTACCCGGGCATCAGCTCGTGAAGTTTCGGGGAGGCCGGGTGGTTTTGTTAGAAACCCCGCAGGCCCTCACCTGTGCGGCAGGGAGCCCCAGGGGCCCTCGCCTCACCTCGGCCTGTGCAGGGGCCTGGGGTCAACCACTGCCCTGCTCTGGCTTCTGAGACTCCTGCCACGTGTGCCCTCGGGCTGCCTTCCTCGTGGGAGGCGGGGTGTGGGTCTCGGAGATGGTGGGTTCCCGGGAGCCCCGCCTGGCCTCCCCGCCGGAGCTAAATTCCCAACTTGGCCCTTAGACCGGCCTTGCGGGCATCAGGGTCCCCGGGTGGCCGGCCCGGGCGTGACCGTCCCCTTGGCCGCCTCCCCACCCGCTCTCTCCGGCTCCCATCCGGCTGGTTACACACCCAGCCACGGGTGCCCCCGTTGACGCACCACCCGCCCCTTCCAGGGACGTCTCAGTGGACCCGAACAGGAGCCCCCGGTGCCTTATCGCCCAGCTACGATGGGAGTCGTCACAGCCTGGTGAGCCTCCTGCCCCAGCCTTCCCTGGGCGGGGGGGGGGCGGGGGGCATGGTCCTCGTAGGTGTGACATCGGTAGGGATACCTGTTCCTGGAATAGAGGGGTCGCCCGTGAGGGCGGCTCAGCGTGTCTGCTGTGACCGGCTTCCGTGACTTTGAAACCATGTCCCGGGAGGGCCGTTCGGTCTCCCATGACCAGCGGAATTTAGAGGACAGACACCCCCGGTGATGGTGGATTCGTGGGGCGGGAGGAACAAAGCTGGCGGACCGTGCTTGTGGCCTCCCTGCCGGTGGAGTAGAACTGTGCAGGGTCCCCGAGTCGGCCCTTCACCAGCTCCCCAACACCCCCTTCCAGAACAAGGTAGAGGACCGCCTGGACGAGGCCATCCACGTGCTGCGCAGTCACGCGGTGGGCACGGCAGCTGATGGTCACGGGCTGCTGCCTGGCCATGGGGCCCTGGCCTCCGGCTTCCCCGGCCCCGTCTTGCCCCTGGGTGGGCGACACGCCAGCCTGGTGAGTGCTGTCCGAGGGCGGGCTGAGGGGGACGGGGGTGGGGGGGCAAGGTGGGCCGGCCGACTGACCAACCGGCTCCCTGCCTGCAGGTGGGAGGCGGCCACTCAGAAGACACGCCCACAGCCGGCGGCGGCAACCTCACGCACAGCCACGTAGCCCTCCCCAGCCAGCCCGGCCCCCTCCCCGATCTCTCTCGGCCACCAGACTCCTATAGTGGTAAGCCTCCGCGTCCCGGCTGGGACGGTGGAAGGGGTGGCCGGCGCCTTGGGGTCAGCTGTGCCCTGACGTCCTGTGCGAGGCCTGGTCAGCAGGCGGTGTGCCCCCGAATGGGGTTCGTCTTCTGGAAAACGGTGGCAGAGTTGCTGAGAGCCGCCAGGCTAGGGCTAGGCCAGGGGTCTGCTCTCTGCCAGGCCCCGGGGTGGGGCCCCCACCATACACGGCATCCCCCACACCTTGCACTGGGAGGCCCTTCAGGAGGCCGGCAAGGTCAGCCTGTCTGTTCCTTCCTTCAGGGAGGTGGAGCCTGATGTCCTCACGTTCGCTCGTTGGGGGTTCCCGGCACGTGAACATACGCATTCAGCGTCAGCTGTGCGCCTGGGGCTCTTCTCGGCGCTGGGGGGTGAACTGAGAATTAAACAAAAAAGCCTGTCCCTGCGTGGGTGACATTGGAGTGGGGAAGATCAACAGTGAACTCGATGCAAAAGGAAAGGGGCAAAAGTGGGGAGGAAGGGGTGCGAGATTGTGACGTTTGAGCCGAGATGGGCAGGAGCAAAAGCTGACAGGTACTTGAGTGAGGCGTGTGCAAAGGCCCTTGGGGCTGGGTGATGGTGTGTTGAAGAAATAGTGAGGAGCCCTGTGCTGAGTGAGGGGGAGAAAGGGGAGGACGGGCAAGGAGAGAGTGAGGTCAGGGAGGGGACCAGGCAAGTCTCGCAGGGTCTTGGGGGAGGACTGGGCTTTAACCCCGAGGCACCAGGAGAGCCCTAGATGGCTGTGGGAAGGGCAGGGACCTGCCAGACGCGGTGCTCACGGGTGCCCTCTGGTGGCAGCAAGGAGAACAGACCCGTGTGGCACCTGAAATCCAGGGTGGAGGGGACTGTGCTGGGCCTGCGGGGGGGCGCGGTGGCGAGTTCCGGGTATTCGGAAGGCACAGAGGCCACAGGATTTCAGATGCGGGGTTGGTGGTGGGATTCGGGTCTGGATTTCAGAGTGGGGTCGAGGCCTCCTCGGCGTTTGGTGGAGTTCAGGGCTGGGGGTGGGGGGTGGGGCGACTGTACCACAGGTTCCTGAGATGAGGACCCCAAGCTGGACAACGTGGGGTCAGGGTCGTGGCCGGCGGCCGTGGGGTGTGAACTTTCCAGGGAAAGGACTGAGGAGGTGACTGCCTTGAACGCGGCTGGAGGGAGGCCCGTGGCCAGTAGGCATCGTTCCCGCTGTGGCTGGAGGCCTTCCGGGGGGGGGGGGGGGGGGTGACGCTGGCTCCGCTGTGGTGGGGGAAACCGAGGTCCAGACAGGGGCCGGCCTGCTGGGCAGTGCACACATCACGTGCCCACCTTGTGGAAAATGCCACATCACACGGTAACAGGATGTGGGTAACGATAGTGCCACCTGCTGTATGGAGCCCCCAGGAGCCGGCCACGCAGCCCACGTCAGGGCAGCTTCTCTCTGTCTCTCTCTTTTTTTTTGGTTTATCCCTTTGTGAGAGAGCGTGAGTGGGGGAGGGGCAGAGAGAGGGAGACACCGAATCCGAAGCAGCTCCAGGCTCCGAGCTGTCGGCACAGAGCCCGACGTGGGGCTCAAACTCACAAACCGCGAGATCGTGACCTGAGCCGAAGTCGACGCCTAACCGACTGAGCCCCCCCAGGGGCCCCCTCTGCATGTCTTGATTTTTATCACTCTATGCCGAGGGTCTCAGGGGACACTGGATGGTATCTGGGACACGTGTGGTCATCGCAACTGGGGAGCTCCTAGCATTGAGTTGGGGGGGGGGGCAGGGATGCTGCTTGACCCCTCACAGTGCCCAGGATGCCCCGATGTCCGTGGTGTGTTGGGGGGATTCCATGAGCTGAATCTAGTATCCCCGAGTCCTCCCCTCCCCCCCCACCTGGCCCTGCCCTCCGAGTTCACCTGTTGCAGAGCTCCAAGTTCAACATTGCTGTGTGCCTTTAAACCCTGTGTGTCTGTTTTGTTTTTTTTTTTAATTTGTTGATTTTGCGGGGGAGGGTCAGAGAGAGGGAGAGAGGATCCCAAGCAGGCTCCAGGCTCCAAGCTGTCAGCACAGAGCCTGACACGGGGCTCAATCGCATGAACCAAGAGATCATAACCCGAGCTGAAGTCGGACGCTTAGCCGACTGAGACACCCAGGCACCCCAAAGCCTAGATTTCATCGTGCGGTGTTGGGCTTCGTGAAGTTGGCACCCTGCTGGCATGATGCACTGGCTGGGAGGGCCACCTTGCTGCCGGTGGCTGAGGATGGGCCCTGGCCCTAGTGTAGACCGTTACATTGTTTCGCACTCTGTTGTCGTGCAGTGCTTTCTGCCACATTCCGAAGCTTGTGCCCAAGAGTTTCTTGAGTGTGATTCCAGGTTGTGGGGATCGGGGGTTGCCTGTACCCTTCCGATAATGCCAGATTATTTCCCAAACTGGCCCTGCCAACTTCCCTCCCACGGGCAGTCCTTCCAAATTGTTAGGTCCTGCCGAGTCCGCCGATTTAATGGCTTACCGGATCCTGATTTGCATTTTCTCAGTTTCGTGGTGTGGTGCCATGGCCGCTTCCTTGTATATGAATTGCCCACTGGGAACCCTCCCTGTTTTCCTGTTGAGCCGCTGGTCCTTTTATTGGTTTGTAGGAGCTGTTTACATATTGTGGAGCCCAAGCCTTCACCGATTTATACGTGACAAGTATTGCTTGTGGCATATGTTCTTACTTTTTTGGTATGGTATCCTGGTAATCAGAAATTCTCAATGGACATAGTTGAGTTTAGCAATTTCTTTCTTTGTTCGAGAATAGCTCTTTTAGTATTTCAGGAACTAGTTCCCCCACCTCTAAGTCACAGCAGAGTCTCCACGCGTTTTCTTCTGAAGGTTGTCGAGTATCCCCCCTCCCACCAGACCTTGGTCTATCTGGAACTGATGACTGTGGCGTGAGGGAGGGACCTGATTCTGGGTGTGTTTTTTGTTTTTTTGTTATTGCTGTTTCATTGGGTTTTGTTGGGGGGAGTTTTGGGTTTTTGGTTTTTGTTGTTGTTGTTGTTGTTGTTTTTGCAAACAAAGGCCTGGCTCTCCCAGGAGAGCTCACTACAGCTCACACGGGGCAGAAGGGATCGGTCAAGTGGCCCTGGAGGTGCCCCGGACCCTAACCCCAGGCCTGTCTTAGGACTCGGGCGCGCCAGTGCCGTCTCGGGTACCGGCGAGATCAAACGGGAGGAGAAGGAGGACGAGGAGGACGCCTCAGTGGCTGACAACTCGGAAGAGGAGAAGAAGGAGTTGAAGCCCCCCCGGACTCGGACCAGGTGCCCGCCCTCCCTCAGCCCCGCCCCGCCCCGCCCCGCAGGACGCACGCACGCACGCACACACGCACACGCACACGGCGCCCACACCGCGAGGCCGTCGGCGGGCCCCCGCCTGCCCCCCCGCCTCACTGTCTCCCTCTGGCCCCCGGGCCCCCCCCCTCCCCCCCGTAGCCCGGACGAGGACGAGGACGACCTTCTCCCCCCAGAGCAGAAGGCTGAGCGGGAGAAGGAGCGCCGGGTGGCCAATAACGCTCGGGAGCGGCTGCGGGTCCGAGACATCAATGAGGCTTTTAAGGAGCTGGGGCGCATGTGCCAGCTGCACCTCAACAGTGAGAAGCCCCAGACCAAACTGCTCATCCTGCACCAGGCCGTGTCGGTCATCCTGAACCTGGAGCAGCAGGTGCGAGGTCAGTGGGGGCGCCGCTCCCCTCCCCCGCCGCTGCTGCCCTCGCTCTCCCCCCACTTCCTGGAGCCAGCCTCCCCTGCTGTGACTGTCCCTCTCCTGCAGCCACCGTCCTGCCCTGCTGTGACCTCCCCCTGCAGCCACCGTCCTGCCTTGCTGTGACCTCCCCCCCCCCCCCAGTCGCTGTCCCCCCTATTGACCAGGGCCGCCTAGCCTGGCTCCAGGGTCCCCTGTGGCACAGGAGGACCGTCTTCGGACCCCTAGCCCTGCAGGCCCGGACACTGCAGCTTTGACTTGCGTCCCTGGAGCCCGGGGATCTCCGCCCACCCCAGCCCTTCCCCCTCTTGGGAAGCCTGTAGCTCTCTGGCTGAGGCCCCTGTGCCCCAGGGCAAAGGTCACTGTCGCTCCCAGCAGACACATTCTGGGGCCATGTCAGCCCATCAGACCCCATCTACAGGTGGGGGTCCCCGCACCCCGTTTCCCAGGGCTTTGTGTGTGGATCCAGAAAGACCCCCGTGGGACTTGGCTCCCCATCTCAGCTGCTTCCTTAACGCCTCCTGTTCCCGCGCGCCCGTTAACCCTTTCTTTCCTGCAGTGCTGTCGCTTGGACCGGAGCTGGGGCCCTAGCCCACCCGGCCTGCTGTCCCCTCAGCTCTGAGGTTTCCGTGTTTCCATGGTGGTGTGGGCACCCCCCGCCGTGTTCTCCGCGCCAGCTCTCTGCTCTCTGCCTCTCGCCCCCCCCCCCAATCTCCGCCCACCCGACCCTTTGCTTCCACGGCAGCCCCTCCTTACCTCGCACTTGCTGCCCAAGCCCCGGATGGCAGGGCTGCGACCTTGGGGGTCTTTCCTCCCCCCAAAGCCCCCCAGTCGGGACTTGAGGGAAGAAAGGAGACCAAGGGGTGCGCCAGCCTCAGGCCTGTCAGTTTGGTCTGCGCGCTTGTCCTGGGCTCCGGGGGCCGCCGCTGCCGCCACCCGGCAGGATCCGCTCAGGCCCAGGGCAGGTGGGCGGGGGCAGGGCAGCAGCACCCCAGCACAGGAGCAGGACAGGGCAGCAGGGGGCCGCCCAGATGCAGGTGCCTGGGCTGCTCCTCCGCGTCTTGGGCGCACACCACAGCTGGGCCTTCGCCGTGTCGGTTTCATGTTCCATGGGACCAAGCGTGGCAGTGTCCCAAGTGCGATGTGCCCCCACCCCACTGACAGGGGCATGGAGTGAAGTCCCTTGGGCAGAACCGCATGGCTACACAGTTTGTAGGGCTTGAGCCAGGGTTTGGACCCAGCAGGCAGGTGTCTGATCTCCAGAGTCACGTGTGAGTGCGGCCCGGTCCACAGCAGGTGCCCGGGAACTCGGAGCCACTGCTTGGTCAGGTGGGGCTGTTCGCGGTAGTGGGGAGAGCAGAAGGCCCAGGGAGCCCACCCTCCCAGCCCAGAGTCGGGGCCTGTGGACAGGGCGCCTGTGGCCACGCCACATCCAGCTCTTGGGGTGGCCAGAGTCCGGTGTGGGCAGGAGGTGGGGGTCAGGCCTTTGCCTGCTGAACCAGAGTCTCCTCTGCCTCTCCCACCCACGCTGGTCCGGTCAGCTCAGGCCTAGCACTCCTAGCCTGTTCTGGCCAGGGAAGATCATTCCGGGATCCTCCTGGCCCGGGTCTCCTCCCCTGCCTTCCCGGCCAGTCCTTGGGCATGTGGAATGGGCAGAGGGCAAGGGATGCCCTCCTGCACCCCACAGATCCCCAGATGGGAACCCCAGGCCCTACCTCCCCTCTCTGGGAACAGTCACACGTCGGTCTCCTTTGCAAGGAACCACACACACACACAGCCTTGCCTACAGCCGGCCCCAAGGGTGGGCACAGAGACAGGCACGCGCCCAGGGTCTCCGCTGCAGGAGTGTGTGCCCTGTGCACACAAATGAGCACGTTCTTGTGGGCGTGAGCACGCACGTGCTCACATACACACACACACAAGCACGCATGCGCACACACATCAGCAGGTGCCTGCCTGCACGCCCCACACGTAACTAACAGAGGCCCCGGTGCTGTGACCCAGCAGTACGGAGGAGGTGCTGTCCCTGGAGGAGAAAGACCTGAGGGACCGGGAGAGGCGCATGGCCAATAACGCGCGGGAGCGGGTGCGCGTGCGCGACATTAACGAGGCCTTCCGGGAGCTGGGGCGCATGTGCCAGATGCACCTCAAGTCGGACAAGGCGCAGACCAAGCTGCTCATCCTGCAGCAGGCCGTGCAGGTCATTCTGGGCCTGGAGCAGCAGGTGCGAGGTAGGCTCCCGGCCGGGCGGCCACGCCCCCGCCACGCCCCGCCCCCGCCCCGGCTCCAGTCGCTCCGCTCCCCCGCCCCCTCCTCCAGCACTCGCTCGCTCGCTCTCTCGGGAGGGGACGCTCTCCCACGTTGTTCTCCCTCCCCCAGAGCGTAACCTGAACCCCAAAGCGGCCTGCTTGAAGCGCAGAGAAGAGGAGAAGGTGTCGGGCGTGGTCGGAGACCCCCAGATGGTGCTTTCGGCGGCCCACCCGGGCCTCAGTGAGCCCCACAACCCCGGCGGGCACATGTGAGAGGGGCGCCGCGCGGGACAGAGTGCGGGACAGAGCGGGACGAGTGACCGGCCCACGCCCCGTGCGCGCCTGTGGTCTGGCATTGAGCCGGCACCGCCCCGGGGGGAGGGGGCAGGGGTGGGGGCGCCCCTCCCCGGCCTTGAGCCCCCCACCCCCGGGTCTCACGGCCTTGACACCTGGGGACTTACCTGACGGATCCTGAAACTGCAGCCCAGGCCCGGCCCAAAGGGGCAGTTTTGTTTTGTTTTTTATTTGTAAACAAAACCAGAAAGTGAGCAAGATATACACTTTGTCAGAAGAGACAAAAAAATGCCTTAAGTCTAAAACGCGGGGGAGTCCGAACCTGCCGCTCGCCGGACGCGGAAGCTGCGCAGACCGGCCGGTTCTGGACGAGCCGGCGAACGTGCCTACGCCTGACTCTTTTCTTAAGGAAAACAAAGGACGTTAGTTAGGAGATTTTTTTTTTTTTTTTAATGTATTAGGAAATTAGCAACAAGGATGCCTTTGATCTTTTTTTTTAAGCTTTTTTGCATATGTTTTGTAAGCAACAAATTTTTTGTATAAAAGTCTCATGTCTCTTGCTATTTCTGCTGCTGATTCTAGAGCTGAGCGTTGCATTTCACGATCAACAGATTATTAAAAGTGTATTGAAAAGACCACTGTAAACCTGAGGTCCCCCCCCCCAAACCCCGGGAGCTGTCGGGCACAAAGTGTCTCCCAGCTGCTGCTCTCCCAGCTGGTGTTTAAGAGTCTAGGTGGTTCCCTTGGTTTGGAGAGACTGTGAAGTGGTGGGCCGGCCTCTCCCCTCCCTCTGGAAGGGGGGTGGTGTCTGCAGGGAGGCAGTGATCCTCCCATGAGGACTGCCTAGGAGCCCCTGAAAGCAGCTTAGTCCCCAGGCGCTGCCCCACGGCCCGCGGGCCCCCGTGTCCCTCCCCGGGACCCCACAAGCTGCCCTCCCAGTCTGCAGGCCTCCCCGACTTAGATTTTGTTGGGACCAGTGTTCTGGGCACAGGGACCATACCGCTGAGCCCGGTGCTACAAGGGCCTCCCGAGACCCCGTCCTCGGTTCCTTTGACCTGGGGACCTGGCCTGCATACCACTCAGGGCTGGCTCAGAAGCCCTCACCCACCAGGTGACTGTCCCCAGACCCCAAAAAGCACTCAGGCTTTGCACCTGCTCACCTATAAGACCAGGAGGGTGGGCCCCTTCGGCCCTTGGCGGCCCTATCCCAGGCCCAGGTCCCAGGTCTCACGTGTCACCCAGCAGACCAGCTCCTCCCAGCTTACCCAGGACCATCCGGGGCTTATAGTGAAAAGCCCTTGTCCTTGGAGTCGCTGCAGCCCCAGGGAAGCCAGGACCGTTGGCCCCTCCGTCTGATCTCTGGGTGCAGATCAGGCCTGCTGGGCTCCTCCCTGTACCCCTACACCCACACGGGTCGTACGGACCCCAGGGTTCACCGCAGCACACCAGCCTGACGCACTCCCGGAGCCCTGGGACTCCCCGAGGCTAGGGAGCCGGGCGCCCGCAAGGGAAGCACCAGGCAGGACATCCAGAGCTACCTCCCATCCCGAGGTCCCCTGGGGCCTCCCGCTGGGTGGTTCCCCATCCAAGACTGATCGAGACTGGCCAGGGGTCAGTGAGGCGCCGTGGGCTCGCGAGGGACTCTCCTTGCTGGCACCCCCGGCCTGTGTGTGTCTCGTGTGTCTTTTGGGGAACCTGCCTCAGGAGCCTCTGCCCCACCCCCCCACTACCTGACTTTGTATTCCGTGTAAGCAGCCTTGGGGGAGGGGAGACCCACGATTCTGGGGAAGTGTGCTGAGTGCCTCAAGGTAACTGGTTTTCAAAAAAAAAAAAAGCTCTTTAAGAAAAATGATTTTATCCAGATGTCACCACAGCTGGCTGGATTCCTTGGGATGTTTTTAAGCAATCCTCCCTGAAGTTGACCTGGAGAGCTGTCCTGTACATAACAGCACTGTAGCAATAAGTGACATTTTATGACAATGCTGGCTGCCCCAAGGCTCTCAGCTGCTGCGCTTACAGAGCAACAGGGGAGGGTCCCATGGCAGGTGGCCACGCTGGGGGTCTGGGGACAGAGGCTGCGGCCCTGGGCGTGCGAGCCTCCGGGGGCAGCCGTGACACACACACACACACGGATGTGGCCTAAACCTCCAAGAATTTATTCTCATTCTGGAAGCGAAGTCCCAGGACAAGGTGCGGAGGGGCTGCCTGCCCTCCCTCTCGTCCAGCTTCTGGTGGTCCAGGTGGCCCTCAGCTTGTGGCCACACCACTCCCTCCACCTTCTCGTGGCTTCTCTCTCTCTGCACATGTCTGCGTCCAAATTCCCCTCTTACAAGGAAAGCCACAGAGTGACAGGAAAGGTGCTCAGCATGATGGTTCCAGAACCAAAGCTCAGGTCAGGCGGGAAACCTGCACTTGTAACAAGGGCTCCTGGCGGTCTGGGCCTGGGCCTGGCTCACCGGGGCGAAAGCCACTCCCTGAGATACTGCCTGTTAATTTTTAGAATAATGCAATATACCAAAGCCCACTGGATTATGCACGTTGTGTAAGTTGGATGGTGTATGAATTGTACAAAAAAGGTGTTTAAAAACAGATCATAAAGGGGGCGTCTGAGTGGCTCAGGTCATGATCTCACGGTTCGTGAGTTTGAGCCTCGCGTCGGGCTCTGTGCTGACAGCTTGGAGCCTGGAGCCTGCTTCGGATTCTGTGTCTCCCTCTCTCGCTGCCCCTCCTCCTGCTCATGCTCTGTGTCTCTGTCTCCTCTCTCTCAAAAATAAACATTAAAAACAATGAAGTGTTGGGGCGCCTGGGTGGCGCAGTCGGTTAAGCGTCCGACTTCAGCCAGGTCACGATCTCGCGGTCTGTGAGTTCGAGCCCCGCGTCGGGCTCTGGGCTGATGGCTCGGAGCCTGGAGCCTGTTTCCGATTCTGTGTCTCCCTCTCTCGCTGCCCCTCCTCCTGCTCATGCTCTGTGTCTCTGTCTCCTCTCTCTCAAAAATAAACATTAAAAACAATGAAGTGTTCAGTGAGGCACCACCCCCCCACCCCAGGACCAGCTCCATGGGCGTCACCCCCCTACCCCAGGACCATCTCGTGGGCATTCTGGGAGGAGCACTGTCTGACCCGCCGGAAGGAACTGCAGAGGCAGGGGGCAGCCACAGGAGACCGTGCCACGGATGTGCCCACGACCTAGCAGCGGCAGTGGTGTCCTGAGCACAGTCGCAGCGTGCAGGTCACTGTGCTCTTGCCGCGTGCCTTCGCCCCGGCCCCGGACAGCCCCAGGCCTTCCCGGCTCTTGGGAGGCCGCACTCGGCCCGGGCCTGACCGGAACCCCCAGCAGTCCTGCTGCCCCCTCCCCCACCCCGGCCAGGGCAGAACAGCACGTGCCACACCAAGACAGGGACAGCCCCTCCCCGCTAGTTGTCCTCGGAGACCACCCCACGCCACGGTGTGACGCCAACGGCTCTTTAAGAAATGCCCACGTCCAACCCCGGAGCCTGAGATCGTGGCCTTGTCTGGAAAAAGGGCTTTTGCAGATGTAATTAAGGATCTTGGGGCAGGATGGGCCTCCCATCAGTGACAAGCATCCTCGTAAGAGAGAAGAGAAGCTGTGAGCCAGGGGCACCTGGAGCCCCCAGGGGCTGGAAGAGGCAGATGGAGGCAGCCCCGTGACACCACCCCGGAAATCCTGTCTGTCGTCTCGAGCCACCCAGTGTGACCACGGCAAACAGCGTGGGTGTCCTTTTTAAAGCAGCAAAATACCCAAATCCAGCAGGAACTCACACGTCTCTGGCAGGAGCCTCAACAGGTGTGACTGCTTCGGAAAAATGTGCTGTCGTGCCCCCGGCGCTAAGGTCATGTTGCACATCAGTTACGCCTACCCGTGCCTCCCGGCCCGGACGTGACTGTTCATCAGCCACATCTGGAACTGCCCAAACTGGGAGCAACCCAAATGCCCTTGACCAGGTGAGTGGGTGAACACAGGTCCACCCTTCCACGGAACACGACCAGGGGTAGAAGGAACGTGCCAGTGACAGACACGGTAAGCTGGAGCACTCGGCAGTCACCGTGTCGCACGGGGGAAGCCAGGCACCAAGGAGAACATACTGCATAGAAAAGTCTAGAAGATGCAGGTGAACTGACAGAAGGGTGGTTGCTGGGGCTGGGAGGGGTGGGAGAGGGTCCAGAAGGGCGGGAGGAAGGCTCGAGGGCACCTTGACTGCCATGGTGCTTCCGTGCGCACGCACAGGTCCAATACCCCGTTGTATGTTTTCAGGATGTGCGTTTTTGTAGGTCAAGTATATCTCATTAAGCGGTAAAGATTTTTAAATGAAAAAAAAATCCATCAACGGGGAAACAGATACACGCGTCCACCACACACACGAGGGCATGTCCCTCGGCCACAGCAGGAGCGAGGCGCCCACACCTGCCGCCCCGCGGACAGACCCCGAACACACAACACTCAGGGAGGGAACCAGACACGAGACGCCACGGGGTGAAACTCAGTTTATGTGAAATATCCACAACGTGCTCATCCACGGACAGGAAGGGGGCTCGTGGCGGCCGGGGGCTGGGAAGGGGGGGGTGACAGCTGATGGGGACGGAAGGGAGCTTCTTCTGGAGGCGATGAAATCTGTCTGCAACTAGACAGAGGGAGTGGTTGCCCAACTTTGTGAACGCACTCAATGCCACCAAAATAATTCAGTTTAAAATGGTTAACTGTACGTGGGGCGCCTGGGTGGCTCAGTCGGTTGAGCCTCCGACTTCGGCTCAGGTCATGATCTCACGGTTCGTGGGTTCGAGCCCCATGTCGGGCTCTGTGCTGACAGCTCAGGGCCTGGAGACTGCTTCCGATTCCGTGTCTCCCTCTCTCTGCCCCTGACCCACTCGCATTCTGTCTCTGCCTCTCTCAAAAATAAACATTAAAAAAATAATAATAAAAATAAAACGGTTAACTGTATGAATGCCACAGCAATAAAAACAAGAAAAAGAGTCCCGTTTCCCCCAAGGGCCAGACAGAACTATCACAGGGAGTCCTGGAGGCCCTGGCAGAGGACCAGCAGGATGTGAGAAAGGAGGGCACTTTTCGCTTATCTACCACCTCCTGGGCTCTCAGAATCCTGGCTATTCCCTTTTGGGGGTCCTCCCCGCCCCAGCTTCCGCTCACGTCCTCTGAGGAGTGTCTGCCTCCGCTCCACTTCCACAGCAGGCCAAAGACAACAGACCTCACAACGTTTCCTTCAATGACTGGGGAAGAAGAGCAGTCTTCCTTCGAGGGCTGCTGGAACGTTAACCCAGAGTTTCCACACGCCACTGCTCAGAGAGAGCTCACCAAAGGGCAGGGACAGCTCTCAGATGAGCTGAGACACGGAGAAAGAGAGATCCGTAATGATACTGCCAGACTCCTGGATCTAGCCGTGCCTGAAGCCATCCAACATGCCATAAAACTTCCTTCTTTTCTCTTACACTGGTTTTTGGTTTGTATCACTTGAAAGAAAAACATTCTGCCTTATGAGCTGAAGTGCATTAGGCAGAAGGAGCAATGAGGCAAGGCTTCAGGAACTGCTGGACCCAGGACCTGCAGCCCTCAGGTCCCTATGCCCATCTCTACTCACTTTTTCAGGCAGCGTTATTCTGTGTCTCTCTCAACAATCTTCGTGACGGCCTCTATATCCGGTTTAAGTTTCCACCAACCGACAGATCCCCTGCGATCCCAAGCTCAAAACCCCAGAGCAACTGTAAAGACGAGACACGACGTCCAATCCAGGAACAACGAGCACCTGCGGAGCCCCGACCGTGGTCTCTACACGTCATTGCCGGGACCCACCCGCAGTCTGCGGCCAGGGCCGGGTCGGGACCTGCAGCCCCCATGGGAACTGCCGTCTTGCAGGAAACCGGGGAGCGGCCGCCCGGAGCGGGGCAAGGCGGGGCTCCGGTCCTTACCTCCTGCATTCGGTGCCGGGGCCGCAGAGGCAGTGACTGGAGCGGGCGAGCCCAGGCGGGCCCGGGGGACCCACCGGTCCCGGCGGGCCGTCCGCGAACAGAACGGACGCTTGCGGCTCCAGGAGCCGGGCCGCCCTCCGCCGCCAGGGCGAGGTCGACGTGCGAGAAGCTGCCCACCGGGCCTCCGAACGGCAGGCAGCTCCGGTGCGCGCACTGTGGCTGCGGAGGCGCGGCCATGTGGCCTACGTCCCGCCGACCGTTCCAGGCGTGGCTTCAAGCGGCACCCTTCCCTCTGTGCGACCCCGGGCAAGTCCCCTTCCCCGCGGGGCCCGTCTCCTTAATTGCGAACGAAGTTCTGGCAGGCAGCAAAGACACAGAATCTCCAGCCAAATGTTGCCAGCGGCTGCGCTGCTGGGGGCCACTCGGACCGCGGGCGCGGAGACCGCACCCTCCTCCCGGCCCTGCCCACTCTCTGCCGCATCCGTAACGACTTCCGACTCTCCCCGGAAGTGGCTGCAAATGTCTTCCGGGTCCGCGCGCGCAGCAACGGGGGGGGCGCCGGGCGTAGCGCCTTCGGCTCGCCCGGGGCGGGTCCTTCCGGTGCGCCTGCGCGCTGCGGCGGCCGCGCTTGCGCAGGACGACGGGGAGGCAGCCGGGGTCACCCTGAGCTGCGCACCGCGCCGCGATGCTGAGCAGGTTCCTGGGCCCGCGCTACCGGGAGCTGGCCAGAAACTGGTGAGCATGTGCCCCCGGGCCCCGTCGTCTCCAACCGGGACCCCTTCTGGAGCCGGGTCCCAGATGGGACAGGCGCAGAGCGGCGGAGCGGCAGGCTCCTGACCTCCGCCTGGGCGCACACGGCCGCCGGGTCTCTGCAGCACCCCCGGCTCGGGCGCCCGCGGGCACAGCAGGGACACGGGGCGGGTGGCGCACACCCTCCCTAGAGGGAAGGCTCCTGGGACATCACTAAGCCTCGCGGCCGTGGGGCGGCGACAGGAAAAGTTGAGCCCAGAGGCTGTGCCCACATCAGCAATAACCCGTGAGCCCGCCGAGGCGCCAGGTGGGGGGCGTGGGCCGCACTCGGGGGTCGTCACTGGCGAGGTGGGGGGCCTTCCAGCCCTCACCCCCACCGTCGCAGGCGCGCGGCTGACCACGATCCGGCCAGGTGAGGACGGACCTGGAATAGTTACATAGCTAGTGGCTCCGCAGAGCGGGCAGCTTCAAACTACCAGCATGTATCCTGTCCCAGTCTGTGTGGGTCAAGGATGCGGGCACCCCTGGGCTGGGGCCACCACACAGTCTCAGGAGGCTGCAGTCTCGTCCAAAGGCTCTGCTCGGGGGTCTTCCCAGGCTCGAGTGTGTGATTGCTGGAGGGGCGCCTTTAGTTCTCTGCCATGTGGGCTCCTCTGTAGGGCAGCTCAGGTGGCCGCTGGCTTCCCCCAAAGAGAGCAGGAGCAAGCCAGAGCGCCTGTGCTGGAAGCTTGTGTTCATAAGGTCACCCCTGCGAGCCTCGCTCATTACAGACCAGACACTGGGTCCTGCCCAGGCGCCGAGGGGGGAGGTACACCAGGCATGAACATCAGGGGGGACTGTGGGAGCCACTGTGGACTCCCACAAATCACAGGACGTAGTGAGGAGTGGCCATGGTGGGTCAGAGCTAGACTCAGCTCGGTGCCCTGGATCTGCACCATGTGGCCGAGTATCCTTGGGGTAGTGACCTGCTCTTCCTGTGCTGTGTGCTCCCCGTCCCTAAGACCAAGACCCTGATACTCCCCTCAGTCCTATGGCCGTCACGAGTCGACTGTAAACCTCATAGTTGGTGCCTGCACGCAGACGTTAGCTATTGTGACGGGTGGTTATGAGCTTGGGGTTTTAACTTTTTTTAAGCAAATTCTCCCCCCCCCCCAAAAAAAAACCTTAAGAAGATCCCAGTGCAAAAGCAGATGGGAGTGAAGGCCACTCAGGCTCTTCTGCTGTGTGCCCACCCCGTGGAGCTGTCAGAGGCTCTGCATACACCGGGCAGGGGCTGGGGGGTGGTGGGCGCTGAATTGGTGGCAGCTGGGGACGGGGAGAGACCCAGAAATACAGCTGGGAGGGATATTCCCGGGCAGGACCTGACCCCCGCTGTCCTCTGGCAGGATTCCCACAGCAGGCATGTGGGGCGCCGTGGGCGCCGTGGGGCTGGTGTGGGCCACGGACTGGCGGCTCATTCTGGACTGGGTGCCCTACATCAACGGCAAGTTTAAGAAGGACGATTAGTGAGACTGACCCTCCTCGGATCCCTGTGGTAAGTTTCGGCAGCCGTCAGCAGGTGAACCCTGCGGTTCCCGCGTGGCAGAGGGGGCTTCTGTGGGGCTGCTTCTCCATACCCCCAGAGCTGGGGTGGCACGTCCGGGAGGCTCACCTGCACCGTCTGCCCTGGAGAATCCTGCCCGAGGGTGGGGCTCTGGGCTGGGCCCTGCACGCACCTCCTGCCCGCCAACGCAGAACTGCCAACCAGCACCCCTGGGCGTGGGACTGGGGAAGGGGCAGTGCCCCCGCACGGCCAGCCCGGGGGCTGACTGCGCATCCCACACCATGCCGCCCCGGTCGGCCCAGCCCCGGGCGTGATGGAGGAATACCCCATTTTACAAGCGGGGCAGGGGGGAGCTGACCCACAGCTGCTGGCCTGCCTGTGTGCCAGTCTGCAGTCCGCATGACAGGCTGCAGCGCCTCCTATGTCCCCATCTTCCAGAAGGGCCCCCGGGCCTGCGGCAGCCAAGCGGCATCACCGGATTTGATTTTGGAGCCCGACAGTGGCGTCTGTCCCTCATCACCACTCAGCGTCTCCTTTCCTACAAGAGCAGGAGCCGGGGGCTCACCCTGCCGTCTCCCCTCCAGGTGTCCGCGGTGCTGCCCCCTCCCACGTGAGGTCCTGTGGTGCCTGGAACAGCCCAGCGTGACTCAGGACTCTGTGTTTCTGACAGCAGCTTTCATGTTTGAATGCACACAGCATTAAACCGTGCTCTGAAACCCGCCCCCCCCCGACGTGGTCATGCTGGCGACTCGGTAACCTTCACCGCAGCCCTGGTGGCTCGAGTGACTGACCCCTGGGGTCCTTTCAGTTCCAAAATTTTACAAATTAGAAATTTCTCAATGGCTGGCAGAAGTTGGTTACTTAAGATGCTTAATGGGTAAGACCTGTAAAGCGTACCTATCGCTACCTTAAGAAATTTCCCCACAACTTGGTGTAAAACAGCAAACGTCTATTACCTCTGGGTTTCTGTGGGCAAGAATTTAGGAGTAACTTAGTCGGGTGGTCCTGGCTCCAGATGGCTCAGGAGGAAGCAGTTAAGGCATCCGAGGCTGGACCGGGGCGGGAGGAGGGGCTCGCGTGGGTGCCCTCGTGTAGGGGCCTCGGGGGCCACTTTTCATCTCTGCAGGTGGACACCATGGGTCTTTAGTGACCTTTCCCCAGAAGTGTCTCCATCATCACCTCGTCCACACCTGTCAGAAGCACGGACCCACATCCAATCCTCACTCCAAGGGAGGAGAACTTGGGAAGAGTCTCAGACCTTGCAGGCATGTTAACCCATCACATGAAGGTCACAAAAATGAGCAGGTACAGAAGGACCTGTGGCACACAGTCCGTTCTCTCCCTCCTGCCCAGTTCTGGAAAATTCTAGAAACAGTGTGCACATACATGCACATTTGTGAACACAGCTGTTCTGTTAGTCCGCCGTTACAAAACACCAGACCGGGTGGCTCAAGCAACAGGATAAAAATGGTCTCCATTCTGGGGGCTGGAAGTTGAGATCCAGGTTCTGCAGGGCTTGTTTCTAGGAAGTTCCTGCTTCCCGAGTTGCAGACTGCCAGCTGCCTTCTTGCTGTGTCCTCACAGCAAGGCCTTTCTTCAGTGCACCTGTGCAGGGAGGGAGGGACAGCAAGTCTCTGAGGACGCAAACCCTATCTGGACAGGGCCTGACCCTTCTGACCTTGCTTTCCCCGCATCACACACCCCGGGGCCCGTCTCCAGCAGCCACACTCGGGACTAGAGCTTTAGCACAAAATTGACGTGGCGGAGGACACGTTCGAAACCGCTGCACGTTTCAACTCAAGTACTGGCGTTTGTGATCCCCTCTTCTGCACATCATTTTTTTAGCCAGGGCATGTTTCCTGGGGCCCATAGCACCGCAGACAGTGTCTGCGGCTGTGAGATGGGTGCCCAGTACCAACACTTAACTGGTCTGTTAGATCCTGTCGATGCCGTCATAACAACACCTGTGTCACAGTGTCACTGCAGACACGTATAAATAATGTCTCGCTTAAACACAAGTGAACAGCTCTGAGATAAGTGAGTTGCTAAAGTTTTTCTGCTTCTGCTTTTTTAACAATTCCCAACTCACGCAGGGGCTGGATAGTCCACAGCCCCGGGGCTGTGCTGAATCGTAGCATGACCTGAAGCGGAAAGAAACGTGTGCCCCTAGTCCCGTAATTTTGTGCGTTTTTGTAATGTTTAATGGTTTTAATGAAAATATAGCTGAGTTTGCTTCCATGAAAGCCAGAAAAGTCGAATTCTAACTCAGACTCTGTTATAAATACAATATTTAAACAAATTACTGTGAGTTTTAATACGGCTTTTCAGGGACACCTAGGTGGTTCAGTCTGTTAAGCATCTGGCTTTGGCTCAGGCTCATGAGTTTGAGCCCCACATCTGGCTCTCTGCTGTCAGCGATCCCCCGTCTCCCTCTTTCTGGCCCTCCCCTGCTTGCACACGCTCACTCGCTCTCAGAAATAAGTATTTTTTTAAAATACTACTTTTCGGTATTTTTTAAAACTTGACTTAGCAAGCAGGGGAGGGACAGAGAGAAAATCCCAAGCTGGCCCCATGCTGTCACTACAGAGCCCTTTGCAGGACTCAAACTCCCGAACCCCAAGATCATAACCTGAGCTGGAATCGGGTCGGCCGCTTGACCGGCTGAGCCCCCCAGGCACCCGTACAACTTTTCAGTATTTTAATGCTTTCCCAACCACTTTAAGTCCTGAGGGGGGCGGAGTCACAACTCTTTCATTTTGTCTTGGGCTCCACAATGGCTCAGCACAACGCTATTCAATCCTTTATCTAAAAATTCGACATTTTGGAGAAATAACAAAAATCTGACATCTCGGAGACGCCTGGCTGGCTCAGTTGGTAGAGCCTGTGACTCTTGATCTCAGGGTCATGAGTCTGAGCCCCACATTGGCTGTAGAGCTCACTTATAAATAAATAAAAGTTGACATTTCGTGTGTCACGGGTTTTTGCATTCATCTTAAGTGGTTACAGTAGTCACAGTAGACCGAGGTCTCTGGCACAGCTTTCCATGCCACACCCCTGCTGAGTGCCAGGCAGGCCTCCTACCAGCTCAGGGACTGCGGGCTGGGAACATCCGTGCTGGCGTCGATTGGGTGGTGTGAGGGATGCTGTTCAACGCTCCGTGGTGACCAGGACGGCCCCCCAGTCACCCAGCCCCAGTGTTCACAGTACTGAAGGGAGAGGCCTGCCTCTTCCCGTGTCAGCTGGTTTGGTTTCTGTTTCTTACCTTGTGTAGATGGGCAGGAGAGGGCGTCTGCTCGGGGCCTGCGCCAGCCAGCCCAGGAAAGGGAGCTCGTTTCCAAAGATCAAAGTTCCAGCAAGCCAGGAGGGGAGCACCACTGCCCGTCCCCCTTCCTAGGGCCCCCAGCCTCTCCTCTCTGCTGGCACCCCCAGCATGTCCACCCTCCCCACAAATTCCGTGCCTGCTCACAAAGGCCCTGGACCAGCCCTTCGGGGGGCAATCCCAGGGGCTTGGGCCCCACGATGTTCACAGGCCCCGTGTCTATGCTCTGGAGACAGCCTGGGCTCGAGGGGGTCAAATTCCCTGAGAAGCAAGCGAGGGCTGACAGGCTGGATGCCCGAGGAGAAGGGTGGAGGGGCGCTACCTAGGGAGCATTTTTTACTTTACTGTGGTGGTGTTTTGGTTTTTTTGTTTTGTTTATAAGTAGGCTCCACACCCAATGTAGGGCTAACTCAACCCTGAGATCAAGAGTCACATGCCCCACTGACTGAGCCAGCCGGGCAGCGCCCCTCAATGGTGGTTCTTCAGGTCAAATCTTATGACCCCACAGTACACATCCATCAATACTGTACTATTAAAACCCAGGAAATAACATTAGCAAGGATGTGGCAAAATATGAGCCTTCATGCGTCACTGGCAGGAATGTGAAATGGGGCAGGTGCCGTGGAAAGCAGTTGGGCAGTTCTAAAAATTAAACCTAGAATTACAATGTGACCCAGCAATCGCACTTCTGGATATGCACCCCAAAACTAGAAAGCAGAGCCTGGGGGCGGTACCAGGGGCCTCTGACACAGGAACGTTCATACCTTTTCCTTTATGTGTCTTCACGTGGGCTCACTGACTGCAGTAACCACCCATACCTTTGTTTAACTAGTTCTTAACATAAAATCGCACAAGCGAAAAAAAGACCCGCAGTAGTTACGAGTATTGCCCTCCACAAAGGCCAGGGTCCTGAAGTCCTGGGTCCTGGCCTGAACTCTCCAGCCAGGAAACAGTGCCCAAACCAGCTTTGCACGGTGACCGCTCAGCCTGCCAGCCTGACCGCTTTGCCCTTTTACCTGTGAGACCGCAGGAGGAAAGGAGGCGTAAGGAACTGTCAGAAGCTGCACTTAACCTCAAAACATGAAGTAAACGAGTTACTCCTGCCCTCCACGCGGTGGTCTGGGGCTGCCCGACGAGGACCTGGCTCCGACCCGAGCGTGATCACAGAGCTCCAGGGCAGTGAAGACCCCGGCCCTCCGCTGTCCTCGGCCGAGCAGGCCCCACCCCCCGCCCTGCTCCTCTCTCACACGGGGACCGGACGCCAGGTCAGGCCCGTCGGGAGACTCAGCCTTCCCCCGGGACTGGTCACAGCCCTGTCCACTCGTTCAGGCGTCTTTCCTTCAACACCCGCCCTGGGCCAGCCACAGGAGGGGCTGAGAGGGGGAATCCACCGGGTCTCTCGCCGCGGCCAGGAAGGGCTTGGGGGAGGGGTCAAAAGTGGAGGCGAGAGATTCCGTAGGAAGGTCCCAGACCCGGGGACGGAAGGCCGCCGTGCTAAAGGTGGAGCCGGGAGAGGGGGGCTGACTCCTCGATTCGGAGGTGTTAGAAAGGCGGTGGGAGCGATTTGGGGCGTGGAGGGCGGCGGCCACCGACGGTGCCCGGAGGCTGGGAGACCAGGGGGACGGTGGGACGGATGGAGGGCCGACACTGGAGCGGGTAACCCGGGATTCGAGCGGGAACCTGGGGGCACGGGACGAGAAGCAGAACCCAGGACGGGACAGCGCGCGGACGCGGGGCGGTCCGGCAGCTGGCCGGTCGTGGGGCCGAGGGCGCAGGCGCGGGGCGGGGCGGGCGAACCGCGCGCCGCCGCCGGCCCCACCCCTGGCCGCGCGCTGATTGGGGCCGCCGCCATGGGGCGGGGCCGGCGGCCGCGGGGTGGGACCCGCGCGGCGCCTGCGCAGCACGGGGCCCCGCGCGGGCGGGTGGGCGGAGCGGGCCCCCCGAGCGGGGGCTGGCGAGCGCGGGGAGGGGGCCGAGAGGGCGGCAAAGCCGGCGCGTGCCCGGCTGGGGGCGGAGGGCGGGGGCCCGCGGGCCGGAACAGCCGCGGCAAGTGGCGGCGGCGGCGGCAGCGGAGGCAGCTGAGGCGGCGGCGGCGAGCGGGGGTCCGGGCGGCGGCGGCGGCGGCGGCGGCGGGCCGAGGAGCCGGGCGCGATGGAGCGGAAGAGGTGGGAGTGCCCGGCGCTCCCGCAGGGCTGGGAGAGGGAAGAAGTGCCCAGAAGGTCGGGGCTGTCGGCCGGCCACAGGGATGTCTTTTACTATAGGTGAATGAACGTGCCGGCCGGGCAGGGCCCCAACGGGCGCCTCCCAGCGGCCTCTGCGGCGGCCTGGGCGCCTCGACCCGGGCTGCGGCCTGGGCCCGCGCGTGCGTCGTGCGTGCGTGCGTGCGTGCCGGCGCGCGGCGGCCCCAGTCCAGTGCGCGTGCGTGCTCCCCCTTCCCGCGGCCGCGTGGAGCGCGGGTCGGCGCCGGGCGGGCGGTGGCCTTTGTTCCCGCGGCCGCAGCGGGCCCGCTGGCGGGGCGAGGGGCGCCCGGCGCGGGCCAGACGCCGCTGGGAGGCGGGGGTGGGGGCTGGGCTCTCCCTTGGATCGGCGGGGCGCGCGCAGCCCGAGGCGGGGACGCTCTGGGGGGCCGGGGCCCTTCCCGGGGTGGCGGGGGCCCTCCCCGGGGCCGCGTGTTTGAAAGGGCCGCTCCTCCGCCATCCACGGGCCCCCTCCGAGACCGCCGCTCCCGTGAGTCGTGGCCCCTCCAGTCTCAAAGACAGGAGGCGCGAGACTTCGTGAGCACCCCTCCCCCAGATTGCAAGGAGGGGCTGCCGTTGGCCGGGGAGAGATGGCGAGGAAGGTTCTCGGCGGAATAAAGAATTAGTGGGCGGCTGGCAGCCCAGCCCCAGACAGTTGGCCACCTGCTGTTTTCCTTCTCCCTCCTTTTTTCTCTCCGATTGGTGGAAGATGCTTTTGTTTCTGAGCCAGCTTTGATGGCTCTCTCCCCCTTGCTTCAGGATCCTGGGTGGGCACGTTCAGGTCTCTAACAAGGCAAAGAGGGACACCCGCCACGTGTTGAAGGCGGGCCGGTGCTGGGGGTCGTGCCACTGGTCAAGGGCCCAGAAACTGCCTGGGTGATGCCGAGAGGGGCGGGAGTGCTGTGCTGTCCACCCAGCACTTGAGTCCCTCGTGGGCCTTCGCCAGCCCCGTTTGGGAAGGAGTGAGGGAAGTGGGCAGGGAAGGAATGGCAGCTCGTCCAGTACCCGCTCAGGTTCTGGGTTCCAAAAAGAGCAGGGACCCTGTGACTTCCAGCATTGACCTCGTGGAGGCACAAGCAGCGTCTCTTGGAGACATGTCCACTGCTGCGGTCTGCGACGTCACTCTCTTTCTGACTGTTTAAAAAGCCTGAATCTTTGCGGTTCTGTCCTGCTGGGTTAGTGAGGAGGTCTCAGTTTGGGAACCACCTGCTTGGTTTAAGTCCAAGCATGCTTGTGTGTCAGCTTTTCTTTTTAGGTGTAAAGGCCAAAGAAGCGGGTCTCTCTAGCTCTAGTCCTTTGTTAATTTCACAGACACCCTCTGCAGCACCTGCTGGGTCCTGGCCATTCAGTCAGATGGGAGTGAGACCTTCTTCCCCTGGGTGACAGCATCAGCTGGCACCCTGTTACTCCCGTAGTTACAGGTGGTGACCTACACTGAGAAGTCCAGGGGTCTGCGAGGACCAGTAATGGGGTGCTGGGTTGAGGCTGGGGCAGCTCAGCGAGGGCCTCCCTGAAGAGGTGACACGGAGCTGAGCACTGACAGTGGAGCTGGGAGGAGCTCTGCAGGCAGAGGGCATCCTGTGCAGAGAACCTGGGAGGCTGAGCCGAGGTCAGCATGGCCGGAACACCTTGACAATAACATTGCTCTGCCTCTCGTCCCCACCTGTGTGTGGGCCTCCTTGGGCCTCGGCCAAATGGGACCTTACTCTGAGGCCCTAGACCTGAGCTTGGGGTTCTGGCAGCGGGGAAAAGTTCCAAATGGGCCGGACAGATAACCCAGAGGTGGGCCTGAGGGGAGGAAGACGGGGTAGGGTCCAACGCCATCCCCAAGTCATTGGTCTGGATGACCCACCAGGCAGGTGGGTGTCACCTTCCCTCCCGATGGGTGGGAGGTTTGTGGGGGGATGTGATCGGGAACCCATGATGTGTTGTGGAACATGTGTCTGTGGCCTCTTCACCTGTTGGGGCTCCTGCTCAACCAGGCAACCAGGCAAGAGCACGGATGGACTTTTCGAATTTTCTTAACGCAGAGGGAAGGCAGAACACAAGGGCTTTGAGTCAGGCCTGGATTGGGGTCCAAGCCTTGTCCCTAGGAACCGGTGGATCTCGATTTCCTTGTCCAGAGAGTGGAGGAAGCGAGTGCGTGCTTTGCCAGATTGTCACTCAGGAGAGGCGGGGTGACCTCACACCACTCCCATCGTTGTAGCTCGAAGACCGGGCTCTGCTGAGATTGGGGGGTGGGCGGCGGGAGCATCAGGCCGCAGCCGCATCTCCTCTGTATTGTGAAAATAAGCTCGCCGCGTGACAGTTTTGCCCAGGCAGGAAGCTGAGGGTTTGTGGGATGTTAGTACCCTGTCCTCAGGGCTCATTCTTTGGAGGAGTGTAGAGTAGAGAGGAATCCACCAGAAGATCTCATTGCTCAGGAAGAGCAGAAGGTGGTTAGCACATCGCCCCCTCCCCCCTTCCTTGGGCAGCAGGGTGAGGTTGGCTGTAAGCAGGTGCACTTTGCTGTCAGGGCCTCACGGGTGTCAGTGCCCACTCTCTGGTCCAGGCGACCCTCACAGCAGCCCTTTCTACAGACGAGAAGGGGGGCTGCCTTTTGGGCCTGCGTCCATCTCCTCTGGCCTGAGGCTCTGGGCTAGGTGCTGGCTGGTGTCCCCACAGCCAGCCACTTGACAGGGGCCAGCCCGCAGCCCTCCGTCCCCACTCCGTCCCCATGCTTCTAGCCCCTGGTCTGTGCTCTTTTATTCCTATGTGTGCAGTTTTGTTAAATCCAGGGTTGTTGGGGGGTGTGTGTGTGTGTGTGTGTTTTTCTCAATAAAATATCAGGGACATCTTCCTCTGTTAATACAGATATCTAGAACCTTTGTTAAAAGTTGGGACATAATCCACGTTCTCTCTGATCCATCCTTTAAAAGTGTCCTATGCGGTGGTTTTCAGTACATTCACAAAGTTGTGCAGCCATCACCGCTACATAGTTCTAGAACATTCCATTACCCAAAATGAGGCCTATGCCTGTTAGCTTTGCCCCCCTCCCCCGCCTCCCCCAGCCTCTGGGATCTACTAACGCACTTTTTGTCTTGTTCTTTTGTTTTTTCTTAACACCTTTTTTGAGATTAGGATCTACACCTCACAGGTCACCCATTTATTTATTTTTTTTTTTTTTTTAATTTTTTTTCAACGTTTATTTATTTTTGGGACAGAGGGAGACACAGAATCGGAAACAGGCTCCAGGCTCTGAGCCATCAGCCCAGAGCCCGACGCGGGGCTCAAACTCACAGACCGAGAGATCATGACCTGGCTGAAGTCGGACGCTTAACCGACTGCGCCACCCAGGCGCCCCAGGTCACCCATTTAAAATGCGCACATGGGTACGGCGACCTCCACAGTCGGTTTTAGAACATTCTCCAGGAGAGCCCCAGACCCCCAGCCACCAGTGCCCGATGCTGCCACGTGCCAGTTCTAAGCAGCCACCTCTCTGTCCCCATGTCTGCTTCCTGTTCTCGTGTAGCACGCGCAGGTGGCTGGAGGCCCAGAGATGCTGGCGAGTGTTGCGCGGGGTCCCCTCCTCCCTCTGTGTGGCTGTATTTGACCCAGGTTCCTTCCCACGGCCCTGGGCACCGTAGGCTCCGGTCGCATCAACCAGCACAGCGTCCTAGAAAAGAAAATCTTCCCGGAGGGTCCCCAGCAGCCTTGGGACCCCGGGCCGCCAGGAGCTCTCCGTGCTGGGTGCCTGGGCCCGGCACATGTGGCCAGGCCCAGGGGAACAGCACGGTCTGCAGCCGCAGCCCTGCCTGTGCGGAGCTCCTGGTGGGGGTTCCCAGAGCGCAGCTGGCCACACGCTGGGGTCCTGGCGTCTTAGGAGGGGCTTCCTTCTGGCCGTACCAGGTCCCACAACCCTCCATTGTCCCTAGCAGAGTGGCGGGGGCGGGGAGCAGACAGGCAGTTGCTTGAATTAGGGGCTCATCCCAGAGCCTCTTCAGGGGAGGTGAACAAAATAAACCCTCACCGATCTCAGACTGATGAGCTGTTACGGAGAGTGACTGCTCATCGCGTTGGCAGCGATGACGTGCTTGGAAAGGCACCAGGCCTGCTGGGTGCCACACAAGTGTTGCTTCTGGCAGCTCGAGGGGGAGGCGAGCCGCAGACCGCACAGCTTACCCGCTTAAAGCGTGCAAGCCGATAGATTGTGGTATGTCACAGTCACGCGGCCATCACCACGGCCAACTTTAAAACGTTCCATTGCCCCCAAGAAGAGCCCCGGCCCTCACGAGCCCCCTTCCCGTCCGCGGATGAGCCCGTTCTGGACGCTTCACGCACGCGGGCTCACACCCCGCGTGGCCTCTCATGTCTGGTTCCCTCCCTGAGCGTCGTGCATTCGGGGCACCGGGTGTGGGCGCCTCACTCCTGCCGGCGGCCGAGGGACGTTACTGTGCACAGTGGACACGTGATGTTTGTTCATCGACGGAGAGTTGGGCTGTTTTCACTTCGTGCCTGCTACGAACCCCGCTGCTCCGAACACCTCTGGGTGGCAGTTTTGCGTGGACGTGTATTTGCCCGGCCTGAGGTAGATGTTGAGCGTGGGGCTGCCGTCCGGTCGTTGGAGGAGCCGCCTGAGTTGTCCACAGCGGCCGCGCCAGTCGGCGATCCCAGCTGTCGTCCCTAACGCCTCCGGGCCCCGTGCGGGTCCTTTGTAGCTCCTTGGCACTGCAGCCCTGTGCTCCGTGTCCGTAGCTTCCCAGACAGGCAGGTAGGTGGCCCCCAGTCCGTCCACAAGGTGAGCAAGGGCGCAGAGCTTCACGGCCGGGGCTTCGTGGCACCTGGTCTTCCAGTTTCCTGATGGGTCCCACCCCCAGGACACCCCAGTCCCCGACGTGGTACCCACGAGAAGGAGACTGTTGTTAGAGCACCTGCTATCCCGGGTTCTTTTTTCCAGAACATGGCCTAATTCTGCTTCTGGGAGTTCTGAAACGTCAGCCGGGCTCCCAGGGCTGGGCCCCGGCCTTGTCCCGTCAGTGCGTTCCTCCGCGGTGCCGGCGTCTGCCGGGGGCCCTGGCCGAGAGGCGGCGCTGGGGGCAGGGGTCGGCCCAGCGCGCCTGCCCGCCGCTGACCCCCTCTCTGCCCGCAGCCCCAGTGGAAAGAAGTTCCGGAGCAAGCCGCAGCTGGCCCGCTACCTGGGCGGCTCCATGGACCTGAGCACCTTTGACTTCCGGACGGGCAAGCTGCTGATGAGCAAGGCAAGCCGGAGCCGGCAGAGGGTCCGCTACGACTCCTCCAGCCAGGTCAAGGTGAGCACCCGGCCTCGGGCTCGCCGTTCAGAGCCATTGTTGGGGGCACCTGGCTGGCTTAGTCGGTGGAGCATGGGAGTCCAGGTCTCAGGGTCATGAGTCTGAGCCCCCCGTTGGGCTTAGGGTTTATTGAAAAACCTAATTTAAGAAACACGTTAAAAAAATCAACACTTTTGGTGGGGAGAGAGAGGTTTCCACTCGTCCTGAATCGCGCTAAGGTCCTATATGTTGAGGGAAATTTGGAAGCCACGGAAAAGGAGAAAGAAGGGAAGATGTCGTCTGCACTCTGTCCCTGGGAGAGGCCACGGGCCCGCTGCCGCTGGCTATCTCTGGCGTGTCTGTCACAGTCTGTCGCCCAGCCCAGCAGCGGGACCAGAAAGCAGCACATGTTCGGCCGGCGCCCGGTGACACTGTGTGTCCTCCAGTCTCCTATAGATGCCTGTCTGGGGGGGGGGGGGGGGCGGCGGGGGGGGGATGAGCTGCGGTCCTGGCTACAGGACAGTGCCAGCCAGGGTGCCCTCTGGGCCGCGCCCCACGGACAGGACAGGTGCACGGCCAGTAGGCAGGGTCTGGGCCAGATCTGTGGACGCCACGGGGTATGCTGGTGACCGAGAGACGCGGTATCTGCTCCCCGAGGCCCCCAGGACGAGTCCCCGCTGAGGCCCCCAGGGCTGCGGTGCCAGCTTGTGTGTCTCTGCAGGGCAAGCCCGACCTGAACACAGCCCTCCCCGTCAGGCAGACGGCTTCCATTTTCAAGCAGCCGGTGACCAAGATCACCAACCACCCCAGCAACAAAGTGAAGAGTGACCCCCAGAAGGCCGTGGAGCAGCCTCGACAGGTGAGCCCACGGGCCCGGCCTCCTGCCCCCACACTTCCCGGGCCGCCGTGTGCCAGCCTGGCTTGCGTCCTGTGGGGGCACACGTGCCGCCTTATAATCTGCTTTCTAAAAACCATGATCACCTGTGCTTTTGTGCGTGTTTTACAAATGCCCGTACGTAGCTGGCGTGCGGCCTGGGCGGGAGCAGGAGGCTGTGGGAGCCGCTCACGGGGCCCCCCGTCTTCACTGCCCTCGGTGGCATTTGGATTGTAGCCAACTAAGTAACCACTCAGAGACCTGTCCTCTGCCTCCTGCTTTGGAGCACGCCTCTCAGTGCACCGTCCCCAGAGTCCCCGGTGCCGTCTGTGGGCGCGAGCTCCACGCACCTTCAGGGGCTGCTGGGTCCGTCCCCTGACTGTCGATGGTGCCCGGTCGTGGTGGGTTGACCGGGTCCATCCCCCTGCGCCCGGGGCCTCTGATGGGCCTCACAGCTCAGCTCTGGGTGGACGTTGCGCTTCTGAACGTCAGTGTGAGGGGGGGCGTTGCCCCGCTGGGGTTGGGCCATCTTTTGGGAACCATAGACTGCCAATGCCGACGGCAAGTCTCGCTTCCCGGGTTGGGTCCTCTCCGGCCCCGGGAGGACCAGGCAGAGGCCAGCAGCACCCTCGTTCCCACGCGAGGTGCTCCGGCAGGTGTGGGGGTCAGAGGTCACGCCGGGACTGCCACCCTCCACGAGGAATCGCCCCAGCTCTCCCCCGGGGCACCTGTTGTGCCTGTTGTGGGGGCACAGCTGGCCGTCCGCCAGCCTCACGTCTGTTTGTCCGGTGGCAGCTCTTCTGGGAGAAGAAGCTGAGTGGCCTGAACGCCTTCGACATCGCCGAGGAGCTCGTGAAAACCATGGACCTCCCCAAAGGCCTGCAGGGTAATCCCAGGAGAGGGGTAGGGCTGGGCAGGGTGGGGGGGTTGAGGGGAAGGACGGGGGTGGAGGGGCGGGTGTGGCGGGGCTGCGGCACAAGGGCTGTCCTGCGGGGCGGGTCCCTAAGAGGCCGGACGTGTGTGATTTTGCTCGCGCGTCGTAAAAACACAAGCACGCCGTAACCGCCAGTCACAGCCTCTGCTGCTGTCACAAGAGGGATCGTGTGCCTGTGATGGGAGACTCGGGAGCGAAACCAGAGGCTGAGGGAGAGCGGCCTCGGGTGCCCAGTGCTGAGCACCCTCCTGCCCCCTGGTAGGCGTGGGACCCGGCTGCACGGACGAGACCCTGCTGTCGGCCATCGCCAGCGCCCTGCACACCAGCACCATGCCCATCACTGGGCAGCTCTCAGCCGCCGTGGAGAAGAACCCCGGGGTGTGGCTGAACACGGCCCAGCCTCTCTGCAAGGCCTTCATGGTGACCGACGAGGACATCAGGTACCGGCCCACGCGCGCCCCCGTCCGGCTCCTGCCTGTGGGCGGCGTGGCCCCCGTGTGTGAGAGCTCTGGTCTCCCCACGGCCCCGCTGTTCCGCCGGCGCTCTTTGGGGGTCAAAGCGGATGTGGTCCCCGCGAGGGCACGGGTGTGGAAAGCACCCACGGGAGCTTTTCCGCGAGTCTTCAATCGAGGGCAGACCAGAGGCGGCCTGCGGAAGGAACAGGAAGTATCCTTGCCGTTTGGGAATGTTCTTGGGAAGAGAAAGTGGCTCTTCCCCCGTGTGGACAGGCTCACAGTGTGGCCTGCCCGTCTCGGGCACGTGAGGCCTTCGGGGTGCCTGCCGGGCTGGGGGGGGGGCTGCCGCAGAGAGTGCCGTGAGCCCCAGACACGCCCCGGGGCCTGGGATGTCGGCCGGATCTAGGCTGGGCCGGGGGCTGGGGCGCCTCGGGAGGGTTTCCCAGCTGAGCTGGTGTCCAGGTGCAGGCGGGCTTGTGGCGGGAGGCATCTGTCTGCTGGAACCATCCGGGCAGGCGTCCCGGCGAGGAGATGTTTGAGCCGGCAGCGTGGAACGTGTGTCCTCTCGAACCGAGGTGTGAACACACAGCCAAGGTCAGAGCAGGGTAGGGGCTCTCTGTGGGACCCACACAGAGAAGGGGCCGGAACCGCGGCGGAGCGGCCTGTGGGCGGGCGCCCTGCCGCAGGACTGAGCCGAGCCCCAGGCCCCGCGGGGTGACGCCGGGGAATAGCCCGCGGCCCCGCAGAGGAGTGCGCTGCCAGGGAGTTGGAGGTAGAACGGAAGAACGCGACCGTCCGGAAGGGCTAGGTGGGTGTTTACGGCTGAGCAGAACTTCTAGAACTGGGAGAAGCTCAGTCCTGAGGGAGGGTCAGGCAGCGGACTCGGTCGTGTCTGGAGAGGGGACGAGCGGCCGGCAGCGTGGTGCCGCATGGGCCGGGGCCAGCATCTGCCAGGCCCGGGGACAGACGCGTGCCGGGTCACGTTCGGGCGAGGGAGGGGAGGCGGGCCATCTCACAGTCTGGGCTGACGGCTTTCTAGGCTGTGGTAGCAGAAGCCGAAAGACCGAGAACGCCGTTCTCCACCTAGAATTGTGTGCCTGCAAAACTCCCATCAGCCACGGGGCGAGTGACACTCTGGCCGGGTGCGGTGACCCAACACCGTTGTCTGCTTTTTCTTTGCAAACCCCACTCAAGCGACAGTTCGGGGACTCCGTGCGCCCGTGCGCTGGACCCCAGGGGGAAGCAGACAGGTGGTGACCCATCGGCCGGGCCTGCGGGGCCTGCTGGGAGGGGCAGAGGCAGACGGGGGGGGGGGGGGCACGCATCTGGGGACTTGAGCCCCCAGCCCCGGGGTCGCCCAGGCGGAGACGGACCGTAGGACACGGAAGCTGAGCCGGAGGGCGGCTCGCTCTGCGAAGGTTGCCGCCAGGACATGGGACAGAGGGCCCCGGAGGTGACCCGCCCACGTACGCCTGCCCGCACTCTCCTCCTGGCCTCGTGCCGTCTTCCCGGAGGCGGGGACGTGCCGCGGCCAGCGCAGCCCCTGTGTCCCCAGGAAGCAGGAAGAGCTGGTACAGCAGGTGCGCAAGCGGCTGGAGGAGGCGCTGATGGCCGACATGTTGGCGCACGTGGAGGAGCTGGCCCGGGACGGCGAGGCTCCGCTGGACAAGACGGGCGCCGACGAGGACGACGACGAGGACGACGAGGATGACGAGGAGGAGCCCGACCAGGACCAGGAAACGGAGCACGTGTAGAGCAGGTCGCTGGCCAGGCGGGTCCCGGTCCACAGCTCGCGCGCGGGCAGGGCCCGCAGGGGTGAGGGACGTGCCCCACGCGGGGCGGCGGCTGTGCCGGCGTCCCCGGAGGGCAGCTCCCCGCCAGGGCGCCGATGGCGCCCTCTCCCCGTCCTTGCGGAGGCCCTGCCCGCGGGGAGCCGCCTGCCGACCCCGCCGTCTCCACGCTTGGACCGGGCTCTGTGGCCGGGCCCGGCCCGGGGGGAAGGGGGCCCCTCCTAGGTCTTCCCAGGCGTGTCCCCTCCCCGGGGTCCCCGGGGGCACGGCTGGAGGACCGCCCCTGCCCGGCGGACTACCACGCTTGCTCCTCTCCAGAGGACGTGAGACCCGAAGTGCCAGCCGCTCCCGGGCCCTGCCCGCGGGAGGCCCCCGCTTGGAGCCGTCGCTGTCATTCCGCGGTGGACTCGGGGCCGGCCTCGTCCCCACAGCTGCCTCACACAGGACAGCTGCCCCCAGGCGGCCTGCGAGGGTGCTCGAGGGGCCAGAGAAACGTTTTTTGGAACGGGCTTGGCCCCCGATCCCTGCACGAGGGATGACGGTCCAGGGCCAGCACACCGGCCTTTCCAGAAAGGGGTGCGGGATGGCTCCCCAGCCATGATGGCCTGGAGTTCCTCCGGAGGCAGTGGGGCCACCCAGACATTTTCCTTCAGTAAACCCGGGACACGGATGAGGCGGGACGTCCGCGTAACGCCCCGAGCCTTGTGTTGGCCGCACGTGGACGTGAACTCTGTGGACACCTGCCCTGCCGGAGGCTCAGCCACCGCAGAAAGAAACTGCTCACGGCCAGCTGCCTCCCTGTCTCCTCCCTCCCCCGTGCAGCAGGGACAGTGACTCCCGGCTCTCGGGGCCGAAGCTCTCCCGAGTTCCCATCCTGGGGCCTGTTTTCCGGCCCAGCATCCCTGAGTGCCCGGTGCCCCGAGCAGCAGCCTCCGGGGAGCCCTGGACACAGGGCGTCAGAATTGTGGTCCTTAATCCCCGTCCCCTCCAATCCTGAGTGCCTTGGGTGAGGGGAGCCACCCTGTCCCTGCCCGGCCCTGCCCCACAGCCTGAGACTGTTGGGAAGGCCCCGGGTCGCTGCCCCGTGCGGCTGTCACCCTGGCTGATGCGGGGGGTGGGGGAGGTGGGAGCCACCTGCGCCTCCGAGGATGTCAGACCGGCAGCATCTCTCAAGCCCAGTCAAAGCACAAACCCTCGAGACCCACCCACGGGGTGCCCCGCACGGGCTGTGGTGCCGATGCCGGCCGGGGCGGGGGGGTGGGGGGGAAGGCCCCTCCGCGAGGCCGCGGGCCATCCTGCCCTTCCCGGGGGGCCACGGCCACTGAGAGGGAGCTACGTCCGGGGCTGGCCCCTGTGCGGGCCTGAGTGCGGGGGCCCGGGAGGCACCCTGTTGGTGGGCAACCGTTGAATAAAGCCATCTCGGTGAGTGTGGTTTGCAGCCTTGGTTTAATTGTGAATACCTAGGGCCTTTGTGTCCAGGGAGGGTGGACCCCCGCCTGGGCCTTCAGTGCTGGTTGTGTTTGTTGCCTTATCAGGGGCTGGAGACGGGGGCTGGGGAATCCGAGGACCCCGGTGGCCTTTCCCAGGGAGGGTGGAGTCCCCCCAGGCCTCAGAAGCTCCTCCCACTTTTGGTGAAAGAGCCAGTCTGGTGAAGGCTTCCTGAGGGCTGAGCACCTGCCCAGAGGAGTCCCTGTGACTGCCTCAGAGCCCCCAGGTCCCCTGCTGCCGGGACCAGAGAAAGCCCAAGTCTCAGGCGTGGGGGGTCTGTGCCAGGAGCTCAGGTGGGGGGCGTCCTGGCCGGCTCCCAAGGGGACTGGGGACTGGGGCCCTGCATGATAAGGCCCCTGCCAGCCCCGGTGCCCGGCCAGCCCTGCCCCGCATCTACGGGCAGCAGACGGTCTGCCCTGCCTGGGGTAGCAGGGAGGCAGCTGCCCGGATCCCCTGCTGGGTTTTCCGTGCCCGTGTTGCAGCCGGAGCCCCTCCACTCTACGCCCCTGCCACATGGGGCTTCTGTCTCTCCCGCCCACACCCTGCTCTGTCTCCGCGTGCATTCACTCTGCAGTCAGTCCTGCTCTCCTGGAAGAGCCCAGCTCCCGGAAGGGAAACCGGCACAGGGTAGCACCTTGCCAGGGGGCGCCAGCTGGAAAGACATCCAGCCTGGCGGAGAACTTGCGTCTCCCTGACCCCAGGCCCAGAGAGTCCCTGAGTGGCCACTGACCTCGGGACCTCAGGAGCGAGAACAGTGTCCAGGGTGCCTGCCCAAGGGCCCATCCACAAATGAATGGGTACAGAAGACGTGTCCGTCCACACAGTGGACTGGGACGGTGGCGCGAGGGTGAAATGCTACCCGCCCCACGGTAGGGCCTCCACACAGCCCCGAGCCCATCCTGACCTTGAGCTGGGGCTCTTTGCAAGCCTGAGGGCCCCTCCTGAATTCTTTCCTGTCCCCAGAGAGACTTGTGGCGCAAGGACTGAGGAGGGCGATCCCGGGCCACAAGTCCCAGGATGCGTCCGGCTCCAAACTCTCCCAGTGCCACCTGTCGGGTGCCATCAGCTCAGGGATATCCACGCTGCAGACCGGAACCACCCCCGTGTCTCCACCGGGTGCCCGGCTGTCCCCAGTCCGGGGCAGGCATAGAACTTCCCGGACCGCGCGAGCCTCCCAGGGCCACTGTGACGCATCGCCACACGCCGATTCCCTGACAGTCCTGGAGCCGTAAGTCCTAACACCCAGGCATGGGCAGGGCCGGGGCCCCGGGGAGCCCCATCTCACCCCTTCCCCGGCTTCCAGAGGCGCCGCGTCCTTGGCCCGTGGCCTCTCCGTCGTCACAGCCAGCAGCGCGGATCCATCCGTCTCTCCGCCCCCGACCTCATTACCCTGAAGTAAGATCCCTGGTCTTTTTGGGAAGCCTGCAGCCCGGCGTGGCCTGGCCCCTGTGGCTTGGCCATCTCACCTTTCCGTCCGAGCTCGCTCCTGCCGCCTGGCCTTTGCGTGCGGGTCCCTCGGGAAGGCCGGCAGTGGCCGCACGAGGCCTGGAGCTGGTCGAGCTCAGGACCCACGGAGTCCGAGGAGGAAGGGAGCCTCGGGTAACCTCAGGCAGTGACTCCCAACAAAACAAGTTGGGATTTTATTAGTCAAATGGTGGCAGGACTGGGGCAGAGGGACCAGCTCGCTCAGATTTCTGGAATGGTCGGGTCCAGCCACATATGGCAGTTCAGTTCAAACTGGCTACAACTAATTAAACAGCCCCTTCCTTACACACGGGGCTGGTGGCTACTGAACTGGACAGAGCAGATGGAGAACGTTCTGTCATCTGGAAAGTTCTAACACACATTCTATAACAGAGACTCTTAGGTGCGTCTGGGTAGCTCCATTGGTTTGGGCGTCTGACTTTTTTTTTTTTTTTTTTTTAATATTTATTTATTTGAGAGAGAGCAAGGGCAGGGGAGAGGAGCAGAGAGAGGATCCCAAGCAGGCTCCATACTGTCACCGCAGAGCCCAACGTGGGGATCAATCTCACGAACCACGAGATCATGACCTGAGCTGAAACCAAGAATCGGCCACTTAACTGACTGAGCCCCCCAGGCGCCCCTGAAGTGCCTGACTCTTGATCTCAGCTCAGGTCTTGATTTCAGGGTCGTGAGTCTGAGCCCCACCTTGGGCATGAAGCCTACTTAAAAAAAAAAAAAAAATAGTCTAGAACAGGGGCTCTTTGCTTTTGCTAGGGGGCTGCCCAGTCCCCCATCCCCAGTAAGACTGGGCAAGTCTTGGTCGAGACTCAAGGCACTCAAAAAATGGAAATAACCCAAGGGTCTATCAACAAATAAATGGATGCAGAAAATACGTCCACGCACGCACACGTCCCTCGGCCGCAAGCTGCCCAGGCCGGCTGCCCCGCGGACGACCCTGAACACAACACTCAGGGAGGGAACCAGCCACAAGAGGCCACCATGGGGTTTTTTGTTTTTTTTTTTTCCAAACGTGATGTTAATTTTGCATCAACTTGCCGAGGCCAAGGGATGCCCAGGTAGCTGGGACACATTAGTTCTGGGTGCGTCCACGCACGTGTCTGGAAGGGATGAGAATTTGATCCGGCAGGCAGCGTGGAGGGATCTTGCTCATCAACGTGGGCATCGCTCAGTCCACCAGGGGCCCAAATGGAACAAAACGGTGTCGCCTTCTCCTCCTGAGCTGAGACGGCCGTCTTCCGCAGCGCACGCAAGGCAAGGCCCCCAGACTCCGGCCGGGTCACGACCCTCCCAGGGCTCCCGCTTGTGGACGGCGGGCCGTGGGCCTCTTGGCCTCCATAACCACGTGAGCCAGTCCCCTTGTGTCCCCTTAGAGATCTCTCCGTGGGCCCCGCTGCTTCCGTTTGCCCTTACCACGGCCAGAGCGGGACTCGCTTAAGTGAAAGGTCAGGAGAGGGCAATCCGTAGAGACAGAAAGTGGATTCATGGGTGCCAGGGGCTTGGGGGTTCGGGGGCTGGGGGTGCTGCTAGTGGGGACAGGGTGTCTTGTTTGGGTAATGATAATGTTCTGAAGTTGACAGCGGTGATGACTGCACAAGTCCTTGATTTTCCTAAAAGCCACTGAACTGTCTACTTTAAAAGGGCAAACTTCGGGGCGCCCGGGTGGCTCAGTCAGTTGAACGTCCGACTTCGGCTCAGGTCATGGTCTGGAGGTTCGCGGGGTCGAGCCCCACGTCAGGCTCTGTGCTGACAGCCCGGAGCCTGGAACCTCCTGTGGATTCCGTGTCCCCCTCTCTCTCTCCTGCTCGCAGCCTGTCTGCTTCTCTCTCTCTCTCAAAAATAAATAAATAAATAAATAAATAAATAAATAAATAAATATTTAAAAAATATGTTTTAATAAATAGAAGGACAAACTTGGATGCACATGAATTATCTCAGTTTTAACAATAAAAAGATTTCAGGGTCTCAGGAACCTGAAGTGTGTGCAGAGCGACGAGATCCCAGCCAGTTTGCAGGGAGACCGCGGGCACCTACACGGCCATCGGGGAGGGGAGAGCGGGAGGCCTGCAGGGGACACAAAGCTGCTGGGCCGGGAATCTTGAAAAACAAACAAGAAAGACAAAAATGAACTTCGGCTGAGGGCAAGAAACTTGCTACAGGAGATGGCACAAAGCAAGCCCGTTATCGACGTGACGCTCCAGAAGAGACTGGTCCACGGGGGCTGGACGGCAGTGGGGCGGGAGGGGACTCTCTGGGCTGCAGGTCTGGGCAGGCGGAGTTCATCACCCTGGCGGTAAAAACGGGTGTGTTTTCTGAAACTAATATAACACTGTATGTTAACTGCCTGGAACGAAAATAAAAACTTAAAAAAAAAAAGCGTGTTTCGTGGCACGTAAATTCCGTCTCAGACAACAACACTCGATCCACAAACGTTATCTGGAGTCCCAAATCGCCGGCCGTGAGCACACGTTCTCGTGATAAGGGAGAAGGCTGAAAATACAAACTCCAGGGAAGGCCAGTTTTGTGGTTTTATATTCTTTGGCAATGTTCTCTTTTTTCCTTGACCGTTTCTTCTTTCAAAATGTGCCCACGGGGCGCCTGGGTGGCGCAGTCGGTTAAGCGTCCGACTTCAGCCAGGTCACGATCTCGCGGTCCGTGGGTTTGAGCCCCGCGTCGGGCTCTGGGCTGATGGCTCAGAGCCTGGAGCCTGTTTCCGATTCTGTGTCTCCCTCTCTCTCCGCCCCTCCCCCGTTCATGCTCTGTCTCTCTCTGTCCCAAAAAAATAAATAAACGTTAAAAAAAAAAAAAAAAATGTGCCCACGGAGGAGGGCAGCCCTGGAAGGGGAGCACAGCGGGAGGAGCACACACCCGGGCTCCCCCCGCCAAGCCACTCAAGCCCGGTGAAGGGTCCCGGGAGCCGGTGTAATAGGGTCTCTGTCACAGCATTTCCCAAGCACATTTTAAGAACTGTTTAAAAAAAAAAAAAAAAAAAAAAAGCACATAGTTAAAAATGCAGAGGTCAACGTCACTAAAATCCTCATGATGGAAAGTAGCCATGCTCGGCTCCGTGCTCCCCAGAGGAGAACCTCTTCTGGAGCATTTTCCTCCATGCTGCGTTTTATCCTTCTCGGTCCCCCAAACTCCCACCCCCGTCTCAGCCCCGTCCCCATCAGCAGTCACCCCCCAGTCCCCGGCCCTCACGAGCCCCCCTCCTGTCCGTGGATGAGCCTGTTCTGGACGTTTCACACACGTGGACTCACACCCCGCGTGGCCTCTCGTGTCTGGTTCCCTCCCTGAGCGTCGCGTGTTCGGGGTCCGTCCGGGGGGCGGCGGGTCGTGGGGGATTTGGATGCTGTTTTCATTTCCAGACCTCTCCAAAGGAATCTCTCAAAGGACAGAGAGAGAGAGAGAGAGACAGAGCGTGAATGGGGAAGGGGCAGAGAGAGAGAGGGAGACACAGAATAGGAAGCAGGCTCCAGGCTCCGAGCTGTCGGCACGGAGTCTGATGCGGGGCTCGAACTCACGAACTGAGAGATCATAACCTGAGCCCAAGTCGGATGCTTAACCGACTGAGCCCCCCAGGTGCCCCTCAAAGGATAGTTTCTAAACTTAAAAACAGGGGCTTAGTTGGTTAAGTATCCAACTCTTGGTTTCGGCTCAGGTCATGATCTCACAGTTGGTGAGTTCGAGCCCCGCCTGGGGCTCTGTGCTGACAGTGCAGAACCTGCTTGGGATTCCCTCTCTCTCTCTCTCTGCCTCTCCCCTGCTCATGCTCTCTTTCTCTCTCAAAGTAAATAAACTTAAAAAAAAGTAAACTTAAAAATATATATATATGTATATATATATATATTTGGGGCGGGGCACCTGGGTGACTCAGTCGGTAAACGGACTTCAGCTTGGGTCATGGTCTCATGGTTTGTGTGTTCAAGCCCCGCATCAGGCTCTGTGCTGACAGCACAGAGCCTGTTTGGGATTGCCTGTCTCCCTCTCTCTCTGCCCCTCCCTGCGCCCCCCACCCCCCGCTCTCTCTAAATAAATAAATAAATAAATACACTTTAAAAATTTTTTTTTTTTTTTATTATGGAAAGCTTTGAAATAGACAAATGAAACCCACGTGCCGGCACCAGCCTCAGGAAGGATGCTCGGGGCCCCTGCCGCCACCCCAGAACCGCCCCCTCCGCTCCCACATTGGTCCATTCCAACACCCCACTGGAGGCACTTCAGCTCAGCTCGGCACAGAGTCCAGGGAATTCTGCAATGACCCTCACGAGCCCACCGCCTACAGCGACCACACACGGGTCGGCACGGAAGGGTGAGCGCTTCTCACGCGGGGTGACCGTGCACCCAGGGGACCTGTCTGCAGACATTCTCGGTCGTCCTGCCTGGGGGGGTTCTGTGGGGTGCACTGTGTGCCCCCAAAGGATTCGTCCATGCTCCGATCCCTGAACCTGTGAACGGGACCCTACTTGGAAGTAGATGTAATGAATTAAGATGCGGTCACACTGGAGTGGGTGGCCCCGAATCCCATGGCCGCCGACTGTCCTCGTGAGAGACGTGGACACAGAGGCACAAGGAGAAGCCACGTGACTACGGAGGCTGACTGCGGTGAGGCGGCCACGGCCACGGCACACTGAGGCCTGCCAGCCACAGTCCCGCCATACCTTGACCTGGGATTCCTAGGCCCCGGGACTTGGAGAGAATAAACTGGTGTTTGAAGCCACGTAGTTTGTGGTAATTTGCTAAGTGAGACCAAAGGAAACTAACTGGGGGGGGGGGGGGGCGGGGGGGGGCAGTGGCTCCTGGAATCAAGTAGCAGAGGCCAGGGCCGCGGCTGGACATACCACAGTGCCCGGGACAGCACCCCCCAGAGAAGGACCCGCCCTGGACGTCAGCAGCACAGGGCAGAAAGCCTGTCCCAGGGTTTACCAGCAACCTTTCACCCATGGCACCATCCACGTCTGCCCCTCCCTCCCTCTGTCCTATTCCTGCTGTGTCTCAAGCCACACTGCGGACACCGCCTTCTGCCTCCCAGATGCTGCAGCATGCACGCTGCCCGGAGGTCAGTGGCTTCCAGTTCTAGAAGGACTTCTAAAGTGCATCACCGCAGGGCCGTGGCTGAGCACCCATGCCAACATCAGACAGGGCAGCGTTGACGCGTCCTGATGGTATGCTGATTCGAAGACTCTAGAGTCTCGATCCCTCGGTTCTTCTGACTCCCTCTAGATCCCTCGGTTCTTCTGACTCCGAATCCGTTTGCCGGAAGGTCCTCCTTTTCAAATTGGCAGCTGTCTTTGCTCCCAATGGCCGCCTCCCCACAGCCCAGTGGCTCGGTGATCCCCCAGTCCCACTTCCCGGAGTGCCTCTGTGGCTTTCTCTCCTGCTCGCTTCCCTTCCCGTGGTAGCGCCTGTGACTTAACTTCCTCCCTCGTTCTGCTGGAGTGCATCTTGCTAAGCTGATCTGTGCGGACTCGGCTGGCATGAAACCTCTTGATTCTTCCTCCCAAACCTTCGGGTTTGCCACCATTTCCCCAGGAACCTAGGCCTTCTTTTTCCGGATTATTTATAATATGGCCTGGAAGCATTTAGGAGTCCCAGGACCCTTGACAAGTCTTCCGAGGACAAGCTGCGGGGTCCCAGCTATCCAGAGACTCTGGCCCCACGGTCCCCTTCCATTATTTCTTGGACAGCTCCCTCCACTTCCCCTCTGCTCTCTCTGGAATCCCTGGCTTATTCCTGTTCTCCCCCTCCGCTCCAGTTCCCAATTCTTTTTGCCTGACTTTCTAGATTTCTCCAACTTGAGTCTTCCAACTTCCTGCTGAAGTTTTAATGCCAGCTACTGTGCTAACTCCCAAGCCCTCTCTTGTTCTCTGTCCTCGTCACCTTCCCGTTGGCTGGATGCCTGCCTCTGTGAGCAGAGCCTGCACATGCCCCCTACCCCCAGGTACACTGGTGTCTCCGGGTGGCAGCCAGGAGCTGGGGGCGGCTTCCCCCAGGCCACTCTGTAGCTGTTTCTCCCCCATCATTAGATGCTACCTCCCTTCCCAAGTCCCCCAGAGGGAAGGACAGGACATGTGAATGGGGCCTAGGAGCAGAAACTGGAAAGCAGAGAGTCAGGGAAGAGACGGCCATCTTGGGCGCACAAGTGCCCAGGACGTGAGCCACCCTGCACCCAGCTTGTCTGAAGCCCTCTCTGCGGGGACTGATGGGGCCAGGAGGTGCGTTAAGGAACGTGTGTGTTGGTGCATAAGCTCCAGAAGTGCGCCCCGGAGCAGGCCACGCCGTGGCCTGTTCTCCACCTGTCGCTACCAAATGAGTCTCCTTTCGCCCACTGTTATTGTCCCTGCCCCCAGCTGAAACATGTCTGACTTCTCCCCACCCCTCCAGCAGGCCAAAAGGACAGGCCACCTCCTTCCACCCTGGCTGGGGCCCCAGGAAGGGGGATCAGCAAGTGCCAAGGCCTGGCCCCGAGAAAAGGCATTGATGATCAGTGCTGGTGATGGAGGGGTAGGGGGACCTGAGGCTGGCCCAGTGGGCCAGCACACGTCATGTGGGTGGGTGGCTATAGCCAGTGGACTCTTTTGTGGGAGTGATGGGGACAAGCCCTGTGGCTGGGAGACCAGGAGGGTGAGCGGGAGCGCCAATCTGCCCATCTGCAGGTCCCTCCAGGCCCCCCCACCCCCCCCACTGCCAGGGGGACTTGGTCCCATGGGGAGGGCACTGGACATAAGTTATCACAAGTGATTAAATACTCTTGAGTGTTCAAGTGCACAAAAGAGAAGTCTGGGACCCTGAGAGAGACACTTAGGCTGGATGTGAACCTGGGGGTCAGGAAAAAAGACATTTTAGGGTGGGGAAGGTTCCAGGCGTGGGCACCCAGGCAGCAGTGTCAGGAGCGCCTGTCAGGGAAGTCTGAGGTGTGGGGAGAATTGACAGGGGGTGGAGGAGGCTGTGGCTCACGCCCTGCATGGGGTAGGGTGGGGGGTACCCCGGTCAGGGGGGAGAGCCGGGGGCAGGCAAAAGGGGCCAGCCGCTCCCTCTCCCACCTCTGGAACCTGTGTCCTCCGCCAGAGGAGGTTCCACAGCCAGGCAGGAGCCCGGGCCGGGTCCGCTCGGAGGCTGCCTCCAGCTCATTTAGCGTGAGAAACCGCACGGGGAGACGCCGGAGGGCTCCTTCCCGCACCCGAGGGGCCGCTGCAGGAAGGGCCGCGGGCGCACGATGACTTTGGGGGTGGGCGCACCGGGCTGCTCTCGGGAGCCCGCGGGCCAGGGCGCCCCCAGTCGGGAAACACCACCACCCACGTGGCGGAGGCGCGGGCTCTGGCAGCACCCCCCCGCCGGGGCACCCCCCGAGGTCAGGAGGGGAATTGGGGGAGGGGCTGGCGCGTGCGCGGGGAGGGGGGCAGCGGGCGCGTGCGAGGCCTGGGCAGCGAGAGGAGCCGCGCGCGCAGGGAGCCGCGGCCCGCGGGCACCTACCTGCGCCCGCGCCCGCGCCCGCCACGTGACCGCGCCCCGCCCCGCGCGCGCGTGCGCCTTGCCGGCGCCCCATTGTTGGCCGCGCGCGCGTCACGGGGCGGGGCGGCGGCGGCCGGAGGAGGGCGGCGGGCGGGCGGGAGGGAAGCAGCGTCCGCGCCGCCGCCGCCGCCCGCGCCGCCGCCGCCGCCGCCGCCGCCGAGCCCCCGCCGCCGAGCAGCAAGCAGAGTCGCGCCGCCCCGCCGCCCGCGGCCCGAGCAGCCCCGCGCCGCCGCCCCGCCCGCCGCGCCCGCCCCGCCGCTGGATGCCGGGGGCCGGCGGCCCAGCTCTCAGAGGCGGAGCGCGGCGGCGGCGCGGGCGGCGGCGGCGGCGGCGCGGGCGGCCGGCGGCCGAGAGGCAGGGGCGCGGGCCCGAGCGCTAGCGCCGCCATGCCCGGCTCCACCGGCCAGCCCGACGGCGGCGGCGGCGACCCCAGCCCGCGCCCGCCCCCCCCCGCCCCCGCCGCCCCCGCCGCCGCCGCCCCTGCCCGAGGGCGCCGAGGAGGCCGCGCCCGACGACGCGGCCGCTGCCGCCGCCGCTGCCGCGCTGCGCCTGGCGCTGGACCAGCTCTCGGGGCTGGGGCTGGGGGGCGCGGGCGGCCCGGACGACGAGGGGGCGGGCGGCGGGGACGGCGGGGCGGCGGCGGCGGGCGGCGCGGACGGCGGGGCGGCGGCCGAGCCCGCGCCCCCCGACGGGCCCGAGGCGGGCGCACCCGCGGTGGCCGAGGCGGTGGCGCCGGGCTCGCTGCCGCTGCTGGAGCCCGACGTGAGCCCGCCGCCGCCCCGGCCGTCGCCGCCCGACGTGTTCGCTGGCTTCGCGCCGCACCCCGCGGCCCTCGGCCCCTCGACGCTGCTGGCCGAGCAGATGAACGTGATCGGCAGCCGCAAGAAGAGCGTGAACATGACCGAGTGCGTGCCCGTGCCCAGTTCCGAGCACGTCGCCGAGATCGTGGGTCGCCAGGGTGAGTGGCCGCCGTCTGGGGCGCCGCGCCCAGCTTCCCGGGGTCCCCGCGCCGCTCGCCCTGGGGAGGGGGCCTCCCCAGCCCAGCCCAGCCCTGCCCTGCCCGCGGCCGGACGCCAGACCCTGGCCACGCCCCGCGTGTGGGCTCCGGGCCTCAGTGGCCGCCTGTGCGCCTTTGTCCTGCCGTGGGCCGCGCGAGAAAGTTGGGCGCAGCCCGCGCTCCTCTCTGCGCTCCGGCCGCCGCTGCCTTTGTCTGGACGCCCCCAGCCGGGTCAAGGTCCTCCGTGCAGCACCTCTGCCCAGGTCCCGGGTCGCCAGCGGTGGCATCCGAGGACCAGGAGGCTGGGCTGGGCGGTGGGCGCTCCACACCCAAAGCAGGCATGGGGCGGGGCTCGCTGGGGCTTGAGGGGGGCTTGGGGGCGGGGCGGGGGGGGGCTCAGGCAGGGTCGAGACAGAAGTTGGGCGTACAAAGAGGGTATACATCTCCACTTGCCAGCCTGGGGGCCCTGCTGGGGGTGTGGGGCCGGAGGACAGGATGAGGATCCCCACCCCACTGTCAGCCCCAAGTCGGGGATTTGGGGACATGCTTAAGGACCAGCTGTAAAAGCTCTCCTGGGGTCCAGCCTCGTAGCCCTCCCCTGGCAGGCCGTGGCAGCAGACCCCGGGGTGTGGGGGTCCTGGTAACAGCATTGTCAGAGAGTCCCTGTGGCCGCCCCATTGTTCTCTTTGTTAGAGAGCCAGTCTGAGATTTGCAGGGTGACATCAGGCCGGCGGCCGCTCATTGGCCCTGGAGCTGCGGGCGGGCGGGAGGATGGTGGGCAGTGCTCCTCCGGACACACGCCCACCCACCCTTTCAGCCGGCAGCCCCCAGCCCCAGCTCTCTCCTGCCTGCACCTCTCTGTGCCCCGCTCCCGGCTTGGAGGCCAGGTTCTAGAACGTGGGGTGGGGTCTGGGCGGGGTTTGAGATGGTGCTGCAGGACAGGCTGGCCTTGGAGCGCCGACTCAGTAACAGGAGCCAGAGGAGGGGGGGGGGCTTGAATCTCACGGTGACTTGTCACCTTGCCACCAGGGGCAGAGGGACCACAGGGGCGCCCCCGACACGCTGCCCTCTGGGAGTTCCTGGTGGGAGGGGTGGTTTGCCCAGTTAGTCCTCCTGCTTTGCGTGCAGATGTCGTGCCTGGGTGAGGGCCCAGGAGTTGGGGGTAGGGGAGGGGACAGGCGGGTCTCGGAGCCAGCACAGCAGGACTCCAGCCTGACGCTTCCCGCCACCACCCTGTTGCAGTCCCTTCCCGGCCCCGGTCCCCCACACTTGTCCTGGGAGGTATAACCAGCTTTGCCCGGGGCTGGGGGCTGGGGGCTGGGGGGTGGGGCAGACGTGGAAACCCAGCCCCGGGGGCTGTTGTCCAAAATCACTAGGCTGATCTGCTGGCTGGTTGGGGGGACACGGCCCCAGAGCACGAGGGCATGTTCCCCGTGAACGCGCGTGTCCTGGCACCCGGGGGGTCCTTTCGGACAGGCCGAGCCCACACCAGTGTTCTTGGGAGTCAAGCAGAGAGCGCCCCGACCTATGCCTGTGGTTGTAGGGGACCAAGCTGCCGCCCGAACTCCTGGGTGGTGTTTTGGCACCCGTTTATTGGGTGTCCGTTTGGGGTCTTGCTGGTGGCAGACAGGAAGGCAGACTGGGCCGGCCCCGTGACCCGAGGCGGGTGGGATCTCTTCTCTGGGGTCGGGGGACAGCACCTCCCTCGGGGGATTGGTGAGGGTCCCCAAGCTAGAGAGCGCTTTTGGTGCTTAAGTTTACGTGTTTATCTTGAGAGAGGGAGAGAGAGAGCGCGCGTGGGCCAACCTGAGCAGGGGAGGGGTTGAGAGGGAGAGAGAACCCCAAGCAGGCTCTGCCCTGTCAGCACAGAGCTCCGTGCCGGCCTCACACTCACGAGCCGTGAGATCGTAACCCGAGCGGAAGTTAAGAGTCGGACGCTAAACCGCTAAACCGACAGAGCCCGCCTGGCGCCCCTCAAGCAGGACGGCTGTAAGCGTAGCCCCCGGCTGGCGTGTGGTACGTCCCGTAAGCGGGACGCGGGGTATCCGGTGGGGAAGCGTGACCTCGGGACTGGCTGGCACCTTGAATCTCTCAGCCCTAGGACCAGTTGTGGCTGCCGTCTTCTCCGGCCCAGCTGCCAAGCACAGCCTGGAAGACTGTGCCCCAGTCCTGCCCCACCCCCTGCCCCGCTCCCCCATCTGCCCCCCACCTTGTGGGTTCCCGGACACGAAGCCTGCCCCTTCCTACTGTTCAGGCTCTCCCCAGCGCAGGCCCTGAACTCCTCAAGACCCGCGCACAGATCTGGGGTCGACCCTTGCCCTGGCCCTCACCTGAGCTGTCTTTTCAATCTTAGAGTGGGTTCCCGCACCCTCCGGGGACAGGGGGAGCGACCACAGACGCCGAGAGTTCGCTCTCCTCCCTCTGGTTGCAGCGCCTACAAGGTGCCTGCCTGGGGGCCTCGGCCTGCCCCGCCCCGCTGAGCCTCAAGAGATCCCCCAGAGAAGGTTCCCCGTAGCTGCGGGTCACGGGGGACAGAGACACGGGCCAAGGCCGGGTCGGCAGGGCTGGGATTTGGACCTTAGTCCCTTGGGCTCGGTCTGCGCCGCAGGGAACAGAGGTGGGGCCCAGGAGAGGACTTTACCTCCCACGGCTCCAGGGTTGGGGGGACACGACCCCATTTTACAGGCAGGAAAAGCGAGACTCCACAAAGAGTCAGGGTGGTCTCCCTCCAGCCTGTCAGCAAAGGTCACCTGGGAGGCTGGTGCCCACTTGCCCCAGGTATGACCTTGGGCCCCGTCCTCAGAGCCTCCGGCTAGCTTGCACCCTTGCTGGGCGTGTCCCTGTGGGGCTGGGCTGGGCCGGGTCGAAGTCGTGGGCAGCTGCCTGGAGGTTTGGGTCAGGAAGGAGTGAATGATACCAGAGACGAGCTGGTGCTCAGCCACACCGGGTCCCTCTGTCTCTGCTGCCGTCAGGCTGGGGTCCGCGCTCTCGGGCTGGCCTCTCTCAGTGGGGAGAAGCCTGCTTTGCCCACTGCTCCCCCGCGCCGACCCCCCCGGAGCCCGGCCCCAGCGCTGCGGGCCTCGGGGCTCTTACTGGCAGTTGGGGGCGCTGTGGGGCTGTGCTGGGGCCCAGGCCCCCCTGTTTCTGTGTGTCCGCTGTGGGGCACAGAAAGAAGGGGGTCCCCTGGCTCTGGGTTGGGGGTTCCTGGTGTTGGTGAGCGTGGACCTGGCCTGCCGTGCCCGGGTCGCCCGCACGGGCCAGCTCCCCCCGCCCACCAAACAGACCGCCCCACGGTGACGCGGCCTCCCCCCACAGGACTGCGGCCCATTTGGGCCCTGCCTTGGGGACAGCACTGCACTGGTCATTGTGAGGATGTGTCCCAGCGCTGTCCTGCTTCCGAACTCTGCCCCCATGGTTCCCTCTGCCGGGCACCCTGGGAGTCCTCCCCTGGTTTGGGTCCTCCTTGCAGGGGCCAGCCTGTCTGTGGTCTCTGTGCGGGGTCCCTGGGGCAGCACACAGGTGGCCAGGACCCCAGAATGAGGTCACATGAGGGTTGGGACCTGGCTCCGCACGGGGACCCTCGGCAACCCCATACGAGGGCGGGGGCCCAACTGCAGCGAGGTGGGAGGTGCTGGGGCGGGGCAGAGACAGCCTCAGGGCGGTCACCCCCTTTCCCCGGGCGCACCTGCCCGAGGTGGCTTCCTGGTGGCAGGGCCCGGGAATCTGCATTTCAGCCCGGGACCAGCCGTAAGTGGTGTCCCCCAGGGTTCCCCCCAAGCGGGAGGCTTGGTCCCTGCCATCACCCACTCTGGCTTCACTGGCTTGTACCCACCAGGGCGGGAAGGTGGCTGGTTCACGCTCGGGGCCTCGGTTTCCCAGACCTGGCGGCCCCACCGCCCCCTCAAACTCTGTCATTTCTTGGGGTCTCGGCGAGGGTGGGGCTTGGCTCAAATGGTGTCACCGTGGAAATGCGTCTCCTCTTGGCCGCTGGAGGTTCCGTCCAGGGCCACCTTTTGGGGGGGGGGGGGCAGGATGGGTGCCAGTTCTGTGTGAGGGGAACCAGGCTGCTTCCCTGCGCAGGGGGCGCCCCCCTATTCCGGTTTCCTCTCCCGCCCTGGCTCCGGTGACCCCCCACCCCTTCTCCCGGCCTTGTTCCCTGTCCTCTGCATGGGCCTGCTGGCCGTGCACATGCAGGTGACGGCTGGGCACCTGCCTGGGGGCACCTGCCAGTCTGTGGCCCTTGTGGCCCCAGACCCATGAGGCCGGGTCAGTTTGTGCCCTTCTCTTACCCGTGAGGAAACAGACACGGGACAATCCTTTGAGCGGCCCCTGTGACCCCCGTGCGCTGATCCTCACAGGCCACCAGCAGGGGGAGCTCAGGAAGTAGGCTGAGAAGTGTGTGCTGGGACCCTGGTGCGATCAGTATGGGCTTCCTGGAGGAAGGGGCGCTGGGCGGTGACTGGATGCAGAGAAGGGGGTGCAGGCAGGTGGCACTGAGGACACTGTTAAGGAGGGTAAAGGCCGTGTGGGGGCAGGGAAGCCAGGGCGGGCAGAGCCCCCGGAGAGGGTCCGGACTGACACGTGTGGTTTGGAAGCTTACCCACCAGCCGCCACGTGGGGAGGGGACCATCTGGACAGAAGTGGAGACGGGTCTGGGTCAGGGTGGGTTTTGGGGGGATGCCAGTGAGGCGGTGAGCCACTGAGGGAGGACACGGGGGTGGGGGCTCGGGACCCAGGGGATGGGCCACGCCCCAACTTCCACCGTCCCCTGGACGTTTCTGACCCCATTCACTTGGCTGTGCTTTTGCTCAAAGCTCTGGACGGGCCTGCTGTCCTTGGGCTCAGGGTGGGGCTGCCCCTGGGACAACCCTGCCACCTCCCAGGGTTCCCTCGCGCCGAGCAGTCCCCCCTGTCTGGTGCATCTTGGATTCCTTCCAGGGCAGGTGCGCTGGTCCCCCAGCTTTGTAAGCTTCTACCTGAGAAGTCGGCAACAGTGTTATCCTCACCGGGGCGCCCTCTGTATTGAAACAGTATCCCCGTGTCCCTCTTGCCGCCCAGAGCCGGTGGGGGGGGGGGGTCACCCAGACTCAGGATGTCTCAGAAGGCCCCCCCAGAGAGGAGGTGGGGGTGTCAGACGCCTGGACAGGCACCCCGTCACAGCCCGGGGCCTCCCAGCCCACGCTGCACGCCGATACTCCGGTGTCCCCCACGGTGTCAGGCCCCCCGCCCGGCCTGCGACAGCGCAGTGCTGTGTCCGTGAGCATCATCCCCTCAGAGGCTGGGACCACAGGACCTTTGGGTGGAGTGAGTGAGGGTGCAAGAGACTGAGTGAGACCTGGGCTCCCTGTGGGCTGGCGTGGGAGGGGTGGGGTCAGCTGGCCAGGAGAAAATCCCAGGTGTTGATGGGGACTCCGTGTCAGGGGTCTGCATTAGCGTCCCGGGACTGACAGAACAGACTGGGTGGCTTGAAACAATAGAAACGAATCCCCCCACGGAGCGCGGACATACGAATGCAAGGTGTTGGCTGGGCCACGCTCCCTCCAGGAGGAGGGGGATCGTCTCCCCAACTTGCTCACCTAGCTTCTGGTGGTGGCCGCCGGTCCCCTGCGCCCGGGGCCTGTGGCTGCCTCGTCCCAATCGCTGTCTTTGTGTCCCTCTTATAAGGACACCTGTCACTGGGTTCAGGGCTAACCCCATTCCCGTGCGACCTCCTGTTAACTAATGACGCCTGCAAAGACCTTTCCAAATACAGTCCTGTTCACACGTACCGGGTAGACGTGAATTTCGGGGGGCACCATTCAACCCGCAGTGGGGTCCTCCTCGCCTTCTAGCCAAAGCCACCACCACCTTCCAGCCTGGGACCAGAGGGGAAACAGAGATGCGTGTCTGAGGATAAAGGCCAGGGTGGAGAGGGCAGCGAGGTGGGGGCTCCCAGCCCTCCCCCCACCCCCCACCGGGCCGGCCGGGCCCCTGCAGCTGCTCCTCCAAGGGCTGCCCTGGGGAGGGGTCCCCATCCTCACTGTCTCTCCCCACCGCCACCCCCAGGGTGCAAGATCAAGGCTCTGCGGGCCAAGACAAACACCTACATCAAGACGCCGGTGCGCGGGGAGGAGCCCGTCTTCATCGTGACTGGCCGCAAGGAGGATGTGGAGATGGCCAAACGCGAGATCCTGTCGGCCGCCGAGCACTTCTCCGTGATCCGCGCCACGCGCAGCAAGGCGGGCGGGCTGCCGGGCGCCGCGCAGGGCCCGCCGCACCTGCCGGGACAGACCACCATCCAGGTGCGCGTGCCCTACCGCGTGGTGGGGCTGGTGGTGGGGCCCAAGGGCGCCACCATCAAGCGCATCCAGCAGCGGACGCACACCTACATCGTGACGCCGGGGCGGGACAAGGAGCCCGTGTTCGCCGTGACGGGCATGCCCGAGAACGTGGACCGGGCGCGCGAGGAGATCGAGGCGCACATCACGCTGCGCACGGGCGCCTTCACGGATGCGGGCCCCGACAGCGACTTCCATGCCAACGGCACCGACGTGTGTCTGGACCTGCTCGGGACGGCCGCCGGCCTCTGGGCCAAGGCCCCCAACCCGGGGCGGCGGCCCCCGGCGCCCACGGCTGGTCTCCGCGGAGACGCGGCCCTGGGCGCGCCGGGGGGCCCCGAGGCCTTCTATGCTGGGGGCCGCGGGGGGCCTCCAGTGCCCGAGGCGGGCCCCGCCAGCCCCTACGGCGGCGCCGGCGGCGCTGGCGGCGGAGGCGGCGGAGGCGGCGGCGGCGGCGGCTCGGGCAACGGGGGCTTCTCCTTCGGCGGCGACGGCCCGGGGGCCCCCGCGGGGCCGCCCGCCCCCGAGGACTGTGACTTCGGCTTCGACTTCCTGGCGCTGGACCTGACCGTGCCCGCCGCGGCCACCATCTGGGCCCCCTTCGAGCGGGCCGCGCCGCTGCCCAACTTCAGCGGCTGCTCGGCCGTCAACGGGGCCCCCGCGCCCCCCGCGCCGGGCGCCCGGCGCAGCAGCGGGACCGGCTCGCCGCGCCACTCGCCCACGCTGCCCGAGCCCGCGGCCCTGGGCCTGGAGCTCCCGCTGGCCCGCCGCGGCGGCGCCGCGGACCCGGTGGGCGCCCTGGCCTGGCGGCCGGCGCCGGGCTCGCTGCCGGCCTTCCCCGCCGCCACCTCGTTGCCCGGCGGCGCCGCCGCGGCCGCGGCGTGTCCCCCCCTGGACTCCAGCCCCTCCGAGGGCGGCCGCAAGCCCCCGGCCGCCCCCGCCCCGGCCCTGGCGCGCGAGTGCGTGGTGTGCGCCGAGGGCGAGGTGATGGCCGCGCTGGTGCCCTGCGGCCACAACCTCTTCTGCATGGACTGCGCCGTCCGCATCTGCGGCAAGAGCGAGCCCGAGTGCCCCGCCTGCCGCACGCCCGCCACCCAGGCCATTCATATCTTTTCCTAGCGGCCCGGGGCAGGGGTGGGGGGCGGCGGGCGCGGGGGGGCGGCGCGGCCAGCGATCGATCGCAGACGAGCTTTAACTCGGTCCCAGGCGTGGAGACGGCCGCCCGACGGCACCACGGTTCTTAACCAATAAACAGTATTGAGTCGACAGGTTGAAATAAACCAGAGAGAAAAGGTCTGCCTGCACTTTCTAAAGACTCCCCGGCCCCCAGGGTGATCTTTTTACGAAGATAAAAAATATATATATATACACACACACACACACACACACACACACACACACACACGATTTTTACAACCCCCGGTTGTCCTTTGGGACTTGGCGGATTTCAGACAGGACCTGCTGGCCTGGGAGGCGGCCTCGGCCTCTGCAGAGGCCCCTAGGAGGACAATGCGACGTTTTTACTCCCTGTGGGGGGCTCACCAGTTACCCTTTTGTACGTCAGCGGGGGGACAGGCTGGAAGGGTGGGGGGGGGGGGTGGGGAGGGTCCCAACCAGAAATTTCTAACTTTGTGTTTTTAATTATTAATACCCTTCTGCTGTGGTTTCTGTTGTCAGTTTTTAAATTTTTTTAAATTGTGTTTTTTTTAAAACTTTTACTTTTTACCTCTTGTGTATATGTAGGGAATTTATAGGGAAATATGTACTTTATGGAATAAATTTTAAGAACTAAAATATATTTTATTTTAAATAAAGTAACGGACCTTTCATCTTACACAGCTAAATTACTGATTATATATTTGCTGAGCTGACTTAAGGGTTCAGAAAATTGTATCAAGAGTTTTATTTTTTGACTTTAAAGCCTTCTTAATAAAGCCCTTTTGCTACCTGTGAGCCCTTGGCGTGGTGTGGGGCAGGTGGGCGTGGGAGGGAGGGTTGGGGGAGGGGGTGCTCAGATCCGGCCCCTTCACCCCCTAATCTTCCAGATAAAGGCATCTGGACTCAGGATACCCCATGTCCAAGCCACGCTCTTCCAGAAGCCGGGCCCCGTGTCTGCTTCCAGACGGGAGCATTGGGTCTGCGGAGAAGGTGGTCCAGCCAGGTCCCCCTTTCCTGAGGTTCAGGGCCCCCACGTTCCAGGGGACAGCTGACCATGGGACCAGCTTTGGCTGCTGTGGAGGGAGGGGTGCCAGGCTCTGGGGGGGGGGTCTCCCAGCCCATTTTGCAGGAGAGACAGGTTGGGAGCCCCACTCGCAGCATGGGTTCTAACACCTCCCAGCCCCAAAGGATGTCTGAGTTGTAGCCGCACATGCCATCCCTCACCCTCCAGGTCTAGTGGGGAGCAAGGGGGCCACTAGATGACTGACTTTGGCCCGGAGTCGGGACTGTGGGACCATGGGTTGGACCGTCTGCAGTCAGCGGGTGCCACCAGACTTCCCAAGGAGAGGAAGAATGCTCGGGAGTGAGTGGAGGGTGGGGTAGGAGGCATGGGACACGGTGACAGGGAGGGCCCAAGACTGCTCTGGAGACAAGCTTGGGAGCCAGGGGCCCACGGGCTGCTGGCTTGAGTGGGCAGTGAGGAGGGGCCTGCAGAACAGAGCCTGCTAGGAAAGCCAGGAAGGCATGGTGGAGCCACCTGGAGGGCTTCCAGGAGGAGGCGGGGGGGCTCCCGAAGACAGGTGGGGCAACAGGAGGGGCAGATGGATGGGGAACCCCGTGGGCAGGTCCCCAGGGAGTGGTGGCCGCGTCAGCCCCTCCAGCTGACCAGCGGCACCTGGGGCTGCAGGGCCCGGGGTGGGTCTCGAACAGCCACACACACGTGGGGCTCCGGTTCACTCTGCCTGGAGTTTCCCCCACGTGTGAAACGGGTTCTCCACGCTCTCGGCTCTGGTGAGGATCGCGGCTGAACTGGTTGAGTCATGGCCCCGGAACCTGTGAATGGACCGTATTTGGATAAAGGATCTTTGCAGATATAACTGAGGCTCCCCCTGAATTAAGGCGGACCCCAAGTCTCATGACGAGCATCCTTATAAAGGACATGCATACAGGGGCCCCTGGTCGGTAAGCGCCCGACTCCTGATCTCAGCTCAGGTCATGGTCTCACGGTTGGTGAGTTCGAGCCCCGCATCGCATCGGGCTCTGCGCTGACAGTGCAGAGCCTGCTTGGGATTCTGTCTCTCCCTCTCTCTCTCTGTCTCTCTGTCTCTCTCAAAATAAATAACGTTTAAAAAAAAAGACACACGCACAGAGGGGGGATTTGAGACCTGGCCCCACAGAGAGAAGCCATGTGAAGTTGAGCCAGGGACGCCTGGGGCCCCAGAGGCTGGAAGAGGCACAGAGGACCTTCCCTAGAGCCTCTGGAAGGAGCCAGCCGTGAGGAGCAAATGCCTCTCACTCGCTTTGTGGCAATGTTACAGCAGCCACGGGAAACAGTACGGGGGGGGTGGGCGACACGTGACGTGGGGTCTGGCCCTCAGTTCAGCGGTGGGGTTGAACACGGCTGCAGTGGCCCCAGGCGACCTGGGGTGAAGTCAGGCCGTGGCCATCCCGCCGGAGGCTATGGGGGCAGTGGGAGGTGAGAGTGTGGAGACCAGTCCCCCTGGCATTTTGGACACGAGAAGAAAGCAGCCCCTCGAGGGGCTGAGGGGTCAAGGGAAAGACGGGACATCGAGGGGGTCGAAAGTAAGTCCTTGGAAAGGGGGTGGGGGCTGGAGCCCAAGCAAGGGGTTTCTGAAAGATGTAATAGGGGCGGGCCTGATCTGAGCTCTTGCTGTCCTAGAACTTACCAGAAATGTCTGAGGGATGTGCTCGCTCTCTACTGCGGGGATGTGGATGCCAGAGCTCCTGGGGCTCCCGGGGAAAGCTGAGACCCCAGGTGGATTCTTGAGCTTGCCATTTGAGGCCCTGGATCCAGCTGTGCCTGAAGGCGGTCCATCCCGACCTCTTAGTTATGAGTGCCAGTAAGCTCTCCTGCTTTGCTTGAGCCATTGTGAGCTGGAGTGACTCAAACTCATCACCACCTACAGGGGCTATATTCCTGGCCAGAGGGCTGGGGAGCGTTTCCCGGGGTCAGGGATGCTCAGCAAAAGGTCAGCTTCTTCACATCCAGGCACACTGTGGGAAGCCAAAGACTGAGACAAGTCTTCGTCGCCCTCTGGGTTCGCGGGCTCAGCACATCAATGTGACTCTCACCCAGTATCTGCTGAGAAGGCCTCCATTCCGTGTCTCATCAGATTTCAGGGAGATGTTGAAGTGTAACCCCATGGTTCTCCCATCTGCAAAGTGGGTTTGCTGCGGGAACAATAAGTCACCTGCATGACCACGTGTTCCCTTGAGAGTTCCCTGGGACAGAAGGGATAGGTCACCTCATGCCCACCAGTGTAGGGAAAGAATCTCTAAAGACAGACGGACCACCTTCCTGCTTCATGACCCTGGGCATGTCATCTCCCTGACCTCAGTTTTCTTATCTGTAAAATGGGGGCTTAATCAGGGCTTAATCACCTGTAGGTATGTTACATGCTGGCTTGTAGTAGTTCCTGCCCTCCATCTGTGCCCTCGGAGAACACATTCTGGAGGGGATCAATGCAGACACAACCCCTCTGGGGCCGGGAAAACTCCAACACACCAAACAGAAGAATAAACAATGCCCGGAACCTAGAAGGTGCTTAGTATTTGTTGGATGGATGGATAGATGGATGGATGGATAGATGGATGGATGAGTAAATAGACAGGTGGAGGGTGAATGAATGAATGGATGGATGGATGATGGGATAGTGAGTGGAGGGATGGTGGGTGGGTAAGTCAGAACTTCAGAAGAAGAGAGATGAATTCTGCCCCAGGAATAAGGGGAAGGCTAGATAGAGGGGTTGATTGGTCATGGGGAGACAGTGTGGCAAAGGCTTGGAGGTGATGCGATCACAGGGCACGTTCAGGGGACAAAGAGTAGTCAGAGGGACGGGTTACAACACTGGGAGGCAAGGTTGAAATGCTTAACTGGAACATGGCCTTGGGACTCCTTTAGTCTCATGCATCCCGGTCAGGCCTTCCACGGCAGTCCCCATTTTTGTCTCCCTCACCCCTGGACCTTAGCCTTTACAAGGAGAAAGTCACACCAGCCTATGCTGGAATTCAGTGGCCAATAGAATTTAAATATAAACGTGGGGGCGCCTGGGTGGTTCAGTCGGTTGAACATCCGACTTAGGCTCGGGTCATGGTGTCACGGCTCCTGAGTTCAAGCCCTGCCATCAGGTTCTCTGTTGTCAGCATAGAGTCCCCCCTCCCCCCCCCCCCGCCTCTCCCTAGCTTGCACTCTGTCTTACAAATAAATATTAAAATTTTTTAAATAAATGTAAACGTAAACAGCCACATATGGCTGATGGCTCCTATACCGAACAGGATCACTCTAGAACCTTCCAGTCCAGCATTGTCCAACAGAACTTTCTGCGATGATGGGAATGTTCTAGATCTGAGCTCTCCATTACAAGAGCCGCCAGCCGGCCACACTGAGTGACTGAGCATCTGAAAGGTGACTTGTGCCATTAAGAAATGGAACTTTTAATTTTGCATTAATTAAATTTAAATGGCCACCAACAAGGAAGCATCGGGGAAGGTACTATGCTATGCAGACTTCGAAATACTTTTCAACAAGGGAAGCAGGAGGGAAGGCCAGAGTGCCTAGAAACTGGGATAAGTGTGTGTGGAGGCCCCAAAACAACAAGGGTCACAGAAGAGGTGGCATGTCACCTACATGGCAGAGGGGACTGTGCAGGAGGCAGCAAGCCCAGGCCCCTGAGGCGGAGGTGACCCTGGGTGCCTGGGGCGCCCAGCGTCCTCACAAGAGGGAGGCCTCACGAGAGGCCGCGTTGCTGGCCGTGGGGATGGGGAGGGCCCGCGGGCCCAGGATGTGGTGCCTCTGGAAGCCGGAAAAGTGGGGGACACAGGACTTCTTGGGGCCCCCGGGGAACCAACCCTGCCCTCGCCTGGGTGTTAGGACCTGTGAGCCCAGCGCTGTTGGAGAACCAGCGTGAGTGGTTTAAGCGGGCAGGTTTGGGGGGGATTTGTGCGGCTGCGGTAAAGTTACCCCAAACCCTTGCAAACACAGCTGACCCTGTGGCCTGCACAACGAAAATACAAAATGAGCCCAGACACCGTGTGGTCTGGGAAGGTAAGGATGTGTTCAAACAGCCCACAAGGATGGGGGTGTGTCCAAGGGACACAGGAGCCACCGCAGGAAAAGAGCTCCCGGTGACCAGAGCTGGAGCGATCACTCTGGAAGATACAGGACGCCCAGTTAACCTGAATCATTTCATTTTAATATTTCAGATTTTGCGCTGGTTACTGACCTGGAATTCAGATTGAACAGGATGTTGTGTGTTTGGATTTGCTGTATTTGGCAAGGGGCGGGGGGGGGGGGATAGAGAGACAGAAAGGCATCGATTTACAAAGGCGTGTGCCCGGGAACTCCGTCTTGGGGCTCCTAAATTCTGCCTGGCAGGTAAAGGTGGGGCCAAGCCAGCAGGACACGGGTGGGGGTGGTTAATATGGACCAGAACTAAGCTCACAGGTCATTGATATACCTTGAGGCCTGTTTCTCGCCATAGCCCGGAGCGGGTGTGCTCTGGGGCAGAACCGGGGTGAAGCCGAAAGCCCCCAAGCACCTGTGCCCCCACGGGCCCCCTGCGCTATCCTCAGGACAGGCCCCACCCACAACCGGACTGGGCCAGAGCAGCCCGTGCTCTGTCGCCACCGTGCGGCCCGAACGGCACATGACGCCTCAACGGCCGCGGGGACCGGCGTTGGGCTTGAATTGGTAAAGTGGAGACTAGGGTCTCTTCGCCCCCGGGGTTGTGGGCTCCCTCAGGCCACAAACGGACCCACCTTTTCCACCTTTCACCACTGACCCGTCCCTGGGCCAGCAGCTCAGCCCTGGCACACAGGGGGCACTCCCTAAATGTTTGTTGATTGAGTAAATGACAGGACCCCAAAGAACTGAGTTTTTCCTTTACTCACACCAGATCTGGCCTTGGCCAAGGGTGACACAGGACAACTTGAACACCCCTCTCCATGAGAATTTTGCCACTGTCCCCAGTAGCAGAAAGGACTCCAGCTCATTGGCTTTTTCTTAAACGTTTATTTTTGAGAGAGAGCGAGCACGCGGGGAAGGGCAGACAGAGGGAGACCCAAAATCCCAAGCAGGCTCCAGGCTCGGAGCTCCAAGCTGTCAGCACAGAGCCCGACGCGGGGCTCGAACCCACAAACTGTGAGATCATGACCTGGGCCGAAGTCAGATGTTTAAACGACTGAGCCGCGCAGGCGCCCCACGAGACGAAGAGGCAGAACGAGGTCCCATGGTGAAGGACACAGGGGCCGGGTCCCAGGACAAGTTCTGAAAGCCAAGCAATAAATGTCGTCTGACTGTAAAAATACATCTGATTACTCTCCCATCTGCAGAGAGAGGTTGAGATTTGCCGGTGGAGAAAATCTGACCTATTTACATGTATCAATTGGGAGCTGAAAACCATTTTCAACCACTTCAGGCAGGAGATGACGGCCGATGTCAATCCTAATCATGGAACCTCGAACACAGTTTTGGTTCCGAACACGTGTTGGAAATCGTCTTGGGGATACACCCAGGGGTGGGCTTCCTGGGCCATACGGTAACCCTGTGTTTAACTTATGGAGGAACCAGCAGCGGGGTTTTTGTGATTGAAGCCTTTACTGAGGCCACTGCAGAGTCACCTGCGGTTGTGAGAAATGCCGCTGAGAAACTCCCTTGTGCACTTGGCCCGGTTCTCCCTGATGGTCACATTTTACAAATCGATAGTCAGTATCTCCACCCGGATATTGTCGTTGATACAATCACCTCCCTTATTTCAATTCACTTGTTTACATTCTACTCGCACTCACCTGTGTGGTATGGCATCGCCCACAAGTTCACCAGCTGGGGAAATCCGTGCGTCCACCCCGCAAGTGTCCCCCCCCCCCATCCGTAACCCTGGCAACCACTCATCTGTCCCCCATTCCTAAGATGTTGTCACTTCATAAACGTTGTATCAGGAGGCTCTTGTTCTCCGTGACCTGTCTGCGATGGTATGTTCTCACTCGCAGGCTCTCGGGAGTCACCAGGATTTTAAAACTTCCCCGTTTGGCAGGGGGACAGGTGGACATGCCTCCAGCCACACTTTTCTCCCAGCAGTTACATACCGAGGTCACCCGCGTGCCTCAGTTTCCTCGTCTGGTAAGTGGGGGAGAGAACCCCCGACCCCAAGCCGAGTTACGTGGATTAGAGCAAGCGGGGCACGCGAGGCCGGCGTCCGGGACCTGGCCCCTGCGAAGCTTTATGACGTCACACGCGGTTGCCACAGCAGCAGCCAATCACATCTGCCCGGCTGCGCGGGGGGGGGGGGGGGGGCCGGCCCCGCCCCGCCTGCTGCTGATTGGAGGAGGCGTCGCATCGCGCGCTCCCACAGACCAATGGGAACGTGGTCCAGAGGCAGGGCGCGGGGGAAGCCAAGTTCCCTGCATCCTTCGGAGCATCCATTCTCTCGGTGGCTTCCTCTTAACACAATAAGAAAGAAAGAAAGGCCCGGCCTGGCACGCATTCGCTGCCTCTTCCTGAAGCTCCGACCCTTGCAAGCGCCCACCAAAGGGAGGCTAATGATTTTATTTCTTGAGGTGCCCTGTTACCCTGTCTGAAGAAGACTCCAGAAACTCGCAGCGTGGGAGCCTGGGGTGGGGGGGCTCCCTGCCCCTCCTGCAGTTCGCACCCTCCGGCTGAGAGCTGGTCTGGGAGGTCACCCAGATACTGGGTGGTGTGGGCCGGCTGCTCGCTGAGCCGGCGCCGCTGTGGGGCCGCAGACGGGCGCGGGCAGGCACTGAGGGCAGGGCACTGTGCAAGACGGGCAGCTACATGCTGAGGGTGCTGGGTCCCGGGCTGGGTCCAATGCGTGTTTCGCTACCGCCGAGTGATAGCAAATCGGCACAAAGCCGAGTGACCTGAAGCAGCGAAATACACTTGTCTTTTTCCTTCATCATTTCTGGAGTTCGGGAAGTGGGAAGGGGTCCAGATGCGTGGTTCTGGCTCGGGGTCTCTCACGAGGTTCTGGTCACAGGCGGGCTGGGGCTGCCTGGTCCGAGGGGCTCAGCTGGGGCCCGAGGACCCGCTCCCAGGCGGCCAGCCGGGGCTGCTGGTGGGAGGCTCGGGCCTCTGCACGGCGCTGTCTGAGCACCATCAGGTCACAGGGGTGAGGACGCGGAGCCAGCGACCCCAGAGAGCGCCAGGCAGACACCTGTATCTTTTGTGACCCAAGGGTGTGGATAGCAAGACCCTGGGGCTGCTGAGTGCCGGCGAGGAGGCCACCCCCAGAAGACCGTCTGTTGACCGGAGACACACCAGGGCGAAGCAACACGACCGGGGAAGGTCGGCATCCCTTCCGCTCCTCGCGGACCCTCTCGCTGCTTCCAGGTGATCCGGCTGGGGGCGGGGCAGCCATGTAGCCCAGGCCTGGCCAGTAGGCTTCAACCTGGGACTTCTGCCTGCATTGATGGGAGAGTCTGGCTGACACATTTCCCCCACTTGGCCTCAGAGCCTGCTAACGAGCGAAGTCAACACAGAAGTTCGTAGCACAAGAGACGGAGAAAGGGAGAGAGAGGCAGAAGGGGTCCTTGGCCTGCGTCCGACTCCCCACCATTTCGGCACCGGAAGCCAGTCCTTTGTGTGAGGAGGGGTTTCTGTTCATGTGTAACACGAAGCCACCCACAGGTGAATGGCACAATCACAATGTGCCCACCACGCACGGCACGTCCCTCGGCCGCGAGCAGGAGCGAGGCGCCCACCCCCGCTGCCCCGTGGACGGACCCCGAACACACGACGCTCAGGGAGGGAACCCGACACGAGAGGCCACGCGGGGTGTGAGTCCGCGTGTGTGAAACGTCCGGAACGGGCTCATCCATGGACGGGAAGGGGGCTCGTGAGGGGGAGGTGACTGCTAATGGGGGTGGAGTTTCCTCTTGTGCTCATGGAATGTTCTGGAACTAGATGGAAGTGGTGGTTGCATAACATTATGAATGCACTCAACGCCACTGAGTTGTACACTTTAAGTTTATTATTTATTTTATTTTAAGAGAGAGAAACAGAATCCCAAGCAGGCTCCCCACTGTCAGCACAAAGCCCGGCCACATGGGGCTTGATGTCAAGAACCACGAGATCACGACCTGAGCTGAAGTCTAGAGTCAGACACTTAGCCGACTGAGCCACGCGGGTGGCCCTGAGTTATGCACTTTAAAGTGGTTAACGGGGTGGGGAAAAAATACAAAAAATAAAATAAAATAAATAAAATGGTTAACGCTGCGGCGCCTGGGTGGGTCAGTTGGTTGAGCGCCCGACTTCAGCTCAGGCCATGATCTCACGGTGTGAGGGTTCGAGCCCCGCGTCGGACTCTGGGCTGACGGCTCCGAGCCTGGAGCCTGCTTCCGATTCTGTGTCTCCCTCTCTCTCAGCCCCTCCCCTGCTCACACACACACTCTCTCTCAAAAATAAACATGAAAAAATTTTTAAAAATGGTTAATTGCATGTTATGTAAATTTCATGTCCATGCTACTACCAAAAGGGCAAAAACCGCAGGATGTTCATATCCAGTGTTTTCTGTCTCCCTTCTGCCAGTTCCTCTCCCACCCACAGCCCCTTCCTCCCAGGTTCTCCCAGGGCTCTTCAGCTCCCGCCCCTCTTGTACACGAGAGTTTCTCCTCCCACGTCAGGCCACACCAAGGCATGCGGCCTCCCGACCTCCCTCGGCCCGAACAGCCAGCTTTCCCTCGTCCCTCCCTTGCACTGGCAGCGGGCGGGAGGCGGGCCTTCACACGCAGGCGCAGAAATGCATCCAGGCACATGGTTGAGGGAAAAGGCAAGGGCACATTGATGGTTTCCTTCTTCGCTGGGGAAACCCGAGTGCCGGTGCCCCCGCGACCTCCCCAGGAAGGCGGCCGCTCTGCCAGTTTGCAACTTGTCACAAGTAGATGGCATCCACGTTACACCTTTGGAATCGACAGTAAGTGGCTCGGCAGGGACAGCTTGCAGGGTGCCCGGGGGCCGCTCTGGTCCCAGGGGCGCCCGCAGCGCAGGGGGGTCCTGAGCGGGGCTGCGATCTGCCTGGGAGGCACCCCCCAACCCCCTGTCCTCTCTCCTGACGGACATGACATGACGTGGGCGCCAGCCGAGGGACAGTGACAGCGATGGCGGTGGGCAGGGTGCTGCATGGGCACCGGAAGCCACCCCTCCCCCACAATGTTGCTTTTCATCTTCACTGTTTGCTTCCCCGATTCCAATAAAATTAAGCATCAGGCCCGTGAATACTTCAGTTTCTCTAAAGCAGGGTCTCTCCCGGGCACTGGGGACTTAGGGGCATCCGGGTACCTGGGGACGGAGCAGCACCCTGGCCCCACCCCCTTGATGCAGGATCGCCCCCACCCATCCCCCTCCCACGTGACAGCCGCCGACCCCACACCTCCCCTGGGGGCAGGACCGCCCCCACCAAGGACTCTCTAAAGGCTGAGGGCATTTTAAAAAACAAAAGTATATGGGGCGCCTGGGTGGCTCAGTGGGTTAAGTGTCTGACTTCGGCTCAGGTCATGACCTCACGGTTTGTGGGTTCGAGCCCCACGTGGGGCTCCGTGCTGACAGCTCGGAGCCTGCTTCGGATTTTGTGTCCCCCTCTCTCTCTGCCCCTGCCCTGCTCACACTCTCTCAAAAATAAATAAAAACTTTAAAAAAACAAAAAAAGTCTCCCAGCAGTCGGCGTCAGGGAGCAGCCGGCCTCCCCAAGCCTCCAGTCTCAAAATCTCAGCCGTCCCTGGGCTGTTTGTTGGCCGGCCGGTCCTTTCTGGAATTCGTGTCTCTGTGAGAATAGGCTGCATGTAGCTCTCAGTCGTCGGCCAGCCCTGGGAGCACATGTCCCCTGGCTGTCACAAGACGCCTTCCCTGCAGAGCAGGGGTCACCGACTTCCCTGCCCGGCCACTGAGCAAAGGTCACACGCTTTCAGCTCTCGGGTCATGGCACAGCCGCTCTGGTGTGAGTTTCTGTGTTGGCGGAGATCTGTGCCAGGAAGAGGGGTGAGCTCAGGGCAGGCTGGTCTAAATGTCCCCTCCACTTACAGGCCACGAGGCATCTAACGCCACCAGAGAGGCGGACGGCAGGCTAGGGAGTCAACTTTTCTTTAATGAAAAAAAGGACAAAGCCGCACAAAAGTCTGGGTTGAACAGTCATGACACAAAGCGAGCCCCCCGCCCCCCCCACCGCCATGCTGTCCCCATGGACACCCCTCTGGGGAACTAGAGCCTGAACGGAGCCGGGGCCCCGGCATTAGACGCTCTGCAGCATGTGAAGAGCGTGGAGAAGGCGCTGCTGGGTGGCCGGGGCGCAGCTGGGGCTCCGCAGGGCGCCCAGGGTGTGCGTGGTGCTGCGCTGGCCGCGTTCCCGGACCGTGAGCCGCAGCTCCTGGCCCTGGCCGCTCAGGACCAGGTGAGCCTGGTCTCCGAGGCAGCTCACCTGCCAAGGGGAGAGGAGCGAGGTCAGGAGAGAGGGCCCCCCGGGCCTACCCCCTGCCCTGGCATGAACAGAGCAGGTGGAAGGAGGCTGAGAGCCGCCTGCCTGGGTCTCAGCGGCCGACCCCCACCCCCCCCTCCAGGAGCTCAGGGAGCAAGCCCGGGGGTCCTACTGCACCGACGGGACAACAAGACTCAGACGGGGACTCCCCTTCCCACGGCCACCCAGTGAGACCCCTGCTCTTAAGCCTGTGACCCGGGTGAACTGGCCTCCCCAGCTGCGGCCCCGCCTGGGTCAGTGCGAACGTGCTAGCCCCACTCTATCTGAACAGGCGGGGAGGGGTTCCTGGAAAATAAAATCATAATTTTTACAAATAACAAGGAAAGCAGGGGTGCATGGGGGGCTCAGTCGGTTGAGCGTCCGACTTCGGCTCAGGTCACGATCTCGCGGTTCGCGGGTTCGAGCCCCGCGTCGGGCTCTGTGCGGACAGCTCGGAGCCTGGAGCTGCTTCAGATTCTGTGTCTCCCTCTCTCTCTCTGCCCCTCCCCTGCTCATGCTCTGTCCGTCAAAAATATAATAAAACCTTAAAAAATTTTTAAAAATAATAACAACGAAAGCCCTGCCCGGGCCGTCGGACTGGGGGCTGGCTAGGATGTGTCAGACTGACGTCACCATGACCGCTCGGGAAAGCCTCAATCTAGAAATGACTTTCCGGGGAGATGACATTCTGGCAGCTGCGAACGCCACCCGTGGAGATGATCCCGAATCACGCTGCCCCGGCACGGACACACGTTTTCGGTTTCGCGGTGTTTGCACTTAGAGGTCAACATGCCCCGCTGCCCCTGGCCGCGCCCCCAACAGTCCCTGACGGCCCAGGGGCCTGGGGCTGCCCCGCGGAGGCCACTGAGGACGAGGGCCACCCTGTGCACTCACCTGCAGTGTCCCGTCGCTGAAAAGCAGGAGCAAAGCCCGGTCCGACACGAGGAAGCGCAGCAGGCAGTGGCCGGGGGCCGCCGGGGGGGTGGGCACGGGCCGGCCCTCCTCCTGCGGACAGACCCAGCCTTGCGGGCCTCGGGCTGGCCATGTCCCCAGCGGCCCGGCCCCGCCCCGTCCGGCCCTTACCTCCCGCGGCCGCTGCTGCATGTATCGGGCCAAGAGCCGGAGGACGGCCAGCTTGGCGCCCAGCGGGCTGGGCGCGTCCCTCGGGGCGAATGTGTCCAGCTTCCCCCGCGCGGACGTGTAGCAGACCCGGCTGGAGAGGGGGTACAGGGCGGTGCTGGCTGCCACAGCCTCGATCCTGGGCACCTGAGGCCCGAGGACACCTTCCCACCAGCCACACCCCCTGGGATGGGGATCTGGAGACCAGCTCCTCACGGCCCCTCTAGCCACACCTGCAGCCCTGGCCACTCGCCGGAGCCGTGGACCCAGCACGTCCCTACTGAGATCCTGACCCGCCCCCAAACCCACCCCTCTGCCATCTTCCCATCCTGCCTCAGGGCTGCTCCCGCCTTCCTGCCCTCCCCTCCCACCCCCCACCCCGCCACGGCCTGTCCCTACCTGACCAGACCAGTCCAACTGTCTCCCTGCTGAGTCTCTATGTCACTCCTGCCGTGAAGGTCATGTCAAACGTGACCTGTTCCAACCACGGCTTGAAGGTCACTGACTTCACAGCCTCCCTGTCCCCCCATCTCACTTTTCCTCAAACCCACTGCGCTGGGACCCATGTCAGGAGCTTTGCACATGCTGTTCCCCGTGCCTCAGATGCTGTTCCTGACAGGCTCCTTCCCATCTCTCAGGTCTCGCCTGAATGTCACTTCTTCAGAAAGCCCCTCCACAACCAGGTTGTGGAAGGTCACCTCCACCCCCACCCCCTGCAAAGTGGTCAGGCAGGAAGGGCTTACAGATGCGCAGAGCAGGCCCTATTTTAATAAATACTTGCAGAATGAATAAGGAAAGGTGGGGGGGGCACAGGAGCCCCAAAACTTACTCCCCCGGGGGGCGCAGGGCCATGTGCGTGCCGTCCCGAAACAGGACACCGCTGCCCCCATCCGACAGCTGATAGCCGAAGCCGTACTTGCTGGAATAATCCACCCACGTGGGGGCCCAGAGGACCGGCTGCTGCCCTCCCGGAGGGTCCTGTGGGGCTGGGTGCAAAGAAGGGAGCTGAGCAAGGGGGTCTCAGTGGGGCCTGGTGGGAGGGCGGGGGGGGCGCGGGACGCGTAGAGGAAAGTGCAGAGCGGGGGGAGGACGGGGCTGGGGCACACGGACACTACAGGCTTTCCTTTATTTCATTAAAAAAAAAAAAATTGTGGGGACGCCTGGGTGGCGCAGTCGGTTAGGCGTCCGACTTCAGCCAGGTCACGATCTCGCGGTCCGTGAGTTCGAGCCCCGCGTCAGGCTCTGGGCTGATGGCTCGGAGCCTGGAGCCTGTTTCCGATTCTGTGTCTCCCTCTCTCTCTGCCCCTCCCCCGTTCATGCTCTGTCTCTCTCTGTCCCAAAAATAAATAAACGTTGGAAAAAAAAATTAAAAAAAAAAATTGTGTTAAACACAAACTGCTCAGTGGCTTATGGAATCCCGGATGGGATCCTGGGAGAAAAAAGGCATTAGTGAGAACACGGGAAATCCAGCGGCCCCGGGAAGCTGGCTGAGCCGCACTGGGCGCTCTCCGGGCTGCCTTGGCTGAAAATCTCAAATCATCTTCCACTGTTTACTGAAGACATTTGGACACGAGTTGGCTCCACCGATGGAAGAGCCTTAAAGTCTAGGGTCCTTCTGTGCTACAGCCGTGAGGAGGAGGGCGAGGAAGAGGGCGTGAGACCGAAGACTAAGCAGAACCCACCGGATCCTACGGGAAAGAAAAAGCTCCGAGGACAGTGACCAAGGAGGGGCAGGACGCGGTGGGTGCTGGTGGGGGTCGAGGTGGGGAGTGCATGGGGTGGGCATCACTGTGCTCTGAAGCCTCTCTCAGCTCGGTCCCCGCAGCAGAGCCCCAGAAATACCGGCAGGACCCTGGACAGAACAAGGCGCTTGTCTTTGGATGTGAAGAGGCAGGTGGCCCGGGTGAGTCCGCTGGGCTCCTACCTGGGAGGCTGGGATCCAGGCAGAGCAGCAAGTTCCTGATGGCCGCCTCTACCTCCTGCCTCCGGCTCCCCTTGGGCCCTGGGGAGACAGATCTATGTGGGGGGGCGTGGAGGGAGGACAGGCCTGGCCCCCCACCACGAGGGGCCCCTCCCACCAGCCCCGCCCCCAACTCTCAAATCTGGATAAACCTTATTTTGAACCCAGAATGATTCTGAACATCGTTCCCATTTTACAGGTGGGAAAGGTGAGGCCAAGAGAGGGGCGGTGACCCTGGCAAGGGCCAGTCACCGCCCCCCACCTCTCTACCCTCACTCCCCACCAGCAGCCCCCGCCTAGGATGGAGTGACTGCTCACCGGCTGGGTCACTCCGGAGGGTCCCGTGGGTGAGCAGGTAGACGGGGACTGCGGAGCGGGGAGCCTCTGTGTCCAACAGGGAGGCCTGGGGAGGAAGCAGCAGGGGTGAGGGGAGGCCCTGGGCCCCCAGGAGGGCCCTGAGGTGGGGGAGGGGCTCCAGCCTCCTGGCTCTGAAGCCCCTGCCCCCGTAAGAAGGCGTCCCACGCGCCTCCAAGTGCGCGCTGCCCCGAGCCCTCACCTCACCGCCCCACTCCGTGGAGTCAGGATCTGAACCACCTCCTCCTGAATCCGAGGCCTCGTTAGGAGGGCAGGGGCCTGGAGGAGCGCAAGGAGCTTGGGGGGGCACAGCCCGGCCCCCCGTGCAGCAGGGGGGTATCCGCCACCCACATCCGCCTCTGCCACGGATGGGAAGGTGCGGAGGAGTGGAAAGGACCCACGGCCAGGCGGGGGTGGGTGCAGGCGGCCGGGAGCAGGGGAGGCGGGCGGGTGCAGTACTCACAGGGGGGCCGGCACTGGGCCAGCAGCAGCTGGCCCACCTTCCGGACGAGCCTGCGCAGAGGCTGGGGCATGGTAAAGATGGGTGGGCTGTGGCAGGAGCGGGCCGGCAGCCGGTCCGGGGTGAAGCCCTTCGGAGGCGGGCACCGGGGGTCAGCACCGGGCGCGGGCTGCCCGGCCCCCGGGCCTCGGCACCCCCGCTGGACCCCACGCACCTGTGTGAAGAAGTCATCCCGCAACAGGCGGTCCAGGCTGGGCCGCTCCGCGGGGTCGGGCGCCAGCAGGCGGGCGATGAGGCGGCGCGCGTTGGGGGACAGGTGGGCAGGCTCGGGGTAGCGGCCGGCTCTGATGTTCTGGTACATCTCCGACAGGGGAGCCGCCGTGAAGGGAGGGGCCCCGGTCAGCGCTGTGTACCTGCCCCGGGGGCGGGGGTGGGGGGTAGGGGTGGGAGGGTGGGGCAGGGGCCTGGGTGCCCAGGCTTGGCGTGTCCCTACCCACACCCCCCTGCTCCGGACAGGCTTCGCGTCCGCTTTCCCGCACCCGCCCCACACCCGCTCCCACCTGGCCGGTCCCGTCCACTCGGCTGACGCCAACGTCTGTCTGCACGCCCGCCTGCGCGGGTTCCGCTCCCGGTACCTCACGACCGCGGACCTACCCGCATCTGCCCGCGTGCACCGGCACACGCCCGTCCACACCTCCGTGCCGGCTCGAACCCGTGTTCCCTCCCACGTGCCCTATGCACACCCGCACACTCGCACGGCTCCCACCGGCCCCGCGCCCGCCCACGCCTGTCCACACGTGTCCTAGGCTCGCTCACGCCTGCCTGTCCCCATTCGCCCTCCCCCCTACATACTCACACCTGTCCTCGCCTGCCCCTGCCCTCTTCCCCAGGCCCGGGGCTCCCCGGGACCCACTCACATGATGCAGCCGAGAGCCCAGATGTCTGACTGGCAGGAGTGTCCACTCCTGGAGATGACCTCCGGGGCCAGGAAGTTTGGGGTCCCGCAGAGCACTCTGGGAGGGGATGACGGCGGGCTCGGGAACGCTGGGGCCCGCGTGCCAGACCGGCCCCGCCCGCGCCCTCGCGCCCTCCGTGTACCTGTGGCAGCGGCCCCCCGGCCCCACCCTGGCAGCCAGCCCCAGGTCTCCAATCTTTAGCACCATGTTCTTGTTCAGGAAGAAGTTACCTGCCAGAGGTGGGGGGCAACGGGGTATGAGGGCGGAGGCCACGCTCCCCCGCGCCCCTCCCCCCCGCGCCCCTCCCCCCACTCACTGGGCTTCAGGTCGCGGTGCACAATGCGCCGCTGGTGCAGGTAGCACAGGCCGCTGACCAGGCCCCGCAGGTAGTAGCGCACCTCGGGCTCCGTCAGGGTCTGCCGCGCCTCCAGAACGTGGGCCAGTGACTGCAGGTGACCGCGGGCAGCAGTGGCATGGAGGATGCACAGGTGGCACAGGTGGGCACAGGTGAGCAAAGGTGGGCACAGGAGGGCACAGGTGGGCACGGGAGGGCACAGGTGAGCACGGGAGGGCACAGGTGGGCACGGGTGGGCACGGGCGAGCACAGGCGGGCACGGGCGAGCACAGGCGGGCACGGGTGAGCACAGGAGGGCACGGGTGAGCACAGGTGGGCACGGGTGAGCACAGGAGGGCACAGGTGAGCAAAGGTGTGCACAGGTAGGCACAGGTGAGCACAGGTGGGCACAGGTGAGCACAGGAGGGCACAGGTGAGCAAAGGTGTGCACAGGTGAGCACAGGTAGGCACAGGTGAGCACAGGAGGGCACAGGTGGGCACAGGCGAGCACAGGTGGGCACAGGCGAGCACAGGAGGGGACAGGTGAGCAAAGGTGTGCACAGGTAGGCACAGGTGAGCACAGGTAGGCACAGGTGAGCACAGGAGGGCACAGGTGGGCACAGGTGAGCACAGGAGGCCACAGGTGAGCAAAGGTGTGCACAGGTAGGCACAGGTGAGCACAGGTAGGCACAGGTGAGCACAGGCGAGCACATGTGGGCACAGGCGAGCACAGGAGGGCACAGGCGAGCACAGGTGGGCACAGGTGAGCACAGGAGGGGACAGGTGAGCAAAGGTGTGCACAGGTAGGCACAGGTGAGCACAGGTAGGCACAGGTGAGCACAGGAGGGCACAGGTGAGCACAGGAGGGCACAGGCGAGCACAGGTGGGCACAGGTGAGCACAGGAGGGCACAGGTGAGCAAAGGTGTGCACAGATGGGCACAGGTGAGCACAGGTAGGCACAGGTGAGCACAGGAGGGCACAGGTGGGCACAGGTGAGCACAGGAGGGCACAGGCGAGCACAGGTGGGCACAGGTGAGCACAGGAGGGCACAGGTGAGCACAGGAGGGCACAGGTGGGCACAGGTGAGCACAGGAGGGCACAGGCGAGCACAGGTGAGCACAGGAGGGCACAGGTGAGCAAAGGTGTGCACAGGTGGGCACAGGTGAGCACAGGAGGGCACAGGTGAGCACAGGAGGGCACAGGTGAGCAAAGGTGTGCACAGGTGGGCACAGGTGAGCACAGGAGGGCACAGGATAGACACAGGCGGGCACAGCTGTGCTCAGGGGGGCTGGATCGAGTTAAGGTGGTCCTACATGGCCACAGATGAAGAGATGGGCCAGATGAATAAACGGGCACAAGTGGACACAAGTGAGTCCTGGTGTGCAGAAGTGAGTCACCCGAGCCTAGGTGGGCACTGGTGCATAATGGACGAGCACAGACGCGTCTGGTGCAGACACAGTAGAGACAGGTAAGTACAGAGACACACAGGTGGGCGAGGGGAGCACCACAAACATGGGGGGGCGGGGCGCGGTGCAGGCTCCCTCTCCACCCCCCCCCCCCCCCCCCGGGGCACCTGGCGGCTGCAGTACTCCAGCACCATGTACACGTGGTCGCGGTCAGCAAAGTGTCCGTGGAAGGCTACAATGTTTCGGTGTCGCAGGCGGCTGTGCAGGGCGATCTCACGTTCCACCTGCAGGCGTGGCCCCACCTGACCCCTAGTACTCGGGCCCAGGGGCGTACACCCTCACCCCCAAGGGCAGGAACCTGTCTGGCGCCCCCCTGCGAGCGAAGGTCTGGGCCTACCTTCCCCCGGGTGCGGAGCCGCCCGGCCCCGCCCCCACCACGAGGCACCACCTTGAGGGCAAACACCGCGCTGGTGGACATGTCCATCAGCTTGTAGCAGCGGCTGAAGGCACCCTGCAGCGGAGAGGTGCCCGGCTCAGCGGCCAAGTGTGCGCAGGTGTGCGGACAGGTGACCAGGCCTCTTCACGTGCACAGACACACAGACAACAGGAGACGCACGGACACACAGCTCACACCCTCAGACCCGCACAGGCAACCCCCCGAGCATGCAGGAAAACGCAGGGACGCGTCCCCAGACGTATCCAGATCTGGAAACACCCACCCAGCGGACCACAATATAGCATATGGACACACGCAGACGCGGAAGCACATTCAGACGCGCGCCTGGAGACAACACGACAGAGTTCTTGCAGAGGCACGGAGCCCTGGAACACTCGAGCGCTCACCCACAGCCCCGGACAGACGGCCGACCTACGGGCACCGCACAGGACGCCAAAGAGCGGTTCCCGCCACAGCGCACGCGGTGCAGGGGTTCGCCACAGACGCGGCCGCGCAACCCTCGCAAGCCCAAAGCCAGACCCCAAACTCGCGCGGACACACGACACACGCAGAAGGAAAACCCGGGGACTCGCCGGGGCTCGCGATCGCGCGCGCACACCCCTCCCCGCCCCGCCGGGACCCCCGCGCGGCCCCGGACCCTCGCCGCGCACTCGTGGTGCCGGGCGTGCCGCACCTTGCCGATCAGCTTTCCGCGCCTGTAGACGCGCCCGGAGTTCGGGTCGCGCAGGAAGACGGAGACCGGCGGGCGGCAACTGTGCCGCCGCCGCCGCCGCGGCCCGGGTTCCATCCCGCCGGGAGCCTGGCGGGCGCTCGGCGCGGGCACTGGCGCAGCCTCAGCGGGACCACAGCGCGGCTGCTCCCGGGGCTGCGCGCCGCTGGGGCGCGTCTTATTGGCTGAGGGGGCGGGGAGGGGGCGTGGCCCGACGTTCGGGGCGTGGCCAGGCGCCGGCGGGGGCAGGTGTGCGCGGTGAGCGGGGGTGGGGGGGGGGGGCGCACGGGGACACCGGGCTGGAGGGAGTTTCAGTGATGAGACAGGAGCTCGCGCCGGCGCGACAGCCCTGCGCCAATCCGGTGCGATCAGCCGGCTCGCTGCTGTTCCAAGCCTGCGCCTCCCGCCAGGCTGTGAGGTGTTAACGTGCCCATTGCCCTGAGCGGGAAACTGAGGTCAGAGAGATCGTCTCCTCTCGGAGGCCTTTCCAGGGAGAGGCGACTGGAAGCGAGGGCTTGACGGGGCTCTCGTGGCACTGGGAGCCGTGGCAGGATTCAGAGGAGGAGAAAGAAAACCGTATCTCTGGGGCTGGAGCTGGTTGGAAAGGGAGTGAGGCCTGGGGCAGGGACCCAGGAGGGGCCCCGCTGGGGGTTAGGGGTACCATCTATTCAGGGCGCTAGGCAGCGAGGAGGAACAGAATCTGGGGACCCAAGAGCAGACAAGGGTTTGTGACTCCCGGCACGGGCGGCCAAGGGGAGACAGGTGGAAGGGCTAGTGGGCCGTCTGGGACCCTCCTGGGAACCGGCGGGGACATCTCCGAGCCACACCTCAGACTCAGTTCCAAGCTCTTTCCTTGTGTTCTTTCGTGTACTCTTACGTAAGTCCTGGGACACGGGAACCGGCCCTGTTCCCATTTTACAGGTGAGCACACTGAGGCCTGGGGATGTCGTTGCTTTGCTTACACAGCCAGGAAGGGACAGTCCTGGGTTTGAGTCCAGGCGGCTGCCTCTGGATGCCACAGTACTAATCCCCAAATGTTACATAACACAACGAATGGGGAGGGGTTAGCAGGGCTCCCTGTGGCTGGAATCGGGCCGTGGAATTTTCCAGAGACCAGATTTCGGAATGTGGCCCGGTCACGATGCCAGGGACAGGATACACCTTCTGAGCTGTCACATGTCCACCCGGGGTGTCAAACGGGGATAACGAAGGCACGAGGGACCCTCGGGGGGCCCCAGTGCCTAGGACAGAGTAAGACTCGGGTACTTTTGTGGGGGGACCGGCCTCCGTGCCAGGCCAGGGTTTCGGGCCACCACCGGGGGGCCCGGTGGCTGCATCCAGGGAGCCTAAGTTTCCTGCCGATGGGAACCAAGTGCAGTGTGACAGAAGGTGGGTGGCTGGGGGGCCATGGGCCTGGGCCATCGTGTCGCTGTCACCCTGAAATCTGTTCTGTCTCGGCAGCACACCGCCATCTGGGTGTTAATTCAGGTATTTGTTAAGCGCCTACTTATCAGCCTGCAGAACCCGCCCTGGGCTCTGAATGCCCAAGTCAGACACGCCTGGTCCTCCTAGACTGACCGCCAGGAGATCACCCAGGCTGCACCACGGCAGGGGGGTGGGGGGTCAGGGGGGGCTTCCAGAGGCAAATGCGTGTAAGCCCATCCTTGGGTACAGGCTCTTCTTAGCCCCATATTACAGGTCAGAAAACTGAGACTCAGGAGGGCAGACGCAAGCCAGGATGACTGGTGTCCAGAGCCCTGTCCGCACCCTGCGCCATCCCCCTACGCTCCTGCCCTGGTGGCCCTGGGAGCTCTGAGGGGGCAGGTGGCTGGGCCCTCCGGACCCCCGTCTTCCTGGCTGAGCGTCCACCACGGGGCCCGGGGGGGGGGGGGCGGCGGGGAGGGAACCTCCCATGCTCCGCCTCCCCTCAGCAGCGACCCTCTCCCCTGCCCCTTCGAAACGAAGAGACATTACAATAAAACAAAGCACATGAACGCGTCCTCTGGCATAGGACGGATAAACACAGCACGTCCATCCACACACCGGAGTCTCGTCCAGACTCAGAAAGTTAGGACGTCCTGCCGCCTGCCACCGTGTGGACGGACCCGAGGACACTGCGCAGTGACAGGAGCCGGGCACAGAGGGACGCGTCCCGCGTGACCCCCTAGAGGAGTCCCGTCCACAGAGACAGAGAGTGGATGGCAGGGGGCGGGGAGTCGTGCTTCATGGGGGCAGGGTCTCAGTCTGGGGAGATGGAAGGTTCTGGAGGCGGATGGCGGGGGCGGCTGCGCAACAGTGTGAGTGCGCTCGATGCCACTGCCACTGGAAGGTGGTTGAGACGGTAAGGCCACGCCACGTTCGACCCCCCCCCCCCCCCCCCGCCACGCTCCCACAGAGCGAGGACGGCATCAGGGGCTCACCAACATCCGGTTTTACAGATGCGCGCACGAGGCAGCTCGCCAGGCAGAGGACTGCGGACTGCAGAGGGGTGGCTGCCCCCCCACGCTGACCCCTGCCCAGGCACTGGAGGCTGAGGTGGTCACGGGCGGGCACCTGGCCTGGCCGCCCCCGCCCGGGAGCCACCGCGCTCCGGCCGCAGGCCTGCTTTCCCTCCCGTCTGTTCCCTCGCTGACCTGAGATAACTCCCCGGACTCAGCACATTTCCCCGGAGAAGTGCAGGGACAGCACCGCACAGGGCACCTGCGGTGGGTGGAGGGGGGCCGCGGAGACGGCCCCCAGCGGTGAGGCGCACGAGGGAGGCTCAAGGGACTGGGCACGGGGTGAAACGTGGCACAGTCAGCTCTGCAAGGTGCCCGAGGCGGGGGAGCGTGAGGCTCGGATCCCTTCCCGGCCTTTGAAAGGCCGCGGGCTCCGTGCCTGTCCTGTGAGCACGCACCCCCCCCTCGCAGTCCCCGGGGACGGCCCGACCCGGGCAGCACGCTGTCACCGCACTGGCCCGGACCGTGGGGGAGGCGAGACTCGGCCCCCCCCACCCCAGGACCCGACTTTGTCCTTGCCTCTCCCAGCCTCATGTGCATCGCTGGCTCCTTCTAGAAGCGCCGTCCTCGCTTGTCCTCCCAGACACCCGTCCGCGGGCTTCTTTCCCTGCTTGCTTCCCAATCTTTTCCGGGGTCCTCTGAGGCTTCTCTTCCTCCCCTCGCCGCCTGCAGCTGAGGCCGCTGTACCCTGTCCTCACTCCCTCTCGATGACATTGTCCAGACCAGCAGGACACTGAAGCGGGAGGCTTGTCTCTCCTCCCACATCTCAGTCTGGACTCGGCCAAACACGGAGCCTGAAGCAAGGGTTTGGTGCAGCGGGTTGGTCCGGAGAGCAGGAGTGAGGGGCCGGGGAGGATGGGGCAGGGCGGGCCCTGGTAACCACTGTGGGCCCCTGAGGAACTGGGTAGGACATTCCTCAGGACTATCTGCCCGGGAGGAAGACGAGGGAGCATCAACCCCCTGGCCTCCCTGTTGGCCCAAGACCCCATACCAAGCGCATCCCAACCTCAGGGCCTTTGCATACGCCGTGCTTTGTGCTCATGATGCCCCCCAGTCCTGAGTCTTCTCCCAGCAGCTCCTTCTCCTCTGCTAGCAGCTAGGAGGCCACCTCCACCCCGTGATTCCCTCTGTGGTCCTTCACAACTTGAAATTATGCACGTCCTTGCAGTTCTGCTGGTTCCCGTCCCACCAGATTGGACATGTCACACGAAGACACGGGTCTGTGTCTGACCCTGCCGTGTGCCCCACGGGTGCCGACCTGCCGGGTGGCCCCACGCAAGCGCAGACCCTCTCCAGACTGCCCGGGACCCTGCCTGCGGCGGGCGTGCCCTCAGGGTCCTCAGGGGGCGCTGTCCCTGCAGGGGGACACTTTCCCTGCTGTCCTCTCTCCAGCTGGATGCGGCCTCGACCTCTATTCAGGGACATCGGTTGACTCCGGCTGTGAGCGAGGTGCTGTTTGAGCGTCAGAGCTGGCCAGATTTCTAGAGGCGTAATCCGTATTTTATCTGCCCGGGTCTTTTTTGTTTGTTTTTTTTTTTACCAATTACGAGAAAAATAGCTCATTGTCATGTGGGATCCTGGACGAGATCCTGGAACAGAAAAAGGGAATCAGTTTCAAAAAAGAAAACAACAACAACACATAGAGAACTCCAAATAAAAGGTGGAGTTTGGTCAGTAGTCACGGCAATTACTGATGTCATCAATCGGTGATAGCAACACTCCAATATCGGTGTCTGAGTTGCGACAAGAGTGCTTGTCTCCTAGGGTTTCTGTAACAAATTACCACACGTTTGGTGGCTTTAAAAAGAATCACACGTTTATCAACCTCATGTTGTGGAGCCAGAAGCCCTAGTGCCCGGGCGTGGGCAGGGCCGGTTCCCCCCGGAGCCCCAGGGAGCCCCCTCTCCCCCCTTTTCCGGCTTCCAGAGGCCTCGCATCCTGGGCCTGCGGCCCCTCCTCATCCTCAAGGCCAGCAGCGCGGGGTCCGCCCGGCTCTCTGCCTCCCTCTCGTGACGACGCTGGGTCCCCCGGGCACCCAGGGTCACCCCCGCCTCAGGGGCCTTGACAAGGTCCCCTCTGCCGCATGAGGGGACACGTCTGCGGGTTCTGAGGACGAGGACAGGGACCTCTTGGGGCGGTGGATTATATCACTGATGAGAAAGGGTAGACAGAAACTCTCACATCTTTGCAACTTTCTGTAAATGTAAAATTATTCCAAAATACAACTTTTCTTTTTTTTTTTTTCAACGTTTATTTTTTATTTTTTTTGGGACAGAGAGAGACAGAGCATGAACGGGGGAGGGGCAGGGAGGGGCAGAGAGAGAGAGCGAGACACAGAATCGGAAACAGGCTCCAGGCTCCGAGCCATCAGCCCAGAGCCCGACGCGGGGCTCGAACCCACGGACCGCGAGATCGTGACCTGGCTGAAGTTGGACGCCTAACCGACTGCGCCACCCAGGCGCCCCACAACTTTTCTTTTTAAAAAACTTTTTAAATGTTTTTATTTATCTTGGAGAGAGGAGGGCGCGAGCGGGGGTGGGGCAGAGAGACAGAGGGGGACAGAGGGTCCGAAGCGGGCTCCGCGCTGACCGCGGGGCTCGAACCCACGAACCCTGAGATCATGACCTGAGCCGAGGTCGGATGCTCAACCGACTGAGCCCCCCGGGCACCCCTGAAATAAAAACGCTCTTTTTTTTTTTTTTTTTAATTTTTTTTTTCAACGTTTATTTATTTTTGGGACAGAAAGAGACAGAGCATGAACGGGGGAAGGGCAGAGAGAGAGGGAGACACAGAATCGGAAACAGGCTCCAGGCCCCGAGCCATCAGCCCGGAGCCTGACGCGGGGCTCGAACTCACGCACCGCGAGATCGCGACCTGGCTGAAGTCGGACGTTAACCGACTGCGCCACCCAGGCGCCCCAAAAACGCTCTTAAAGAAATCAGAATCAGAAGCAGGAACGCAGTCACCCATAACCCTGCCCGGAGATCATCGTGGGCGACACGAGGGGTTTATTCCTTTCCGCTTCCTGTCAGAGTTTATGTGCCAGGGATATTCTCTTCTGTAAATGGCACCACATCGTGCGTAACTTTCTTGATTTGAGGCGAACACCTTAGATGACAGGCCATGTGTGAGTAACCTCCCCCCCCCCGCCCCCACCGCCACCCCGTCCAGCTGCACAGGCCTCCCCGCCAGGCGTCCTCGCCCTGGGCCCCCAGCCACCTGGCCTTTGCTGGGAGCACCCTCTCCAGGTCCTGCCTCGAGTGTCCCCAAGCCCCCCTCCCACCACTCCCTCACCCATTCAGATGTGGGGACCCTGCTGCGTGCAGTTCGGTCCCTCCACACCTCAGTGTCCCGACCCATTGAGTGGGGTGAGGATTCATCTCGGGGCGCTCCAGAGACCCAGAGTTCTGGAGCACGGGTGGCAGGAACCCCCCCACCCCATCTCCGCAGGAGGCTGAAGTGCCCTGGGGACCACGTGGCCAGGTCCGAGGGATCACAGGAGGCCAGGGGGAGTTGGGGTGGGGGGTGCACCAGGAGGCCACGAAGGCCGCTCATGGGCACTTCCTAAGCCACAAGGTCACAAGGCCTCAGAGGTAGCAGAGCCCAGCCGACCCACATCCGCAGGACCGGTGTCCCCTCTGCCTCAGGGACGGCCCGGGCTAGAGCTCAGGGTGCGGGACCGCACGGACCGCCCCCCTATTGGAGGTCGAGGCCGGGGCACCGGGAGGGGCGGGGGAGGGGCCGAGATGCCGCCGCACGCACCTGGAGTCTGAACCTCGCGGCCACCCCTCCACCTGCGCGAGGTTCCCGCCCGAGCTCTTGGCCTCCTTCCCTGGGAATCTGCCGAGTCCGGCCCCGGAGGCCGCCGGAGCGCGGAGGCGGGAGGCTGGGGCCCGGGGAGCAGAGGCAGGGGCGCGGGCCCAGGACACCGTATCTGCACCCCATCCCCACCCGGCGCCGTGAGCGGCATCTCCCCAGGCGCTAGGCCCCCGTGCAGGGCAGAGCACCTGCTGCGTACCCTCCCTGCGGGCCACGGGGACTGCTGTATGCGCGCTGCGGAGCGGAAGACGCACCTCCGAGGGAGGGCGCTTGTCCACTAGGGGGAGCTGCGGGACCAAACCCGATTTACTTCCGACGCCCGCCGGGCCCCGGGCCCCAGCTCACGCCCGCAGTAGGCGTCCCCCACTCCTGCTGTCCTCTCTCAGCCCCCGTCCAACCACGCTTCACCTCACCGAGTCACTGAGTGCCTCCGGCAGCGCTGATCCCCTGGTCCGCCCTCCTTCCGCCCAGAGGCTCCCTGTCCCTCTGCCCCTAGCACCGCCCCCCCCCCCGCCCACCCCGGGGCCCCTGGGACGCAGGCCCCAGTCTCCGTTCAGTCCTCGCTCACGCCCCGTGACCTCATCCGTGACTCTAGACATCCCGCCGTGCCAAGGACGCCCACACGTCCTGCAGGACACAGCCCCTGCTCTCCCAGCCTCTTCTTGGTTGACTCCCAGACGTGTCCCCCCACACCCATCCGGAAGTGACCTCTGGACCTGCCCTCCCCACTCCCACCCTCCCGCAGCAAATGGGCACCTCCCTTCCCAGCAGCTCTGGCCAAGCTCCCGCCTCACCTCTTCCCGACCGGGCTCCTGCGGGAGCCTATACGCTCCACTCCCCGACAGCTGCGCGCCCCCCCTCACCTCCACCCTGCACGCCCGCACAACCCCGGTCCCCGCAGCAGGCGGCTGCCTCTTCGCTGCTTTCCTGCCCCCAGAGCAGCCAGGGGTGGCTTCTCCCAAACTAAGGCACGACTCCCACCGCTCTGGCCTCCACCCCTTGGCCCCTCTCTGACCTCCCCCCACCCCACCCCCCACCCCGCCCTCCTGATTGTCCCTTTTTCTCTCATTCTAGCGTCCGGGGCTCTGCACGCGCTGTTTCCTCTGCCTGGGCTGCCCCCTCCTCCTGGTGATCACCTCTTGGGCGAGGGCCTCCCTCCAACCCCATCTGCAGGGAGCCTGGGACACTTCTCTGTGTCCTGATCAAGAGGTAGGATTGCCTGGTTAGCAGGGCTGTTCCTGGCTCCCCCTGCGCATAGTACATGCTCAGTAAACACTGCCTGAACAGATGGCCTTGAGCGGCCCTGCCCTGAGCCCCTCCAGGCTGGTGGGCAGACAGAGCTGGACCGGCACCCCCGTCCCTGTGGTCAGGGCCGGACACCCCACAGCCAGCTTCCAGGAGGGGGGGCAATCAAGCTGAGCGTGGGCTTGCCCAGCGACCAGGGGGGCAGGCCGTTCATCGACCCCTCGGTGGCCCCATCTTCTCGAACCTGTCAGGAAGCCTCACGGGCAACAGCAAGGAGGCAGGGGAGGGGTGAGCACAGGGCCCCTGCTGCCTCCCTGCGTGGGCAGGGTGAGAGGTCACTGTGCCCATGCTAAGCTGGGAAAGGGGGGGGTGATGAGGAGCCCTAGGGGGACCCTGTCCTTGCCAGTCCCCAGAAACAGCTGAGGTCCACTTGGAAGTGTCTCGGTGAGGAACCCTACGGACCCCACTGTCCGGATGGGAAAATAAGTCATGGGGCGGGGGCACGCCCCTGTGCGAGAGGGTCTGGTTCCAAATCGCTGCTCAGCCTGGGAGGGCGGAAGGCAGGGTGGGGCACGTCCTCTGGTGACAGCAGTGCCCGGGAATGCTCCTGGAGGGCCTGGAAGGGGGCTCTCCACCCCCCACGCCCGGCCCCTCGAGCTGAGCTTCTCCCAGTGCATTGGGGCCCTGCTCTGGGGTGGCCGGGGCCCCGAGTGGGAGCCTCAGGATTGCAGCCGGGCGCGCGGGTTCCTCAGTAGGGTAACCTTGAGGGAGGCTTCGGGGGGAGGACCAGGGGAGGGAGGTACTGACCGGGAATGGGGACCCTCGCGGGGACGCGATCTGGGCGTCGGTGGAAACGGGACAGCGTCCCGGACTCCCGGAACCACGGCAGGGCCACCTCGGTTCTCGCACATTCCCGGGCCCTGAGCGCGACGCCCGGAATAGCAGCCCCGGGGTGGGGGGGCGGGGGGTAGAGGCGGTCGGTTCCCTCACGTCTCCCCCTCCCCGGGGCTTTCCAAGGTCACCGGGATACGGACTCTGGAACACCAGGCCGTGGTCTGAGGCGCCGGCGCCGGCGCCCGCGCGGGGCAGTCCCCTGCCGTAGATCCGCGCCGAGGCGCGCAACCGCCGCGCGAGGGCGCACGGGGCTGCCCCTCCGCGGGACCCCGGCCTGGGCGCGCCCTGGGAGGCCGGGTGGGAGGGGCTGCTCCTGGCTCCCCCCGCCCCTCCCCGCGGGCCCCGCCGCTTCCGCCTGTCCTGCGGCCGCCCGGGGAGCCGGGACGTGCCGCCTGGGCTCTCCGTAGCCGGTAAGTCCCTCTTCCTATCCCCCCACAATCCCGGCCGGCGTCTCCTCCCCGTCCCCGGGCCCGGGCCCGGGCCGGTGAGGGGCTGGCCTGGCAGCGATCCCAGGGTGGGAGAGAGCTCATCCCCGCCCCCTCCTGGGGAAACTGAGGCCTAGAGGTGTGGCTTGCTCCGGGATCACACCTGCAGGCTGGGGCGCGGCCAAAACGGGATGTGTCATACTCCTCCGGGAGGGTTCTCTGGGGAGCAGAAAAATGGCGCTTCTAGCACCGGGTTTGGACTCCCACCCCAGGGGCTAGCGCTCGGTGTGTGTGGTGCGAGGGGGCTGCGTGTGAAAAGGCCAAGCCCCGCCCCCCCCCCCATCTGAGCTCTCCAAGGCCAGCCCGGACTCGGGGTTCAGAGGGGCACAGATACAGCCGGCTACACAGCTCTGGGCAGAGAAGGGCCCTGCCCAGTGGTCCCCAAGGTTCTCAGCACCCGGGGCCACCATGCGTCCCAGCGCCTGATGCCCCAGGTCCGAATGTCAGAGCCTGAGAACCAGGGAAACTGAGGCTGGAGAGGGTCCAGAGTCCACTGGTACAGGACCAGGGCTGGAAACTCAGGGCTGGAAAAGTCCAGCTGGTTCTTTCAGTCCTTCGGGGACCCTGGCCCTGGCCTGAGAAAGGACTCACGGGTGGCCGCTTCCCCCCGCCTTTCTCTGGCAATGCCATGGTCACGAGGAGGGTGTGGATGGCAAGGGACTTCACCCTTCCTCTGACAGATGGGGAAACTGAGGCCCCGGCAGACAAGTCTGCCCCCCAGAGGCCTCCCTCTTTCCTGCACCACCCTCATCAATGGCTCCTTTTCCTCTGCAGGCTGCCCTTGGTGGAGCCCACATCCTCTGCACATGAGGTCACGGGGCCCCGGCAGGACTGGGGCCAGGTCAACCCGCCTTGTGACCCCCCCATCCAGGGGCTCCCTGCCACCACAGGTCTGGGAGCCGAGGTGGCCCTGGAGGCCCAGGTGCAGCCAGGGGGCTTCTGCCCGGGACTCAGCCCCCGAGCCAGCCCCGCCAGCCGCACCTTCTCCACAGTCCCTCATACAGCGCTGGACTGAGACCAGCTGATCCCCATTGTACAGATGGGGAAACTGAGGCCTGGGGATGTGGAGTGGCTGGCCCTTGGCCACACAGAAAGGTAGACGCATTGACGGTGGGGAGAGTGGTGACGGGGTCCCGACACTGGAGATTCCCGTGCACTGTCCTGGAATGATTCCTTCCATAATCAGACACAGATTAAGCACTTGCTGTGTGCATGTAATCAGACGACAAACAATAGCAATAAAAGCAGATAATTCTTTGAGCTCTCCCTCCCCCTCACCGGGCTCTGTGCAGCCTGCTTTTCTTATCTGATCTGACGGACCCCTCAGACTTTCCTGTAACGGGGGCCCTGTTATTACCCCACTTTTCAGAGACGAGAACAGAGGCCCAGAGAGGTTAAATGACTGCCCCACATCACACAGCCAGTGGGCACAGAGCTGGGGTTCCGACCCCGGCCTGCTGGCGCCCCCACTGCCGCGCCCTCTCTGCTCCCCCACACCCCGCCCCCTCCAGAACCTGCTTCTGCTGTGGACCCTCCTGAACTGTGGTTTAGGGGGCAGTGCCCAGGTAAGGGGGGGACACGAGTCCAGGGGGCCAGTGGGCTTGGGGACCTGGCCGGCGGTGTGGGGGCCACTGGCTTCTCTCCAGGCCGATGGTGCCTCTCTCTCCCCAAGTAGGGTCCAGGTGAGTGGACCCCCTGGGGTTCCTGGAGTCGCTGTTCCAGCTCTTGTGGGCGGGGTGTCTCTGTGCGCAGCCGTCGCTGCATCTGGTGAGTGCAGAAAGCTGGGGCTTAGCAGGGTGGGGTGGGAGGGGGGTGCCTGCCCCTCCTCTCCCGCCAGCCCGCCCCACTGCTGGCCGCACCCTCTGCCTGCCCACACATGCTGTGCCTTCTAATCCCACTGATCCGGCTGGAATGTGGGTGGGGGCGGCCGGGCCCAAGGGTGGGCAGGCCAGCTCTGGAAAGAGGGTTACTGGGGGTCCTGACCACACTCTGGTCCTCTTGTTCCTTGTAGGCTTCCCGGGTTAGACACATGCTGGGGAGACACCCATGAGTACCGCCTCTGCCATTTGCCGGTAAGTTCTGTCCGCCTCCGGGGCCCTCGGGTGCGCCTTGAAGACTTCCTGCTTCCCCACTCGTGCCCCCCAAATACACCTGCCACCCTGCCAGGCTCTCTGGGCTCCCCTGGGGCTCTCCCAGCCTCGGACCTACCCATCTTTGTCCTCAGGACTGTCCCCCAGGGGCCATTCCATTCCGAGACCTCCAGTGTGCCCTCTACAATGGCCACCCTGTCCTAGGCACCCAGACGACTTACCAGTGGGTGCCCTTCTACGGTGGTGAGTAGCCTTGCCTCCTGTTGCTCCACAGGAGGCAGGGAGGAGGGGCTGCTGAGAAAGAAAGACGACCGGAGGATTGCAAGAGAACATCAGCACTGGGGCTTTGAAGGATGCATAGGAGTTGAAGTGGAGGGGAAAGCAGCACAGGGAGGCAGGGTTTGTTCTGCACGGGGTTGAACACAGCCTGAGGCTTTGCGTGGAGCCGTATCCAGAGGCCAACAGTTCTCAAACTTATCCTGGTGGCGGCAGGAATTGTTGCTGCATTTAGCTGAAAATAGCAAGTTATGTAACTGTGTGCCCGGGGCAGCGTGCCTCCGCATTTAAGGGAAACAGCTTTAGACACCATAGTGGAAGCAGATACAGATAAGAAAAGCTGACAATGGAGACGATTCCATCGGTCAGCCTCGTGGGTGTTTTGGTTTTTTTGTGTGTTTTTCCCCCCTAAGAATTAGAGGAAATTTGCCGTGATCCCCCCCCCCCCAGAGGCCCTCCAAGGCCAGCTTGGGCTCTGTGCCAGGCAGGGTCTGCCAGCCAGGCTCAGAGAAGTGGGAGCCAGGAGGAGCACGGATCCCTGCGGCTGTGAGCTTGAGCCTGCGACCAGACTGTCCACTGTGCCCCCCTGCCAGGCAGCCAGGAAACTGAGTCCGGGGGAGGGCCAGTGACACACCCAGCTGCTCCGCATTCAGTCAGTACTGAATACTTCTTTTTTAAAATTCTTTTTCTCCCAATGTTTATTTATTTTTGAGAGAGAGAGAGAGGAAGGGGCAGAGAGAGAGGGGGACAGAGGATTCAAAGCCAGCTCTGTGCCCACCGCAGAGAGCCTGGTGCAGGGCCCGAACTCACAAACTGTGAGATCAAGACCTGAGCCGAAGTCAGACACGTAACTGACTGAGCCACCCAGGTGCTCCAGCACTGGGCACTTTTTATTGGGCACATGCTGGGTGCAGGGCCCGTGTGCTGAGTGACTTCTGCCCACTGCCATACCCCAGAGCCTGGAACGGTGTCGGGAAAGTAATAGGTGCTCTGTGAATGTTTGCAGGACGAAAGCATGAACAATGGGCTCCCTAATGTTAGGGCTTGACAGGAATGCATGCATGCATGCATGCATGCATGCATGCGTTGGCCCTGGGTATTTGCCCCGGGTACTTGCCTCGGAGGGTCTGGGAGCTGAAGGCAGACGCCACCTAAGTTCCAATCCTGGCTCTAACCAAAGCCTCCAAGTGTGGCTTTGGCTGAGTCCCTGGGCCTCACATGCCTGAGGGGGAGGAGGCCAGAAGCCCCGACAGACGTCCTGGACTGGCCCAACAATTCCTTCTGTCCCCAGCGCCCAACCAGTGCGACCTTCACTGCCTGGCCGAGGGGCACGCCTTCTACCACACCTTCGGCCGCGTCCTGGACGGCACCCCCTGCAGCCCCGGGGCCCAGGGGCTCTGCGTGGCCGGCCGCTGCCTCGTAAGGCCTCGCCGGGCCCCGCCCCCCCCCCGTCCACCTCCCATCCAGGCCCTGGCCACGGACCCCACTCATTTCTCTCCCGGGTCCCGCCCCCTTCTCCAAGCCCCGCCCCCAGCACCGCACCCCTACCCCCCGCTCCCCGCCCCGTGTCCCGCCCATGCCAGGCTCCACTCCGCCCCTTTCCCCTTAGGCCCCGCCCCGGCCCCGCCTCCTAGGGCTGTCCCAGGCCAGGGGCTGTCCGCGAAGCCGCGCTCGTCCTCCCCGCCCCTGTAGAGCGCCGGCTGTGACGGTTTGCTGGGCTCGGACGCCCGCGAAGATCACTGCGGCCGCTGCGGCGGCGCCAACGAGTCGTGCCTTTTCGTGCAGCGCGTGTTCCGTGACTCCGGTGACCGCCCTCCCCGTCGTACCCGCTTGCCCAGAGCGGGCCCTTTAACGAGCCTCGGGCCCGGAAGCGAAATCCCGAGCTGATTGGGCAGTCCGTGGCCCAGCCCCCTCCCTCTCTTCATTCTGACTGGTTACTGTCAGATGGTCCCGCCCTTCCCGGAACAGATGGGGTTTTAACTCTTTCCCAGCTGCACTTAAGCGAGAATAATCTTACCTCCAAAAGTTTACCGAGCGTTGTGGAGGTGCCAGGACCCTGGCTAACTTGCTTACCGCAGTATCTCATTTAATCCTCAACTCATCCCTCAAATACCCTCCCACTCGCGCCCAACGCCCTCCTTTCCTTCCGCCCAGGTGCCTTCGCTGGGTACTGGAACGTGACCTTGATCCCCGAGGGCGCCAGACACATCCGCGTAGCCCACCGGAGCCGCAACCACCTGGGTATCGCAGGGCCCGAAGGGGGAGGCGTCTTGTTGGCCGCCTCGGATACAGCCGGGGAGGCTGCGGCTGCGGCTGGGGGGGAAGGGGTGCGGGAGGCGGAACGGGCCGGTTCCCGGAGCCCGGGCTGACCTTTCCCTTGCAGCGCTGATAGGGGTCGACGGGCGCCACGTGCTCAACGGGAACTGGGCGGTCAGCCCACCCGGGACCTACGAGGCGGCGGGCACCCGTGTGGTCTACACCCGCGCTGCGGGGCCAGAGGAGACGCTGCGCGCGGCTGGGCCCACCTCCCAAGACCTGCTCCTGCAGGTGCGGCCCAGGCTCTGCGGGGGCAGCTGGGAGATGGAGGGGGCGCTTGGCTACTGGATGGGGGCCGGGGGACGGGGGCCAGAGGGGGGAAGCTGGGCCATCGGGTCCGAGTGCAGCTCCCTCGGCGTGACACCCCTCCAGGTCCTCCTGCAGGAGCCCAACCCCGGCATCGAGTTCGAGTTCTGGCTCCCTCGGGAGCGCTACGGCCCCTTCCAGGCGCAGGCGCAGACCCTGGGCTGGTCCCTGCGGCAGCCGCAGCCTCGGGAGGTGGAACCACAGCCCGCTGAAGCCCCCGCGGCCCCAGCTGCCGGTTCCCCGAGGACCGCGCCCCCCGCCCCAGGTGAGGTGGGGACGGCCCGGTGGGAGCCAGCAGGGAGGTGAGGTCCGTGCCCCTCACCGTGCGCCCCCCACAGACCCCTGCTCACCGTGCCCAGACACTCGAGGTCGCGCGCACCGGCTGCTCCACTATTGCGGCGGCGACTTCGGTGAGAGACTCCTAACCCCAACCGCTACCTGACTCCTGGTTGACCCTGAACTTCAGCCCTGTCCTGCTGCCCCCTGACGGCGATCTGACTTTACCCTTGACTCCTTAACCTGACTCCAGCTTGACTCCTTCTGCCCCTAATGGGACTCCTTGATCTGACCCTTTGCCCTCATCTGAACTTGGACCCCTCATTGATCCCAGGCCCCTCTCCACAGTCCCCAGCGACCCCCAGTGCTCCATCTGGCCCCGGTTCCTTTCTCTGGCAACGGGGTGCACCTGGGGGGGGGGTGCCCAGGGTGGAGTGTCCAGTCAGCCTCAGCAAAGTCCTGCCCGCAGTGTTCAGGGCCCGAGTGCTGAGCCGCCTCCAACAGGCCCAGGAGACGCGCTATGAGGTTCGCGTGCAGTTCATCTATAAGAACCGCTCGCCACTGCGGGCCCTGGAGTACGTGTGGGCCCTGGGTCGCTGCCCCTGCCCGCGGCTGGACCTCCATCGCGAGTACCTGCTGGCTGTCCAGCGCCTCATCAGCCCTGACGGCACTCAGGACCGGCTGCTGCTGCCCCACACTGGCTACGCCCGAGCGTGGAGCCCTGCCGAGGACAGCCGCGTGCGCCTGGCTGCCCGACACTGCCCCGCCTGAGCCGCGGGACCGGGCCCCCGCCACCTACAGCAAGAGAGGCATGCCTGACCGGGCTCAAACTCAGCGTATTTCCCGTCTTGCCCCGGCTTCCAGTGGCTTCCCGCCTACTACACATGCTTAGCTGTCCCTGCACCCAGTCAGGTCCACTGTCATGAGCAGGAGGCACTGGTGAGGGAGGACACACTGAAGAGACGCTCTTATTTCCTCTCTCACTCTGGCTGCCAGGAAGCTCATAGATGATTTATACTTAGGAACTTTGTGTCTGCTTTTATTTGCTTTGCCCCATGCTCACCTTCGTAGAGACACTGTCACAAACGAGCATGGCCCAAAGGAAGACTGCCCAACAAGACCTTGGAATAGAGCAGTTTCCCCTCTTGCCTTGGCTACCAGGATGTTCACTGCTGTTTAACTCCCTGACACTCTGTGCTCTCTCTCTGACACACGTACGCCTCATGTGTTCAGAGACACCATCTCCAACAGACATGCTCCCTAGAAGACACGCCTACCCAGGCACTGTAAGGTACCCATTTCCCCTTTTGCCCCGGCCACCAGGAAGCTCAGAGATAATCTTGAGCGCCTCAGCAAGTCTGGCTGGGTCTTTCTTTCTTTCCTTTCCTTTTTTTCCTTTTCTCCTCCTTCCTCCCTTTGTCCCTTCATCCCTTCGTCCCTTCCTTCCTTCCTTCCTTCCGATTTTATTTTATTTTATTTTTATTTTTTTCAACGTTTATTTATTTTCTTTGGGACAGAGAGAGACAGAGCATGAACGGGGGAGGGGCAGAGAGAGAGGGAGACACAGAATCGGAAACAGGCTCCAGGCTCTGAGCCATCAGCCCAGAGCCTGACGCGGGGCTCGAACTCACGGACCGCGAGATCGTGACCTGGCTGAAGTCGGACGCTTAACCGACTGCACCACCCAGGCGCCCCCCGATTTTATTTTTAAAATAATCTCTGCGCCCGATGTGGGGCCCGAACCCACAACCCGGAGACCTAGAATCACATCCTCCCCCGACTGAGCTGGCCAGATGCCCCTGGCTGGGTTTCTTTCGGACAACACTGCTATCCATCCCTGTTTCTGCCTATTTAATCTTTGCGAGCCCTTTTACGACAAGGACACCCCAGTGACACATAACGCGGCTGCAGAAATTCCGGGATGTGCTGGTGGTCAGACCCACGGTCACGCTGTCACGATGTGTGCACAACACTCTCACGTGCACCCCAGCCCTCCTCCTCCTCCTGCTGGTCCAGTGCCCCCTCCCCACGCCCCCTGAGGGCCACACTGCCATCTCATGCCACCCGGGGCCCCGGTCCCTGTCCTCCTGTGTTCTCCTGGATATGTTCTACTCATCAGTCTTCTGGGGCCAGGAGGGCAGACCTAGGCCAAGTGTGAATTGGAGGCACCTGGAGGGTGTCACCCAACAAACCTTCTGGGGGCACTCTGGAAGGGCCACCCTTTACCTTCTCTCCCTGGATGGGACACTCTGGTCTTCTGTACCGTCCGTGGCTGTGTTTTCCTTTAGGACACAGGACGCTCAACTGTGGGTCTCAGGCTCAGTGCCTGACCTTGCAGGTGACCTGTGGCCGGACCCTGCCCCTCCCTGGGCCTCAGTTTCCCCATCTGCAAGTATCCTTTCAGCCCCTCGCAGCTCTGAGCATGGGAACCGTATCCCTCGGACTCCTTCCCCTGCCTCTGGGTCCCAGACCTGGCCCCATCCCCCCCCCCCCCCGCCGCAAGTACTGAAGCTGGGGCCCCCCTGGGCCCCCCCCCCCCCCCCCGCCGGTGTTATACGGGGCACAGCGCTGGAGGGTGGTGTGGGGCCTGGGCGCCCCCTAGTGGTAGGACGGGAAAGGAAGGGACGCTAGGCACCTGGTGATGCCTGCACCCAGACGGCCCCTGCCTCTCCCCTGGGTGCTAGCCTTCCTCAGCAACACCTCTCCCCACACTCTGGCTTCCTGACACTGGCACCTACACCCAAGGCCCCTCTGTGCCCGTCAGGGCTGCCCGAGGTTGTCCCTGCACCTCTGCCACTGAGTGGGCTATGTTGGGGAGGGGGGGGGGGATGGTCCACGGGGCAGCCCTGCCCGAGCTCCCGGACCGGCTGGCCCAGCCGGTGGAGGAGAGACCAGTGCGGGATGCGCCCTGGCAGACAGGACCCCTGAGTGGCACCCCGCTCCGTGAGGCAACATTGTTTCCAGGGCCGATCGCGTACCAGTCGCCGCGGAGGGTCCCTTGATGTCCTGATTTGCTCTTTCGCTTTAAAAGAAACAGGAGGGGACGCCTGGGGGGCTCAGTCGGTTGAGCCTCCGACTTCGGCTCAGCTCATGATCTCACGGTGCGTGAGTTCCAGCCCCGCGTCGGGCTCTGTGCTGACGGCTCCGGGACTGGAGCCTGCTTCGGGTTCTGTGTCTCCCCCTCTCTCTGACCCTCCCCTGTTCATGCTCTGTCTCTCTCTGTCTCAAAAAAATATATAAACATTTAAAAAATTAAAATAAAAGGAAATAAAACAAACACTTGAACACTTAAGAGAGAGAAGACGCCGCTGGAATTGTACAGATGTTCAAATCCCGCACACGAACACGCACTCCAGGTGTTCAGAGAATGACAGAAACGGGGTGGCCCCAGGGCTGTGTCGTCCTCTCTACCATCCCCGGTCTCGGTTTTTAGCAGTCCCTGTGTCGCCATGGGGATACACAGTGCCCATGTGGTCGCCGGAAGGGACCACGAGCGAGGACGGTCAGACTTCCCTGCAGCGAGCTCCCTTGGCCGCGACAGGTGGGTCATCACTGGGGCTTCTCTGAACCCACAGGGTCTGTTAAAGGGTAAAGAACACAAATGCGAGTTCGAAGCTTGCGTCCCGTCAGTAACATGGCGATTCTGGCAACGATTGTTTCCTTCGCGCCCTGAAGTTTTCCCCACGACGTCACAGAACGCTGGCTCTGGGGTCCTGATGCTTTTCTTACTATTTTTAATTCTCTGCGGCCAGCACCCCCCTAATGCCTGCCCCGGGCCCGCCTACTCTCTCTGACCCTGAGCCAGGGTTAACCCACGGAGGGCCTGGGCCCCCACCGCCGCTGAGAGCCCCGGGCCGTCCTACAGCCCACAGGGTTACATGCGGGTCACAGGGGGCACTGGCGGGACCACTTTGGGGTACAGCTTGGCCACATCTGCTCCAGATGAAGGTACGCACACAGTGACGGGCTGAACCCTAGTCTCCGGAACCTGTGACCAGGACCTTGTTTGGCAAAAGGGCCTTTTCAGACGTAACTAAGAGTCTGAAGACGAGATCATCCTGGATTACCAAGGTGAGCCCTAAACCCAGTGACAAGTGTCTTTGTTAGATGGAGACAGAGGAGACAGCCACATGGCCACAGAGGCAGGCACTTGAGGGACGCGGCCACGAGCCCAGGGACGCCTGGGGCCTCCAGGAGTTGGGACAGGTGGACAGGAACTTGCCCTGGAGCCTGCCGAGGGAGGAGCTCGGTCCTGCCACACCCTGACCTCCGCTTCAAGAATGTGGGAGAATAAACGTCTGTGATGTTAAGCCTCCCAGCGTGCTCGTGGCTCTTTCCAGCCACCCCACGACACTCAGAAATGCTCGCCCTGCACTCTCTGACAGGTGTGCGCCCCGGGGAAACCAGAGCTCTGCTCACCGAAGGCCGGTTCTAGAATGTTCCTGGCAGCTTGAGTCGCAGTAACCACAAGCTGGAGACCATTCCATCGACGGTGGATGGTGCGCACGAGCCAAATGAATCCTGTCCACCAGCCCCAGACACTACCGTGTGAGCGACCCCTCCAGCGACGTGGTGCGTCTGATGGACACGGCTCTGAGCTGGACAGGGAAGCACGTGGCCACTGCCGGGTGGCTGGGAGGGGCCGTGTTGTCCCCGAGTCACTGCTTACACTCCTCCGTATGTTAAGTGAAAAAACAAGTCCGAGGGGCTAGATGTCATTGTTCCCACGTGGTGAGCTGACCCTGGGTGGGCCGGGGACCATCTTTGGAGGGACGCCTCTAGAGCCCATTGTGCTGTCCCCCTTGGATGGCGGGGGACAGTGCCAGGTGCAGAGAGAGCCCGGTACCGCCACCCTTTCCCCGGACTACGGCCACCCCACGTTGTTCAGACAGTTGGGCCAGTGAAAAGCAGATTCCCAGATCCCTGTCCCCAAAACCCGTGTGGACCTCTCAGCGGGGCGGGGGACTCATTAATGATTACCCTCGATCCCAGCGAAGCCTGCGTCCCCAAGCAAAACCCAAAGTCCTCACCATGCCTTCCGGGTGTCCGTGTGCTCAGGCTCACCGCACACTCCCCTCCCTTCTCCCCCTCATTCAGCTCCATCCATGCTGACCACCCCACTCTTCCTCTAGCCCGCCAGGCACAGTCCTACCTCAGGACCTTTGTACATGCTCTTCTCTCTGCCCGGATCACTTTTGCCCTGGCTTTCGCAAGACTCGTGCCTCTGACCTGACTTTCCTATCTCCTTCATGCCTCTACTCAAATGTCACTCCCGCAGACAGGTCCTTCTCTGACTGTTCCTGATATTGTTGCCGCCACCCCCCACCTCCCCACTGCATGTTTCCCCAGAACATTCACCTCCCTCTGACATCCATGTTTATCATGCTGATTGTCGCCTCCCCAAATCCTCAGGAGCAGAGATTTTTTCTCTCTCTGGGCCATCACTCTCCCCTTGACTGTTGGAACAGTGCATGGCATACAGTGGGTGCTCAATAGTTGCTGAATGATCAAATGAATGAATCGGACCCATCGCTCGCCAGTGGCCACCACCAGCTGCGGACAAGCTGGGACTGCCGGGACAGGGAGAGGGATTGTGGGACACGGCACAGACACCTCAAGTGTCTCCACATCGTCTGATGCCCCTGGGGCAGCATCACCCCCAGCGGAGCACCACGGAGGTATAAGCCTTGTGAGCATCTGCCTCGTTCATCCTGACGCTCCTCCGTGTTTCCCCCAGGGCTGTGACCAACTGGGATCTTGGAGAAGCAGGTCCTGGGTGGGGGGCTGACCGAGCTGGACGCTGCGGGGCCCCGGGGCCTTCCTAGTGTGTCTGCAGATGCCTGGCTAGGGACTTGCCTTTGGATGGGACGAGCCATGAGCTTACAGCCCCCTCTCGGGTGGGGCTGAGACTCTGGAGGAGACACAGGTGACACCCCGCCTGCCTTGGGCCAGAACTCCAGGGTCCACTTCCTGCTCAGGGTCGTGTCTCCCAGCCGAGACCAGCTCCTTGCTCAGCGGCCCCCCCCACCCCCCCAGCTTCCGACTCGGGCTCTGCTTCCAGGAACCCCACCTCGAACGGGGGGTGTTCTATTGTTTTGAAGACGCCGTTGGATTGAGTTTGCCCTTTCTTAGACTCTTTGCGTCTCTATCCACACAACGGGCTGGGCACCTTCCTTCCTTCCTTGTGTGTCTGCCTGGTTTTACGATCAGGGTCATGTTGGTGTCAAAAAAGAAACCGACTAGGGGCGCTGGGGGGGCTCGGCCGGTTAAGCGTCCAGCTCTCGGTTTCAGCTCAGGTCATGATTTCAGGGATCGTGAGTTCAAGCCGCACGTCAGGCTCTGCGCTGGCAGCGGGGAGCCCGCTTGGGATTCTCTCTCAGAAGTAAACTTAAAAAAAAAAAAAAAAGAAAGAAACCAACTAAAGACAAAACGAGACAGGAGAGGAGCCACGGGCTGTGGGAGGCCCTGCGGGCGACACCCCGTCTTCCCCCAGTCTCCGGCCCCCCACCTCGGCTGGAGGCACCCTGTGGTCCCGGGCCAGGTGCTGCTGGCAGGGGGCGCGGGCTGGAGGGGAGGACCACTGCCCCCCGCCCACCCCCGGTGGGACGGGGGCAGGGAAAGCCTCAGGCGTGTCTGTGACCCTGGCCCCCAGAGCTCCCTTCTCCCCCCATCGCACACCCCCCCTTCCGTCCTTTCCCCAGGACCCCCCCCCCCCCCCCAAATAAAGGACTCAGATGCCAGTTCTCTCTCGAGCTCTCCTCTGTGATCCTTCTCAGCCCCGCGGCAAGACCTCAGGCAGGCGGGGGCGCCACTCCGGGCCTCAGTCTCCACGTCTGCGAAGCGGGGCACACGGCGTCGGCTCCGGATCGGGAGACGCCGGCCAGGGGCTCCCCCACCCCCGAGGACACAGCCACACGGGTCGTCGGATGAGCTTTATTGAGCCCCCCTAGCAGGCCAGATGCTTCAGCCGCCAGCAGTGCTGCAGGCAGCGAAGCCGGTGTCTGAGGTGGGGCCAGCTGCACGTGACCTCCGTGGTGGACTCGGACGTGTACTCGGCCGACGACCCGCACGGGGAGGGGGCCGGCAGCTGGGGCGCCGAGGTGCTGCTGGTGGGCGGTGGGCTGCCCTTGGAGGCCTGGGGGGCCGGCTCCCCCGGCCCGTCCGAGGCCTTCCCGGGGGGCTGTGCCACGGGGGGACCCTGGCTGGGGGAGGTGCTGGTGCGCTGCTTGGGGCCCGTGGGCTGGGGGGCCGGCTGGGGTTGGCCCGAGGAGGTGACAGATGACTGGGGGCGCGGCTGGCCGGAGGAGCTCACTCGTGCCCGGAGCCGAAGCCGGCTCTGGGACTTGGAGGGCAGCCGGGAGCCGCCGGCCGGGGGGTCCGGCGGGGACTGGCCCGAGGTGGTCTGGGAGGCGCTCCCGGGGAGCGGCTTGCTCGGGGAGGCGGGGCTGGCGGGGGGCTCCCCCGAGGCGTCGGTCGAGGAGTTCGTGGAGGGCTTGGGGTGTGATGTGCCCCCCTGCTCGCCAGGCGGCAGGTCTGCGTAGCGGCTGGACGAGGGTTTCACTTGTCCTTCTGGGGCTGGGTCACGCTTGCTTGGGCTGCAGAGAGATGGCCGTGGGGGGGTGAGGCAGGCCCGGCCCCGGGGCCGCAGGGAGTCAGTCGGGAGCAAGGCGGCCGGGGCCGGGGCCGTCTTCCCACCCTCCGTGGGGACAGCGCCTGCGCACGCGGGCCCTGCCGCCCAGGCCCGGGAGTACGTACGCTGGGCTCCAAGGGCAGCGGCGGGGGTGACGAGAGCCCGGCCGCGGGCCAGGGTCTGCATGACTGGTTCCCGAAAGCGTAGGAGAGAGAGGCTGACAGTGAGGGGGTGCAGCCACACGGAGGCCAGACAGGGGCCGGGCAGGAGGGAAAGTGGGCAGGGGCAGGCGGGTGGGGGGCACAGACGGACAGGGCCTGCAGCGGACCGACGCCCCCGCACCCTGTGAGCACACACCGTCCCGGGTTATTCCCACCGCCACGTCCAGGGCTCTCCCGCCGAGGTCTCTCACGACGCTGTCCACGGCCTCGTGGTGCTTTAGAAACAGCGGCCGTATCGCGCGATGATACAGCATGTGAGCCCCGTTCCAGGGCCCGGGAACCATGCAGAACAACAGGAAGGCGCACTGCGGGCACGGGGCGGGGGGGTCAAGACCCGTGCAGGGCGGGCCTCCCCCACCAGATGGACCGCCTCCATCAGACGCCCCTGGTGGGGGCGGGGGGCTAGTTCCGCAGAGAAGGGGCCGGGTCTCCCCCTCGCACCCCTGGCCTCCCGGGCACCTGCGTGCGTCCCGGGAGCCACCCACCTTGCCCGCGTAGTAGAAAGGGAACCAGGACAGGAGTAGGTCGCTGAAGAACTCGGCCAGCCCGAACAGTCCATACACCACCCAGTAGGTGAGCCACACAGTGTCGTCTTCTTTGCTTGGGCTCTCGATAGCTTTGATTCTGGGGGCGGGGAGGCGCGCAGAGTCAGGGGCTGTCCAGAGCCCCCGACACCCCCTCCCAACACCCGGACAGCCAGCGGGCACTCACGAAGCATATGCTGGGTACACAAATCCGATTACATTGCACAGTAGAGACGCCCCGAAGCCGAACAGAAGATACAGGCTTAGCAGAGTGGCGGCTCCTGCGGGAGGAGAGGGTGTGGGCAGGGCGGCGCGCTCCGAGCCGACCCTGGCACCGGAGGCCTCCTCCTGGCCTGGCAGACCCAGGCTGCCACACTCGCTGCCCCTACGAGAGACCCCTCCGGGATAGGCCTGCTGCCCCCGCAGCGCCCTGGTGACACCTACTATGGCCCTGAGCCCCGTGTCTCCTCGTACGTACAACCAGTTATCAGTCGGTCCCCCCCACCCCCGAACTGTGAACTCCCCAAGGGCAGGTGGGGACCTTGGCCCTGATGGGTAGAGTAGTTGCCCAATAAACACGTGTTGAATGAGTAAGTGACCACCTGCAATCATAATTGCCTTACTCTGGGTCCCGAGGGGAGGGCCGGGCACAAAAGCCCAGCATTTGAACGCAAACAACGGGAGAAAAACCTAGAAGTAAGGCTGTTCATTCCTTCTTTAAGATGTGATTCCCGGAGGCGCCTGGGCGGCTCAGGTCAAGATCTCACAGCTCGTGAGTTCGAGCCCCGCATCGGGCTCTGTGCTGACAGCTCGGAGCCTGGAGCCTGCTTCGGATTCTGTGTGTCTGTCTTTCTCTACTCCTCCCCCGCTCAAGCTCTGTCTCTCTCCCTCTCAAAAATAAATGAACGTTAAAAAAAGAAGACTTGATTCCCAGTGAGCAGAGAAAGGCAACATTGGTAATCTTTATCTCAATACGGTTTTTCATCCTGGCCAGAACATCTTTCGTGGGGGCGCCCCGGGAGCTGCGGGGGCTGAACAGCATCCCCGGCCCCCACTCATCCGTGCCAGAAGCGCCCCAGCTGCGACAACCACAGATGTCCCCAGAAATTGTTCAGTACCCCGAGGGGGACAGCATAGCCTCAAGCGAGGGCTGTTGTCTTAGTGGGAGACAGCTGAACGTTTTCCACTCACTGCGTGACACCGAGCAAGTCTTTCTCTCTGCTTGGAGCCTCAGTTTCCCCATCTGCCAATGGGGTGGTAAGGACCCTGCCTCCTCGGGCGGCCTTGGGGATAGCTAATACCACTCAACAGAGAGAGCTCCTCTTTTCTACAGGTTTGCCGAGCACCTTCTGGGGGTACAAACACATTCCCAGTGACGGGGCCCGGAGCACACACTGCTGGGGGAGGTGGGGAGCCAGAAGTGTTAGCTGCTCTGCAAAGAGTCCTCGGAAACACTGCCTTCATTAAGTGCGCGGGTCTCTGTGCTTCCCTGCTGTGTCTCACTCACTGGCCAGAACAACAGGGCAGCTGGGAGGAGGGGGCACCAAGGTCACTCAGAGAGCCTCTGGGCTCCTGGGAGCATTTTACAGCCTCCGGCCTCCTCCCCAGGCGGTTATCTGTAGAGACAGAGGTCACTTGCGTACCAAAGGGCACCCCCTCCCTTCCCTCCACCTGGGTTAGTCTTTATCCCTCGGGTCTGGGGTCAGGACAGGGAAGGGGGCCTCCCCAGTTGGCCCCAGGAGGTCTGGTCACTGCCTCGTCTGGGTTTCCTTTGTTACCTGGGCTGGGGATTTGACCATCTGGGGCGGGTGGGGCCCAAGGGGGATGTCACCCCCAATTGCTAGTTGGGGGGAGCAGGTTTCCCAGGGCACCTCTCCCTCAATCCCTATTCCTGCAGCCTCAGCAACGGGGGGATGACCTTGGACATTTGAGGGGGGGCACCATCCCAGAGATCAGCAACAGACAGGGCTCAGGGAGGGGGGTGGGTAGGGAGGGGCGAATGCTCCAGACGGGGGTGGGGGGGGGGAAGGAGGTCAGAGGCAGCCTTCCACAAAGCCCCTGACTCTCTGGGCCTCAGTTTCCCCCCCTGTGCCCCTGTGCCTCCCAGCTTCCCCGATAGGCCCCTCCCCAGTGCTCTATGACTAAAGCCCTGCCCACGGGTATCAGGGATGTGGAAAGTCAGCAGAGAAGTCAGGGCCTGCTCCCAGGGACAGGTTCCTGGCTAGGCTGACATGGAGGCCTGGGGGAGTAAACTGTGGACCTTCCCTGCCTGGCACGGATTCCCCAGCTGGGGGAAATGGGAGGAAAGTGGACTGCTGGGATCTGCACACAGAAGGTGCTCAGTACATGTGTCCCTGTCCTCACCCAACACCCCCCCCACCACCACCACTTCTGGACAAAGTGTTCCTGGAATTCGCTCCAGGGGGCTTCCTGGAAGAGGTGGCATGGGGCCTGGGACATGGAAAAAGAGGGGAGGGAGCGTTTAAGGAGTACTTACTAGACAGTTTGGGAGAGTGGCAGGGGGCATCCAAGGCCACCGAGGAAGAGGAAGAGGAAGAGGAGGGGGACTGGAGGGGTAGCAGTCAGAAGGGCTGGCTCCCGGCTCTATGGCCCCCCAGCCAATATTTGCCCAACCCCACCACAGGGTCAAACAACCCAGCTCAACTAGCTAGGCACAGTGGGCCAAAGCTCAGGGTGGGAGAGGGACACGGCACGCCAAGGGGAGGTGACTGGTAGAAAAACAATGGGGGGAGGGGAATGGGAGGGACCCTTCTCCTCCTGGCCGGGAGCAGGGGGGGTGGGGGGGATGCAAAAATCTCTACACTTGCTTCCAGGCTGATGTTCCTGTGGGACGGGGGTGTGGCAAGACTCCCAGGGCACTGGCTGTCTACCCGCCGCTCTCCCCTCCCCCAGGGTGGCCCGAGCAACTGGAAGAACCGGACTTTGGCCTGGAATTCACCCAGGGCCACGACGGAGGGGGCAGCGAACGGTCTCCAGACCTGAGGACTGGAGTGGAGGTACTACTGGGCCCGAGAGAGGGAGTGACACTAGCCAGAGGTCGCAGGGCGGGGGCAGAGGAGGGGCTGCGGGCAGACGCAAAGTCCTGGTCCATGACCCCTCAGGATCTGTCTCACCAGGGGGGTGCTCCCCACCGTCCGAGCCCGGACCCTGCAGAAGACGCCGGCCGGAAGGGGCCAGGCCCGGGACCCCGTTGCCCCAGGGCCTCAGTGTGCCCATCGGCGAAATGGGACAGGAGCCCAGAGCGCCCCGGACTGCTCACCCGTGGCTAAGTACCGCTTGTCGACACCTGTCTTGGCTTCGAGCGCCCTTAGCGCTTCGGTGGCCAAGTTCCTTTGTTCCAGAAAGTGCTCGAAGCGCTGGCGCAGGCCGTCCATGACACCGGCGAGCCGGGGCCTGGCAGCCCGAGCTCGACCGCGGCCCCGCACACCTGCCCCGCAGCGCGCGTGCCGCTTTACCCAGGTGCGAGAAGCCCCGCTCCGCCCCCGAGCTGGTCTCCGCCCCTGCGCTGGTCTCCGCCCCCTGCCCCCCACTCCGGCCAATGGGAGGGCAGGGCGGACAAAGGAGGTGGGGCCTGCCCCTTCTCCCCCGCCGCATTGCCCTCTGGCGGGCCGCGGCCGCCCCAGCTGCGACGCCGGGGGCAGAGGGCGGGGCGCGGAGGCCGAGGGTGCCGATTGGCGGAGCGGAAGCGGGACGTAGCTGATTGGAGGGGTGGGGTCATGGCCGGGGATTATTGGCTGAGCCGTTGCGGGGGTGGAGCTGGGGAGGAGGAGAGAAGCGTGCCGAGGGGCGGAGCTGACGGGAGGAACTGGAGAAAGACCAGAGCTGATTGGCGAGAACAGAGGAGGGGCGGGGTTGACCATAAAGGAGCGGGGGACAGACTCTCGGAGGAGGGGGGGATGGGACGGAGCTAAGCTGGGGAGGCGGGACTTACTCAGAAGAACAATTCCGGTTGGGCCGGGTAGGAGGCAGGATTAATTCTAGAGGGAGGGGTGGGCAGGCAAGGGGGCGGGGATAAAGGGGCGGGCCAGGGGGAGCAACCTTGAACACTCTCCTCTAGGTCGGTCGGAAGTTTTGGTCACTGTACAAATGAGGGAGACTGAGGCTCCAGAGGGTTTGGATCTGTGGAAGACCAGGGCGGGGGTGTTCCCCGCCCCCCCGCCCCGTCTTCGGCCGGATCTTTGCGCTCCTTGAGGTGGGTGGGTGGGGGGGGGGAGACAGCCGCAAGGACCCCTGGGAGTTGACGCCTTTCAGGGGTTGCTATGGCCCCGGGGGCGGGGCGGGCGCTTGGGCCCACTCGGCGGTTTGGCCGGGGGGAGGGGTTTCGGAGGCCCCGCCCCGGCCCCGCCCCCCGCCGCCATGCGGCCCGCCTGGACTGCGCTCTGGCTGCGCCTTGCCTTGGCTCTGGGCCTGCCCCTCGTTGGCCCCCTGCCTGTGGGGTGGTCCTCGGCCCGGGTCCCCATCTATGTCAGCAGCTGGGCCGTGCGGGTGTCCCAGGGTTACCGGGAGGCCGAGCGCCTGGCGCGCAAATTCGGCTTCGTCTACCTGGGGCAGGTGGGTGGCACCCGAAGGGACAGGAAGGGCAGGGGCTGGACACCCCTCCGGCAGACGGGAGGGGTACCCAAGATATCAAGGACCCCCGGCTCACCCAGGCCTCGACCAGCTTCAGACTCTGGGACCCCCAGAGGGCACCTGAAGCACCCAGCGGCGCACCTGGTTGGGGGAGGATGTTGGCCACCGTCCTGGGGACTCCGTCTCGGAGGCAGGTGCCATCGTTGTGGATGCCCCCTCGCGTTCCCAGATCTTTCCTGACGGGCAGTACTTCCACCTGAGGCACCGGGGCGTGGTCCAGCAGTCCCTGAGCCCACACTGGGGCCATCTCCTGCGCCTGAAAAAAGACCCCAAGGTGAGCCTGCGCAGCCACTTGTTATCCAAGCCACCTGCCCTCTCTGAGTCTCGGTTTCCACTTGGTCCCCCAGTCTGTACGATAGGGACCATCCGTGGACAGCAACAGGGCACGTGTGCGTGCTGAGCTCACCTCGGGGCCTTGGCACACTGTCAGCATTTCTTTTTGGCCCCCCCTCCCCGCCCCCATCTTCTCTCTCCCCCTAAAGGTCAGGGTTCCCACATACTCTGTAAAGACAGCAGATAACATTCTAGTTCACGGGATGGAGAGAAGGGAATTGGTCCTTTTTATGACCGGGAGTAGGAATCCTGCCTGAAGTCAGCCAGTGAGGCTGTGAGATGCTCAGAGAGGTGCCAGATTGGGAAAAGGCTTTCGATGCCAAGCTGGGGACTTGAGGCTGACTTTGTAAACCCTCAGGAGCCAAGATGGGGTTTGGGCTGGGGGGCTGATCAGCATGGAGGCGAGAGGCTTGATCACTTGAAACCCACTGGGAGCACTGGGAATGGGGAGAAGTTGCCAGTTCAAGGTGTGGTTTGCACGAGAGAGGCCAGGGCTTGCCAATGGATTAGACGTGTGGGACAGAGAGAAATTGGGGCCAGCTCCCGCGTCTGGAGCTGGGCACATGGGGAGACAATTGCACCATCACTGGGAAGAGGGTGAGGGCACAGGAGCTGGTTCAGGGCGGGGCGGGGGGGGGGGGAGATCAACAAGGAAGAAAGGACAAAAAGGTCTGAGGAAGACCAACCTGGGGCAGGCAGAATGGCTGTGTGCAAAGGCCCTGGGGTGAGGCACCACTGTGACTGCAGCAGAGGGAGGCTGGTGGGGGCCAGATAGGCGGGGCTTTGTGGGCCCTGGAGAGGGGGGCAGCATGGGAGGGGCTCTGCAGAGAGTGATGCTACTGTGTTGTAGGGAGGCAGGGGGGCAGGTGGGGAACCAGGGCGGAGGCAGGTATGGCCATCCAGGGATGTCTTACGAGGGGTGGCCGCTACAGCAGGGAGATGGGCAGATCTTGGGCAGAAGGATCTAGAACAGGGACTGGGGAAGGGATAGGGCTGGGCCTCAAGAGCAGTGGGCCCTGGGGACTGGTGCTAGGGCCTTGGTCCCCTCTGAAGGCAGAGCCCCAGGCACACGGGGACCCCAAAGAGCAGCCTCAGCAAGCATGAGGTCCCGGGCCCCGTCCCACACCATGACGGACCCAGGACAAGCAGCGGGAGACCCAGACACAGCCCCGCTCCAGCCGCGGCCCACACAGAGTCGTCCCCTGGTGGGCCTGGGGAGGAGACCGACGCAGACCCTGGAGGCAGACTCGGGCCCCACGGCCCAGAATTGGTGGGAAAGGCTTGGTGGAGCCGGTCAAGGCCCCGCCAGGTGCGCGGGTGTGAGAGCCGCACCGGCGGGTGGAGGGGTGGAGGGCGGGCTGGCTCTGGGGGCCCGGCGCCCTCCTGCAGCATGCGTCTGTCTGCAGGTGCAGTGGTTCGAGCAGCAGACGCTGCGGCGGCGTGTCAAGCGCTCGGTGGTGGTGCCCACGGACCCCTGGTTCTCCAAGCAGTGGTACATGGTGAGTGGGCCGGGCCGGGCGGTGGGGCCGGGCGGGGCCAGAGCCCCGCTGACCCCGGCCCCTGCCTTGCACAGAACAACAAGGTGCGGCCGGACCTGAACGTCCTGCAGGTCTGGAGCCAGGGGCTGTCGGGCCGGGGCATTGTGATCTCTGTCCTGGACGATGGCATCGAGAAGGACCACCCGGACCTCTGGGCCAACTACGTGAGACCGTGGGGACTGGGGTGGGGGCTGCGCCAGGTCCCGCGGCCTGCCCCCGTCCCTCACGCCCCCCGCTCGGCCCCCAGGACCCCCTGGCCAGCTACGACTTCAATGACTACGACCCAGACCCCCAGCCGCGATACACGCCCGGCGACGAGAACCGGTGAGCGGCGGCATCCTGCGGGGTGTGTGAGGGCGGCGCCAGTGCCTTGTGGGGAGCCGGGGGGGGCTGGGACTGGCCCCCCTCTCTGCCTTGGCACCAGGCACGGGACCCGCTGTGCCGGGGAAGTGGCCGCAATCGCAAACAACGGGTTCTGTGGAGCGGGTGTCGCCTACAATGCCCGGATCGGAGGTATCGGGGCCCGGCTCCCGCACCCCGGGGACGGAGGGCGGCCTGGACGGCACAGGGCGCCCAGGGATTGCGGGCAGAGTTAGGCGGCTCTGGGGGATGCAGGGCCCAAGCTCAGGTAGGGGGAGAGCTGAGCCCCGCGCAGACGCCCCCGCTCCAGAGGGGGCCTGGGGGGGGCGCGGCGGGGCTGACCGCCGAGGCCGGACGCCCCCCCCTGCAGGCGTGCGCATGCTGGACGGCACCATCACGGACGTCATCGAGGCCCAGTCGCTGAGCCTGCAGCCGCAGCACATCCACATCTACAGCGCCAGCTGGGGCCCCGAGGACGACGGCCGCACGGTGGACGGCCCGGGCGTCCTCACCCGCGAGGCCTTCAGGCGAGGCGTGACCAAGGTGAGCCCACCCCGGGGGCCTCGGAGGGCCTGGGCCGGCCCTGGAGGCCGAAGCGCCCATCCGCTCCCTCGTGCCCGCGTGCAGGGCCGCGGTGGGCTGGGCACTCTCTTCGTCTGGGCGTCGGGCAACGGCGGCCTGCACTACGACAATTGCAACTGCGACGGCTACACCAACAGCGTGTACACGCTCTCCGTGGGCAGCACCACCCGCGAGGGCCGCACGCCCTGGTACAGCGAGGCCTGCGCCTCCACGCTCACCACCACCTACAGCAGCGGCGTGGCCACCGACCCGCAGATCGTGAGTGCCGGGGAGGGGGGGGACCCGGGGGCAGGGGGAGGCCCCCCTCCGCGCCTGCTTCCCCCTCCCCTCCCCTCCTCCCCTCCCTTCCTTCCCCCTGTCTCCTTTCCCTTCCCATCTGTCCTTGTCCCACCTTCCCCCCACGACCCTGTGGTCTTCCCCCTTGGCGCCTCCCCTCCCCCACCCCTCCCTGCCCGTCCCCTCCCCCCACCTTCCGTCCCACCCCCCACTTTCCCCCCTCCCAGGGCTGCCCTGTGGCACCTGGAACACAGAGGGGTCCCAAGACCAGGCCCCAGTGTCCTCACCCCTTCGTCTACCCTCCTGTCTCTGGCGGGGCAGGCTCCCCAGCTGTGTGACCTGGGTGGCGCTCAGGGCCCCGTTCCTGGAGGTACCTCTGCGGCACCTTCTTGAACCCTTGATGCATTTTGCACAAAGGCCGGGTCTCCCTGTGCACCGGTCCCCCCCAAGCCCCCGTCTCTGCCCCTAGGTCACCACGGATCTACACCACCGGTGCACGGACAAACACACGGGCACCTCGGCGTCGGCCCCGCTGGCCGCGGGCATGATCGCCCTGGCTCTGGAGGCCAAGTAGGTGCTGGAGGGGACCCCGCTTACTGCGCTCACCTGCCCCCCGCCCCCCGCCTGGCCCGGCCCCAGCTCACCTACCCTCGCCTGCCCCCAGCCCGTTCTTGACATGGAGGGATATGCAGCACTTGGTGGTCCGTGCGTCCAGACCCGCGCAGCTCCAGGCTGAGGACTGGAGGACCAACGGCGTGGGGCGCCAAGGTGAGGCGGGGCGGGCGGAGGGGGGGACGCCACGCCCCCAGGGCGAGTGACCACCGCCCGTCCACGCAGTGAGCCACCACTATGGCTATGGGCTGCTGGATGCCAGGCTGCTGGTGGACATGGCTCGAACGTGGCTGCCCACACAGCGCCAGCAGAAGTGCGTCATTGAGATCGTACACACCCCCACGTGAGCAGCCCTGCGCCGCCGCGCCTCCGCTGTGTCCGCCTGTCCTCTCCCCGCACCCGTCATCGCCGCGGGGGAAGGGGTGACAGACGCGTGGGGCCCAGCACCCGTTGCCTTGCTTTCCCCATCTATGAGATGAGAAAGAGGGTGGGCTCCACGACGTGAGCCCAGACCTCGGTGCCCCGCCCCCCCCCCCCCCCCCCCCCCCGGCAGGCCCGCAGAAGGGGCGCTCACAGCCCGCGTCGCCCCCAGCCCCATCTTGCCGCTGACGCAAGTGAGGAGGAATGTGTCGGCGTGCGCCGGCCAAGCCAACCACATCCGCTCGCTGGAGCACGTGCAGGTGCAGCTCTCGCTGTCCTACAGTCGCCGCGGGGACCTGGAGATCTCGCTCACGAGCCCCATGGGCACCCGCTCCACGCTCGTGGCCGTCAGGTGCAGGGGTGGGGTACCTGGCCCCGTGGCAGCCGCTCTGTCCTTCCCCGGGTGTGGGCAGTGTGCTGTGGGGTCGGGGGGGGTTCTGCTCAGGCCGGACACCTGACGCGCTCCCCTCTCGGGAGCCCTGCCAACAGCCGGGCTCGGCCCTGCAGACCCCACTGTCCTTGGGGCTTTGAAGCCCCCTCTCCACCCCCACCCACCCTCCCTCCTGCCCCAGACCCTTGGACGTCAGCGGCCAAGGCTACAACAACTGGATCTTTATGTCCACCCACTTCTGGGACGAGGACCCGTGGGGCCCGTGGACGCTGGGCCTGGAAAACAAGGGCTACTACTTCAACACGGGTGAGAGCGACACCCAGGCTGGGGCCTCGGGCCCTGGACCGGCCTGGGATCCCCCGCTGCAGAGGGGTCCGGGGTCTCCCTGGGACACTGAGCGGGTATCTTCGGAGAATAGTAGATGCCAGTTACCGGCGCCCGGTGGGCGTCCGGCCTGGGGGCCATGGGCGTCTGGGACTCCGGGGCGGGGCGGGCGGGGCGGCCGGGGAGAGGAGCCAGGAGGGCGGACCAGGTGCCGACAGCCTGTCCCCCTTTTCCCCGTGCCCCCCCGCGACCCCCGCCCAGGGACGCTGTACCGCTACACGCTGCTGCTCTACGGGACGGCCGAGGACATGACGGCGCGGCCCCCGGGCCCCCAGGTGACCAGCAGCGCGTGTGTGCAGCGGGACACAGAGGGGCCGTGCCAGGGTGAGTGCCTGGCGCGGCACGGCCTGCTCGCTGGGGGGCGGCAGCAGCGGGCAGTGTGCGTGTGCGGCCCGGGGCGGGAGGGCGTAAGGGGCGGCGGGCCCCGGCCTCACACCCCAACGTACGTGTGCCCCCGCGCAGAACGCCACGGCCCCGCCCACGTCCTGGGCCACCTCCACGTCTCCCACTGCCCGCCCAGGTACTTTGGCCACACCCAGCAGGCAGTGACCGCTGGGCCCGGCCGCTCCCGCCCTGTGCGTCTGCTCGAGCCGCCGCGCCTCCTGCTACACCTGCCTCGGCCGCTCCCCGCTCACCTGCACTGCCTGCCCCCCCCCCCCCCCCCCCCCGGCCTCCACGCTGGACGAGCGTCGCGGCTCCTGCTCAGGACCCATCCCTCCCAGCGGCCTCCCCGCAGCCCGCCGCAGTCGCCCACCCCGGCCGCCACCGCGGCCGAGCCCGGGCCATGGTACTGGTCCCGCTGGCTGTGGCCTTCGGGAGCCCCTCACTCCGCAGCGTCCCCGCTGTAGGCTGCCCACCGCTGTGTGCGGGGGCCCCCCCGCCACCACCCCAGGTCCAGCTGCTGGCCGGGACCTAGAGACACCTGACTAGGGGGCAGACGTGTGTCTGTGCTGCCATCCTGCTCCTTTGCTCCAGACTGGAACCTGGGGGGGGGGTGCAGGGACCCGCCCCCGGAGGCTCTGGCTAATCACTGAGGCCCTCAGGCCAGGGGCGGCCTGCTGGAATCCCAAACCCGAAATTGGCAGGTCCGGGTGAAAGACAGAGAGAGAAGTCTAGCTACACGGTTTGGGGTGGGGGCGGGGTGGGATGGGGCAGAGGCTGGGCTGTGACAGCCGTCCCCTCCCAGCCCCAGAAGTGGGGGGAGGGGCAAGGGGAACCAATGACAGCACCCAGAGTCTCTGGCACCATGTCAGACCTCGGAGTTTGCAAATAAAGGTTGAATAGGAGGTGCCAAGTCTGTGGTCTCCTTTGGGGCAGGGGCAGGCCCCCGTCCCCATGGCATGGTTGGGGGTTCCCCCGCACCCCGCTTGGAAACGGTCTTCTCCTGGAGGACCCTGTGGCCCACAGGGAAAAGAGGCAGCTGGGGCCCGGGGCCCCCAGTCTGGTGGGGGCAGGAGTGAAGTGGGGGGTTCCCAGGGCGGCACGCTGCATTCCTAACTCCTCCTAAGTTTCCCTCGTCCTGTTGGGGTGTTTCCCTTTGACGCTGATCATTAAGAGAAGCACGAGTCCCAAATGAGCATGCGTGCGGCTGTTCCCCGCCCGGCAGGTAGGTCTATGAAGTTATAGCAATCGTGCTGCTTCTCTACTCCCCGAGAGTCGTGGGGAGGCCGAGGGAATTATGGGCTGGAGGCATGTCACTTTCACTGGCCCCCAAGCTGGATTTTCCCGTTCTGGACGTTTCACACACGTGGACTCACACCCTGCGTGGCCTCTCGTGTCTAGTTCCCTCCCTGAGTTTTGTGTGTTCAGCCCTGCAGACGGCGGGTGTCCTCGCTCCTGCTCGCGGCCGAGTGGGCGGGCTGTGTGTTGATCCATTCATCCATCCATGCACAGTTGGGCTGTTTCTACATCCCGCGAATTGTGAATCCTGCTGCTGTGAGCATGTGTGCGGATCTGAGCACCTGCCAGGGCCGGGCCGTGCGTCCAGGGGTGCTTGGCCGCCTGCTTGCAGTTTTGGTGGCCTCATCTGTGCAACAGCACCAAGCCCAGCGCTTGCTTTACCCGACGTAAGATCGAGAGAGATAGTTTTCCCACTGGCACACAGCAAGCACCCAAAATGTGCCCGCGGGGGGCAGACACTTCGGGAAACCGGTTCTGTAAACCATTCATCATCAGAGTTACCGTATGACCCAGCAGTTCGGCTTCTAGGCATGTCCCCAAGAGAGACAAGAACATATATCTGCACAAAACCGTTACAGGGATATTCTCAGCAGGAGGAATCACGACAACCGAAGATGGAAACAACCGAGATGCCCATCAAGGGACGGACGGTCAATGTGCCCATCGCGCACGTGCATGTCACTCAGGTGTGTCCACGCACGCGCACGTCCACAGATAAACGTGTCCGCCGTGCACGCGCACGTCCCACGGCCGCCAACAGGAGCGAGGCGCCCACGCCCGCCGCCCCGCGCGGAAGGACCCTGAATGCACGACGCTGAGGGAGGGAACCAGACACGAGAGGCCATACGGGGTGTGAGTCCGAGTGTGTGTAAAGGTCCAGAACAGGCTCATCCACGGACACAAGGGGGGGCTCGTGAGGGCTGGGGGGGGGGGGAGTGATAACTAACGGGGATGTCTTTTGGGTGATGGAATGTTCTGGAATTAGACTATGGTGGTGGTTGTACATCTCTCTCAAAACCATTGAATTGCACACTTTAAACAGGTGGACTGTGTAGTGTGTAGATAACATCCAGTAAAGCTGTTAAAAGGCACAAAACCAGCCCTGGTCTCTGAGCCTGTCTTCCCGCCCTAGCTGTCAGGGGAGGAACCAGGCAGGGCAGAGGTGGGAGGTGTTAGGGACCAGAGGGGCAACTGTGATGGAATCTAGCAGGCTGAGCTCCGTCCGGCGTCTCTGGCCACCTCCCGGGGAATTGGCGCGGCCAGGCCAGCCCCCTCGAGAGGGCAGTTACCTTTGTTCCCACGACAGCCACGTGGGTTGGGCGCCCTGCCCACTTTGGGCAGAAAACCGGGACTTGGGTGCTTTGTTACGCAGCGAGGGGAGCCGGGACAGGACCCCCTGGCCACCCCATGCTCTTCCAGGCCTGGCGCGCCGGGGAGGTTGAGGTCACGTACTTCCCAGGTCCAGTCAAACCATTGAGGACCTTTAGAGGCGCGACGCCTTTAAGAGGGGGTGTGGCCTCCTGACTAGCGGCGGGCAGGTGCCGGAGGAGGCTCGAAGTACGCGTCACGTGCCTGCTGGGCGGGACCGTGCTGCGACCGGAAGCGGAAGTGGGTTGTCGGCGGTGCCGGCGGCTCGGCGCGCGCGCCAGGGTCAGGCGGTAGTGCTTTCGGGGCGTTAACGGGGAAACTGAGGCGGGGATGGAGTCGGAGGCGGAAACCCCTGGCCCCAAGTTGTCGGTCGTTGGGAGGGCCAGGGGCGAAGCGAGCCCAGCGGGGCGGGGCAGGGTGGGCTTCCCCGGGCACGGGGCTCCGATGGGTGTGTAGGAGTTCACTGGACGGAGGAAGGGCCCAGGGAAACGCCGAGAGGGAGACGCCCCCGTCAAGTGCCTCTTCTCTCGCCTCCAGGGATGGGTTCCAAGGCCAAGAAGCGGGTGGTACTGCCCACTCGCCCAGCGCCCCCCACGGTGGAGCAGATCCTGGAGGACGTGCGGGGTGCGCCCTCCGAGGACCCCGTTTTCACCGCCCTGGCCCTGGAAGGTAGGGGGGAGTCCGGGCACGAGCGGGGGCGGTGGGTCGACCCTGAGACCCCAGCGGCAAGGGGCGGGGAGAAGCGCTGTGCGGCCGAGGAGTTAGGAGCTTCGATTTCAGCGCCGTCCTTACCCTTTCTGAGCTTCCGCCGCACGTCTGTAAAGTGGGGCGCAGCTGCAGAGGGGCGTCTGGAACGGGGGTCCGCCGCCACATCCCGGTTGTCGCCTGTTCTGGTAAAAAAGCCAGGGAGCTAGAAATGCATTTTTTTTTTTAACGTTTATTTATTTTGGGGACAGAGAGAGACAGAGCATGAACGGGGGAGGGGCAGAGAGAGAGGGAGACACAGAATCGGAAACAGGCTCCAGGCTCCGAGCGGTCAGCCCAGAGCCCGACGCGGGGCTCGAACTCCCGGATCGCGAGATCGTGACCTGAGTTCTTTGCTCCGTGTGGCCATGCTTCAAGTGCTCGAGAACCACTCCTGGCTGGCGGCTGGTTCTGTACTGGACAGCTCACCTGCAGGGCTTTCCACCATCCAGAATGTTCTGGCAGGTGGGGCACAACTGGTGTTCATCCCCGTCCTGCAGCTGCTTCTCGGAAGGCTGCTTGAGCCCAGGGCCCCCAGCATCCTGACAGTGGGGAGACTGAGGCACGGGCTGCGTTGGGGCTCACTGAAGGGAGAGGGGCTCCCCCTGCTGGCGGGGCTCCTGTCCGAGACCGCCTGCGGGCACGTCGGGAGCATCTGACAAGTCTCTAGGGGACCTGAGCCCTGTGGGGTCTCTGCTGCTGGCCGGGCGTGAGCTGTTTTAGGAAGCGGGGCCGCTGGGAAACGCGTGTCCCAATCCTCCTCCTCCCAACCCCGGGTGCTGGGTCTCACGAGGTCTCGAGAACAGAGAAGAGGTTGCGGGACGAGAGTGGGGCGGGAGCCAGCCTGCCCTGTGGCTCCGTTGTGGGCCCCCGCCCTCTGCGGGCGGACGTGGAGGCCGATCCCCGGACAGGGGTGTCCCGCCCCTTCTGTGATCCGTGCCCCCAGCCGGATCCTCTCCCTGTCGCTCCCTGACCGGGGTGCTGTGTGCCGTCCCCAGACTCCCCAGGCCTCTCCGGGAGGGCGGAGGACGCGGAGGCCCAGCAGCAGCAGCTTTACCAGCAGAGCCGCGCCTACGTAGCCATGAATCAGCGTCTGCAGCGGGCGGGCGACGGGCTGAAGCAGAAGCGTGAGGACCTGTGGCGGGCTGGCGAGGGGCTGGAGCGGGAAGTCCGCCTGCTGAAGCAGGGGGCGCCCCCAGGGGCCGAGGCCGCCTCCTTGGGCTGACTGGCCCGCCAGCTCGCCTTAGCGCGCACCCCGGCAGGGTGCCCCGCGGCTCACCGGCACCTTTGGTCCCCCCCGAGACACCTGACCCGGCACACCTCAGACGCGGGCCCCTGGGTCGCATGGCCTGGGCTCGGCCCGGAGACCCCGGGGCCCACAGCCTGCGTGGGGGGTGACAGACACAGCTGCCTCGCCGGGCGCGGGCCCCTTTCGAGGAGCGGGTCTGGGGCAGTGTGGGTGCCGCTCGCCCCGGCCGTGGAGCCCAAACCGGGCTTCGTGCGGGGTCCCCGGCACCCGAGGGCCGGTCCGTCCAACCTCTCCTTGCCCCTGGCGACCCTGCTTCCCCGTGTCATCGCGAGGGAGATGATGGAACCCCGGCTGCATTCTGTCTCCGCCCATCTCTACGTGTACTGCGGAGGGGGGGGGGCCAAGATTCCGGCAGAGCACCCCGTTCCCTCCAGACAGTGGCCGGCTGCTGGAAGAGCACTTGCCCAGCAGGGCCCGGACCGGAGACAGGGCCTCTGGTGGTGCCCCTACTGAGCACCCTGATCCGAGGCCTGGGCGCTCCTGCGGGGCGGGTTACCCGTCGGGGTCGGGACCCACCTGGGACCCACCCCATCACGGGGGTGCCTGGCCTGGCTCCCAGGAGGGGACGAGCTGGCCAGTCTCCCACCCGAGCCCTCGCTGGCTGCCTTCATCCTGGAAGGCTTCGTCTACGGGCAGGTGTATGGAACAGGAGCGGATCTTGAAAAGGGCTTTTCGCTCAAAAAGAGCAACTTTCAGAAACCTGGAGCAGAGGTGGCTGGCTGCAAGAGGCGTCCCAGAAGCCAGGCTGCTCGTGGCTGCCCGTCCGGAGCTCCGTGGGAGCTCCGAAGCGCCATAGCAGGACCCTGACACGGGGGACCCCGAGCATCCCTGGAGGTGTTTCTCTTTCCCTGAAGAAGGGGAGCCTGCTTAACCCTGAGAGGCCCCAAAACCAAGACCCAGAAAGGGGGCCTTGGGGACGCCTGACCATCGCACGCCCGCCCTGCTGCTCATGGCACGCCCTTGGTGAGAAGTTCTTCTGCTTTGCCTGCCTGGCCCTGGTCTCCAGCGCTTCCTGACTCCAGGGTGCTGTCCACTCGGAGTCCCCTGGGGTCAGGCAGGGGCACACCCGCTGGCCTCCCGGTGCTGTCGACCTGGGATCCCGGGCCCACACTCAGGCTCTGCGTCCAGGGACCTGCCCAAAGGGGCATCTGCTTGCTCCCGGCAGAAGCCAGGCTGGGCCGTCACCCGGACCCCAGAAGGGGTGGGCAGGACAGAAGGCCCCGGAGTCCCCTCCTGGCCCCCAACCCCTTTGTCGCCCACTTGGAAACGCAGCCACAAGCATCAGCGCGATTCAACAGCTGTTTATTAAAGGTGCATGTGAGACGCCTGGTTCCGTGGCTTCCTCCCGCCAGACGCCGGCTGCGTGGTCAGTGGGGGTGGATGGGCTGTATTTACACGTGGCCTGTGGTGCTGCAGAGACCCGGGACGGAGACACGAAGGGATGAGCCGGGACAACCACGCTCGGGCTGTGGGGTGCCGTGGCCGCCAACCGGGAGGCCGGCGGGGGCGGCAGGGGTGAGGTAATGCTGCGCCAGCGGGTGCGTCCGGCCGGCCCTGGGCCCGAAGTCACAGTCATCCCCCTCGGGCTCACCCCAGGAGTGCCCCAGAGGCGGGTGGGTCCTTGACGTGTCCCCTTGGCGGGTGGCTGGGTCGGTCCTTTGGGTCCTGAGACCGTAGGTCTTCAGCCCCCGACTCAGGTTGATTGTCCGGTGACCGCCAACCGCCGCCTCCAGAAATCTGTGCCGCCAGGGCCCCTGCGGCCCGCCCAGGCTGGATGATGAGGTGTGGCTGTGCCCCCAGTGCAGGGGGTCGGAAAAGGCAAAAGTGGCTGCCGGGCACGGATGGGGAGGGAGCGCCTGTGTGCTGGCCCGCGTGCGGCTGCCTTCCGGCCCCGCCCGTGGAGAGGCAGGCAGGGGGCGGCAGCGAGGTCTCTCCCCCAGTCTTGGTGGTCTCTCCACTCGCCCAAGAGGTAGCTCTGGGAGTTCTCCCCACGGCCCACGTGGGGAGACTGAGGCACAGAGCGGCGAAAGCAGTGCCCAGGGTCTCACAGTGCGTGGGTGCTCGAAGCCCCGGGCCCTGTGGCTGGACGAGCCGCTGGCGGGCCTGCTGCTGCCTCTTCCCTCCCGCCAGGCCACTTCGGGGAAGCCTGGCCTGCGGGGACTGGAAGCACAGACAGTATTTGGCAGTCCCCAAATCCACAAAGGAGCCGGGCGACCCCCAGTCCGGGCCCCGCGGGCTACCGCGGGGACGGGGACTGGGGGTCTCTGACACAGGCCCGTGTGGCCCGAGGGGCGGCCGAGGCCTTACGCGGGCTCACACGCCATCCCTGCCTGCCGGACGCTCAGGTTGGGCCCGGCTCCCGTCCCACGGGATGGGGCATCTGGGGGTGCGATGCAGCGGGGTGCGTGTGGCATCGGGGTCAGCATGGCTCCCAGGGGCTCCCCGAGCCGAGGGTGGCGGCCACTGGAACCCCTTCTGGGTGACGGGGAGGGTCAGCGGTGCCCGCGGGCCGGGGCTCTCCACTGCTCTTCAGAGAAGGGACTTGCGGCAGCCACGCTGTCTCCCCTGACGGCATCTGCCCCGGCGGGGGTGGCGCTCCGGCAGGGCGGCTGTCTCAGCAGATCCGCTCGCCAGGATCAGCTTCTCCCCGGGGGCCCCCGCGCCGCAGGAAAGAGGTCGCCGGCTCTCCCTGCAAGGAGGCGTTCTCGGGGCTGAGGCTGAACACGCGCGCACCCGGGGGCCCTGAGCTGCACATGAGAGGGGAGAAGCGAGGCCTCGGGGCTCGCCGTCTGCCATCCGTTCCCCCCCCCACCCCCGTCCCCGACCCGGGGCCGGCATCTCCCGCAGCTGTGCCGTCCCTGGCGCGAGGCCCGTGGGGCCCAGCGCTTCGTGTGTGGCGAAGGAGAATGGAATAGAGAAGTGCGGCGGCGGTGGCCTTCGGGGGCGTCCCTCCACACGCTTCCTCCCGCCCATTGCGGTCGCGCGCCCCCGCCCCAGCCGGGCTGTCCGACCACACCGTTGACCGTCCCCATCGACCGGGCACCAGTCTCTCCCTGCAGTTCCGGGCCGCCCGGCGGCGGGGCGCTCCCGACTCGCTAGACGGCGCTGTCTGGGGCTCAGCCGCGCCCGCCCCCACACCCCCAGCTGGGGCTGAGACGGCAAGCGAACCGGCAAAAGCCATCATTAACCAATTACCCGGCCTCCAACGTTACAGGCTTCATCCCGGCGCGCGCGGGCGGGTGCCCGCTCGAGAGGGCCACCCTCCCCGCTCCGTCCCCCACGCCGGGCGGGTTGCCACTTCCCTGCACCTCCCGAAACGGGAGGGTCTTGCTGAAGCTCGGGGCCACGAGCACACTGCGCAGGGCAGCCCGAGCTAGGAGGGTGGTCTCTGCGTGGGGGCCAGGTTGGGACCGCAGCTCCGGCCCTCAGCTCCACGTCCTTCCAGAGCCCCCGCGGCGCGGAGCAAGCATCTGTGCATGAGATGGGAGGCCGATTCAGGCTGCAGGGGGGCTCCAAGGGCAGGGGCTCTGGAGGGTAGATGGACCGTGGGACCACCCCCTGGGCAGCCAGGCCAGCCCTCGACCGGGAGAGGATGTTCCAGAAGGCCAGCTCCGGCCACTATTCCAGAAGGCTGGCGGGGGCAGCGGTGGGGGCTTTCTCTGCGGCCAAGTCGGCGGCGGCTGCCACCATGGGGCTGGGCACATAGTTGAAGGGGGGCACGCGGGCCGCGCGGCTGGGGGAGCCGTGCCGGCTGGTGGGAAAGCCTCCCACGGCCACCCCCAGGCCCTCATGGACGAAGGGGGCAGAGGTGGGCGCCTTGGGGGGGCAGGGCCCATCCACATCGCTGCCAGGGAAGGATGCGGGGCCGCCGCCCAGGGCCTGGGGGGGCCCCCTGCTCTCCAGGCTCGGAGACGTGCTGGAGTTGGTCTTGGCGGCAACGAAGTCCTCGGTCTGGACCACGGCGTCGCTGGTCTTGCGCTGCGGGGGCCCGCCGGGGCCCTCCTCGGGGGAGGCGCCCACCAGGGGCAGGGCGGTGGCGGGCAGCGTGCTCCGAAGGATGTGCGGAACGTCCTCGTCCCGGATGCGACGCCACGTGGTGCCCGGGGCCGCCACCCTCGGGAGCGGCCGGGCCTCCCCGTCGCTGCTGCGGCGGGCGGCGTCGGCCGCGGGCCCCGGCAGCGCGCTGATGTGCGGCAGGGAGGCGTAGCGCTTGACGGCCTCGGGCCGGGCGGCCGGCGTGCGGACGGGCAGGCGGGACGGGCTTTCGGAGCTGGGGCGCCGCGCCGGCCGCTCGCCGGGGCTGGGCCTGGCTGCAGGGGGTCGTCGGGGGGCCGCCCGCAGCTCGTCGCAGCGCGAGGAGCACAGGAAGACCGCGGGCAGGGCGGGCCGACCGCGCCGGGGGGAGCCGCCCTGGGAGGCGGAGGTCGCGGCCTCGGGCGCGGCCACCTCTGAGCGGCGGCGGCGCGGCAGGCCCGCGGACTCCTTGACGAAGGTCAGCTGCCGCCGGAAACCCGAGCGGTCGGAGGACTCGCTGCCACTGGAGCGGGCGGAGGCCACGCGCACCAGGCCCAGGCGGCCCGCTCGGGCGCCCGGGCTTCCCTCGGCTCCTGCCCGGCCCCTGGGGCCCGGCTCCGGGGCTGCCCGGGCCAGGGCTGGCGGCCCCCGCCTGGCGGGCCTCTGCATGAAGGGGATCCGCACGGGTGACTTCTGCGTCTTGTGCTGCTTGGACAGTAGGGCCCGCGCGCGCGTCTGGGGCGCCAGAGACGCCCCGGGACCAGGTAGGGGCCCCGCAGCCTGGGGGCCCGAGGGCGGCCTCCTGGGCGGGGGCTGGGAGGCCGGGGAGGCCGGGGAGGAGCCGGACGAGGGGGCCTTGGCCAGGCGGGCGGGCGGCGTGGCGCTCCGCTGGGGGGGGCTCAGTGCCGCCAGCTCCGAGATCTTGCCCGGCCGGTGTAGGCTTCGAGACCGCTGCTGCTGCTGCTGCTGCTGCTGCTGCTGCTGCTGCCGCCCGGGGCTGGGGGCTTTGGCCGGCGCTGCGGGCTGTGCAGGGGCTCCCACCTTCCTCGGTGCCACACGGGTGCCGGGGTTGCCTCTGGGCTGTGCCCGGGGGGCCGGGCTGGGCACATAGATCACGGTCCGTCCCCGGAGCACGGCCGGCACCCTGCACGCCATCTTCTGGGCACCACGCAGCTTCTCGGGGCCACTGGGGCCGTGCTGGGCCAGGGTTGAGTCCCGCTTCTCCGGCCTCGGCCTCGCGGCACCGCCCGCCTGCGGCCGCTGTCCCTTCCTGTGCACCGGCGGCTGCAGGGTGGAGCCTGACAGCCCGGATTCCGACAGGATGGAGTCAGAGCCAGATGAGGCCTCGTGGGTGGCTGCGGCCGCTGCCTGGTGCAGCCACGTGACGATGGAGTTGGCGCCCTCTTGGATGGCGCGCCACTCGACGCTGTCCAGGTCGGAGGCCTGGTCCGAGCCTGCCGCCTCGTCACCGCGCTCCTGGGGCCGCTCCGCTGGCAGCTTGTCTGGCCGGGCAGCCTGGGGCTTGCGGCGCCGCGGGCCTGACGCCTGGAGCCGGCGCCCGGGCACGGCTGACCCGACGCAGCGTCGGAGCGGCCCCGGCCCCGGCCCCGGCCCCGCCCGCGGGCTGGGGGCGCCGCTGCACCCGCCCCCCGGGCCCACGACTTTGGCGACGGCCGGCTCGGGAGCACGGGGCCGGCTGGCCGGCTGCTCAGGGGGCTCAGGCTCGCCGAGGGAGCTGGCGGAGGAGCTCAGGGAATAGCATGGCGGGGTCTCGTCGGCGATGAGGCTGGGCTGGGCGCGGGCAGCGGGCGGGGCCTTGGCCGCGGCCTTGGGTGTGGCCTGCGCGTCCTTCCTGCCGGCCGGGTGCTCTCTCTTCACGGCACGGGGGATGGCGGACGCCCGCCGCGGGGGCGCCACCGCCTCGGACGGCTCTTCATCGGAGTCGTTGTCGTAGAAGCAGTACACGGCCTCCTCGGTGGGCGTCGTGAGGCACAGCGACTGCGGTGCCCCGTCCCCACGTGCCTGGCCCGGGCGGGGGCCGTCCCTGTCCGTGCAGGCGCTCGAGGGCTGGCGGAGGGGCAGCTCCAGCCCCTCCCGGCTCGTGCCCGCCCCCCGGGCCTGCTCTGCGCTCCGGCCCCCGCCCCACGCCCCGTGGCGGTGCCCGGTGGCCTGCCTGGTGGCGGCCTCCCGACCTGCGGTCTTCCGGCCGGCTGCCTGCCCGGCGGGTGGGTCCCTGGGAGGTCCCTGCAGCGTCTCGTCGCTGAGCGAGGTGGCGCTGGAGAAGGTGACCGGCGTGCCCTCGGCCGAGTCGCTGCGTGAGTCGTCCCCCCGGGCGGGGGCGGGCACCAGCATGTACACGGGCACGGGCAGTGCACGGCGGCCGGGCACCAGGGCCGAGGCCACCTTGCGGAGCCGGGCGGGCACGGCTGCCCCCAGGCACTCGCGCAGCAGCTGCAGCTCCTGGTCGGCGGCTGCCGGCCCCTCCAGGCACCCAGCGGCCTCGTCCCGCCGGCGGTGCCCCGCGAGGTGCGGGCCGGGGCCGGGGCCGCCGCCGCGATCCGGGCAGGTGGGGGGCAGCAGCCGCAGCTCCACATCCTTCTGCACGTAGTGCTCGTGCAGGGCCAGCGCGCTGAGGCTCGAGGCGCACGAGAAGTTCTCGTCCGGCTTCTCCACCGTGAAGCGGACGCTGCCGGCGTCGAGCTCCGACGGCAGCCGGCAGCGCTCCCGGCGGTCGGCGATGTCCAGGAATCGCTTCACGTAGCTCTCCCACTGCAAGCTGAACTCGGTGCCCTCGCGCTCGCCGGGGGGCGCAGGGGCCAGCGGGGGCGTCTTGCTGCGGCTGGGCGGCATGGTCTGCCCGGGGCTGTCGGGCAGCTCGCTGGGGCTGACCGTGCCGCTGCCCAGCCCGCTGCACGGGTCGCTGGGGACGGAGCTGGCGATGGACGGGCTCTCGAAACTGCTCAGGGAGCTCACGGAGCTGCAGCGGCTCAGCACCAGCGGCGTCTCCTGCACGCAGTTCTCGGAGGAGCTGGACGGTGTGGTGTCCTCCGCCCCCAGGCCGCGGCCCCGGTGCGGCGCCGGGACGGCCACGGGCAGGGAGGCGGCCCCAGGCCCGAGCCAGGCTCCGTCCAGGGCCGCCTTGCCGGGTCCCGCCTCCTCCAGTGCCTCCAGGGACGAGTCGCTGTCCAGGTCCCCGGCCTCACTGGGGCCGGGGCGGCCGGCCGAGGACAGCGAGGACAGAGAGCTGCAGCGGGACAGGCGGAGGGGCGCCGTCTCTGCCGCCGGCTTCTCGGGCAGCTGGCTCAGGCCCTCCGTGGGCAGCCAGGCCTGCTTCCGGGCCCCGGCGGCCAGGGGCCCCGCGCCCGCCCCCGCCCTGGGGTGGCCCTCGAAGAGCGGCACGTGCTGGTAGGTGGGCGAGAGCTTGATGGTGCGCACGCAGGCGTCGGCCGCAGAGCCGTCCCTCCCGGCCGGCTCCCGGCCGCCCGGCAGGCTGAGGTCCAGCCGGCTGGGCCGCGCCTGGCTGCACGGGGCCCCCTCGTGGTGCTCGGCCAGCACGGCCAGCGGGCAGGGCCTCGTGTGCTCGCGGGGGCAGCGCCCGTCACCGGCGCTGCTGCCGCTGTTGAGGCTGTCGTTGGACAGGCTGGCGTGGGCGGCCTGGAGCCGCAGCAGCGGGTGGGCCCGGCCGCCGGCCTCCTGCCGCCTGCCCTCCGGCCGCCGGCAAGGGGAGCAGGACTGGGCGCGGCCCTCCCGCGGGGCCTCCTGCCCGGGGTCCCCGGAGCTGAGGCTGAAGCTGTCGTCGGACGAGGTGTGCAGGGCTGAGATGTCCTCCACCAGCCGGTCGATCCGCGCCACCGCCAGCGCCAGCTTGGCCTTGGCCCTGGCCGCCACGGCCGCCTCCCCGCCGGCGTCCTTCTCCGCCTCCGGGCCGCTGCGGCGGGCGGGCGGGGCGCGGGCCAGAGCCTGTCCCTGCAGGAAGGGGCTGCCCAGGAAGAGGGACAGCACGGCGGGGCTGGCGGGCTCGGCGGTCGAGGCGGCGGCGGCGGCCAGGGAGGGCGCCTCATCGTCGTCGAAGCAGCCGGAGTCGGAGGCGTAGTCCCGGGCCAGCCCGTCCAGGTGCCGCAGGGGCGGCAGCGGCTTCTTGGAGGCGGCCTCGGCCTCGGCCTCGGGCAGGCCCTGCTTCTCCAGGTGGTCGAGCGCCTGGGCCAGATGTCGCGTGTCCAGCTCGGCCTCCAGCGCCCGCTGCTTCCTCACGTACAGACTGGGTGCGCACGCGCCGGGGGACACGGCGGTGGCCGTCGCCTGGTACTTGGCGGGCCGGTGGGCCAGCAGGTTGCGCAGGGCCGCGGCGCTGCCCATGGCGATCATCTTGTGCTTGGAGTGCACCAGGTTCCGCAGCATGCCCACGGCCCCCAGGTCCCACAGCAGCTCCTGGTCGCGCGGGCTGCGGGCCGACAGGTTCCAGAGCGTGCCGCACGCGTTGCTCACGATGGTCAGGCTGTGGGACGTCAGGTGCTGCAGCAGCGTCTGCAGACAGTTGTGGTCCCGCAGCACCTGCCTGCGGCACGAGGGGGCGTCAGGCCTGCGCCCAGCGCCCGCCACTCCCCACCCCCGCCCCCGCAAATACGAGTCCGGGGCTCCCCAGGCGACTTTGCGTTTCAGAACACCGAATAGATACGTGGTGCGACATCACATAGTGAAATGATAATTCTTTCTTCTAGGGGCGCAGGGGGGCTCGGTCAGTTAGGTGTCCGACAGTTGATCTTGGCTCAGGTCACGATCTCACGTTTCATGGGTTCGAACCCAGGGTCGGGCTCTGCGCTGGTAGCACGGAGCCTTCTTGGGATTCTCTCTCTCTGCCCCTCCCCGCTCACATGCACTCCCTCAAAATAAATAAATAGAGGGGCACCCGGGTGGCCCAGTCGGTTAAGCATCCGACTTCAGCCTGGGTCGTGGTCTCACAGTTCGTGGGTTCGAGCCCCACATCGGGCTCTGTGCCGACAGCTCAGAGCCTGGGGCCTGCTTCGGATTCTGTGTCCCCCCCTCTCTCTCTCTGCCCCATCCCTGCCTGTGCTCTCTGTCTTTCAAAAATGAATGGATATTTAAAAAAATAACATTTAAAAAATAAATAAGCAGACATTTAAAAAAATACTTTTCTTAAAGTGAACTTCAGTTTGACTTTACCTCATTTTAGCACAACTACATCTCATGATATTTGGGGTATACTTATGCTGAAGATAAGTTTTATCTGTTTTTAAAAGTATCAGAGTGCCTGGCTGGCTCAGCGTGGTGAGTTTGAGCCTCATACCGGGTGTAGAGACTACTTAAAAATAAAATCTTTTAAGAAAAAAACCCCTAAGCATTGTTAATGATTAGTATTACCTAGTAAATAAGTGTTTTATTGATTTAATAAATAAAATCTTTAGCACAAGTAGAGCCCATGCAATATTTGGGATATACTTATATTGAAAACAAGTGTTTTGTGTTTTCTTACATTAAAAACGTTACTGATTATCATCCAATAAACAATACTTTATTTTTATAAAGAACAAGCATTGGGGCGCCTGTGTGGCTCAGTCGGTGAAGCATCCGAGCCTTGCTCTCAGCTTGGGTCATGGTCTCATATTCGTGGGTTTGAGTCCCACGTTGGGCTGTGCCCTGTCGGTGCGGAGCTTGGTGGGAATGCTGTCTCTCTCCCTCTCTGCCTCTCCCCTGCTTGCACTTTCTCTCTCTTGCAAAATTAATAAGTATTTTAAAAACAGGTTTTAATATTACTTAGTAAAGATTGTAATAGAGAACAAGTATTTATTAACATTATCTGAAAAATAATACGTTTTATTTTAGTTTGAAATGTTTATTTTGAGAGAGCACCTGTATGCGTGCGCACAGGGAAGGGGCAGAGAGAGACGGGGAACCCCAAGCAGGCGCCGTGCTCAGCACAGAGCCCGATGTGGGGCTCGATTTCCTGAACTGTGAGATCACGACCTGAGCCCAGATTAAGAGTCAGACGCTTAAATGACTGAGCCACCCAGGTGTCCCCATGTTTTCATTTTAATAAGTTAACTAAACGTTGATTATACGAGTACACCCCACACAAAATTTGGGGTATACTTATGTTAAAAAAAAAAAGTCTCCAGGGACAAATCGGGACCGTTCATTCACAGCACAATCAGGGCTTGTCCTCGGTTCCCAGCAGAGTGGGATCTGCCAGCCCCACCCCGGTCTGCACCTGGGGCCCAGCTGGGGCCCAGCTTCCCCCAGTGCCCACCCCCCCACCCGTCCCAGAGCCCCGGCGGGGGGAGGGGGGTCGACCTGTAGTCCTCCCGCGTGGCGATGAGGCTGGACACGTTGCGCAGGATGCCGCCGCCACTCTCGATGACGGCCAGTGAGTTGCTCTGGCACTTGTAGGTCAGTGTCCTCACCAGGAAGCCCAGGGCGCCGTCCACCTGGCAGATGGCCGCCTTGTTCTCCGTGCTGTGCGCCGACAGGTTCCACAGGGCGCTGAGCACACTCTTCAGGGTGGACTCCTGGGCGCCGAGCGGGGCGGGGGGTGGGGGGTGATTGGCGGGGGCCCAGCGAGCCCGGCGCACCCGCCTCTTCCCCACCCCATCGAGCTGCGGACCCAACGCTGGCACCCAGACACGCCTTCGAGTGCGAGCGAGAAGCAATCACGTTGACCGTCACCGGGTTCTGAGACGCGGGGCCGGCGGCCCCACGGCTGGGCCACCCGCTCGGCAGCGCTCGGTCCGGCCGGCCCACCCCATGCCCGTGCGCGTCCCCGCACCCCCCCCCCCCCCCCGCGCCTGCCCCCCCCCCCCACGCACGCGTCCCCGCCCCGCCCCCGTGCCCACCTTGGAGGCTCGAAGGACGCACCGCATCAGGGCGGTCATGCTGCCCACCTCCCGCAGCACCTTCTTGCTGTGGATGTCGGCCCGCCAGGACAGGTTGCGCAGGATGCTGGACACAACCTGGGGCGGGGCGGAGCAGGCGCGGTGGACCTGGGGCCCCGGCTCCCGGGGCGGCCGCAATCACGTCCTCACCCCTGCGCCAGGCGGGGGCGCCCACCACGGGAGCCCCGTCACACCCAGAGGAGAGGGGACTTGGCCGGCAGAAAGGCCTCGGGCGGTGAGCCGCCCTGTGGGCCTCCCCCCACCACCCCCACCACCCTGCCACGCTGCCCCCGCCGCCGCACCTGGTGCAGCTCCTCGCTCTCAGAAGCCAGCTGGGCCACGATGGCCTCCATGCAGCCCCGGCGGGCACACAGTGCGGCCTGTTGACGTGAGGGAGGAAAGTCGCGCCACAGCGGGCAGGGGAAGGGGGGGGGGGGCGAGAGGTAGACCTACTGTGTGCAAGGGCCCGAGCCCCTTCCCTCCTCACCCAGCGGCTCCAAGGACGAAAGAGGCTCAGGGCGGCACCGACGCCACCCAGCCTCCCCCAGCCCCGAGCGTGGCGGCCCCGGTGGCCACGTTCGGACACCAGCCTTCTGGGCCTCCGCCTGGAAGTCGGGGACAACTGTCTCCCCCCTCAGGACCGTTTCAAGGCTGGCACGAGGTCGAGGCAGGCCCGGGCCTGGAGCGCGCTGACCCTGCCCGCCCTCTGGCCGGCCCCAGGCACCTTGTTGGCCACGTCTCCGAAGGTGAGGTTGGTGAGGGTCATGCCGGCGTATCGACGGAGGGCGAGGTTCAGCGGGTCCCGGGTCATTCTGTGCATCTCGTAGTCAACTTGTAGTAACTCTGCCACGGCCTGCAGCCCACCTGCAGGGGTGCGGAGGGGGCACGGTGCGGCCCGGACAGGTGGTGAGCCCCGCCCCCTCAGCCCGCCTGCCCTCTGCCCGCCCCCCCCCCCCCCCCCGCCTCGGCCTGTGAGCGCCCCCTGCCCAGACGCCCTCGGCCCCTTCCCGCCCCACCCCCGCCCTCGGCAGGTCTACCTGTGCAGCCGGCTCCGAGGGTTCTGCCCCAGTACCGGGCCTTCGCACAGCTGTTCCCTCGGCCCGAACGCTCTTCCCTATTTGCCCAGACTCCTGTCTGTACTCCCAGCGCCGGAGTCACGGCGCCGCTTTCTCAAGGACGCCCTCCAGCACCCCACGTGAGAATTCCCTCAGGACCATTAGAGCAGGAGCCACTGAGGGCAGGGTCTGCACGGCGCGAGCCCAGGAGCCACCGGCGGGGGGCCAGCGTGCCCAGCGGAGGGACGGGCGGACGGCCCTGGGAAGACCGGCCCGGGAGAGACGGCGGCAGGCAGAGAAGGGGCAGGCGCGGCACAGACTCAAGAAGCTTCTCCCTCTTCACGCGGCAAACGTGCCGGAGGCAACGTGCTCATCCCCGGGCCGGGGCAGGCCGGCCGGGCACCCTCTGGGGACGTCAGCGGCCCGCGTGCACCTGAACACCCCGACGTCAACAGGCCACGCGCCACGGTCACAACAACCCGGGTGTCCGCCAGGGGACCAACCCGAGACCACAGTGTGTCCCGCCACTGGGGCAGCGGTGCTCAACCGTGACCGGGAGCCCTGCCACCTGCCGCCACACCTTGTGGGCACACCTTGGAGACATTCTGCCCGAGTTTACTTGTGTGACAGAAGGCAGACACAGGAGGACACGTCCCATGACCCCACCCACAGGGGGTCCCCAGAGGAGTCCCGTCCACAGAGACAGAGAGAGTAGACGGTGGGAGCCAGGGGTGGGGACTCAGTGTTTCATGGGACAGAGTCTCGGTCCGGGGAGATGGAAAGTTCTGGAGACGGGTGGCGGGGGCGGGTGCAGGACAGCATGAGTGCCTGACGCCGCCGAGCTGTGCGCTTCGAGACGGTTACGATGGTGAATTTTAGGCTGTGTGTATGTTACCACAATTTAACTTTCTTAAGTAGGCTCCACACCCGATGTGGGGCTCGAACTCACAACCCTGAGATGAAGAGTCACGCGCTTTTCCAATGGAGCTGGCCTGACGCCCCTAAAAAATTTGTGATGCGTAATTGTAAGTTATTACAGGGGACACTTCTCAGGCCTTCAATGCTCCATAACGTGGAATTCTCCACTGCTGGAAACCCGCAGGACAGAAGCAAACAGGAGGAGGGAGAAAGGACTGCCAACTCGGCCGTGGGTGGGGTGCTTGTGCTGGGAGTGGGGGACCGCCCTGCTAGTGGGCCTCGGCGGACAACAGCGGCATGCAAGTGTTTTGGCCTCGGACCCCTGTATCCTCTGAACTTTTCTGAGGACCCCCAGAGAGATTCTGTTCTTGTGGGTGAAAGCTGTTCCATGCTAGAAATTAAAATGAAGCGTTTGGGGAGCCTGGGGAGCTCAGTAGGTTAAGGGTCCGATTTTGGCTCAGGTCATGATCTCACAGTTTGTGGGTTCGAGCCCTGTGTCGGGTTCTGTGCTGACGGCTCAGAGCCTGGGGCCTGCTTCGGATTCCATGTCTCCCTCTCTCTGCCCCTCCCCTGCTCACGCTCTGTCTCTGTCTCGCTCTGTCTCTGTCTCTCTCTCAAAAATAAACACTTTAAAAAGTTTTTTTTTATTAAAAAATAAAAAGGAGAAGCCTTCTAAACCCCAGAACGTACAGCCCAGTGGTCCTCAGAGTAGGAGCATCTGGAAACCCCACTGAACGCACGCACGCACGAGAAAAAACGGGGGTGGCAAAGGCAAAAACAATTGCGACCTTGTGGACCTCCGAGAAGGATCTCGGGAACCCCCAGGGGGCCCTGTGGGCCACACTCTGAGAACCAGTTTTATATGAAATCCCACCTGTTCGTGGTACAAACGTTCACGGTCAGAAGGAGACAATGAAAACTGAAATCTTCCTTTTCCTGCCTGGCATCGGCTGGGGGAAGTGGAGCCCAGGGCCACTCCGTTCTCCTGTCTACACTGCATTCTGGGCACGTGTGTGCACGTGCATTGTGTAGAGAAGAGACCTTACCACCTCCTCCACTCTCCCCGGACGACACGAGGACTTACACGACAACAGGACTTACTGTTGGACACAGGCCGTTTCCGGATCGGCGGGGGGGGGGGGGGGGGGGGGTCCCACGGGTTGCTTGCTGCCCGCCTGCCTTCTTATTTCTGTGTGTCTTACTTTGTCAATCCGGCCACGGGGCGCAGGGGTGCCCCAAAGGTGTGCACACTCCTAAAGAACCCGCTGGTGCCAAAGCCCCTCACCACGTGCTCCCCCCTCCACGCAGCCAAACCACACGGGACCCGACCCAACCTTGGGGCGCTCTGACCACCGGCTGGGTGAGAAGCCGTGTGTTTTGTAACTCTTACAGCCAAACTCAGCATATGGATGCGAACTTTGGCCTTTGCTATTTCTTTTTTCGGTGCTTTGATGACTTTTATATGGAAAAAGAAGATACTCGTAACGCCCCCAAACCTGAAACTTCACAAGGTCGAGCCCCCCACCCCCACCCCCCGTCCCCAGCCCCTCCACGAAACACCGAGGCATCGGGGCCCTCCTGCGGGAGGCGAGGGGGCACTCACCCAGCTCGTTCATGGCTCGGCGGTATTCCTCGTCAAAAGACAGCTTCATCACGGCACAGGTGGCCTGGCAGATCTGGGGCTCGATGGGGACTGGAGCTGTGGGCCAGGGGACCAGGTCAGCGCCCTCCCACTGCCGGTGGGTGCCCGCCCCGCCCTGCCTTCTGCATCCCTGCGGAGACCCCAGGCCTTTTCAAAGGGCTGCACGCTGGGCTCGCAGAGCGCTGGGGCTCCTTCCCACGCCTCCCGCCAACCCACGCAGGGGGTGCCGCCTCAGCCAGGACGGCCCAGGGAGGGGAGGTGACGCCTGCGGCTTTTGTCATAAGGTAACTGCAATCAGCTGCAAACACCGGGAACCTCACACTCTGTTCTCTGGGGACCCACGACCTATCCCTGCATTCGGCGGCGGTTTCCTGAGCACCCACCCCGTGTCATCAGGTGTCGGGGGCCACCCCTGTGCCCATCCGCCAAGACAACGTTCCCACAAGCCTCGCAGGCGCAGGCCACCGAGAAGGGGCCCGGCGGCGGCCCCCCCTCGCTGGCTCACCGCCGCTGGCGCCGCCTCCCTCGGCGCCGTCCCTGGCCTGCAGCCAGTCCCAGCAGGTCTCACAATAGGCCCGGATCTGCTCCAGCACGTGCAGGACGCGCATCTCCTTGCGCGCCAGGCCCTGGTCAGGTTGCGAGAAGACGATGTTGTGCAGCGCCGCGTTGGCGCGCATGCGTGCGTCCTTGGCGCCCGTCGTCCCGGGGCTTCCGTCGCGACCCCCAGCGCCGGCCTCGGTGCCGTGCAGGATCTGCAGCAGCAGCGGCAGGCACCCCGAGCGGCGCATGGCCACGCAGCTCTCCGGCGAGCTGGACATGGCCAGCAGGGTGCGCGCCGTGTCCTCCTGGTCACGCGTTGCCAGCATGGACAGCAGCCAGAAGACCACCTCCACCTACGAGGGGCAGCGGACGGGGGTCAAGGGGGGCGGTGAGCCACGCCCGGCTCACCTGGCCCCAGCCAGTCCCTGAACCCCCGGTGGGCCGCCCAGACACAGTGAGCGTCTTGTCACCCCAGCCCAGGACCGTCACTTGCTCACCCCCGACACCCTCACCCTGCATCTTCCTCTGGGCAGTGGCACACACCTGGGGAGGGCACTGGGGCGCCCCCGGTTGAGGAGGGCCAAGTTGACCGTCGTCCTCACGGGGTACTCCCGTGGGTGACCTCCTACCTCTAAGTCTAGGGTGCCGTCCCAACACACAGGACAGCTGTCCCCACCCACGTCCTGGCCCTGCCAGCCTCAGCACACACCCCACCCCAGGGTGGCCCTTCCACACCTGGGGCCGCTTTATGGAGACGGCGGAGGGAAGGCCCCCCACATCGGACAGAGAGGCAGGACCCAGGTCACCATGCACCTCCACCCAGCTGGCCATCTGCACCCCTTGCCTCAACCCACCGGCCTCCTCCCCCACAAACCTGGACGCCCCCTCACCTTGCTGTTGCCGGGCTGAGGGACACCATCCTCCGGGTGTGTGGGGACTTCAGTCTCTGGATCCTCGTCCACCGGCACCGACTTCACCGCCAGCAGGGCCTGTGCGGAGAACGCCAGGCCTGGGGGCTCTGTTGGGGAGCACCCCACAAAGCGCCCAGGCTGCCAACCCCCGTGACGATGTGGGTGGGGGCTGCAGGCCCATTCCTGGACCGGGCAGAGCCCTAGCGGTCTCTTCGCTGCCTAGACCCGTCACCACCCCAGGACCCTGGCGCCACCCCTCCCAGTACCTGGGGCTCTGTCTGTTGCACCCGGTCCTGTGCGGACAGCAGCTCCTGATCGATTTGCTCCAAGCGAGAAGCGCGGATCTGAGCCAAGAGAAAGAGGCGCGCTGGGGCTGACCCCGCCCCCGGGTCTGACTCCGCCCACTCATGTATGACCCCACCCACTTCTCCATCGGCATTCTGCTTCGGCCCCACCCTGGCCCCACCCCCATTCCTCTATATGGTCCCGCCCACCCTAAACACCCTCGCTGCAGTATCTGACTCCGCCCACAACCCGGCCCCACCCAGGCGCTGGCTCCACCCACTATCTTGCTTGACCCCGCCCCGCCCTTCCGGACCCGCCCACTCCCTGATCTCGTCCGGCCCACGGACCGCGGCCCAGGGCTGGCTCACACTCGGTTCCGCCCACTGACCGTCCCCTACCCCCCACAGTTCTCGGACCCTGCCCTCGGAGCCCGGCTCCGCCCTTCGCTCCCTCTGGCCCCACCCACAAAGGGCTCTACCCCCACCGGCTCCGCCTCCCGATCCAGACCCCTCCCACAGCAGTCCCTGCGCTCCGCCCAGTGACGCGCTCTTCCCCGGAAGAGCCTCCAGCGCCCCGCCCCGCCCGCCGCCTCACCTGCGCGCGCTGCACCATCTCGTCCGAGGTGCCGAAGCGTTCTTCCATCAGCGAGCGGATGTGCTGGGCCTCGAACTCCAGCTGCTGCCGGATCAGGTCCATCTGCATCGAGAACTGCTGGGAGGGGCGGGCGGGCCGCGGTGAGGGGGCGCCCGGGCCCGAGCCCCTTCCCCCCGCGCCGTCCCCCGCGCGCTCACCGTCTCCACGTGCGGGAGCTCGTCCAGGCGCTTGGACAGGCCCTGCAGCTGTGAGTAATACCAGAGCTTCTCCTTCTCCTCCTTCTCGATCTCGTTCAACAGGAAGCACCTGGGGAGGGGGCGGGCAGTCGGTGGGCGCAGGCTCGCAGGGCGGGGGCCGTCCCGCATGCGTTGTTTATTTTGATTTGTGTGATCACTTGTTGGGCGCTGTGTGCCAAGTTGAACGGCGTGGCAAAGTCTCGCCCTTGGCGCTCCCGGGACTGGGGCGGGGTGCAGAAAATCGATTCAACTTTATAAGTTGTGGTCCCCAGAGAAAGACCCCGAGGGGGCTGTGCTAACACCTCTCCCACGCTTGCTCATCTCCCTCTAGCCTACAAAGACCAAGTCAGGCTCAGATTGCTCCGGGCGCAACAGGCTCCCTGTTAACCCTGTGGGGGGCGATGCTGCCATTCCCGTTTTACAGAGCTCCACGTTCAGGCTCAGGGTCTTTTTCTTTTTCTTTCTTTTTTTTTTTTTTTTTCTTCAAATAAAAATTTATTGACTTTAAATAATTTTGTTACATAGAACTACAGAGCGGAAGCCTGGGGCTGGGAGGGGTGAGGAGACTGGCCTGAGGTCCCACAGCACAGCATGGCCTCAACTCCAAGCCGCTCTTGCACTGCCGCATCCCACCCCACACAACCCGGCCGAGCCGAGCTGGGCGCCCAGACCCTGCTTTCCTCTGCTGGCCCCCGGCCCAGGTTTCTTGGGCCACAGCCCTCTCTGCACAAAGGCTGCCTTGAGCCCTTCTGGCTCCAGTCCTGACCCTGGCAATGGACACAGCCCTGTCCCTCGCGAAGCCTGCATGCTGGGGACCCGTGGGGACATCTCCCAGGAGCCTTGCCCTGTGCCAGGGACTCCCCCTTCCTCTTCGTCCTCCAGCTGAGGTCCACTGGAGCCACGTGGAGTGGGCGTGGGCAAGGCCGACTCAGGAGGTGGGTGGAACACGTGCCGGTGGGCCAATCAGCGGGCAGAGGTGCTGGGGCGGAGCCGGCTGGGGGCGGAGCTACGTGACAGCTTCCAGCGGCCAGGTCCCGCCACCTGCCATCTCACCTCTCCCGGTCCAGTTCCTCCAGCAGCCGGATGGTCGCCCGGCTCAGCTCCCCAAAGCTGTCCTTAGAAGGTCCGGAGCCGTGTACTGGACTTCCTTCGGGGGTCCGGCCAGTGGGCTCAGGACCTAGGGCTGGGGGCTGGAACTTGAGGTTGTACAGGCTGGTGATGTCCATCTGCAGGGCTGCATGGGCGCGGAGGGAGAAGGCAAGGTCAGTGCCCCTTCCCGCCCCTCCTCCCAGCAACCTCTGGGGGCAAGCTGGGGATTGCCCCCCCGGGGGCCCCTCACCTTTCAGCTGTTCCAGCACCTCCGTCTGCCCCAAGGACACCAGCACTCCGGCCTCCTGCTCCAGCTTGCCTTGTAAGTGCTTCAGGACCTCCTAAGGTGGGGGCGGGAGAGGGTGTCCGGCAGCGTGAGCCTGCTGCCCTGGGCTGGCCTGTGGGTCTCTGGGTCCAGCACCCCGGCGTCTGTCCCTGTAAGGGCAGCCCGAGGCCTCTGCCCAGCCCCACCCTCACCTTCATGCCGGACGTCTCCGTCTCTAGCTTGGACAGGTGGCTCGAGTTGTCTCGCAGCTCCTGCCTCAGGTGACTGTTCTCGGCCTTCAAGGCCTCCACCTGCCGCACCAGCTGCTCGTAGGGCGCCACGGAGCTCGTCATCTTCAGCTCCTGCAGCGCCTGGGGCCACAGGTCAGCGGGTTCACCCAGGGGTCTAGGGAGAGTGCCCTGATCTAAGCCCCAGCTCTCCCATCTGATCTTGGGGATGAATCCCAGCGGGAGCGCCAGGTGTGGACCGCTGCAGGCAGAACTCTGGCGTCCCGGAGGACAGGCGCGGGCAGGGCCAATAGGAGGCAGAGGGGCAGAGCCCCGGGGTGGACGTGGAGACACGCAGCCCCAACGCCCAGGTGGCCAGCAGACACGAGTACATGCCCACCCTCACTGCCGGGCTCCCAGACACACAGGCGGGCAGCTAGACAGACACACGGACATCCGAGGCCCTCTCCCACAGCAACGCAGCTGCCCCGAGGTGTGGTGGGCAGACCGCCAGCGGGCCCAGCCCAGGACGCTAGAACTGCTGTGGAGGCCAAGAACACGGCTCAGAGAGCCAGGGCCAGGTGATGGTGGGGTGCCCGGAGCTGGGCAGCCGGGCCGGCAGACCCAAGCCCACCACGGTCACCCCCCGCCACCCCCACACCCCCTCCACCAACAGCTGGAGCCCAGCAGCCACCTGCCTGGCCCGGCTCCCCTCCCGGCAGCCCCGCGCCAGCCCCCGGGCTCTCCCACTGCCACCCGCTTCTTTGTGTGTGGCTGTCCTCACTCTGGCCCAGCCTCCTCGGTCCAGCTGGCTGGCAGCTCCTCCTCTCTGGGCTTGGCCCTCCCCGGAGCTGTCCCACCTCCTCCCCACCCCCCCTTCCCTCTTTGTTCCCTTCCCATCGGCTCGCGCCCCCTCCCTCCGCCTTTGTCTGAGGCGCACCAGTGGCAGGCCGTGGTCTCCTCCGCCTCCTCCCCGGAGCCCCTCCCCAGATCAGCCCGCAGGGAGGCACTTGCTCTCCGCCCCCCAGCCTGGCCACGTGCACTCATTCACGTGCCCCGTCACTCACGGTGCTCCCTCTGCTCCTGCCCCCAGAACCCTCCCCACCCCACCCACCCTGGGACCACCAAGGGCTCGCTGGGCCTGGAATAAGCGTGGGGTGATGGGCTTGGGCCATCCTGACCCTTTGGGAGGACCTGCTGTATGCCTGACCCGTCATCTGGCTCGCTGGCCACAGTCCCGAGCCTCAGGGACCGCCACTGGGCTGTGCTCAGAGGAAGAAACAGGCAAGGCCGGCAAGGCACGACCGGGACCCGACACTGGGAGGACTCAGAAGTCCAGGCAGTGCTTTCTGGCCTCTGCGGGCCTCGCTTTGCCCATCTGAGGGTTGAGAAGAACTCGGCTCTGCGGGTCGGTGGGAGGGCAGACAGGACAGTCAAGTGGGAGCAAATGTGTCAGGTAGGGAAGGCCGAGGGCCTTTGCCTCCCACCCCAATATCGACCCTGCCCGAGGCTGGGGGGGGTGGGGTGGGGCGGGGAGCTCCCAGCTGGGACTCAGGCCAGGGGCTGTGGCAAGACTGCTGGGGTCCGGCTGCCACGCCCAGCACAGCCTCAGGGAAGCTCTAGGTGGTGTAGGACCCTGTTGAGTGTCCCTCCCACTCCCTAAACCCAGGCCGGCTCCTGGAGCCCCACCCAGGGCTGCCCATCCCCCACCCCCCCCCCCCCCCCCACCCCACACACACCAGGTTTCCCTCGTCTTGGATGTTCCAGGCTAAGCCTGGGACACCTTCACTCCCCCGACGCCTGGTGGTCACTGCTGTGTCCTCATCGCGCTGAGCTTGGCGGTAGGGCCACCCACCAGACTCCCCCCATTCCAGCCTGGCCTCCCCAACTCCACACTCCCACCAGCCCCTCAAGCTTTGCCCAGCCAGGCCCCCTCTCCCCCAGGGCCCCCACACCCTTTCCATCAGGGCAGCCTCGCTGGCCTCCCACAGTCCACTCTCACGGAAAGCCAAAAGGAAGCTTTGAAAGTCACGATTGGATTCCATCCCTCCCTCGCGCCAGTACCGCCCATGGCTCCCCAGTGCCCTCAAGACAAGAGCCAATTCCTCCACATGCACCCTGCCTCGCTGACACCCAGCAGCCACGCTGCAGTGTCCTTCCCCAGGCCTCTGCACGTGCAGTTTTCTGCCTGGAGCACCTTTCCTGACTCCTGCCACCCTTCAAGGTGCAGCTTCCTCCAGGAAGCCCTCCTGCCTGGACTTCATCCCCAGGCTGCGTCAGGGGACTCCTGGGAGCCTCCCCGAGAGATCTCCATTGCAGAAGGGAAAGCACCAATAGCTGGCAGTTCCCCTGGTTGAGCCGTGAGTGGCCACATTTCAGGGGAGGACGGCAGATGTGGCCCAAAGGGGCCCCTCCTTCAAACCCCACGTTACAGAGAAGGAGCCTGATGTCCAAGGAGGAGGAGCACTACCCCCCAAGCACACAGCAGGCCTGCCTGCAGACTGGGAGGTCCGAGTGTGGAACCCCGTGGGTGGGTGTGTGCGTGGGCCGGGCAGCAGCGACGCAGGGGCCCAACCTCCCTGGTTCTCAGTTTCCCTTTCTGGCTCCACCCTGGAGAAACGAGGCGTGTGCTGACAGGTGAAGCAGAGAGAAGGGGATGGCGACACGCCCGACCCCCACCCCACCCACCCCCACCCCCCCCCCCCCCGCCCCCGGCTGAGGCGGAGGACGCGCCCCCTGCCCTCCACCCGGGGAGGCGCTTACTCTATCTCGGGCTGGGCCGGGCTGCCGGGGGCGCCGCGGGGCGGGGGCTCCGGGGTCTCGGCGGCGCAGGCAGAGGGCTCTGGGGCGGACAAAGCCCGGTCCCGGCCTGGCCAGGCGGCGCCGCCGCTCCCGGAGCTGGGCGAGACCACCGCGCGCGGGGGAGGATGCGGGATGCGGGATGCGGGCGCGGCGGCCAATTGCGGCGCGGGAAGACGGACTGGTGCCATGGCAACAGCCAATGGCGGCCCCGGGGCGGGGACCAGCGGCGGCAGCCGGACGTCGGGCCTCCGGGCGGGTTCAGGGACTGCGTGTGCAGGGCTTGCGGGGGGGGGCGGGGCGCCCCGAGGACGAGGACCCTGTGCCCTCCACCCGTTCCGGGGTAAAGCGGTCAAGAACCTCCGGCGGCTGGATCCGGAGAATTTGAGAGTAAAAAAAAAGCATGCGGTCTCGGATGTTACATCAGAATTGGGGGGGGGGGGGGCGGGGGCAAGGGGGAGGCCAGCCCCTCCCGACGGATCCAGCCGAGCCTCGTGCGGACGGGTGAGGGCGGGGCAGGGCTCGGGATCCAGACTGCACTCCCCACCCCCTGCCAGCGGGGTCACGGCCAGCATGAAAGGGTGGGCGTGGGGGACGGGCGGGCAGGCTGAGAGGCCCTGGGGACCCCGGCGCCTCTGTCTCCCGCCTGACAGAGCTCTTCCAGGGGTGTCTGCCGCGACTCCCTGTCCACCCCATGTCGCTCGGTCTCTTTCAATCTGTCTCTCCCATTACACTATTTCACCCTCACAGAAGGTAAGGCCAAGGAGAAGCCTGGGGTCCCAGCTGTCTCAGGTCCTCGATGGGTCCACAGAGCCAGAACTTTGCAGCTGGGGCCAGTCTTTACTGCCTCCGACACATGCACGCCCCAAGGAGGAAGGAGGCTCTGGGCCAGGAGACGTGGTTTAGGGGGCCTGTCTCTGTCTTTCCTGGCTGGGGGAGGGGGGGCCGTGGCAAACGTTTGCCTCGAGAACCTTGTTCCCCTCCCCCCCCCCGGTAAAGTGGGGTGGGGGGTGCAGCCTTTGTAAGGGCTGGTGCAAGGCAGGCAGCCAAGGGCACACACACCACGTTGTGTTCTGTTGGGTCTACGGCAGGAGGTCCCGTGTGCCCGCCCTGGGCTAGCACTGCCGGGGGGGTGGGGGGGGGGCCCCGAGAGGGGGCCTGGCAGTCCTGGAGCCTCCACAGCCAAAGGCAGCAGTCCCCAGCCTGTGGGCCCTGGGAAGGGGGTGTGGGGGGCAGAGGGGCTCTTTCCGGAAGCTGGGAAGGCTGCGCAAAAGGACACCAGTGCTTGGCCCCTCCCGGATGAGTGAGAGTTGGCTATGGAAGCAATGAGGGGAAAGGTATTTCCCGGGGCTGAAGGGATGACATGTGCCGTCCCTGGAGCTGAGCGGCCAGTCCCCGGTCTGGCCGCGCCAGCTCACTACCAGGGGTTTAGAGCAGGGGCAGTCCGAGCTGGTCACCGAGAGCACAGCAGACTGGCCAGAGCCGGAATGGGGGCAGGGAGAGGACAGAGCCTAGGGCCCAGCTTCACCGTGACCTTGGCCGTCTCTCTCTTTGGCCTCAGTTTCCTGTTTTGCTGACTGGGAGGTGGGTTGGAGAATCCTTGCCTGCACAGAACTAAGTCCTGTCCCCCCACCCAGTCTCAGGTGTGGCTGCTCCCCAGACCCCTCTCAGCCAGTCTGAGTGGTCTAATGGCCAGCCTTGCCCTCGTATGTGTGAGGACACTGAGGCTTAAGCCAGGGAGCACGCTTGTGAGCCTCCCCAGCCTTGGGCTTCCCCCTCCCTGGGGACCAGAAGGCTGAGGGCACAAGGCACTGAGACTACAAGACAAGATGCCCTTGTCCCCAAGCCTCTGGAGCACCACATCTCTGGCACCCTGCCCCTCATCCCCGAATATCCCTGACCCTCTAAATTCTTGAGCCACAGTCAGACTCAGGCATCACTGGAAATCCGAGAACCACAGAGCCTCGGGAAACCCCATGGCACCCCAGGACCCCAAGCCCAGTCTTGGGGCAATGAGGAGCCCCTCAAGGCACAGTGCCCAGGCCTACTTGGGGGTGGGGGTGGGGGTCCTCCCCAGGCGCCCTCCCTGGGATCCTCTGTGCTCCCTACCGCTGCTGGGCTCTCAAGGGGAGAGCTGAATCGTGGGGCTCGCTTATCCACATCCTCACCCTGAGACCATCCCTTCCCCCTGCCCCCCCCCACCCCCCGCCCCATGCCAGCATCTGGCCCAGCACAACAGGGTCACTCAGAGGGCCTTTGAGTCTTCTGAGCCTGACCTCAGTGTCTCCTCCCACTTGATGGCCCGCGCTCTTCCACTGACCATCCACTGTGCTAGGGGCTCCGGGCAGAACCATGGGTGCCCCCCCCCCCGCCCCCAACTCGGAGCTGGGGTGGGGGGAGAGGGAAGCAGAGAGGCACCAGGTTGTCATGCGACCACAGAGATGGGGCGCGGGCTGGGTGACGAAGCAGAGCCCTGATGGAAAAGGGAATACTACTGGAGATGACGGAGTGGTGGCGCCGTGCCCCCGAAACCGGATCCGGGGTGGATCCCCTGCCGGGTTTCCGGGCCTCAGTTTCCCGGGCAGGGAGAGGGCAAGAGAGCGTCCTGTCAGCACCGCGGACAGCTCCCCTCGGCACCGGGCCTGGTCCTTTGCTGGCGCCTCCGCCCCGCGCTCAGGCTCCAACCCGGACGAAGGCTGGGGCTCCTCGCGGCGCCCCCAGTCTCAGTTTCCCGTTAAATCGGGAACGTGAGAGCCCCGAGGTTCAGAACGATTACGGAGGCCGGCAAAGCTCTCAGGCCCGGTGGGATGCATATTGTGAACCTCAACGTCGGTGAAGGTCGGAGTCGGCCCTGCGCTGGGAGCCCAGAAAGGGAAACTGAGGGCCGAAGAGGTGCAGGGTGTGGCCCAGCCCCTATCCGCCAGTGCGGGACGGAGCCTCAGCTAGACGGTCCCCCGTCGCAGTCCCCACCGCCCCAGCTGCTCTCTGCGTCCGCGCAGTGGGGAGGGGTCGGGGGGGGGGGGTGGTCTTTCTCCAAGGCTGCGCTTGCGCAGACCCGGGGTGGGGGGGATCCGCTGCGACGCGGGGGAGGGGTTCCCCCCCCGGAGCACAGCCTGAAGCGGTTGCCCTGGCAACGGTCTCCGCGGCGACTGCGGGAGACCCCAGACCCGTCCAGCCCCGTGCGCGTGTCGGAGTGCCCCCCAAGCCTTACCTGGTCCCCGAAGAAGGCTGAGTGCAGCAGGCTCAGCAGCCCCAAGAGCCCCATGGAGCCGCGGCCGCCCCGGACCAGCCTGCGCCCCGCCCTCAGCTGCTAGGGTAGGGGGGAGGCTCGGCCGAGACTCCCTGCGCCTGCGCGGAGCGACTACGGGGAGGGCTCGCACCGCGGGGCCGGGCGGGGACTCCTCCGGGAGGCAGCGGACGAACGGGTCTGCGGGACTTCGCAGGAGCGGGGGGAGGGCGTCTCGTGGGACTGAGGACTCGGGTGGGCGGTGTGAGGAGGGGGACCTGAGTGAGCAGACGGGGGAGGGGGGACGAGGGAGAGCGGGGAGGGGTCCCGAGGAGAATGGCGATCTCGCAAGGATGGAGGGAGGCGCCGCCCTGTGGCCGCAATCGGCTGCCGGCCTGGATCGTGGGCCCGCAGCAGCCAGGCTCCGGCTGCGCGCTCAATCCATTAGTCATTCAGCAAACATTTGCGGTGCGCGTCCAGTTTGCCGGACTCAGTGATGGGACTTGTTGGCTCACACCACACGTCGACAGACATCCGTCCAAGTCATTCAAGCAGCCTCTGTTAAGCACCTACTGTGTGCCCGGCCTTGTGCAGTAAACAGTCGTTGCAACAGAGTGCCCATGGGAAACTAGCACACTGGGAAGAGAGGGAATGGCCGCCGACAAGAGGACAGTAACTTGGCCCGCGGTGAGCGGTGAAAAGAGCAGGGAGGTGGGAGCGTGGAAGGCTGCTGGGAAGGACACTTAATAGACCCGAGTAACAGCATCCCGGCACATGTAACAGCCAGCGAAAAGGGAGGTGTGTGTGTGTGAGGCGGGGGGGGGGGGGGGGGGGGGTTGTGCAGGGTCCCAGGAACATGTGACGACCCCTGCGAGCCTTGGGGGGCGGTGGGCACAGCAGGGACTCGCTGGACGCGGTGCTCACCGGCGCCCTTTGGTGGCAGTGGGAGACCAGGGAGGAGGGGACTGTGTTAGTCCGGGAGGGATGGGGGCAGGGGTCGCGGAGGGTCGTTTTCAGGAACTGTGCTAAGTCCTGGAACAGCAAAGGACAAGCAGCGAGAGAAAGGGGGCGCTGCCTTGGCCTCTGCAAGCAGGTGCCATGAACCAGTGGGTAGGTGTCCGGCAGGAAAGGCTGGACGTGAGAACAAGTCAGGACTCGGGGTGCTTTCTGGAGCCTGGGGAAGTCAGGGGGTGAATACCTGCTTGTTTCAAATTGACCAACAGGTGAGAAATAGCGACCTGGCCAGATCTGGGACAGGCTCTGAAGGCAGCTGGCCCAGTTGGCTTGGGGTGGGGGGGGGGGAGGGGGGGGGAGAGGGGAACCCAGCACCAGGGTGGGGGCTGCCTGTGTGACTGAGGTACTGGGGATGACAGGTGGGTGCGAATGTGGGCTGCAACCCAGTGGGCTGGACCAGAGTGTCAGACGCAGAAGGAAACAGGCAGGGATGTGACGGGGGGTCTGAAGGCAGAGCCTGAACCTCAGGCCATTAGAGGAGCCCGGTAGTGAGACAGCCCGATGACTAAGGCCCCTACCCCACAGCCTGGGCTCTGGAGAGTGCATCCTGGCCTGGAGTGTCACTTGACGGCTGGGGTGGGCACTCCGGTCTGAGTGGGACACAGTCGCTTTCACTTGTAACACTAATATGCGTTGCCCCCCAATTACACGTAAGTGGTTGATAGAAATTCAAACTGCAATTAAAGAAAACAGTAATCGCTGATCCTTCCCTCCCTGAGCCCACCCAGGCCCATGGTGGCAGCGCTGGAAGCTTCCAGTGGGGGTTCCAAAGCCCTAAAGGGGGTGACGGCAGTATTGCTGTCCCGGAGGGTCCTGCTGGTTTTTGTAGAACAAAATCTGTTACAAAGGCCCAACTTCGGCTGCACGGGCCAGTGGAGTGAACGCCAACAAAGGCTTACCTACAAGAACAGATGGCAAGCCCTTTGGCCTGAAGTCTGCCCATCACTGGGTGCATGAGCCTGAGCCCTGGTTGGCACCCACCACCATCTGCAACAGGGATTCTCCCGTCCTCAGACAACGGTCTGCAAGTGCACTTCGCTCCCCCAGGGAGGCCTGGTGCCTTAAAAGCTGTTTTTTAGGTAGACTTCATGCCCAGTGCAGGACCTGAACTCACAACCCTGAGACCCAGACCTGAGATCAAGAGTCCGATGCTCAACTGACTGAGCCACCCAGACACCCAACGGCTTTATTCTTTTGAGGAGTGACACAGCGAACCCTCCCTCTTCTCGCGGGCCTCGTGGGCAGTTTGCTAGCGGAGGTCACAGAGGCTTCTGCTGTTCCAAACGAAGGGAGTGTGGACAGTGTTGACCAGGTGTCAGTCGACAGCTCTGACCACGGCCTTTAAACCGCAAGGCACCCAGTCACCTCAATTAAGGTCCCATCTAACACACCCCAGTCATATTCCAGCTTCACATGGTGAGTCGGCCTCTCTGCAGCGCGGCCAGGCTCAGGGGGCTGTCCAAAAGGACACCCGAGTCCCTGATCTTTGCCCCGATCAGCACCCCCACCAGCAGCTCCAGGCCCCTCGCATCAGCCCACGCAGCCTCCTGTGGCCTTGCTTCCTGCCACACCAGACACCCACCGCTTGTTTAGATTCTCGGCCCACGTCTTCCGGGCAACAGGGCTGCCTTATCAGGGATGGTGCCACACAGGCCACAGACGTACTTCCAGATCATCTGGTCCCAACACTGGTTCCTTCTGCCCACCTGGGGGAACCCGTTTAACCTGGTCACACAAGCTGTCCGGCCGTTCCCCGTACGGCCTTCTGCTGTGGATCATAAACACAGCCACCCACAACCCAAGAGAGAACAGCGAGCAAATCAAAATGCAGAGGAAGGAAGCCCGGAGGTGGTGGTAGTGGCCGCTAGGGGGAGGGCAGGGAGGCAGGAGCGCCTTTCCATTCCGCTGTCTCCCTCCCTTCCCCTCCTGGCCGGCCCTCAGGGCCCCAACAGAGGCGCAGACACCGTGACCACTGTCACACATGCAGCAGCCAGCCAGCCAGCTTCACACTCTCCTGCTGACCAGGGTTCCCACCTCGACCATCCCCCCCACACTGTCCATCAGCGAGCCAAAGGGGCCACTGCCTACCGAGGAGTCGTCCACCCTGGTCTGTAGGGCTTCCTCATCATGGAACAAATCTCGACAGAAATACTTGAGGGGAGCAGGGTTGGGACCCTTCATCAGACCCTAGGGGCTGGCGTGACCCTGCCCCTGGAAACCACACGAGACCCAGACCCGGACAGACAGCACGTGAGGGTCACCGGGCCGGCGTGTGCAGACGCAGGAAGGGAGCGTTCAGGCTGCGCAAAGCCTCCTGCTGGTCGTGGACTTCACCTGTGGGCACGCACACCCCCAGGACCGGACAACAAGGGAGGAGGGAGGAGCCCTGAAGGGCATGGTGGCTCCAGGGGAGACACTGCCCTGGACCCAGCAGTGACCACCTGTATGGGCTGAAGCAGGCCCAGGGAAGGCCTGTGCCTGCGCCTGTGGGATTTCGGTTGAAGGATCCAGAGGCACAGAGGGGACACAGACAAGACCGCACAGAACCTGCACTGGTCACGGGGCCGAGGTCATTCATGCGGAGCCCCTACCCACAGAGCGCTGGGCCCTGCTGTTAAGCGGGGCCATCCCTGTGTCCACAGCAGGAAACCAGGGCCACCTGCTGCCCAGCACGGGCCCAAATCACGCACCACCTGAGCCTCCGACTGGTGAGCAGGCCCAGCCCCACGGAAGGGAAGAACAGTCAGACTCGCGACCAGAAAAGGCTGCGTCTTTATTGGCTGAACGGGCTACTTGAGGGGGATGAAGCGGGACGAGTGGGTGGCCCCTATGCCGGGCCTGCCGTGCTTCACCGGCTTGTAGGTGATGGAGAACTCGCCCAGGTAGTGGCCAATCATCTCAGGCTGCAGGGAGGAGCAGGGCACGGAGTCAGGCGACCGTGAGCGGACAGGCCCCCGCTGCCCGCCCCGCCCCGCCGCGCCCCACGGGTACCTTGATTTCCACCTGGTTGAAGGTCTTGCCGTTGTAGACGCCCACCATGCTGCCCACCATCTCGGGCAGGATGATCATGTCCCGCAGGTGCGTCTTCACCACCTCGGGCTTCTCCATCGGGGGGGCCTCCTTCTTGGCCTTACGCAGGCGCTTCAGCAGCGAGTGCTGCTTCCGGCGCAGACCCCGGTTCAGCCTCCGCCGCTGCCGGGCGCTGTACAGCTGCATCAGCTGCTCGCTGGGGGGCAGGGCGCGATGGCGTGAGCGGCTGGGCCGCGACAGTCCCCAGGGTCCAGCCGCCAACGTCGCTGCTGCCCCGCACCGCCCCAAATCTGGGGAGGAGCCCCCAAGGTCAAGAGCTGCGAGCTGCAGATGGGGAAACTGAGGCAGGCGGCTACGTGGCCGGCACCTCGTGGGCAAACTGCTGCACCTCCAGCCAACTAGGCCTCTGCCGACCTGTGTGTCCCCGGAAGGGGGGGGGGCGGCCCCTCACGGCCCCGCTGACCCAAGCTCACGCTCAGGAAGGCTGCGGGGAATCCGAGAAGCCCGTGTCCCCGCATCCAAGCCAGACCCCCGCCACCCTGCCTAGGAGCTTCCGGCCACGTGCCAAACCCCAGCCCGTTCTAGCTTCCCGCGTTTTCGGCGGGTGTAAACAGTGTCACGAGGGGACACCAGCAGTTAGGTTCGACCCAAACGTCGCTGCGCCCAAACAGCGCCCCGGCCCCGCCCGGCCCCCCTTACTAGGACATGTCCAGCAGCTGGTCCAGGTCCACGCCGCGGTAGGTGAACTTGCGGAAAGTGCGCTTCTTCTTCTGTTCCACTTCCGCCTGCGCAGGCCCGGGGCGCGGGTCAGAGGGCGGCCGCAGACTCGCCTCCCACCCCCGCCCTCGGGCGCCCACGGGGGCCCGCGGGGACACACGGCCTCCGGCCCGTCCCCGGGGAGCGCGGGCGGCCCCGGGTCGCTGGGGCTCGGCCAGGACACGTCTGCCTGCGCGGGCCTTCCCCGCCCCGCGTCATCCCGACACCAGCCCGGCCCGCCCCGCACCCCGATAGGCGGCGGCCCCGGAGGCTCAAGAGATGGCTGCCGCAGCAGGGCGGCCTGACTCCGGCCTTCACGGCGCGGCCAGACCGCGGATGGCGCCGGATGAGTCGGGAACAGGGGCGCCAACCCGCGGCACTCACCATCTTGTCAGCTCTTCGGAAAGGACCGCCCCTCCGCGCCTGCGCGATTATCACGAGGTCGCCCGTGAGCCCCGCCCCGCGCCCGACAGCTCGGACGGGCTTCCGCTTTCTCGGCTGATGAGCGCGCCCTCCGCTGGCGGGAGGGCCGAGCGCAGGCGGCGCTCGCTAAGGAGACGCTGCGGCTGGGGCCTCGGACACATCGCCGCCCCTCTCGGAACCTCGCGCTCCTGCGAGCAGCAGGTGCTCCCCGTGGGTTCGGGCCCAGCGTCCTAGTGCGGGCGGCGGACAGCCGGGAGGGGCGGGGCGCTGGCTCCGCACAGGTGCCCCGAGAAGGCGGCCCTGATGGGGACCCGCCGCCTTTAACGGAGGGCCTCAGGTACAGTAGCAACCGTAGCGATGCACTACTAGGTTTCTGTAACGTCTGTGCACGTGACGTGTATAACGATGACAGAGAAAAAGGCACAAGGAATTAGAGCTATATAGTCCTGTCCCACTTCTGGGTGTACACCCCAATAACTGAGAGCAGGGAGATTTACGTGTCCACAGCAGCATGATCCACTACAGCCCAAGTATGCATCGCGGATGAAGGATAAACACGATGTGGTCCATCCACACGCCGGAGTAGGATCCAGCCTTAGGAAGGAAGGACGTCTGCCACCCGCCGCCACGTGGACGGACCCGCAGGACACTGTGTGCAGTGAGAGAAGCCAGACACAGAAGGACACGTCCTGCGTGACCCCACTCACAGGGGGTCCCCAGAGGAGTCCCGTCCACAGAGACAGAGAGTAGCCGGTGGGAGCCAGGGGTGGGGCAGGGGGCGGGGAGTCCGTGCTTCATGGGGACACAGTCTCAGTCTGGGGAGATGGAAAGTTCTGGAGACGGGTGGTGGGGGCGGGTGCAGGACACCGTTGGGTGTGCTTGATGTCACTGAGCTGTGCACTTAAGGGATGGTTACAATGGCAAGTCTTAATGCGCATTTTGCCACAATAAGGAAACAACCCGGCGCCTGGGTGGCTCAGTAGGTTAAGCGTCCGACTCCTGATTTCGGCTCAGGTCATAATCTCCTGATTCCGGAGTCGCAGCCCTGTGCCGGGCTCTGTGCTGACAGCTCGGAGCCTGGCGCCTGCTTTGGATTCTGTGTCCCCCTTTCTCTCCTCCCCTGCCCTGCTTGTGCTCTGCCTCTATCTTTCAAAAATGAATAAACGTAAAAAAGTTTTTTCAAAAAGAAAAAAAAAAAACATATGGTAAGCTCTAGAACAGCCTCAAAGAAAATAACTCAAAAAATATGACAAAAAAATCATTAAAAGAACTAAAACGCTACCTTAGGAAATACTCACTTAACGCAAAAGCATGAACAGAGAAGCGTAAGAACAAAACAAGGCACACGGCACAGAGAAAAAGCGAACCGGCAGGGGTAAACCGAGCACCACACTGAACACCAGGGGATGGGAGAGACCACTGGCTGGAGGGTGAGTTCCAGGAAGAGGGAGCCAGCGTGCAAAGACCCTGCGGTAGGAAGGAGGTGGGTGCTGCCACCACCGCCCCACCACCCAGCTGACTCTACGGTGCCCACGGCCGCGACTGAGGCTTCAGCCCCTTCCCGGCCCCAAGCTGGATTGCTGGGTGGGGTCTGGCTTAGACCAGTGGCTTTGTGGGGAGCCGGGGCTGGCCTGGGGGGAACAGAAGTCTGGAAAGAAGCTGGGCCTCCTCAACCATTTCTACAATCCTGCGGGTAGAGCCAATTAAACCCTCCCAAAGAAGGGGATGTCCCTCCCTGTCTGCGACGCAGCACAAGCACGGGGTTTGGGGGCTACGGGGCGTGTCCTTCAGGGTGTGAAGGGGGCTCGCCTGTGCCCAGCAGAGCAAGGTGGGGGTCCCAGGAGCTCCTGGCCAGCTGGAAATCCGTGCGTCGTTTGCACGACGGCCTCTCACCAGGGAACCCTAATTTTACAGAGAATTTCACAAGTGAAAGGAGCTCATGTTAAACGTCGCGATGGCACGCGGCGTGGATGGAAGGCCCGGTCCTGCTCGTCTGTAAACCGGCTGTGGCGGCACCTCCTGAGGGCAGGGAGAAGACTCTGGCGGGGGCGGGCAGGTGCTGCGGCCCCGCAGGGGCATTTTGAGGGCTTCTCTTCGCCTTTGGGCTGAGCCACCCTCCCTAGCGCAGATCGCGAGCGGGCTGTGGGCGGGGACGAGGGCTACTGGCTGTTTCCTTCAGTACTTCATCTCCAGCCCCACACACTGTGGTGGCACCCCGTGCATTTTGGAGCAATCCGTTCTTTTTACGCTTTAAAATCTTCATTGTGGTCTTTAGAATGAGAGAATAACGGCCTCCAAAGACCCCAGACCTGGTTCTGGGACCAGGGATCTGTCCCCTCACGCAACAGAGGGGACCTTAGCAAGGCCTGAGGCGGGGGTGACCCTGGGTACCCAGCGTCCACACGAGGTCCTCATGAGAAGGGGACAGAGACGGGCGGACCCCGCACTGCTGGCCGTGAGAATGGAAGAGGGGCCTCTGGAAGCCGGGAAAGGTGGGAGACGGGGATCCCTGGGGCCCAGAACTGTCAAAGACGATTTGTGAGCGGCTTTAAGCCCTAGGTGGGTGGTGATCTGTCACGGGGGCCCTTACACACCCCCCACATCAGAACAGGGGAGGACTGACCCATTTGGTTCATAGCGGATCCCCAGGGCCAGCCTCCCCCAGACCCAGGAGCCCCTCCCCACTCCCACAGGAAGTGGGGCCCAGAGCAGGAAGCCCTGTGCGCAGGCGAACGGACTCCCCCTCCCGTTGGGGCTGCAAACAGGGCCTTCGCTGAGCGTCAGCCCCTTCTCACTGGGGAAGGAGCAGTCAAGAAAAGGGACAGAAAGGTCCAAATACCCAGGGCTGGAAAGGCCTGGCAGACACCTGGTGGCCGCCGTGGGACGCTGGCCAGAGCTCAGCCCTCCCCACCTCCTGGCTCAGGCTTCCCTCCTCCCTCACCTCCACCGTTGGTCCTTGAGCTCTAGGAGCCGGGGCCATCATGCTGCCTCCCGCCCCGGCCACGGGATGGCCCCCACCCACCCGGATCCGTCCGAGCACCTTTCCCTTGGCATTCGGCGGGTGGCCGCTGAGCCCCTGGAGCCTGGGCCGGCAGCTCGCACCAGGTCCCCGGCTCCCCACGCGGGCAGGTGGGGCCTGGCTCCTGAGCCCCGGGAGGTGGGGAGGGCCGGCACAGGTCTCCCGCAGGGACGGGCTCCTCCTGGACACAGAAGGGACGCACAGCCGACAGCAAGGAGGGAATAAAAGCACACAACGTGGGTTTCTAATCCAAACGCACTTCTCTTTATTCAAACCAGGGTCAAACTGGTCGGTGGGGACGCCCTGCCCTGAAACCACGTGCGCGGGAGAGCGGCTGACAAGGCCTCCGTGTCCTTGCTGCCGGGGCGGACGCGGGGCGGCGCCGGCAGAGGCTGGGCGGGCGCGGCCCCCACGGCGCACCTGCGGGCGCTGCCAGGCAGGTCAGTCGACAAAAGCAAGGAATAAACAAAAAACAAAACACGCTCAGTAGACTTTTTCTGTAAGCTCCCAGAGTTTCTGGACCAACAAGCCCCGACCCTCAAAGCCAGGAGTGAGGCACTGAAACGCCCCTCACTGCCACCAGTGCCGACGGAAACCCTGCTTTAAATTAAAAAATAAGCCAGTATACATCGTAGAAAATTTCTCTTAAAAATCTCACAATTTGTAAATGTATATTTTTTCTTTAACATAAAAGTTTACAATATACGGTAAAACAAAAGGCTCAGGAAAATAATTTCAAAAAAAAGGAAGAAAAAGAAACCTGAAGTTTTGAATTAAAGCTGAAGACATTTTTTTTAAACCCTGTTGTTGAACCAGTGACTTTTTTTTATTGTGCTGATGGGTTAGAGAAAGAAATATGTTTAAAAACTTCAGTCCAGACACCCACAGCCGCCTCCAAAAGCCTCTCGCCCCCCTCCCCCCAACGGTGAGCCGCTATTTTTCTGCCAAGTTTGTGATTGTCACGAGTTCACAAGTTTTAAATCCTGGGTCTCGGCCGCCCCGACGTCCACACGGCGCCGGCCAGCTAGCGTCGGTACGGGTGGAATCCTTGCACGTTGTGGTTCTGACCTCGTCCAAAGCCACTTCCGCCGGCGGGGGGGCCCCCCGAGCCCGGCACTGAGGGGCCCCCATACGAGGGGGGCTGCTGGCTGGGATCTGAGAAGCCCTGTCCGAAGCCGGCCAAGTCCTGTCCGTAACCTGCAGGAAAGGAGCCCGGTGAGCTGCGGCGGGATGGCAGCTCTCGCCCTAATGGCCAGGGAGCGGTCCGTGCCCGTGGAGCCCGTCCCGACCCCCCGCAGGGCCCTGACCACAGTCTCTGTGCAGAAGGAAAAGCAGCTCGGAGACCCGGAGGACCCCACAGCCTGTCCCATCCGACCTCGGCCTCGCCTCCCCACCCAGTCCCGAGGACCTGGGGTTGGGCCCTGGCCACTGGAGACCTTTGAGCTCGGAAATGTTAAGAGGACCCGGCCCGGCTCAGTAGACTGAGGGTTTCTAAAAAGTTTAATCTTCAGTGTGATGCACCCGGGTGGCGGGGGGGGGGGGGGGGGGGGGGAGGGGTGCAGGCAGGGAGCTCAGGCACAATTCCCAGCGATTAAGAAATGCAAGCCTAGCCCAGGCCCCTCCCTCCAGGGTGACCCCCAGACTCGAGACAGTCCTCTCTGCAGAGCTGACCGCACCTGGGATCTTCCCTAAGACCGACGGGTGTGAGGAAAGACTGTGTGCCCAACCCAACGCCAGGCGTAAGTGACTCTGGGCACCGTGCCTACAGAGCCTGCCCCGGGCGGGCCAGGGCCCTCCTCGGAACAGGGCCTAGAGCCTGCAGCTGACCTCAGAATGCGTGGGAGGCACTCTGGAAAGGGGACCGGCACCAGCCTGCACGCCTGGGGTGAAGGCGTGCCCCAAGGCCCCCGGATCCCCAGTAGAGGGTGCACATGGGGCGCCGACGCCTGCTGCCCGTGGAGGCAGAGCTCTAGGGCCCACGGGGCTGTGGCCAGTTGAGATCCTCGCCCCGGCAAGGGCCCCCGTCCCAGAGGGCACCGCCAGGTCCACCCCCGCCCAGGACGGCAGAGGAGGCCGTGCCCGCTGCCCGGTACAGGCAGAGTGGGGACCGTGGATGAGAAGGTGCCACCTACCTAGGCCACATCACTGCTCAGCCTGACCATAAGAGTGTAAACAAAGTATGGGCCCGAAGCCTGACGGGTCTTGAGAATAGGTAGCCAGGCCTGGCAAGAGACGAGACCAGGGTGACTACCCCAGGGCAGCCTCGGCAGAGGGGCGGGGCGGGGCCACGCTGGCGGTCAGCACGCCCCCGCCCGGGGCTGCTCGTGCGCCGGACACGTGTTCTGCTGGGGTGGGGGGGGGGGTGACAACCCACGCACTCAGGGACCGTGGCGTGGCACGGCGCCAAGGGGCCAAGCTGCTGCGATGCCGGGCTACTGGGAGCAGCCGGCCGAGAACGGCGATCGAGGGCAAGAACAGCCTCACGCACAGACACTGAAGTCTTGGGCGAAACACAGTGTGAACGACCACGTGGGAGTAGCAGAGCCCCAGGCGAGGAAACGTGGGCCGAAGCCACGGCTCCCACGGGAGCGCCAGGAGCCCCCGAAGCCCCAGAAGACAGGCAGCCCGCCTGCGTGGCCCCGCAGAGGTGGCAGGAGGCCCAGGGTGGAGGCCTGCTCTACCCAGGACACGGGGCCCAACCCCGTCCTCACGAGCCCCTCCCACGCAGGCCACGGGCCACCACCTCGTAGACCCCCGGGCTCAGAGGCACCTAGTCCACGACCGGCCCCTCCAGTGAAGCATGGTGACGCCCTCGCCAGCGCCCGCCACAGACCAGAGCCACGAGCCCACGTGGCCAACAGGTGCCCTCCCTGCACGCTGCACTTGGAAAACGAGACCAAGGAACAGTGCCTGCTGGGGGCGCCCCACTGAGCCCGTGCGCACCATCCTCCCGGGGGCCCGGTCACAGCCACAGGCTCCCCAACCCACAGGCCCTGGGACGCCTGCCACTCGCGCGATGCGTTTCTCAGACAGCTGCCTAGCAAAACCCCAGGAGACCAAGATCCTTCTTTTCGTTTTGCCGGACGCTCTCTGACAAGCCCCAGCAGAGCGGGCCTCCGTCACAGACGCTGGCAGGGAGGAAGGCGGAAGGCGGCGGGGCCAGAGCCCCGGCCCCAGGCCTCGAACGCAGGTCTCCAGCGCGGGCGAGAGTTGCGGCCACTCACCGTACTGGCTGTAGGGGAAGTCTGGCTGGGCCGTCGGGGGCTTGCTCATGTCGGGGGCGGCCTGAGACGGAGGCGGTGGGAAGGCCAGAGGTGCTGCCCCCGGAGTAGCAGGTGGAGGAGGGACCCCAGGCGGGGCAAACTGATCCGGCGGCGGAGGCGGCGGCCCGTAGCCAAAGCCTGCGCGCAAACAGGAGAGGAAGACACACACACAGCGCACGACTGCGGACCAGCCTACGGGAGCTGCCCGCGCCATTTCCTGCCGAGACGCACCAAGTGGCCAGGTCCCGGGGATGTGCCCCAGCTGGGAGAAGGCAGCATGCGGACTAGCGATGGTCTGGAAGGCTGGGGTGCCCGGATGGGCCTGGGGCAGCCTGTCACCGCACCTCTGACAGCGAGTGTCAGACAGGAACTCCACAGGGAGTAACTGCACTGAAATACTCTCAAAAAAACCAAAACCAGTTGCCTAACAAAGCACAATCTGTGCTCTGAGAAGACAAAAAGAATCACAGTGAGCCTCTCACGAGGGCGGGGGTCACGCCTGTCCACACTCTGTCCTGGGGGGCTCCAGAAAACCGGTTTCTATCCACCTGTGTTCTTGTTAGAAATAAAAATCTGGGGCACCTAGGTGGCTCAGTCGGTTAAGCGTCCGACTTAGGCTCAGATTATGATCTCACGGTTCATGAGTTCGAGCCCCACATCGGGCTCTCTGCTGACAGCTCAGAGCCTAGAGCCTACCTCGGATTCTGTGTCTCCCCTTCTCTCTGCCCCTCCCCTGCTTGCTCGCTCTCTCTCTCTCTCTCTCTCTCTCTCAAAAATAAACAAACATTAAAAAGAAAAAGAAAATGTGATGTGGTCCGGGCCACGGGCAGCCGTGGAGCCCGAAAAACGTGACTGACCCAAGCCTGTGGTGCATCCCAAAAGCAGAACACGTGTGGGCGCCCAAGGTCTTAGCGGGAAGACCGGGGGACAGTCTGTGTGGGCCGCAGGGCAAGAGCAGTGGCCAGCCACACTCGATCAGGTGAGGGTCTCTTTCCTGCCGAAGACCCAGTCACCAGGAGTGGCCACACCCTTTTCTTTTTTCCTTTAAACCCTCCCCCCCCCCCCCCCCCGAGAGAAAAAGAAGCGGGGAGACAGCACACACGCACGAACAGGGGAGAGGGGCAGAGGGGACGAGAGTCACATGCTCAACCGACTGAGCCACCCAGGCGCCCTGGCCACGCCCCTTCCTACCGGGGACGAGCACTGAACCTTGCAGGCCTGCCAGCCGCCAGCCGCCCGGGGAACAAAGCAGAACAGAGGAGGACTGAGACTCCAGCTCGTATGCCCTCTAGCCCTTCGCTGCTTTGTTACAAGTTACAAGGCCAGGTCCAAAGGCCCCGTGCTGCGACCGCTCGCAGGGCCCGCCCCAGTGACGTGGCACGCTCATCTTGGACGACACAGGTGTCATCCACACTGCCCTCCGAGCAGAGGGGCGTGGACACGCGGCACCCCAGCCCCCCTCCTGGGGCCCACAGGACTTACTGAACTGTGGAGGGGCACCGTAGCCCTGTGGGAAGCCCTGAGGAGGGGGGAAGCCTCCGGGAGGGGTGGACACAATGTAAGAGGTGAACGGTGGCGGCGGTGGGGGGGCTCCTCTTCCCGCAGGGGGCGGTCCATAGCCACCTGTAACACAGGACACAGAGGTGAGGGCAAGGGCGTGGTACATGAGGCTCCGGGCCACCCTGGCCCGCCGCGGGGCTGCCCCATTTCGGACCCTGTTCCTTCTCAGTTGCCCATGATGAGGACTTACCGATTGCCTGTCCGGCTGGTACCCACATTCCTAAACAGGAAAACAGAGAGGGTGGTTGGTGCCCGTCAGCTGAGCCCCGCTCCCCCCGACAGCACTGGCTGTGCCGGTGAGAAGCCCTTCTGGAAACGCACCCGAGGGGCCTGGCGTCCTGTTGCACTGTGGGCACCAGGGCGGGATGTCCCAGCCCCGAGGAAGGCGTCAGAGGAGCCCGTGGTAGACCAGGAGCACAGGCGTGACCCCCAGAGCTTCTCCAGCACCTGGGTATGGGGAAAGAGCTGCCGCTCGCGTCCTGCTTCTATGGGATGGGGGCTGGGGTGGGGGAGGGGCTCCCAAGAGAAGCCTGTTGGGTCAGGTGGCCCCGGCCCTTCCACAGAACCCACCAGAAAGGGTGGGAGGAACACCCACAGATCAGGGGCTGGGAGGCACAGGTGGGACTTCAGGCTGGGCGGTGGGGGCTCGGGGCCGGCCACCAGCCGAGCTAGCGGGCACGCGGGATAACTGGTTTTCTAGGGCTGTGTGTTCTTTTGCAATAAAGAATTTTTTAAAAGACGACTCTGTGAGCCCAAAGAGGGGGCGCCAGGTGCCTCTGGATGCAGACAGGCCCACCTGACCTCCTTCTGCCCCTCCTTGGACACTAAAGGGGGTAGAGGCTACCAGATCCTGTCCTGGAGCCCCTAGGCACCCCAATCCTTCTGCCAAGCTGTCCTTAACCACTCTGCTGACCCATCACGAGGATCTGACAGCCCAAGGAGCAGGAGCAGACCGAGAGGGTGAAGGAAACAGGACTCTGGGGCAAAAGCCCCAGTCTCCCTAAGAGCATCTTACCTGGGCCCCCGAGAGGACCAGGCCAGGCCCACTAGAGGGGGTGATGGTGACAGTGACGGACTCTCAAATCCACCAGGTCCTTCTGCCCATCCCCCTACCCCCAAGGCACTGCCACAGACCCCGGGGACAGCAAAGGTGTCAGCACGAGGCATCGAACTACTCCCTCGGGCCTGGGAGGCCCTCCTCCAGAGCACGGTACTTGGAGTAAAGATGCTCACTGCCCTCTGCCAACTACGGTTGAGACTCATCTGCCCAAACCACAGACGGGGACTCGGCTACGGCCCAGACACACCACCGTCCTCCACACGGACCAGGTGACGACCTGGAACCTGGCCCCTTTCCGGTCTGCGTGCCGACCAGAAGGTGCCCCTCTAGGGGCGCGCGTGCTATCGGGGGACCAGCATGGAGCCCGCACGCCAACCTGCTGGGCAGGAGACCCTGGGGCCGGACGAGCAGGGAGTACCACCTGTGCCTTCGTGGACCCACCACCCCGCGGGCTTGGGACCCCGGCGCCCCGAGCAGAAACCCCTGAGGCGGCCACCCGGGGGCCCGGCCGGTTCTGGGTGCTGGGGCCTCACCTTGTGGGCCGTATCCTTGCTGCCACGTGGGTGGGGGCTGGCCTGCCCAGCCATTAGCAGCACTGGGCACGACCCGGCTGCCCCACTGGCTGGCACCTGGCTGTCCCGGCGCTTGGCTTTTGCTGTCACGTGGCTCGGCCCGTTTAACTTCCACCTAGACAAATGGAGCTGTGGTTTAGGGAGATGCCGAGGGTCCCGGACCCCCTTCCCTTCGGACACACCCTTGATAACTTATGACTACACTTAGCATCTTATTATGACTTAAAACTAAAACTTAACTATAAACCTTAGGCCAGTATTCTCTTTTTTTTTTTTAATTAAATTTTTTTCTTTCTTTTTTTTTTTTTTTTTTTTTTTTTTTGCTTAAAACATGTTTCTCAGGTACAACAGATGCAACGTAAGACGTGTTAAGCCCCACCCGCTGCGGGGCACCGAATGAAGGCCAAGAACCCTCAAGAGTTCTGGGTAACAAGGGGCCTTTCAGTGAAGGTAAAATGACAGCTTTCTCCTTCGGTGGCCTCCTCATCCCAGGGACACAGAGATCAGGACCGCCCGAACAGTCACAGCCCTCTCCCCGGGCCTCCCAAGGGCCCCGGCGTGGCAGGAGCCCGCCGCTACGGAGCACGTCGGGGAGCAGCCGGGCCCACACGCACGAGGCCTCTCTGGAGCCCACCCGCCCTGCCCTGTGCCGTGAGCTCATACCTGAGAAACACAGTTGGTTTCCTTACGTTTTTTATTTAAAATGTCTAATGGAAGATAAGGACTTACCTTCCCCAGGCTAACGCTTAAAGAATCTCAATTAACTCAAAATAATGTCAGAGGGAATGGATGTGATAAAGAGAATCTTACATTACATCTAACAAAAAAAGTAAACAAACATGCAATAAAATGGACATTTGAATCAGTAAGCAATCTTCATACTGTGTTAGGTCAGCAGCCCAGGACCCTTCCTGTCGGGTGTTGTCAGGAGCCACAGCAGTGGGGGGGGGGGGGGGGGGGAACGGGGACCCAGAGGTGCCCTACCTTAGTGTCCTACCTGCACTAGGCGCTGTGGCCACCACACAGCTCCCTCCCTTCCGCAGCCTCTGTCCCCCAATTATAGGGCTGCCTCGGCAGCTGAGAACCTTGAAATTTTGTTTTTTTATGACAAGTTTTAATGAGAAGAGACAATAAAGCCACTTGGAGTCCTCCTTGGAGTCTCATCGTCTGATGAGCTAATAAGCGTTATGTATTCAAAGTTCCATCAGTGGCGCCCTAAGACCCCTTCCTGTCTAACACACAGGGACTGGGACAAAGGCACAAAGACGCCACGTTCCTGGGGCCCCAAAGACACTCCACGGAGAGGAACAAAATTCCCGGTAGCTCAAGGCGATGTGACAGCAGGACCAAGGGACCCTTTCGAAGAACTCCAACTAACGAGTCTTCACGCACCCTCCTTAGGGGAATTTGGTTCCTGCTGACAAAGCGAAGCAGCCCTCGTAACTTTTGTTTAAAAACAACGTCTACCGTCCTCCTGTGGGAATGTGGGTGCAGTCACTCACCCTATTGCTTCTAACTGGAGGGGGACCCCAGGCCTTTCTGGAGGGACCCCCACTAAGGAGCCAGCCCGCCAGTGAAGGTCGGGCCGTGGGGACAGGGCGAGGCTGGGGGCTCCCGCCCGTGTGCACCTTACTGTACAAGTTGAGCCCCACACCGAGAAGCCACCTCAGTCTCCGCTCTGTGCTCCGTGCAGACCAGACTCAGACACCGATGCGTCCTACAAAACCGGGGCGGGGACGGCCGCCTGGAGACGGGAGCAGATCCGTGCGCTTATCGGCCTTTCTGCCCCTAGAGCGGGCCCAGGCTCCGTCCAAGTTTTAAATGTCACGGTACCTTCAAGTATCGAACGCGGACTCCTTTGCACTTGTGTTCGTAACTGGCATGCGTCCTTGAGATCTGCATGCAAATTCTGAACTAAAAGCTTCGATGGACGTCGGACCGAGACTTGTGTGTGCTCGCTCGGGTTCAGACAGAATTAAGCCTGCGACAACACCTGCACTAGCCTCCTTTGGATGCACACAGCTGCGCACGCGGCCGTGCTTATCAACCTCCGGGGAGCGGGCTGCGGGGCTGGGGGGGGGGGGGGGCAGGAGGGGCAGGACCCCGTGGTGCCTCATTGCCCGCACGCTATCTTAACTGACAAAAACAGCCACGGCCCCGTCACCAGGCCGGGGCTTGGTGGCCGAGGGAACGAGGAAGTGCCGGCTTTGTGGCACCCACGTGGCCCGCCGGGCTGCACAGAGCAGGTTCTGAAAGGCCCGAGACGGGAGTCCTGCATAAGCCTCTGCTAACGCTAAGGGACCCCACGCTGCAGAATTTCTACCAGCGATTTATTTGAGTGAGCCCCCCCCCACCACAGCTCCGAGCCGCCCGCGTCCGCGGCAGCAACACAGTATGAAGACGGGACAACCAGAGGTCACTTGACTGCACGGAGGTAAGTACTACCGAGAGCATGTGCTTGGGGCCGGAGTTTCACAGTAAGTGACCCAATTAAAAAAAACCAATCCTTCAGGATGTTTACGTCTCTTTCGGTTTCACACGGAATCGGTTTTCAAGGGTTCGCCGCCCCCCACGTTACGGGGCGGCTGAGACAATCAGAATGCGGGACAGACATCTGAAGGAGTGGTCACTGAAACCAAGCCTGAGACAACCTGCGATTTCACTGGAGGCCAGCCCACAAGCCCCCCCCCCCCCCCCGACTGAGCCCCTCAGCCGGGGCCCACCCCGCCCACCGGTCCCAGGGGGATCCAGAGCGAGGGGTGCCGGGAGCAGAGCCCCTCGGGCAGGATGGGCCCCCAGCTTTGGCAGACCCCCCCCTGCCCTCCCCGACTGACCCAGCCCCCTTTACCGTTAAGGAATCTGTGTTTCCAGTGAAATCCCTAAGTTGCCTAAGACTTGGTTTGGTCTTAAGGTAAAATAAAACTACAACTACACACTTTTTTGCCCATGATGTCGTGAAAATGCATGTTGACAGCCTGGTCCACTGATTGTTCGTCCTCGAAAGTAATAAATCCAAAACCTAGCCAACGACGAAGAGTGAATCAAGGTAGCAGGGCGTTGTGACACAAAACAGGGTGATGAACAGTATCAGGGCCGGGCCGAGGGGTCGCCCCAGGGTTTCAGGAAGCCGAGTGTGTGCGGCTGCGGTGACGCAGGCGGGGCTCCGTGTGGAAACACAGGGGGAGCCACGCGGGGGGGGGGGGGGGGAGGCCGTCGCGGAGCGCGGCAGCCCGAGCGGTAAGACGGTGGGCGCCGGGCTGGAGCCAGAGCGCGCGGCGGAGGGGGCCGCCGTGCTCCCCCGGGGCAGGGGAGCGGGCCGAGAGCTCCGCCTCCGTCGGGGGGTGTGTGTGCCGTGGGTGCGCGTCTGCTTTTCTGAAACCCGGGATTCTCCCCCTCGGCTTGCAATTTGCTTTGCAACTAGTGCTGACAGCAGCCATATATCGTTCTAGCGCGTTAAACAGAAGTACGGTCTCTACACAGTTAGTGCCTCGCTAAGCTTATCCAACGCTGTTGGGTAAGCCCAAGGAGTCCTCTCGAAGTAACATACGTATGTATACAGGTGTCTATCTGTACGTATCTACTTAAGTAAAATACACAAAGATACAGGCCACAACGGGTTCCAGCAGGTCAAACTCTGCTGTCAGCAGCAAGAGCGAGAGGCACCGTGTCATCAAAGAGAGAATTTTAACGGGAAAAAAATTTAGCATTTCCCAAACACAAGAAAGTGGCAGTATAAACGAAGTTTGGTTGGTCTGGGTGAGTGTGACCGCCCGGCTAACGTGGCACGTCTGGTCCTCGGTCGACTGCACTGTCTCCCCCGGGGCCCGTCTGCTCTGAGCACAAAAGGACGCGTGCGGCACAGAGCCGCCAGAAGACGCCGGAGAACAAAAGGCAGCTGAGGGGAAGGGCTGGCAGCCCGGACCGGGCAGGAGAGGGGCGTGGGGCGGGGGCGGGGCCGACGGGAAGAGCCCGGGTCGGGCCTGTGCGGGGAAAGTGCCGCCTGCCGCCCAGGCCTGGGCTGAGGAGTCAGAGTGGGCAGGGAGGGGGAGTCGGGGAGGAGCGGCCAATCCCAGGGCCCCTCAAGCTGATGGAGGAGGGACTCTGAGCTCTGAGGCTGCAGTGGCTGGAGCTGGACCAGGTGGGACTGGAGACAAAACCTTGCTGGAGAGGATGGGGGGGGGGGGGGGGAAGACAGCTCAGAAACTTGGATGAGGCCGGAAGAGAGGGACACCCAGGATTCGGGAGGCTTCTGTGTCTGCACACGCGTGTGCCCGAGCGTGACTATGCACACACTCACACAAGAATCTGCACACGGCGTGCGAGAAGGAGCGGAATCGCGGCAGCGGGACGAGGACGAAAGACAAACAGGGGGAGCTAGAAGCTGGAGCGGGGAGACGCCGGAGAGGAAGGTGTGAGGCGAGCAGAGGCAGCGGCCGGGACCAGGGGTGGGGGGGTGGGGCAGGGTCAGAGTCTCGCTGTACCCGGTGAGACACATGCAGAATCCCCCGGACACGGACAGGGCTAGTGTCTTAAATGAGCAGAGAGGGAGGAAGGAGGCAGAGCCTTGGAAAAGACCTAGGAAGAGGAGGAAGCGGGATGGGCTCTCTTGGGCGCCCCCGCCCAGCCCACTGGGGGCTCCTGCGGTCGCTCCCACCCTGTGCTGCCCTGTGCTGGTCTGGGTGCTCGCAGGGACTCAGAGCCTGATGCGGAGGAGGGCAGCGTGAGCCTCCACGGGAACGTGGGTCCCAAGGCCAAGCCCGAAGCGCTCTCCCCACCACCTCCTCCTGCCCGCACCCCCAGCCCACGGCAGCTCAGTGTGCTCCCTGGGCCCAGGGCCAGGCCTCAGGGGACCGACCAGGGGTAGGAATCTAAGAGTAGCCCTCAGGATTCCACGTCCTGAAGTTTCACAAGACCCGAGGCAAATAGTGGAACACAACATGGGTGATGAACAGCAGGTTTAAAAATTAACATTTTCCCAAAGTGCAGGAGTGTCTGCAACCACAGGGCTGGCGTGGTCCGTTATAGCGCAAGAGGCGGTGAGTCTTGGGTAAGGAGCCCCGGGGCGGGGCGTCTAGGGACGCATCTGTCTGTCAAGAGGCGACATCACCACTGAGGAAGCGGACAGAAACACACTGAAACTTCGTTTACACCCCACTGGAGCAAAGCCCGTTCCCTCCTCTGACTGCGGGACTGGCCTGTACCTGTGTGATATAATTTAGCACCTGGAGAAGAGAAATCTAAAGAGATATCGTTAATCACAAACAATTCACAGAGAGAAAAGGAAAAACAACTTACTTAACGTTACTGTACTTTACTATGAGACACTTAAGTACGTCACTAAGCATGTATGTCTACGTTAAAATTAAGCTAAGACTTAACAGCTTAATCGACATGAAGTGAGGATACGTCACTTATCATGGAGGAAGAGAAGGAAGGAAGTTCAAATGGCAAACTATTCTCCAGCATGGCGGGCGCATGCTGCGGCGGCGCCGGCTCAGTGCGCTAGGGGGGCCTCCGACGGGGCTGGGGCGCGGGCTGCACGGCGCCCAGACTGGCAGGGCAGCTCACACAGCCGGTCCAAAAGCGGTGGATGAACCAAATCATACGGGCGGGCAGACAGCAGCAGCCACAAAAAAAAAAAAAAAAAAAAAAAAAAAAAAAGGAAAAAAGAAGAAGAAAAAAGGGGGAAAAAAAAAGAGAAAAAAAGGAAAAGGGGGGGGCACAGAAATTGGGTGCCCGCTGTCCCAGCCCCAGGAACCTCATGGGGATGCATTGAGGCAGCTCCTCACCCTCCTCCCGCTGCCCCAGTCTTAGGGGAACAGGAAACAAGAAAAACAAAAAAAAAAAGCATGGGATGAGTAAAGTCAAGTCACGTTCAAGCCGAGCTGGGGCAGACCTAGCCTGACGCCATGGAATGAGGCCTGCCGGGGTGGGGCGGGGCGGGGGTGGCGGGGGGACTCTGAGCAGGACGCGGCCCTGAGTGACGAGCGCACCATTTGAAAAAGAGCACCGATCTTTCTGTACACATTTAAAAACAGAAACCGTGTTAAAATTCATGTCAAGTTGTAAAAACTTCAAAAGAACGAGCCAAAAAAACCCTAGGACGCCTGACCTTGGGAAGCAGACAGGCTGGGGCTGCACAGGAAGGGCCTACGTTTTAATCATGTCTCCAAATCATCCTTCTCTGAGGCAATGCTCGCCACCACCACCACCTCATCGTGAGATAGTTTGCCATCTGAAGGGGAAGGTCAAGGACAAACTTCATCTCTTTTACCTCGAGGCCTCTGTTTCTCTGCGTCGTAGATCATGACCACTTCTGTGACCTGCAAGAGAGACGGTGTTCGAGAATCCGGGTGCCACGGGCGGCCACGAGCACATCTGGCTACCACAGAACTCCCGAGGCAACGGCAGCTCGGGGCTGCGTGCGGACACTCCCCGGGGAAGTCCAGAGGCCCCGAGGCCGGCCTTAAGGGCTTTGACGCCCGAGACTCACGGGACCCGAGACAGGAAGCACAGGCCACCTCTGCCCCAAGTGCTCACGCGGAGCCACCGGGACACCAGGGACCCGGCCCCGCACTCCAGCTGGAGGGCAGGGGGTGAGGACCACAGCGCGCCTTTCCCTTCGCAGACAAGCCCAAAGGCTCAGGCGCCAGGATGGAAGGGCCCACGTCCCGGTCAGCTCAGCTCAGCCCTCCCTGACAGACGTCCACCAGGACGGCATCTCTTCTCTCCCTGAGCGCACAACGCCACACGCCCTGGCGCCCTTCGTTCGGGGCCCGGGCCCTTGGCACACTCAGGTGCCCCCCCGACAAACAGGCAGTAGGGAGGGCAAGGGGACGGCCCACCAACAGGGTGTGCGGCCCGTCGGGGTCCGGGGTGACCCCACGCCTTTGCTTCGGGTGACTGGGACGCCCCTCCTCCTCCCCCCAGGAGCCTGCATGCTGTCCGTCTCCTCTTCTGCCTGCCCTACTAGAACCGAGCACAAGTGATGCTAACCCCCCAGGAAGACTCTAATGGATTTCAGCCTCTTCCAGGAATAGAACCAGCCTGGGGAGAAGGTCTGCTGTCACTGAGGAAAAACCGAGCAGGTGACAGGTTCAAGAATCTCTCAACGACACCCGGCCAGGGTATGAGTGCCCGGCGGCCCACAGGACGCGCGAGCCGCCGGAGCAGGGCAGCACAGGGCCCGAGCCGGCACCCTCCCAGATGGCAGGGTCTGCACAGCTGCTCTGAGGACCTGGGCTAGAACATTCCTCCCGTGATGAGACACAGAAGTCTGGCTCCCACCGCCAGACCAACCCCTGCTTCTCCCCAACACTATCCTAGCACCCTACACTGTGGCACCTCCAGCTGACCGGAAGGGCCTTTCGGGAGGTCGGCCTGGCGAGCGACTGTGCGCCTGGAAAAGCCGCACATCCCCTCTCCTGGGCTCGGGCCCGCTCTGGGGAAGACACAGGCCCCGAGGAGACAGCTGCCAGGCTTAACCTCTGTGGACACTCGGCTCCACCACTCCCGCCCCGCCCTGCCGTGCTCCGGCCCAGAACAACTCACCACTCCGAATTTCTTGAAGTATTCCCTGAGCTCTGTCTCACCGCAATTGTGAGGGATCCCACCGACAAATATCTTATTTGATTTACTGTTATCGCTCCTGGGTCCTTTCTGCTGTTTCAAGAGGGAAAAAATGGTTAGTCCGTGCAGGGAACCCTCACAACCCTCTCTACAGTGCGTACGTGAGCTACACTCAGCATTGGTTTTAGGAACCAGCGAAAAGCCAGACCCAAACAGTCCAAAACCCCACTAAATCCAAAGAGAATCACAATTGGCAAGCCATTGTAACTTTTCCCATTTTCCCGGGGAGTCCCAAGGTGACAGGGACCCGGCAGCACGGGCACCACTGCATTTCCAATGCGTGTGCACGGAGCGTGTGGTGGGTCCCGTGCGTAATTATCCCGAACGACAACGGCTGTAAAGTGTAAGGCTCCACGATCTGAAAAGCAAGGCCTCAGGAGGGCAAGGTGGCCGCGATGATGAAAACAGCTTTCCAGGTTTTTAGTGGGTGACCGGAGAGGACCATGGGAAGTTGCAGTAACTGAGAAGCCACTTGCCTCAACTGACCCCAGCGATCCCTCCCTCTCTGCAGACGGCCTCACGCCTGGGAGGGAAGCGCTGGACTCCAGGTGGAGGACCAGACCTCAGCCCCTACTCCTAGGGGGCTGCCTCCCCACCGCATTCCTCACATGACCCTTATCCTTCCTGGCCACGGGGCTCCCAGACTACGTCGTCCTAGCCGCTCTGGACAACACGACTGAACTCTGGGGGTGGGCGAGGTCTCACAGGTCCACGCAGGGGTCAAATGCCATCAAAATGCGGTTACCCTACATGACCGTTCCGTCTTAGTAAAGAACACGAGTAACCAAATGGAATGTGAACGTGGCGGCCTCGGTTCCAGTCTGAAGAGAAGAGGTATGACAGCCACCTGTGGAAGAAGCCCAGAGCCACGAGTGCACTGTCTGGACACAGGTGGCCCTGGGCACCACGGCCGCCGCTTCAGCTGTGGGGGTGGGTATTCTGTGGGAGGACGTGCTTACAGGAGCTGCACGCTCCAGAACTTAGGAGCGGGAGATACAGAGATGAGACAGAAACACAGGCAACTTCAGGAAAATATTAACAATCGATGAAGCGAACAGATATACCTGACGTACTACTCTTCCGATCTTTCTGGAAAGTTCCCTGATAGGAAATTGGGAAAATAAAAACTGTTGCAAGGGTCTGAAGCCCTTGTCTACAAGCAGCAGTTGGACTCTGCTAGAAATTCAGGTTCTCGGGCCCTGGCCCAGACATGCTGATCAGATATGTGCCCTCTGCCTCTGGCCCGGCTCTGGCCAGGCCTCTCTGCTAGGACAAAGGCTTCCTGGATGACAGTCTTCTGAGACCCGCTGGGTGGTGGAAAGGGAGGTACAGGTGACAGTGGACGGAGGACGGGTCTGCTCCAGTTGGCCAAGCACCAAGGGCCACACGCCGCTCGGAGAATCCCTGAGGAGCCGCCACACTGGTGGATCCTGACTCAGTTGTTCGAACAACTGGCAAGCAGGCTCTTGGACGCGGGCAAATGGCCCCTTGCTCCTGAGCCGCAGCACCTGGGCAGGCACGGCCGGCAAGCAGAGGGGGTGGGGGGCAGGTGCAGAGGGCGCTCTGACACGGGGTCCCCCCCTGGGGCAGGCACAGAGCCACCACCAGTGAGGAGAAAACGGACCGTTCCGGATCACAAACGGGTGCGAGCAGTCTTTTTCCTCCCGCTAAGACAGACTAGTAAGAGCACTTCTCTCGGCTATGAGATGAACAACGTGCGCCATTGGATGGATCCGAGCAGCCCTCGGCTGCTCAGATACCGAACTGGGCCTCTGTTGCTCTCAATCGTAAGGAGCAAAGACACCAGATCAGAGGTGCGTATTTCCTTCCGACTGTGGCCACGAACGCACACGACACACCGAGAGGCCACCTCACCCAGCCCGGCCCCTTACCCATCCTTCCTTCGGCCGTGTCCTCTCCGGCTGCATCCCCCGAGGTGTGCATGGCTTTGGGTCGATCTGTAGAAGTTTCAAACGAGCCCATCGTGAGCACAAAGCTATTTCCTCCAGAAAAGGTGCCGGCACGGCCAGCAAGCACGTGCCCCCCGTCAATTCACCCCAAGTCCACGACCTACTCCGTCATACAGCCTCAGCCCGGAGCTGCAACCCCTTAAGTCAACCCCGCTAAAACACCCCTTGGCGTGAGCACCTCTCAAGCCCAGCGGCAGACGCAGCTGAAGGGGCCACGCACAGCAGGGCCAGGGCGGGGGGGGGTGGGGGGTGGGGGATGCGGGTGGTAGACTGAGGAAGGACACTTACGTTTCGGCCGTCCAGTGTGTGTGGTCTGCTGGCCAGCACCGTCCCCACACAGTTTGGGTCTTTAAATTTGACAAACCCAAAGCCTCGAGACTGGTTGGTGGTTTTATCTTTCATGATCACACAGTCTACAACTTCTCCATATTGGGAAAAGTAGCTGCGTAGAGTCTCTGCTCAGAGATTGGGACAAAAACACAGACACACACACCAGAGCGTTAAGCACAGTATCACAGCAGGTGTGTAAGCACACACGCACACGTGCTCCTGGCCCTTCAGGCTGACCTGGGAAGTGCAACCAGCAACTCTTAAACTGGCACATCAGTGGACGGGGGTGGTTGAAGACGGAAAGGGCAGGAGGCCCCTGGGGAAGGACTGGGGATCCTAGACACGGACGCACATGTCTCTGCGTGAATTAGCGGGGGTGCGACTGACAACGGCAGTGGCCAAAGGCAATCTGAAAAGGGAAGTGTGAGGGGAGCCAGGCGGCCACCGGGAACGTCGACTACCACAAGCTGCTTAGGGCCCTGCCCGGGGCCTGAGCTCGGCGACCGCGCCAGCAAGCCTGCAGACCTCCACACTCGTCTGCCCTCCACGTCCCTCCCCTACCTCTGCCAGGACTCCAGGACGACTCCCGGTCCAGCGCCCCTCCTCCCCAGAATTCAAGACAGTAAGCTAACCAAGAAGGAAAGAAACCCTTCCCCCACAAAAGTAGTAGCGAGACACAAATTCACACGCGTTCACGACCAAGGGGAGGCACGGTGCCTGGCATACAGGCGGTCCCCACCACCTACCTTGGGTGGTGCTCCAGTCAAGACCGCCCACGAAGAGCTTCCTGCAATTCAACAAGAACACGTTTAGGGTCAAGATAGTCCTTGCCTCAAACATGTCAGCCACCTGCCCCCTCCTCAGATGGCAATCCACGAGAAGCTGGTGGAGATGTGCCTACATGTGCCGTGCGATCGTGGCAACGACGTGTGTCCACCGTGGCCACCGCCCGGCCTTGCCAGGTGTAGACAGGAAAGACGACATCAAGACCTACCAAGACGACGGGGAGCGAGGGTCACGACGCATAAGCAAAGACGACACATCCAGAGCCGCACACCGTCACCGACCAAACCGGTGAGAAAACGAGACCTTGCAAAATGCACCAGCAGGAGCCCCCAAACCGCAGAGGATCCGGGGTGCGGTTACGGGGCACACTTCCCCACTGCTCTTGCAGATACCGTGGAGTTAGAAGTCGGGTCTGAAAGCACACTCAACAAACCAGAGCGGCAGCAGGGGTGGGGGCTCTAGGTTACAGCCTCAGGTATTGTCCACATGGTCGTGAGCAAGGACCCACAGATCACTCAGTACTGAAACCCTGGCCCATACTTCCTGCCCCAAGGCAGCCCAGGCTGGAACCTAAGAGGAATCGCACTATCACCTACCTGCCTCTTCCGCACACCCCACCTCTAGCGGGGTCTAGAACGCCAACAGGCCACAGGGTGGTGTCCACCGTTCCCAATGCCCCCGGGCTGGCCAGGCCTGGAAACTGAGGCACTGGGGCACGTCCCAGGACAGGCCAGCGTGCTACAGCTACTCCAGCCCTTACTGGGGCAGAGCTCACACGTATCTCCAAGACCCACAGGCCCCTTCAGGCACCGCTCGGGCCCCCCACGAACCCAGAGAGCGGGTTCGGCAGAGGAGGGGCTTCAACTGTAGCGGTGGCGGCTCTGTGCTGCTGGCGTCCCCCAGGAAGAGGGGGCATGACTGCTGTCACCCTCAGAGTGGGACCTGGATGCCACCTGATTGGTCTTCAGATGCCAGCGGGTGGCCAAGGCTCAGTCCGCATCTGGGACGCGGGGCTCCGCGGTCCCAGCGTCTGCAGCTGAGCGCGACTTGAAGACAAATGCACTCCGGAGCAACCAAGAAGGGCTGCCAGACAGGGTGCCCCATCCTCCACCCCAGGACAAACCCCCGCGTGCCCGCCCTGGGCTCGTTCCTACCGTGGCCTGTTCTCTGAGAACAGGCAACTCACGCACGGTGCGTGAGAAACCATTCCCACCACGAGACAGGTACCCAGTGCCAGCCTCAAAATGCCCGCAAGCCGGCCGCCACGGTCCAGGGAGGGGGGCACCGGGCAGGCACATCTGGCCGAGGCAGCTCCGTAAGGGGCAAGTTTCAGGAAACGTGCTGATCAAGCAGCAGGGGGAGGCCTCCATTTAGGCCTCATTAACTTAAGTCCGTGTCTCCTAGTACCCTTCAGAGCCAGGCCAGGCTCCTTCCCACCTCCAAACGCTCCCAGGGGAGGGAGGCCTCCCCAGAGGCCCAGGGCGCTGCCCAGAGCAAGCCAGGACTCAGGACGGCCCGCCCTCGCAGGGCCCGGCACCCAGCCGATGAGTGGCTGCAGGCCCCCAGGCCGGCTGGCACCCCGGAGGAGGAGCCGCTTCGGAGCCACGTGCCGGCCCACCCCTTCCACACAGTAGCGAACAAGGGTTTGCTGTGAAAACGCAAATTCATGCAGGAAAAAGAGACCTCAAGCATTCTTCACCAAAACAAAACAAAACCTAACTTTCTGAGCCACACACCAGCCTCTATCTAGCACGCCTCCAGCCAAAACGGCAAGGTCATAAGCAGGTATCCTTCCAAGCAACCCAATCCTTCACCAGCGGCAGGCCTAGGAAGGAAGGAAGGAACTCGTCTGACCAGTCTTGGTTCCAGCCCTTATTTAAATTTCAAAATCAGACATTAAGGAGAAAAGACCAGAAATACCATCACCCACACAACTGACAACCTAGACTGCCCTGTGGACTGGATGGTAAAAAGGCATCAACGCTGTGCTCTCGTTTTATTGTGCTGTGCTGATTTCAGAGAATATTCTTGTTCACAAAGGGACACAGGGCTCTGCTCACTCCCCGATACTTCACAAAAGACGGACGCAGAGTATGGGAGGGGACGCACAAATGGGGCAAAATGTAAGCCTGGGGAGTCTGGCTGGGAAAGAGCATCTAGGGACCTTGGTGACCATTTTGCAACGTTCTGCAAGCTCAAGGTCTATAAAACCGTAAGTTCCGAGAGATGTCCCTCGCTGCGGAAACAACAGGACTCCAGGTCTCCCGGCTGCAGGCTCTAGGGGACCTGCCCCGACAGGCACAGCTGGTCAGTGGGGGAGGAGAGCTCCAGGCTTCAGCGCTAGCTGCTCTCGGACTTTCTACTTCCTCTCCTCCTGCTCCGAGGGCATGCTTTCCCTGGTCCGCAGACACAAGGTGCCAACGGGTTCCGGAAGGTCCTGCGTAGGGCCCCTCCAGAGCCCCAGCACAAAGCCCCAACCTCTGAGCCTCAGAGACCACAGTGCGTTTAGCAGGTCCAGCCGGGCCCGGCCAGGCACGGCTCCACTGCTGCCCGGGCAGCAAAACCCTGACCGGTCGACACGGATGTGCATGCACGCCCGGCGCCGAGTGTGAGACCGTTCACCCCGGCAGCCATCCCGGGGCGGCCTAGACACGCTCACCTGGCAGCGTGTGGCTCTCAGGTGTCAACGGGTGCTCACACACGGGACCCTGCAGACGAAGCGGACGGCTGACTGTGTGGTTCCCCCCCCAGCCCTTCCCTGCTCTTAAGCACACGAGAGTCATTACTCAGCAGAAGCGGAAAGTCAGGGGCCCCCCCACAGCCCCTGAACCCCGCAGACGGCCAAGGGGACCTCCTGGCTCTCCCAGGTGACCGAGAGCCAGGTTCTTGAGGGGGAATGGGCAATACCACCACCCAGAGAGCCAGGGAGAGGCCGTCCGTGCCCTCCTGCCGACCTCCTCTCGGAAGGGGCTCTGCAAGGGTAACCCGGGCACCGGGCCCTGGTGGACTCTCCCCCTTGCCCACCCACTGAGACCGAACTCTGCTCTGGAGCACGGCCCCGCTCCAGCTCCGTGTACTTTAGGGCAGCCGCGTGCTGTTTCTGCCAGAAAGTAAATCTTCGGCAGCTTCCCCCGGCCCAGGCCAGCCACTGCAGGCTCTGCCCCTCGGCAGCATGCTCGCAGGCTTCAGAAAGTGCCACCGTGCCTGGTGAGACAGCCACCAGTAAGGCAGCAGTGCGACAGAGCTTAGCTTAGCTCTGGAGGGCCCGGGACTGATCCTGGTTGTTTGGCAACAGCCCTTTCAACTTAAAGACACGCAACCCAGAGCCCATGCTCGCACTTTCCTGCTCCTCTGGTGCGGTCACACTGGGACCCTGTGTCCCTAAGTATGTCCTGTTTCCCCGTAGGGAGGGAAGCAGTCCGAGGAGGAACACACAGCACCGGCCCAGACGCCAGGGAGCCACCCCACTTCTGGTCCTCCCACCGCAACAGAAGAAAAGACCCGGAAGGCAAGTGTTGGGACTCAGCCCTTACCCCAGAACCTGCCTCTGCCGGCCCTGCCCCCAGCAGCTCAGGCTTCCCTCCTGCCAGCAAAGTGAGATCACCCCCCCTCCCGACCACTGTGGGGGTTGAGTGACACATTCAGGAGAGAACCCCAGGACACCCCCAGTGCCTGGCATTAACTCCCGATGCCTGCAGCCTTCCACTGTAAGCTCCCCCCCCCCCCCCACCGCCACACACACCCTGGTACCCGGCAAGAGCCTCAAACAAGTGACCTGCTGCTGAAAACGCTACTCACGATTCTGACAGGGTGTGACACTGTGATGGAGACAGTCACCCTGTGATGACAGCACCACCTCACTGAGGGACAAAATGTACACATTTGGGCCTGGCCCCGATCCCTGCCATTCCCTACAAGGGCTCTCCTGGCTCACCAAGAGCACGGGACTCCCAGCTCTGGCTCGTCTTAGGGGTCCCCGGGCAAGTCCCCTGCCCTTCTAAACCTCGGTCTGCCCTGCAGAGGAAAGGGCTGGACCTGGGGGACAAAGTTCGGGCCCAGCTCCCAGCAGGTGCTCTAGGAAGGGTGTCACTGGTGAGGTACTCTGGGTGAGTTTCTGCTTGTGAGGAGGGCGCACCACCGGTCAAGGTGCTCGACCAGATGCGAAACCTGAAAACAGAACGAACTCGACCAGAGAGTCTCCCGACACCATGACCCCCCCTGCAGGCGTCAGACTAGTTCCCGCTACGGGAGACGAGACCTAAACCAGGGGAACAAGCGGCAGGGACACACTGGGAACCGGGCCGAAAAGAGTAGACACCAGACAGGTGTCTCGTTTAGAGTGATCTTGCCCCCAGGTGACACTGCGCAGTATCTGGGGACGTCTGAGATCATCACAAGCGGGGGTGCTCCCGGGCCTGAGTGCGAGGGGGCCGGGGATGCTGCTCGCCCCCGCGGTGCCCAGGATGCCCCGAATGGCAGCAGGGCCGGGGAGAAACCCTGTCCCAGAACAGCTCCAAAATGCCAACGGGAGCATCTCCACCCTCCACCCGTTCAGGTCTCACCGCCCCTACGTTGCAAGAAATGGCCCCCTCCCCAAGCACGACCTCTCTGACCAGACCGTCAGGACTCTTCCCACCTCCCAGGCGCTAGCGAAAGCGGGCAGTTAACGAGTCCCTGCCCCTCAAGGCCCGGCCTCTGGCCCCATCCTGCCAGCACTCAGAGGATCACTGGGCTGCTGGGGTCACCCACCTTCTGTGCTTCTGGCTCCAGCGGCCTCGGCCTCCCGCTGCCTGCCCGCACCGCCTCTCAAAGCGCCCCGGACGCCACCTTGCCTTCTCTCCCTGGAATCAGTTCTCTCCCACGGACTCTCCCCTTGAGAGTGTCCAGTTGGCCCCGTCCTACTAGTAAGACACGTGCCAGGTGAAATCCTCCCCCGACCTCTCTCCAGTTCCACCACACGAGCGGGCTCTGTCCTAACAGGAACTGGCCCCTGCCGAGCGCTCACGAGCACCCACAAGATCCCAGGCGCCTTCGGGGTCCCTGAAGCCTTGTGCCCGCACCGGTTCCAGAGTCAGAATCGCGAGACCCTCCACGAAACCAACTTCCTGAGGTTACGGCAGGGGAACGAGGGCTCAGTGCCACCCCCAGCAAGGTGAGCGTCCGTCCCCGGGTCCCTGGCTCAGAAGGGAGGCTATCAGCCCGTCACACATCTGCTCCATGTGGCCACACGTGACGCTGCTGCTCCTATCACCCCTCTGCCCTCGAGACCCGGCCCTCCCTCTGCTCTGGCTGATTGGGACAGTCGGGACCCCGGTTCTCACCAGCCTCCTCTCTCCCCACAGCCTTCGCTTCAGAGGAACCTGAGCCAGCTCAGGTACGGTCACCACCTGGCGGGGCTCTCTTTCGTTGAAGACTCAAACTCACGAGTACATTCGTATGCTGGTGGGCGCCCCACACACAGGGCTCCCGTTAGCAAAGGGGGAGCAAGCCCTTCCCACCTATCAAGAGCTCCCTCAGTACGAGGCTGGCCAAAGACCAGAGCGGAGGAGACTGGAGATGAAGATGCAGCTCACGGGACGTCACTCAGACCTGTCACGTCCCGGTCACATCTGCCATCACCATCACCTGGCTCTAGGCACAACAGGAGCTCCTGCGTGGGAACCACCCCAAAGCAGGCAGGTGCGGACCCCTCACGGGAAACGGCATCAGGGCTCGTCAGGGGGCCCAAGGGACACCGCCCCCCCCGCCCCGGGATGTGGTGGCAAGGAGACCAAAGCAGACCCCGAAACCCCACTGGACGGAGTAGAGACAAGCATACTCTGGGAAAAGAGACCGATCGATACTTCCTGGCAACAGATTTCCACTTGCAAAACACGAAGAGATTTCGGGGACCCCTGTCTTGACAACTTTCAAAGGTGGGCAATCGGGGTGGGTTTTCGAGGGGAGAGGGGAAGGGAACCAGGCCCACCGGCCCCCGGCCCCACCACCAGCTCCACGGCCTCGGCAGACCCGGGCTCGGGCCCTGGCAGCACACCCGAGGGCCGGTCTCGGGGTGTCCAGGCTCCCTTCCCTCCTAACCGCTGCTGGCCCTTGTGAGGGACCCCGCACTTTGGGCAGCGCTCTGGAAGGCCACGGCCATGGGGAGGTGACAGGTGCACGCTCTCTTCCGTCAGACTCTGCCCCATCTCTGGAGCACGGTGTCCCTGTTCCCTGGTTTCCAGTTGGACACACTGCGACCCCCCCCCCCACCTACCACCACCTACGTGACCCGAAGAACACAGGTGTCCAGGCCCCCCCGCCGCTCCTGACAAGCTCAGCGGGGAGCTAAGGGTCTCCCTCCTGGGCCGCTGCGGTGTGCCGTTTTCGGGGAGGGGGGGGCACAACATGCCTGTCAGGTCCGCCCGTGTAACCTGGACCTGGAGGCCGCACAAGGACTTACCGAACCCAGCGCTTGACCACAAACCCGCGCCTCTTCAAAGCTCCGGGAGTGGGGACACGCACACCCGCCCCGGGGCCGCCGGAGAAATGTAACCGAAAAACCACGCCGGCCGGGCAGGAGCCAGTGTCTGCAAAGAAAACTAGTCCGAGCCCCGAACTAGGACAGAAATGGGTTTCCGAGCCCCTCGGGGATCTCGGGCTCCGCTCCGGGCCGCGTGAGCATCACACGGGCTGTAATTACGACACGAACTCCCCACTAGTAGCTGCTCAAGCAGAAGCCCCGGGAAGCGGGCCTCTGCTGTCCACCCCCCGGCACGTCTGTCGCGGGGCGCGAGCCGCAAGGGGCTCCAGCTGCGGACCCATCAGATGGCGCGGGCGCGCGGAGATGGACACGCTGCCGAGGGCTCCGGCCCCGACCGCCGCCCCCCCCCCCCCCGTGACCTTCGCCCCCGAGCCCTCGGTCTGCGAACCTTCCGCGTTCTTAGCACTTCGCGAAGGGGCCAAGAGCGGAAACGGGGCGAGCCGCCACCCCGAGTCCCGGCTGGAACAAGTTCTGCGCGGCGGCGGAACTGGCACTCCGGGGCCGGGCCCGCCACGTGCGCCGACCCGCCAAGTTGGTGCGCGGGCTGGGGGCGGGGGAGCCCCGGGCGCCCCAGAACCCTCCCGTTTCCGCTCGGGCTCCGCCACCGGGAAGTGCAAGCGAGGCGGAAGACAAGGCGCCCCAGACCCCTCCGGAGCTCCCGCTGCGGGTCCCGCTCGGCCAGGAAGCAGCGGGGTCCCTGCGGACGCTCCCAGAGCCCCGTTCCGGGTCCCCCAGGAAAAAACCCAGGCGTGGGGGGCGGACGAGACGACCCGGATCCCCAGTTTCCCGCGTCCGATCCCCCAGCGGGAAAGTCGGGCGCGGCGGCGGCGGCGGGGACGTCCTGACACCCCCCCCACCCGCCGGGAGCTCCCGTTCCGAGTCCACCCCAGGCAGGAAGCAGCGGGGTCCCCTCCGACCCTCCCAGGGGCGCCCTAGCCAGGAAGCGGCGGGACGCCGGACTCCCAGGATCCCGCTCGCCACCCCCCCCCCTCGCCGCGTCCCGGGTACGCGGACCCCCAGGCCACCGGGCCCCAGCGCGGCCCGGCGGCGTGACCTTGACGGGGGCCGGGGCGGCGTCTGGGCGGCGACGGCGCAGGCCGGCGCGTCCTCACCCGATCTCGTCAGCGCCCGAGTTGTTCATGGCGGCGGCGCTCGGCGTCCCGGGCCCCCTGGCTCGCTCCCGCCTCCGGAAGGTCACCGGCCCCGGCGCCCTCCCCACAGCCGCGGCCCGGATCTGCGCAACGGCGGCGGCCGCGCTGCCTCCTCCCCTCAGCGCCAACGGTCACCGCGCGCCACCGCGCCCGCGCCGCCGCCCTGCGCACGCCCGGGCGCGCTCCCGCACGGGGCCTCCGGGGGCGGGGCCAGGGGTGCGCCCGCCTAAGTGCGTGCGTTCCTGCGTGCGTGCCTTGCGTGCGGTAGCCACCACCGCGCGGCGGCCTCGGTCCTCCTCGGCTCTCGGCGTCGCCGCAGGGTGTTCTGGGAAGTGGAGTCCCCCCCCGCGCCGGCGTCGGCCCCACCCCGCGGAGGGGGGCTCGCGGGCCGAGCCGCGTGCGTGCTGCGTGCGTGCGCGTTCCCGCTGAGGCGCTCCGAGCTAGGCACCGCGGGGCGCAGGCGCGGCTTGGCTTCCTTGTTTGAGTTCAGGTCGGAAGTGGCGCGCGGGGTCAACCGTGGGCAAAGGCCACGCCCGGCGCGGGGTCACGCCGGGTGGAGGCGCCCCTTCCCACGCCTGCACCTCCGCTACTTCCCGGAACTCGTCTCCCGGGAGGGGATGGCGGCTGCAGCGGCGGCTGCAGGCAAGACCGCGGTGACGGTGGGTGGGAGGGCCCGCTGGGCCCCGTCCGCAGATGGAAGCGCGGGTGGACGCCGGGCACGCCCGTGAGCGCCCCGCAGGACGGCCCTGCAGCCCGGAGCTGGGCGACCGGCGCGCGACCACGGGCTCTGGGGACAGTCGGGTCGTTCGGGTGACCTGTGCCGCGGGACTCCGCTTACTCCCCGCCTGCCATAAGTTCCCTTACTCGTCGTCGTAAAATTAAGTGAATGGAAGGAGTGAAGGAACTAGGTCGCAGGCAAACGCTACAAAACAAAACGTTTAAAATACAACTTCGTCTCGCCCACTTTATAGTTTGCAAGGCATGTGGGCATCGGTGTCAATTTCAGTAGTCACCCGCTTGGAGTAGCTCAGTCCCCATTTGCAGAAGGGAGAGGGAGGCCAGCAGGCGAGAAATGAGTGCGTAGTCCCAGGTAGCATCAGGCAGGCGTTGTGTCCCCCACCTGGGAACCGTCCTCGTCCTCGTGCGCGGTTTTTGTTTTGCTTTGCTTTGCTTTTTTGCAGGTCGAAAGAAATCAGTAGCACTTGGCAGGGACCGGTAGCCCATTGTGGGGTCCCTGGGAAGCTGGACGGACATATCCAAGACATGTGGACATGAGTGCACTGGGGACAGGTGACGGGGAAGCAAACATGAGAGGCAGGGTGGCATTGTCCTTCCAATGGGGCCAGCTCCACAACCCCACTTTGAGGAATGTATCCCCCAAATGCTGGCCCCACTGTGTGCACAGAGATGTCCCAGGAAGCTAACAGTCCGCTATTAAAATCAGAAAACTCAGGGGCGCCTGGGTGGCGCAGTCGGTTAAGCGTCCGACTTCAGCCAGGTCACGATCTCGCGGTCCGTGAGTTCGAGCCCCGCGTCGGGCTCTAGGCTGATGGCTCAGAGCCTGGAGCCTGTTTCCGATTCTGTGTCTCCCTCTCTCTCTGCCCCTCGCCCGTTCATGCTCTGTCTCTCTCTGTCCCAAAAATAAATAAACGTTGAAAAAAAATTAAAAAAAAAATAAAATCAGAAAACTTGGAGGGAAAAAAAAAAAAACCCACATGTCCATCTACTGGTATCTGGATAAATAAACCATGAAGGGCATGAATGAAATACACAGCAAGTGGTTAAATGAAGGAAGCCAGACACAAACTTTTGAAAATAATATATTTTTAAAAATACAGACACCGGGGTGCCCAACTGGCTCGGTTGGTAGAACATGGGACCCTTGAACTCAGGTTTGAGAGTTCAAGCCCCACATTAGGTTTGGACCCTAATTAAAAACTACAACAAAAACATTAAAAGTACAGACACCAACCAGGAATAAAATAACTAAGACCCATGTTATCTGCCACTGGAACAAATATATGTTAGTGTTACGTTTGCTTCATATCTTTTTATTAAAATTTTTTTTTTCAACGTTTATTTATTTTTGGGACAGAGAGAGACAGAGCATGAACGGGGGAGGGGCAGAGAGAGAGGGAGACACAGAATCGGAAACAGGCTCCAGGCTCTGAGCCATCAGCCCAGGGCCCGACGCGGGGCTCGAACTCACGGAGCGCGAGATCGTGACCTGGCTGAAGTCGGACGCTTAACCGACTGCGCCACCCAGGCGCCCCGCTTCATATCTTTTTAAACTGAACTAGCCAGCTGGATTTTTCCCTCCTTTCTGACTCATTTCCTCCCTCCCCCCCATAGCAAATGCTGTGACAAAAATGGGTATGTGGACACTTCTGAATTTACTCCTATGAATATGTGCATATTGAAGACACAAAATATGGTTTGGGTCCCTTTTTTATTGTAAAGTACACATAACATAAAATTTAGCATTGTCACTATTTGTTTTTTTTTTTTGTTTTTTTTTTTTACGTTTATTTTTGAGAGAGAGAGAGAGACAGAGTGCCAGCGGGGAAGGGGCAGAGAGAGAGACAGAATCGGAAGCAGGCTGTAGGGTCCAAGCTGTCAGCACAGAGCCCCATGTAGGGTTCGAACTCACCAACCACGAGATCATGACCTGAACTGAAGTCAGACATTTAATTGAGCCACCCAGGTGCCTCTAGCATTGTCACTATTTCTAAAGTGCACAGCTCAGTGGCACCAAGCACACTCTGTCATGCAGCTGCCCCCACCATCCGTCTCCAGAACTTCCCATGTCCCCAAACTGAGACTGTCCCCATGAAACATGGGCTCCCCAGCCCTGACTCCCCCCCATCTACTCTCTGTCTCTGTGTGGGGTCATGTAGGACGTGTCCTTCTGTGTCTGGCTTCTGTCACTGCGCACAGTGTCCTCTGGGTCCGTCCATGTGGTGGCAGGCGGCAGGATGTCCTTCCATTTTATTTTATTTTATTTTATTTTATTTTGTTTAAAAAAGTTTTATTCAGGGGCACCTGGGTGGCTCAGTCGATTGAGCGTCTGACTTCGGCTCAGGTCATGATCTCACAGCTTGTGAGTTCGAGCCCCACATCGGGCTCTGTGCTGACAGCTCGGAGCCTGGAGCCTACTTTGGATTTTGTGCTTCTCTCTCTCTCTCTCTCTCTGCCCCAACCCACTTGCATTGTCTCTGTCTCTTTCAAAAATAAGCAAATATTAAAAAAAAATTTTTTTTAGTTTTATTTATTTTAATTTTTATTTATTTTTGAGAGACGGAGACAGAGCATGAGCGGGGGAGGGGCAGAGAGAGAGGGAGACACAGAATCCCTAAGCAGACTCCAGGCTCTGAACTGTCAGCGCAGAGCGCGACATGGGGCTTCAGCTCACAAATCGTGAGATCACGACCTGAGCCACAGTCGGATGCTTAACTGATGGAGCCACCCAGGCACTCCATAAAAAAAGTTTTATTTATTTAAGTAATCTCTACACCCAATGTAGGGCTTGAACTCATGACCCTGAGTTCAAGAGTCACACGCTCCTCAATCTGAGCCAACGAGGCACGCCTCCTTCCTTTTTAAGGGCTGAATCATATTCCAGTGTGGACAGACCACATTGTGTATATCCTTCATCCACTGAGGGACGTTTGGGTTGTCTCCACCTCTTAGCTATTGTGAACAGTGCCGCAGTGAACATGGATATACAAATATCTGTCCGATTCCCCCCCTTTTTTTAATGCTTATTTATTTATTTTTATAAATTTTTTTTAACCTTTATTTATTTTTGAGACAGAAGGAGACAGAGCATGAACGGGGGAGGGTCAGAGAGAGGGAGACACAGAATCTGAAACAGGCTCCAGGCTCTGAGCTGTCAGCACAGAGCCCAATGCGGGGCTCGAACTCACGGACTGCGAGATCATGACCTGAGCTGAAGTCGCTCAACCGACTGAGCCACCCAGGCGCCCCAATGCTTATTTATTTTTGAGAGAGAGAGAGCACGAGCGGGGCAGGGGCAGAAAGAGAGGGAGACACAGAATCCGAAGCAGGCTCCAGGCTCCGAGCTGTCGCATAGAGCCCGACGCGGGGCTCCAACTGCGAAATCATGACCTGAGCTGCAGTTGTTTGCCCAACCAACTTATCCACCCAGGCGCCCCTGGTCCCTTTTCACTTAAAAAGTATAATTTTGTATATAATACTATACACACACACAAAAATACGGTGACAGGGACATTGCCTGGTAAAGCAGCTAGGCATGGGCCAGGAATCACGGGGAGAGTCCTGTCACAGCTGCCACGTGGCTTGTAGTAATCTCATTCACATATTGCTTATTTTTTACTTTAACTTTTTATTTATTTATTTTTTTAAGTAGGTTCCATGCCCAATTTGGGGCTCAAACTCAGGACCCTGACATCAAGAGTTGCATGTCCCACCGACCGAGCCAGCCAGTTGCCCCACTTATCCCTTATTCTTGTTCATCCCCCACAACAGGCTGTGAGCTCCAGGAGGGGCAGGATGGGACCACCGAAGCAAGGTACTCCATGTGTGTTTGACGAATGAATTTCGCTTCCCACGACCCATTACTCTATAATGGGGCTGGTAGACTTTTTCTGTACAGAGCTAAATAGGAAATATTTTGGTTTTGTTGGCTGTAAGATCTTCATGGCGATGACTCACCTGTACTGTTATAGCCAGAAAACTCCCGAGTCCTAATTCTAATAAGTGGAGACGGCTATGTGCCAATAAAAGTATTTACCCACACGTAAATTTAAATGTGAACGTCGTATGATTATCATGTGCTGTAAAATAGTCTTCTTTTGATTTTTTTCCAGCCATTTAAAAACATAAAAACCATTCTAAATTGTACCGAAACAACAGTAGGGGGATGCAACCTACAGGCTGATGCCAACTCTGTAACATTTTTTTTTACATGTTTATTTATTTTTGAGAGAGACAGAGACAGAGTGCAAGTGGGGGAGGGGCAGAGAGAGGGGGAGACACAAAAGCTGAAGCAGGCTACGGGCTCCAAGCTGTCAGCACAGCAGAGCCCGATGTGGGGTTTGAACCTATGAACCATGAGAAAATGACCCGAGCTGAAGTTGGATGCTTAACCGACTGAACCACCCAGGTGCCCCCCGACTGTGTAACATTTGAAGGATTTGATCAAACATGTTACTTTTCTAGTCAGAAATACATATACTTCATATGTGTAATCTTTTAAGACTGTGGTCTGGAGTCAGACGCATCCCTCCTCCTGTCGTCTCTGCCACTGATTCACTGTACGGCCTCGAGGACGTCGCTTTCCCTCTCTGATCCCAGGTCTGCAGGCTGTGAGATGCAGATGAAAACAGCACACCCTAGGGTCTCCCACGAAGAGCGGACACAAGGAATGACCATGTGTCATTCACTCACCCACATGAGAGGGAACAAGCATGGCCACCCCATTTGGGAGGAGAGGAAGGTGAACTTGGAACAGAAAGCACTTGGCTAAGTTGCCAGGCAGACCGTACTGGGCCCATGGCCGCTTTTGGGGATGGAGCTCAGGTTGCATCTCGGTGACCCCTGGGAGGTCCCTCCTCTCTGGGGACACTGAAGCCACAGGGGAGGCTCCAAGCAGACTGCCTCTCATTGCTGTCACTTAGGGTCTGTGTAGGCAGCAGCCTCGGAGAATCTCCCCGTGATCCCTACTTCTTAGCATTCGTGGCCTCGTGTGATCCCTACCCTTGTGTGCCTGACTTCTAACCAATACAGTATGTCCGGGTGAAGAGATACGGCTTCTGTGATTAGATTCCAAACAATTCTGACATTGCAGATTCTCTCGTTGGTTCTAATGAAGCATGCTGTCTGGTTGGGGAGGCTCATGTGGCCAGGGACTGAGGCCCTCCTACCAACAGCCCCAAAGGAACCGGCTGAGACCAACAGCCAGTCAATGAGCTTGGAAGTGGATCCTTCCCTGCATGAGCCTTCAGAGGAGACCCTGGAAGTGGCTGGCACCTTGCCTGCGGCATTGTGAGAGGTCGTGAAACAGAGGACCCGCTGAGCAGCACCTGGAGTCCTGACCCACAGAAACGGAGATAATAAACCCGTGTTGCTTGAAGTGGCTACGTTTGGGGTAATTGGTTACACAGCAATAGCTAGCAAATAGTAACCTGCTTTCTCCTGCCTCAGGCAGGCCATCCCAGGGCATCCCTTAAGCTGGGTGACATTTAGGGGCACCTGGGCGGCTCAGTCAGCTGAGCGTCAGACTCTTTTTTGGGTCAGGTTATGAGTCGTGGGATCCCGCGGCACGAGCCTCTCTCCCTCCCTCTGCCTCTCTACCTCACTCGCTCTCTCTCCCTGCCTCTCAAATAAAAAAGAAAACAAAACTGGGTAACTATTAGCCAGTGCCATCTGTTTACACAGGATACACAGGGCGCTTTTGGCCCAGTGGCCGCTAGAGGCCCATCAGACCTCCGTGCAATCCGCTCCCGGCTCCGCCCACCTGTCCCGGCCCCGCCCCTCCGGCCTGCGGGCCGCCCCGCCCCCTCTGGCCCGCGGCCCCGCCCCGCCCCCGCCCCAGAAGGCCTCGCAGGGATCAGGCCCACGCGTCGCGAGCGCAGTCCGGTAGCTCGTCCCCGCCGCAGCATGAGCGTCCCCGCCGCGCCCCCCATCTTCGCCCCCGGCGAGAACTGCAGCCCCGCGTGGCAGATGGCGCCCGCGGCCTACGACGCGGCGGACATGCACCTGCAGATCCTGGGCAAGCCGGTGATGGAGCGCTGGGAGACCCCCTACATGCACGCGCTGGCGGCCGCCGCCTCCTCCAAAGGTAGCCGGGCACCCACTTGTAACCCGAGGCCGCAGGACGCTCAGATCTGGGGTCCAGCCGGTTCTCCAGCCGATGTGCATTGGAGCCTCTCCGTGTCTCTGGTTTTCCCGCCCGTAAAATGAGGCTAGCGGGGAGCGACGGGGAAGTAAAGGGGGTGCTGCAGGCACGGGCTTGCACGCAGAAGGCGCCTCCTAAGTACCAGAAACTTCCAGATGGGGAAGGGTCTGGGTCGAGGGAGTGGGCCCCACCATGACGACCTCGGGCGGAGCTCAGCCGCTGTCTTCCCGTGAAGTCGGGGACGCGGTGGGCTATCCCCCCGTGAGGTCGGGGACGCGGTGGCGGCCAAGCGAGGGGGGTGGGGGAGCGCTGCCCAGGAGTTCCCAGAAGCCCCGCCCCGGCTACGAATAGCTCTGGGAGAGCTGAGGCTGCCAAACAGCTGTCCCGGTGGCCCTGTGCCTCGTTCAGAGCCTGAGGGGTGCCGAGGGCTCCCCAGGTCCCCAGGGGCCAGGCATGGGTCCTCCAGGCCTTTGCACAAGCAGTGTCCCTGCGTGGTTGGGATGTTTCTATCACCCGTCTCTTGTCCAATGGGGACCACCTCCTCCCCAACTGTTGCGGGCCTCAAACTCACCCCCCTTCTCCTGCAGAAACTTCATTGCAGGGAGCAGGAGGGGGGAGGCCAGAGAAAAGTAACCGAATTAAGAGATAAGCACCACCAGGGATCAAAGTCCAGGATCTGACCTCCCCACTGGGGCTGGGCCTAAAATCCGCTGCCCACGCCTCCCTGGCTTGCCACCCTCTCTGGCCCCTGGCCAGAGCCCACGCTGTTCCCTCTCAGGGCTAGTGTGTTCTGTGTCACCCTCCGCCTCTGCCCCACTTGTGCTCTCCTGTCCTTGTGGCAAACGTTTCTCTCTGCAAAGACCCTGCCCTCGGGCCCCCTCCTCCAGGCAGCTCCCCCAGCCCCAGCCCGGCGTGTGATGCTGGGATCTTTGCCCAGGGGGCCGGGTCCTGGAGGTGGGCTTTGGCATGGCGATCGCAGCTTCCAGGGTACAAGAGGCCCCCATCGACGAACACTGGATCATCGAGTGCAATGATGGCGTCTTCCAGCGCCTCCAGGACTGGGCCCAGCGGCAGCCACACAAGGTGCCCGCCTCTGCCTGCACGTCCCCCCTCAGCACTACCCTGTGGCGTCGAGGCCCTTTCCTGGGAGGGGCTGGGGGCCCAGGCAGTGCAAAAATGGAGGAAGTGGTCTTCTCCCTTGGAAGCTCCTCAGCCCTCTCCCTTGCAGCAGGTGGGAAGATCCTGGACCCCTGTGACTCCCGATCTGTTTTCTGTTTCTCCCCCGCCCCAAGGTGGTTCCCTTGAAAGGCCTGTGGGAGGAGGTGGCCCCTACCCTGCCAGACGGCCACTTTGATGGTGAGCGGGCTTGAGGGCTGGGTGGGGGGGAGCCCCTGCCTCATTTTCCACCACTAGCCCCTTCCTTCCTTGGCCTGCAGAGGGACCCTCTAAGGAACACACGCTGCAATGTTTTCACTTGGGGGTACAGATCCGAGAGCCAGGGCCTGGCACTCGGCAGGTGTGTGGACAACTGAGCAGGACCCCGTTCCCAGAGGAGGCAGCACAGAGTGCTGGGTGAAGCCTCTGGGGTCTAGTCTCCCTGTGCAGACGCTGCTGGTGAGGCTGCACCCGGCCCTGACCACGTAGCCTGTGACTTCCTATGCAGGTATCCTGTATGACACCTACCCCCTGTCCGAGGAGACCTGGCATACCCACCAGTTCGCCTTCATCAAGGTAGGACCCGCTGGGTGGGATGGTCACCCCCCAGGGCTGAGCGGGGGAGGGGAGGCCTGCCATTCGCACACAGGACACTCCTTCCGGTCTCTCTGGACTGCTGGGATGCAGGAGGCCGCCCTGGGTGATCCCTCCTGATCACTGTCCCCTGCCCAGGACCATGCCTTTCGCCTGCTGAAGCCCGGGGGCATTCTCACCTACTGCAACCTCACGTCGTGGGGGGAGCTGATGAAGTCCAAGTACTCGGACATCACCACCATGTTCCAGGTGCGGCAGCCTGGGAGCTCCCCGTGGGTCTCTGCCCCACCCCCCGAGCCAGGCAGCAGCTGGAGTAGCTTGTGACCTAGGGGGTGGTTCTTGACCTCAAGGGCTGATCTCTTGGGTGGAAGGTGAGCTCCAGGAAGAAGTGTGTCAAGACTCTCCCCAGCTATAACACCTTCCTGGCTCCCCAGTGCCCTCAGGATACAGGGATATAGCCCAGCCTCCCCACCCAGGCATCCCCCTCCTTCTGCCCTCCTCCACCCAGCGTGTCTTTATTGGTTTAGCCACGCTGTCTCCGGCCTCGGCTCACGTTCTCCCTGCTGCCTGAGAGGATGTGCAGTAGGCAGCGGCTGGCACCCCATGACAGCAGGAAACTGCTGCCCGAGTCGAGACCCCTGGAGATGCCCCCCCCCCCAGACTGGGGCTCCCTCCCAGGGGGCCTTGGCAATTACAAACGCTGTGCCAGGAAGAGTGGGCGCCTTGGGGGTCTCGTGTGGCCTGGTGGCTTGCAGTGACCTGGCCCGTCTCTCCCGCCGCCAGGAGACACAGGTGCCAGCCCTGTTGGAAGCGGGCTTCAGGCGGGAGAACATCCACACGGAGGTGATGGAGCTGGTCCCACCGGCCGAGTGCCGCTATTACGCCTTCCCTCGGATGATCACGCCCCTGGTCGCCAAGCACTGAGCCCGCCTGGGCCTCCGGCTTGACCACAGGGGGGCTGCAGTCCCATCCCCGTGCCCCACTCGGTGCCTTCACAGCCGGGAGTGCGGGCTCTGGGCTCTCGTGGCCCTGGGTTCAAGTCCCGGCCCACACCCGCAGTGGGACGCAGGGCCGGCTTCCCTGACCTTCCCTGCAAGGGGATACCGCCACCGTCCTCTCAGGGGCACCGAGGGCAAAATAAACACTAACACCGGGCTTGCCCAGCACGGTGCGCCGCACCCGCACTTTTGTTTTCTTCTGCCCCCCAAAACCAAGAGCGGCATGTGTTAAATGGATTTCCGGGGAGCCCCCGTGTCTCTGGGCCAGCACGTGACCCTCCCGGCGCCCAGGCCGGCAGACCGGAGTAGCCGTCAGAGCTCGTGAGCCCCTGCCTCCAGTCAGCAGCGGGGGTACAGACGGGGTGCGGAGCCGCATCAGGGCCACCGCGTCTCTGGTCCCACCGTCAGGCGGGGCCTTGAAGGAAAGCAAACCCTGGAAGCCCAGCCTTGCTGGCGAGGACCCACACCACAGCCCAAGACGTGCCTCCCGAGGCTGGCCGCGCCCCGACTCTCCCACCCTCTGGCGCCCACGTGGTCACCCGCTGCCCTCCTCTGCACCCCTCCACGGGCTCTCGGGCCCGTCCGCTCCCCTCCGTCGTCGGTCTCGGGGAGGCCACGCGCGGGCAGCTCCCACACCTCCCTGAGGCCCCACCGCCCACACGTGGCACGCGGAGAGGGTGGCGGCGAGGCGGGTGTAGCAGGTTTATTGGCCATCCTCAGGGCCGCCGCAGGGGCCGGCACTACCTGCGGTACCAGATGCGGAGCCTCTTCTCCCGCTTGATCTTCTTCTGCAGCTGCAGGATGCCGTAGAGCAGGGCCTCAGCCGTGGGCGGGCAGCCTGCGGGGGGGGGGGGGGGGGTGCCTCAGTTTCCCTGTGGCAGGGAGGGGGGCCCCTTGGCCCTAGGCTATCCCGGACCAGCGACTGCATCGTAGACCCCGCGCCCATCCTCCCTGCCGGGGCCGCCGACCCTCGTTTTCTGCCGCCGCTCGGCAGAGGGTGCCTGAGCCAGGATGCAAGGGAAAGGGCCTCGCCGAGGGCTGCAGAGCCGGGTCCAGGCGAAGGGTGAGGCGGGGCCCCCGCTCCAGTACCCGCTTTCGTCGCTACCGCCTGGGCGGCGGGTCTGGCCCATCACGGGGCAGGAGCCAGCAAGATGGGCGGTGCCCGGATCCTGACCCTGGCCTCCAAGCCCCGGGCAGTGGGGAGGCCGAGGCCACCCCTCCTGGGCCAGGCCGCCCCGCCCGCTATTGCCACAACCCGGCTCAGAGGCCCCTGGCGGGACACGTGTGGCCTGCCTCCTGACCCTGGGTCACACTCGCCTGGCGGCGGGCCCTTCAAAGAGTGGGCGGGGGGAGTGGAGGGGGCAGAGCGGCTGGGGGCGGGCAGGGAGGCCCATATGGTCCACAGACCGATGGGCAGCCCTGGAGAAATGCTCCCCTACAGTCCCTGTCCCCAGCAGGGGAACTGACCGGGGGGCCTGGCCCCTGGCCCGCAGGGGGGTCCTACGTGCCCTCCCTACCAGACCGGCTCCATCCCCCCGGCCTGGGGGCTGCCCGGGGCCCGGCGTGGAGATCCGCAGAATGTGAAAGGAATCGACACCATGTCACGGTGAACTCGACTCCCAACGTCAAAACCCCTTCCTCTGCCTCATGAGATGCCAGGCGGGACTTCGGCTTCTCGGGGGACGTGGAATGGCGGCCTTGAGCACCCCTGCTCCGCGGACACTCGGGTCGGGTGTTCGGCGCCGGCACTGAGAGCCCGTCCGCAGGCTACGCACCGACCCGACCTCCAGCCACTGGCGGGGCGGATGCCTGGGGCCCAAGGGTGGCCGGGTAACACACAGGACGCCAGTTACTGTGCACTTGAGACAAACAGTCAGTGCTTCTCCAGTGTCCGTGTACCACGCGCGTCGTAGGAGATGTATTTACTTACGCCAAGAAAACTATTACTCGTTTCCCGACAAATATCACGGGGGGGGGGGGGGGTTGCCCTGGATTTTTATTTCCTGAATCTGGCCACCCCGGCAATCTGGGCCCAGGGGAGTCTCGCTCTCCTTGGCGAGAATGAGAACCGTGCACACGGTTCCCTTATTTTTGGCTGTTTTTTTTCTGGTTTTGTACACGAAACGTAGTTTAAAGCTGGCAGGTGCCTGCAGCCCCCCTCCCCCGCCGGCTCAGGCCAGGCTTCGGCAGCAGGCTGCTCCAACATCTGGATACAAGCCAAGACTCTTCGGGTGCGGAGACCTTCGAGGGGCAGGGGAGGGGGAGGCCGGGGATTCACCCTTCTGCCTGGACCGAAATCTGACCCTCCTTTTGATGGGGGGAGCCCACTGTCTCTGGAGTGCAGGTGCCCCGTGGAGCGGGAGGGTGTGGGCAGGGCTCTGCCGCGGGGGCCGCGCGGGCCTACCTGGGACGTAGATGTCCACGGGCACGATGCGGTCACAGCCCCTCACGACGGAGTACGAGTAATGGTAGTAGCCGCCTCCGTTGGCACAGCTGCAGGGGGGGCACGTGTGGGCCACGCTGGCCACCCCGGCCTGCCCTCCCTACACGCCCCCCCAATCACGGCGGCCTTCCAGGGCACACAGGCGTCAGGAGCGGGCAGGAGTGCGGGGTGGAGGCACAGGAAACAGAATGGCCACCTGACGCCTTCTGCGGGATCAGGCAGAGCAGAAGCAAATGGGCGGACCCCGAGCACACGATGCTCAGGGAGGGAACCAGACACGAGAGGCCACACGGGGTGTGAGTCCGCGTGTGTGAAACGTCCAGAACGGGCTCATCCGGGGACAGGAGAGGGACTCGTGGGGGCCGGGGGCCGGGGAGGGGGACAGGGTTTCCTTCCGGGCCGATCGAATGTTCTGGGATTAGAGAAAATCACGGACCCGCGCACGGGAACAGGATGAACTTAAGGCGGCTCGACACAAGAGCTGAGTGACGCGACCGCCTGACGACGCAGGGAGGGTGGTCAGTGGGCGGCACGCGGAGAGGCGAGGAGACGGAGCACGCACAGGGCAGGCCAAGGCAGGCACAGACAGAACGGGAGCGACTGCGCGGACGGGAGGGACGTTCTGGGGCGGGCCGCGGACGCAGACCCGGGGCTCCGGGACCGCGACGGCAGGGTAGCGGGCACAGACCGGCGGGAAACACGCTGGCACATCACGGGCGTGTCTGTGGCGGGCCCGCCCGGCACTCACCTGCCCATGGACACGACGTAGCGAGGCTCCGGCATCTGGTCATAGACCTGGAAGAGACGGCGGGGTCTGGGCGCGGCTCGGGCCGGGGCGGGGGGCGGGCCGCGGGGCCAGGCCTACCTTGCGCAGGGCCGGTGCCATCTTGTTGGTGAGCGTGCCGGCCACGATCATGACGTCCGCCTGGCGCGGGCTGGCGCGGAAGACCACGCCGAAGCGGTCCATGTCATAGCGGGGCGCGGCCATGTGCATCATCTCCACGGCGCAGCAGGCCAGGCCGAAGGTCATGGGCCACAGGGAACTCTGCCGGGGGCCAGGGCGGTCAGCCCGGGAAGGGCACGGGGGACGGCGCACCGTGTTCACGGCACGCCAGCCACGCCGCCCCCCTGCCCTCCACCACGTGACCTCCGGTGCCGGTCACTGGCCCAGTGTGCCCTCCAGGAAGGTGAAGTGAGCCACCCCGGGGCGGGGGGCGCAGCACTTCCTCCGTCTGCGCAGTCGGGGACCGGGACGTGGCCCCCCACTGCCCGCTTCGTGCTAATACAGGTGGCAGGGCTTAGGCCACACAGCAGGCCGACCCTGACAGCATCGCGGGGTTCCACCGCCACGAGCAATGCCGCGCGGGGCACCTCCGTGCTGTGGCTGCAGGCCCTGGCAGAACGTTCGCCGTGGCCCCACTCTTACACACAGACAGAAACAGCGGGGGACTCTTAACGGTGGCCGGCCCCTGGACACCCCCGGCACACCAAGAGGAGCTACTGTCCTGCGAAACAGGTGGTCAGTGGGCGGCGCAGACGCGCACGATTCGAGGGAGGGGACCCAACACGCACGGCTCTGTGGTCAGTCCTGGGGGCGGGGGAGGGTGTTCAGGCTTTTCCCAGGAAGGAGCCCCTGTTCTCGGCCTGCACAACGCTCCCAATTACAAAAATCACTCCTATATTAGAAGAGAAAAGAGGGAAGGTGGGGCGCCCGGGCAGCTAAGTCAGCCAAGAGTCCAACTCTCGCCTTCGGCTCAGGTCATGATCTCAGTTTGTGAGTTCAAGCCCCGTGCCAGGCTCTGCGCTGACAAGGCAGGTCCTGCTTGGGGTTCTCACTCTCTGCCCCTCCTCCACTCGGTCTCCCTCTCCCTCTCTCAAAATAAATAAGCTTTAAAGAAAAAAAAAAAAAAAAAAAAGGGGGCGCCTGGGTGGCGCAGTCGGTTAAGCGTCCGACTTTAGCCAGGTCACGATCTTGCGGTCCGTGAGTTCGAGCCCCACGTCGGGCTCTGGGCTGATGGCTCAGAGCCTGGAGCCTGTTTCCGATTCTGTGTCTCCCTCTCTCTCTGCCCCTCCCCCATTCATGCTCTGTCTCTCTCTGTCCCAAAAAAGAAATAAGCGTTGAAAAAAAAAAAAAAGAAGAATGAACAGAAACAGAAAAACTACAGACGGCAGGCAGGCCATCCTCTCTGGGGGCCAAGGGAGGGACCAGGAAGCAGGGCAGGGGCACCGAGAGGACATCAGGGCCAGGAGCAGCCAGGGGCAGGTGCGCACGTGTGCACGCACACGCGGCAGGGGGCCCGAGGGACGGAGGAGGGGGCGGGGGCTCACCCGGCGGGCCCAGTTGATGAGGTCGTCCAGCTTGGCCACCACATACTCGCCCCGGCTGCTGGGAAGCGCGGTGGGTTTGGGGACCACGGCTCCAGCCTTGGACACAGCGGGCTGGGTGCTGGACACAGAACACAGAGTGCAGGGGAGGGAGGGGACGTCAGCCAGGCGGGCATCCGGACAGCCTGCAGCCCAGAGCAGCCTCTCAGAGGGCAGCACCAAGCTGGCCCCCAGCATCCGGGCCGCCAGGCCGGGGGCAGGACGTGCCTGCTGAGCGAAGGAAGGAAATGAAGGGCCCTTCTGGTCTGGGGACGCGCAGCCGGAGTCTCAGGCGCGCCCTGAGGGCGGGGACCGTGCCGTATGACCCTCCTGGGCGGAGGGAGGGACTGGAGTCACCATGGGCAGCTGCCGTGCCAAGGGGAGGCTTTCGGGTGTGTGCAGGTGCCCAGGAAGGCTGGCCTCACCTGCTGGGGCTGTCACCGGCCGCGCTCGAATGGACACTTCGACCCTGCAGAGCCACGCCCACACCGGAGCTGCGGGGAGAGGGGGTGCACGTGAAGAGGAGCCTGGGGTGCCCCGCGACGCTGTCACAGGGGCCACACTAAGGGGGAAACTTCACCCGGGGCCAAATCTGGCCCTCTGCCTGTTTTTGTAAATAAAGTTTTATTGACTGGCCACCACATCCACCCATTCCTGCTTTTCTGCAGCCCTTTTCACAAAGGCCGAGCTGAGTGGTCTCCACAGAGACAGCCTGGCCCTTCGTGGAAAACGTCTGCCGAGCCCTGGGCTGCAAAGTATGTGGTTTTCGTTTTATAATTCTCTCATTCTCCCCTTTACTTCACACCGAGTGTGTATTTTATGCCCGGGAAAAAGTCCTTATCCAAACAGGGCAAACTCAGCCCAAATCCGTGTGCTTCTCAAAGCCTCCCACCTCCCTCCATTAGGAAGAGCCTCTCCTTAGACTGGCCACGTCCCGGGTCCCATGGCACTGGAGGTTTGACTTCCGGGCTCCGTCCACCGAGAGGGCACGGTGGCCACCTGCCTCCCCGTCCTAAGGAGGCCTGCCCGAGGCTGCGATCTGAGCAGATGCGCCAGACGCCTTCCCGCAACAGGCAACAAGCGAGTTGTGAGGGAACCCGGGCAGGCAGGTGCGGGTCTGAGTGGCGGCTCTGCCACCACGTGGACGGTCCCCACTAAGGGGCCTGAACCCCACCTGCCACCGGACACCGTCAGCCCCAGCGCCGCCCGACTCACTGTGTGACCTTCGGCAGCTGGGCCCCCTGCCTGGTGCTGCTGAAGGGCCGTCCCAGCTCCGAGGTGCTCTGACCCACCCCCTGCCCGTCCCCTGGCCCCACTGAACCCTCCGGGTCAGGGCCTTGAGGTGGGGGAGGGACACACAGACACTCACCGCAGGGCAAGGATCTGGCGGAGAAGGCCGGGAGCTGCAGAGAGAACCGTGTGGTGGAGGCGATGAGCCCAGGCAGCAACACTGGCAGTAAACCCGGGACCTAGATGGGCCCGCAGGGTCCGGCCTCCGGGAGCTTCCCCACAAGTCCCCCCCCCCCCCCCCCGGCATTTCCTTCCTCCTACCCTTGGTCTATCTAAATTCCCCTTAACAAACCCTTGCGAAGAGAGGTCTTTCAGAATATGAGCCACACGGTGTCACGGCCCTGCTCGATACCCCAAGCCCTGAACGAAAAGCCAAACCACACCAGGACCATCCTCCCTTTCCTCAAGCGCGTCAGTGTCCCTCCTGCCCCAGGGCCTTTGCACCTGCAGCTTCCGCTGCCTGGAGCACCCTGCCCCACACGTGCACTTGGCCAGCGCTTCCTACGGGCAGGCTTCAGGTCTACACCAGCCCCCCAGACTCCCTAGATCCTGTCACCCTGTGGCGTCTCCGTGTATGTGTTGTGCGGTGCCTGTCTCTCCCAAGATGCGGCTTCCCTGGGGTCCCGTGACTTGGTGCCCCACAAGTGTGCACGAGTAAACAAATCCGCAGACACCAGCGAGGCTCCGGGCCCCGGGCCAGGGCTCTGGGGTTTCGGAGGCTGGGCCTGAAGACCAAGCTCCCCGGCGGGCCGCCTCTCTCTGTGCCTCGGTTTCCTCAGTTGGAGACTGAGGGCTCCGGATAAGCTCACAGCACAGTAAACGCCCTTCCCCCCTCAGGTGCCGCCAGATCTCGCCGCTCGGCCCTTGGACCACGGACGCACCACCCGGGTTTCGAAACAGCGTCCTGACCACGGTGTCTCCGCGCAACCGCCTTCCTTCGCGCTGTGACTTCTGTCCTGCGCGTTCAATCCCTAATCCGGGGACGGGGGTCTCTGCAGCGGGGCGGGCTGGACACCGGTCCCCGCCCGGCCGGACCGCGTGCCCGTTTCCTCGCCGTCCCCGCGCCGCTCCCCTCCCGGGACCCGGAGGGGCAGCCCCGCGACCCCGCGACTCCCGACGCACTCACCCGCCAGCGCCGCCATGTTGGCCTCGGCCTTCAAACAACCCCTGCGGTCCGTCCGCCTTAGCGCTCCGGGTCTCCAGGGCCGTCTCCCAAAGCGGCTCGGCCGGGGCGCGGAAGCGAGGAGCCGGGCCTGGGACGTTCCGCCCGCGCGGACTTCCTCCTGACGCGTGCCGCCAGACACCCCACGCGGGACGGGCTGACGCGGGGGGGGGGGGGGGCGCGAGGAGCGTCCCGGCAAAAGCAGGGGCGTCGCTCGCCGTCTCCTTACCTCAGGAACAAAAGTCCAAAAGTGCGTCCCTGGGTGGGCTCGAACCACCAACCTTTCGGTTAACAGCCGAACGCGCTAACCGATTGCGCCACAGAGACGGCGCTGCCGCCCGCCGCCCCGCGAGGCTTTATGAGGCGCGCGCGGCCGGGACGCAAGGCGCCGGCCGAGGCGGCGCGCGGGCGGCGGGGTGCGGCGCGGCGCGGGGGAGGACTCCGGGTGAGAGCGGCCCCTGCCGCCCCGCCGAAATAGCTCAGCTGGGAGAGCGTTAGACTGAAGATCTAAAGGTCCCTGGTTCGATCCCGGGTTTCGGCAGCCGTTTTGACGCCCCTGCAGAGAGGGAAGCCCCCTCTGCTTGGCGGGCGGGGAGCTGCTTCCGCCCACCACCACCACCCCAAGGTCACCCCGGGCCAGCGTGGGTGGGACCGAACCCAGAACGGGACCCTCACAACCCTTGCCCCACCCCCTGGACCACGATTCCAGCCCATTCGGTCAAAACCCACCAAACAGAGTTCGCAAAAACACTTGCCGCTTGCGTGTCACTGAATTCTTAAGATCCTTCTGCTGGATTTTACACTTGGGGACGCAGGCTCACATCTGTAAGCGCAGGTGAGCAGCAGGCTGGCCTCCAGGCGGGACAAGTCCGTCCGGGTCCTGGAGCCCCCGCTGGGGCCGGTCACGAATGCCAGGCACAGCCGGCAGGTCTGGCTCCAACGAGGAGCTCCAGGCCCCTTCCCATTTCCTTCCCACTACCCACTAGCCTGTGGAGCTGGATTTCTTTTTAAATTTAAATAAACTCCGCATTTCGGAATAATTTTAGGCACGGAAAAGTCGCCAACACAGAATTCCCATGTACCCAACACCCAGTCCCCTGTCTTCAGCACCTGCGGCAATTCGCGAACCAAAGTGAACATAGATAGCATTAACGGAAGTCTGAGCCTTATTCAAGTTTCATTTTCCTGGAACGTCCTTGCCCCGTGAGCGAGGAGAGCAAGGGAGGAGAGCGAGCTACCCGGAGCGGAGTCCCCAGCCCATCTGACGGCTACCCCATGAGACGCCAGAGTCATGGCCAGCCTGCTCTTGGGTTTCCAATCCACCACTAGGTCCTGGGGTACTCCGTTATTCAAGAGAGGGCACCCGCAGGGGCAAAGGGCATGCGAGGCTGGTTGATGGAGGGGGAGGGGAGGTGCCCCCCCCCCCGGAGCCTGATGGAGAACCCCCCCACAAGGGCAGGCCGGCTGGGGGAGCAGAACCTGGAACGGGGACGGCACGCATCCGGCAGGGAACTGTGAATTGGGGATGGGGGGACCCGGGACGGTGGGGGATGGGCAGTTTCTTGAACAGATGTTCAGATTCTTACCCCGTACACGGTACGTGACTTTTGTTTTTTGTAAAGTTTATTTGTTTTGAGAGAGAGCGCCAGTGGAGGAGGGACAGAGACAGAAGACAGAGGATTCCAAGCAGGCTCCGTGCTGTCACCTCAGAGCCCCACACAGGGCTCGAATCAATACGAACCTTGGGACCGGGCCTAAGCCAAAATCAAGGGTCAGATGCTTAACTGACTGAGCCACCCAGGCGCCCTGCTTTTAAGATTTTACTTTTAAGTAACTTCTAGTGGGCCCGATGGGGGGCTCTAACCTACCAAGAGTCAAGGCACCACCTGAGCCAGCAAGGTGACCCCACCCCCACCCCCCAGCACCAAAATAATTCAAGATTCTTTTTTTAGATAAGCAGTAGACTTGAAGAGGTACCGAGGTGCGTGCAAGGACATCCCCATCCCAAGAAGTAGGGATGGGGGCGAGCGGTGACCACAGGAAGAGGTGGGACCGTTGCCTTGAGCCTCCGGGCCGGGGTTTCGAAATGAACCTCCCCTCCGTGGACTTCCAAGTACAACCTTCCGTCAGCTTACGGTAAATAATTCATTTGAGCACGGCTGTGACAGGTCGCCAGATGTCTGGGACTCCGTGCAAGGCCCGGCCAGGTGAAACTAAGTCAAGATCCTTTACGTGGCAGGTCACCAAAGGTCAGGGTCCTGAGCTGGGGACGCTCAGGCCATCGGGGTGACGAGACCTGCCCCCTTTCTTTGTGTCGGGGCAGGAACGGGAGCCTGGCCTCCAGATGAAGGCCGTCGTCTGCAGAAACCGGCCGGGCCGGAGTGGCACTCGCGGCCCCCACGGCGCGACCCCACGGCCGCACACACAACGACCTCTGCCGTTGCGAGTATGATGTCACAGCTCTCCAGGCAGATCAGCTACCCTGGGGGCCTGCTGGTGAGATGATGCTCCGCACGAGGCCAGACGCGGCCACGCGTGAAAATGCACGCGAAGGGACACTGTGGTGGCGGGCTCGCACTGTGACGCACGCCCCACACGGGGACGGAGTGGAACGAGGCCATCGCCAAGTGTACGTTCCACGTGTTCTCGTGCACAAGGAGTCACAGCGAATGCTACAGCACGAGATACCGGAGCGACACCGTGGACTCAGGGCCCACCTGGGGACAGACACAGGTGATCTGGAGGCAGACACGCACGTCGGGCTGTTTTAAAACTCTTTAATACTGGATACAATGCTTTTTAACATAAAAAAACAAATGTGCACCTTATGTTAAACAATACAGCACAGTCACAAATAATAATATGAAGGAAAATAAAAACATTTGCTTCAAAAACCTTTCAGGAACTGTACCTTCCAAAAAAAGCCAGGAAAACAGAAGCCACAGCTGAGAAGCACGCATACTCCAGCCCCCGTGAGGACGGCACGGACCCACCGGCCACAGGACCCGCGCAGCAGCCCCTCCAGCGTCAGCACCGCTGACTCCTTTCTTCCAGGAGCTGGTTATCAAACATTTCTTTTTCCCTTCAGAAAATAAAAGGAGATAACCTCATTTTAATAATTCATTGCTTTTTTTTTTTTTTTTTTTTTTTAGTGTTTGTTTATTCTTCAGAGACAGAGCGTGAGCAGGGGAGAGGCAGAGAGAGGAGACACAGAATCCCAAGCAGGCTCCAGGCTCTGAGCCCAACGCGGGGCTTGAACCCACGAGCCACAGGATCATGACCCGAGCAGAAGCCTCATGCTTAACCGACTGAGCCACCCAGGTGCCCCAGGAATTCACTGTGTCTTCAAGAGTGGGAAAGAGTCGGTGTTCCATGGGGACAGGGTCTCAGTTTAGGGAGACAGAAAGTTCTGGAGACAGACGCTGGGGGCAAGACAGCTGGGGGCAAGCCGCTGAGCTGTGCGTGTGGAGACAGTCGAAGAAGGCGAATTCTGTGTTATGCGCATCTCACGATTTTTTTTAAATAAACTCTTTAAAGAAAGTGAAATATCAGACTGTCCTCGCTAAGCGCACCCTGCTAAGGAATCACATAACCAATGCACGGCGTGTCACACTTGTCTAGGCGGCCACAGTGACAGAAGTCACGGACGCAGACAGCGCCTAGCGAAGCGCCTGCAAGTCCACGTGAGCACGCGGCTCCGGCGGAACGTGAGGCCGCTTCGTGGGGCAGGAAGACCGGCCGCCCTGCCCTCGGTTCGAGGCCACGTCCCTGGGGTCCGTCATCGGCACGGCCAGCGTCATCTCCGTGGTGCCCGACACGTTCGTGGCAGGTAAAGGGTGCGGATACTCCCGACGCTCTGAAGCTGGCGACCCAGGGCAGCAGCAAAGCGTGAAGACAGAGCCGTCCTCACCGGCGGAGCGGCCAGTCCCCGAGAGGCGCTCCGGACACGGGCGCCCCCGCCCCGCTCGCCTGAGAACACCGTTCCCTATCTGTGTGTGGAGGGCGCCACACCGGACGGAGACCCAGGGCCAGAGACACCGAGTTTCCCAAAGGCCCTTCTTGGTCTGCTTAGTGCAGCCGGGTCAACCCTCCCGCACGCAGAGCCACACTGGCTCTTCCGTGGACAGTGACGCAGGAGGCCTCCCCGCCCACCGAGGCGCACACCAGCAGCCCGGGGCAGTGTGCCCAGCTGGCCCCGGACACAGACCCTGGCCCGTGACTCTAGTTGAGTCTTCAGCCTGTCACAGCCACGCGGGCCCCGCCTGTTCCCAGCGAGGCCTGGCAGCGAGCCCAGAGACAGGATTAGGGGCTCTGGGGGCCAAAAATCCAAGGGCAGTGAACTATGCCGACGGAAGAGAAACATCTTGATCACCACATTCTTCTGACCGGCTAGGAATGGACCAGGGCGAGTGCCGCCACGTAATCCTACTGTGTTTTCTCAGCGGCCACGGCATCGGGGCAAGGGGGAGAGAGTTTGAAATGAGTGACTGCAAACCGCGATCAGGCTCAGCAAGGCTGGCACGCATCCAGGGAGCGGGCCCGGCGCACGGCCCACGGACCGTGGCGCGGGCCTGGGCTTGGGTCCAGATCTGCCTGCCCTGACCAGCTCGGGGACCCCGGGCCCCTGTCCAGACTCGCTAGCGGGGAACGTCCACCACTGGCTTCGCTGGATCCCCCCGGCAACTCCCGGCCAAGCGCTAACGTGCATTTCGACCGTTCACGATTCGTTCCCCCACCGGGAACCTGAGCCAGCGTGTCAGGAAGAGGGCCCGGGTCACAGCCGCCAGCGAACACGAGCCCTTCCAGACTCGCTGCCGCCGGTCGGGGGCGGCGCCCGGAGCAGCCTACCGGTAGCTGAGCGAAGGTCCTCGGAGGTACTTCGCCTCAGCCGTCTCGTAATCCACGGCGTCCACCGCAGCGATCGCACAGATGATGGCCTGCAAGAGGGCAGGGGGCGCTCAGCCACGGGCGGTGGGCCCACGCCGCACACGGGCTCGAGAGATGGGCGTGGGGCCTGGGGCGACTTCGGACCAGCCTCCACAAACGCGCACAGATTCCCTGAAGTCTCTGGACGTTTTTGAATGGCGTCAGTAATGCCATGTCTTGGGGACGAGGGAGAGAGTTCGTGTCACTAACAGCAGAGAATGAAAGGCGGGACCCAAACCAACTGGGATGTTTTAGAAAAGTTGTAAGCTTACTGTTCACACCACAGGGAAAACTACAAGACTGATGGTCCGAGCACGCGGTACGTCTGGTGTTGAGTCCTCGTTCACTTTGTTAGATAACGGAATCATGGTTACGTCAGAAAGCCTTTTCAAAGAGCCTGTACGGGGCGCCTGGCAGGCTGGGCTCGTGGAGACCGTGACCCTTGGTTCCTGGGCCCCGAGCTTAGGCTGCCGTCGGGCATAGACGCTACTTGAAAATACAATCTTTAGGGGCGCTGGGGTGGCTCGGTCAGTCGAGCGTCCGACTCTGGCTCACATCACGATCTCGCGGTTTGTAATTTCAAGCCCCACCTCGGGCTCACTGCTCTCAGTGCAGACCCCACCTCAGATCCTCTGGCCTCCGCCCCTCTCCTGCTTACACTCTCCCAAAAATAAATACTGAAAAAAATCTTTACAGACCCCCCCCCAACCTGGGCACTGCTGACGTCGGGGCACGTTACTCTCGGGGGTGTCCCGGGCACTGTGGGGTTCAGCAGCATCCCAGGCCCCACCTGCTGGGTGGCTGGAGCCCCCTCAGCGGGAACCACAGCCGTCCCCGCACGGGGACCAGCATCTCTGGGGCAGAACCACACTATCTGAGAGACACACACTGAAGTACTTCAGGACCAAGAACTGGGGATCTCCCCCGTAGTTATGTGAAGAGAGCTAGAGGTACAAACGGAGAGAGGCCACCATTCCGCACAGGCTACGTGACAGTGTTTTACTTTTATACCAATCTGAAAGCTTCCAGTTTGTATAAAGTTACGGGTTTTTGAGCACGGTAATTTTCTGCACGCACACGTACGCGCGAGCAAAGCCCCTGACCCTCCAGATAACCGGCGGGGTCTTGTGTGCTCCTGCCCAGCAAACCCCGGCTGCCGCATCTCCCCAGGCAGCTCCCGTTCTGGAAAAGTCCTCGCGTGCATATACGGACAAAGCACTCAGCTCTCGTTCTCTCGTCCCCTCTCCCCCCCACCGGCCACGAGGCTTAACCACGGAGGCCATCACACCACCCACAGACAGGAGCAGACAGGGCGGGTGCCTGGCTCCGCACCACGATGCCCCGCTCCCCCGCTGACTTCCGGAGTCCCCAGCCCCGCAGCAACCCCCCCCCCCACACTGTGGACGGCGCCCTGGCTTCCGGGCAGAGCTGGGAGGGGCTCTCGCCGGGCGCCGGCTGCCGACCCCCCACCCCTCACCGCGCGGAACCGGCCTGCGGCCACTCACTTCAGGCAGAAGAACGTCCAGGACGAAGCGGATCCTGTCGGCGTTGATCCGCGCCAGCGCCCTGCTGCCCGTCTCCTGGTAGACGCCCTGGAGGTACTTCACCACCAGGTCCAGCTGTTCCTCGTCCTCCAGGTACGTCTCCACGCAAGTCACGTACTGGCCCGAGTTCAGGAAGGTCTTCAGCCACCGGGACGGCTTCCTGTTCCTCAGGATGGCCCGCAGGTGGCCCTCGGCGCCCCTGGCCTTCACGATATACTCCACCAGCTTCTGGTTGGCCCGGTCCCGGGCAGCCCGCGAGCGGTCGGGGAGGACCTTCCTGCGAGGCCTCCTCCTTCCCTGAGGGCTCCCCGCCACAGGCTCCTCAGGGTCCCCCTTGCTCAGCTGGGGAAACCTGGTCCCCAACACGTCCTGCTGGATGGACTTGCGGACAGGGTAACCTGCGGAGCACCGACACGTCCTGGGACCGCCGGCCCGGCTGAGAGGACTTCCCGCCACCTCCCGTCGCTAACTGTGGCGCCCAGGCTGCGGGGGAGAGGCCCCGGGCCCCCGGGGAGGGCCCAAGGCAACACGCACAAGGCCCCCTCCTCTGACGGGTCCCCACATCCCTCCCCAGCTCGGCCCGTTCCGAGTGTGGCCCAGGAGAGCGGAGCCGAGGAACCCCTGGGCCCCCCAAGGAAGCACGGACTCCTCCGGCCCCACACCGGCAGCCGGGGACAAGGGGGTGCGGCGTACCCGTCGGTTAACCGAAGACCCGGGCCACGGGGAAGGCAGGCGCGAAGCACCGCCAGCCATGCTTTAGAGGCGAGGCCCGGTGCCCAGCGGACAGGGGGCAGGAGGCACGGCGGGGCTTGCCCCTGGAGATCCAGGCTCAGGCTCGGGCTACGGCACGGCCCATCCACCCAGACATCCCCTCCCGAACTTCAGACACCGAAGACAGCTGCTTCGCGGCTCTGAAGAGGAGTCAGCGGACTTACTTATATCAGCCGCGTAATATTCCAGGAAGGAGCCAGCAAAAGAGCCACAGCCTGCAGAGGGGGCAGGGGGGAGCCCGGTCACCATCAGAGGCGGCCCTGGAAATGCCCCAGGGTGGCTGGGTCAGGACACCTGCGTCACGTCGGCACCACCCAGACCGCTTCCAGCTGACGGAACCCAGCACTGCCGTCAGGGTGCCTCATGGCGCAGGAGGTGCCCAGAAGGGCCGCCGTCTAGACTCCCAACAACAGAACCTGGGGCACACGGAAGCCAGCTCTCCACCTCCCGTCCACACCTAGCAGCTTGGCCCTCGCCTCTGCCGGGGACGAGGCTGCCCCGGGCCCAGGCAGGGAACCCACGGAAGCAGGCCTGCGCCCCGGCGCCCAGGCCACCCCTCTGTCTGAGGGCTCGCGGGCCCACCTACCGAGCCGGACCCTGTAGTCCGTGATCAGGGAGACGCACCAGCCGATGGCCTGGTCAAAGTCCTCCTTGGCTTCGTTCTGCAACGACAAGGCCCGGACGCAGACGTGAGCAGGAGGCCACGGGAGCTCCTCCGCCCGTCTCCACGCCCCGGCTCCCACGTCCGGTCAGCAGACACATGCCGGGTGCGGCAATGCACACGGAGGCCCAGGTCTGGGGCCCGAGCTGCTTGGAAAGGGGTCACGTGTGAGCTGAGCACTTCAGGACAGGAGAGCTGGGGACTCTACGGGACAGAGGCGGACGCCCCCACACGCGGCTGGCGTCACCCTCACACAGGCAAAACTTGAAAGTCACACAACGTAAACCCTTCCAAGGGGACTCTCGGCGTCCTCTGCTCGGGACAGCGCCGGGTCCGTCGGGAGCAGGGCCGCCCGAGGATGAAGGACACCTGGCCACCGGGGGGGCGGGGGGCGCCCGCCTAGGCCTCGAGGTTTTCGCCTGCAAACCGAGGACCCCTGAGCCAGGACGGGGACCCACTACCTGAGCTCCACCTCCCGGGCCACCTCAGCCCGGCCTCCTCCTGTGGGACAGAGGCAGCGCAGGCGGCTCTGGAGGGAGGGGGGCTCTGGGCTCGGCTGGGCTTGCGGAGCGGCCCCTGGGACAGCGGGCGCTCATCAGGGAAGCACAGGGCACAGCCCATGGCCTTGACACCAGGACCAAAGCAGTGCAAAGAGTCACTCCAGGAGGGGGCGCTCCTTCGGCCAGACCGGCCTCTCGGAGACCCCACGCTTCCTCCCCACAGGTCAGCAGGAAGACAGGGAACAGGCACCATCCCAGCGTCTGGATCACGCGAGGCCACGTGCCATCTTTGTCACAAAACCCAATTCTTCACGTGGTTAGAGCACGCAGACCTCAAAGCAAGACTCCTGTCCTCCTCTCCAACTCCTCCACCCTGGGAAAGCTCCCGGAGCCCCGACGGGGGACTGTGTTTCAGGGGGCGTGGAAGGTCCTGAGGCCACGGCAGGCCCCCTTAGAGAAAGAGACCCCGCCGACGGGCACCCTGACAGGGACAGGGAGCCCAGCGCAGGCTGCTGCTCAGGGGCCAAAGTGAGGTCACAGCAGACGAGACAGACGGACGGCAGGGCCACGGCACAGACATACGCCCGTCAGCGGGGGGGGGGGGGGGGGGGGAGGAGGAGGAGGAAGAGGAGGAGGAGGAGAAAGGTGCTACCTTCCAGACGCCACCCACAGTCCTCAGAACCACACAACCCCTGGGGGGCCTCCACCCTTGAGGCCCCGGGGAAATCCTGGCAAACAGCAGGGACAAGCCTCTCCCCCTACAGGAGGCTTCACCGCGACCTGAACTCCAGGAAGCCGCTCGCCAGGCTGGGAAAAGACCGGCACCAGAGGGAGGCCAGCAGGCCCCTACCCCCCGCCCCCCAGCCAGCCTCGCGTTTTGAAAGCTGGCGTCTCAGAGTCAAACAGACCACGTGTTCTATGGACACGTGGCTCGTGGGCTCGTTGTACAATCAAGAGTCGACCACGGCGCTTCGACGCGGGGTCTCAGCCACCGGGAAGCCCAGGAAGCCCCTGTGGGGCACCGTCGCGATCTCTGTCACACGGGCGGCCTCTGCACGACGGCCCGCGGAAGGGGCCGGCCTAGCACCGGGCAAACTGTCCTCTGCGCCAAAGCCCCACCTGTACGACGAGGGGACGGCTGGCAACCTCCCCTGGGACGGTGGTCCCCACCAGGCACAGCGCCGTGGACCAGATCACGCGGGGAGCAGGGCCACCAGCCGCCAAGGGAGTCGTTTATAGAAACACCGACAATCCACCTACCAGAAGTTCCTGTTTCTCTTTGCAGTCAAAGTGCTTCAATCTCCGGAGAGACACAGTGATGCTAGAAGCAGACGAGCAAAGCTTAACATGAAGGAACCCGACCTCCCGACATGAGAAAACGCCTCCCTTTCCTCTGCTGAAACCAGTCAGGGCCACGGGGGCCTCCGCCAGCACCGGCTTCCTGATCGAAGGCCATCGCTCTCCGGGCTGCCCGAGGAAGCCCCTCAGAGACAGGCGCCCGGCAGGTGACCGGCAGGCCCCGAGAGGACCCCTAGGGGACACAGCCGAGGACGCCCACGGGAGGCGGAGGCAGCAACCCAGGGCCAGAGGGTCAGAGGCCAGCTCTACGTGTTCGCCTCCAAAACGTGTTTCTGAAGTGCCCTTTGAGCAGAAGGGGATGTTCGTGTGCATTTTCATCCCGGGACAGGGGACCAGTAGAGGGTGACCAGACAACCAAACAAATGGCGGAAGTCGGGGAGGCAGGCCGCCGCTCACAGCACCCGCCCGAATCACAGTACGGTTTGTGGGGAATGGCAGGATCCAAGGGGTGTCCGGACCTCACTTCAGAGCCGGCAGATAGAGCGCAGACAACTGGACCATCTGACCGGTCCCTCTGTCTGGATTCTTCCCCCGGGAGCTGGATCACAGGGCCCGCCCCCCCCCCCCCCCCCCCCCCCCGACCTCAGTGCCCCCGAGCGGCCAGGCCTTCACTGGGGAACCGTCTACAGAGAGCAGAGAGCTGGGTTACCCTCTCCCTTTCGGGTCCATGTGGCCCTCAATGAAGAGCACGCTGGCTTTCTTCTCCCTTCGCCGGACGCTCTTGACCTGTTGGCAAATCCGAGAAAACAAAGCATCAAGAACCCAGAAGAAGGCACGGGTCTGAAATACGCTCTTGACACGTTTCCGTCGTGCAGACGGACATGAGCGGCGCGTGGCCAGGAACGTGGCCGGCCGGGAGAACGGACAAAGTCCGCGTGGGACACACTCAAACACCGCCCGGCTGCTTCACGCACTGCCGTCAGCGCTCACAGTGGAGCAGGACCACGTGGGCTTTGCTTTCTTTTCTTTTGTGACACAGAGCGCGAAGCCCACTGCTTCTGACCACCTGCGTGTGTGACACATGGACCCTCCCCTGCCTCAGCAGGGCAAGCTCATCCTCATTTTCAGGACGAGAAACGTGAACAGAGAGAGTGGCGACCAGCCGAGGACACAGGGAAGCAGGGTGCCTGACTCCGGCCAGCCTCCCCGCCCCCCTGGCACCCCTCCGGGGCCCCGGCTCAGCCATAAACCAAGGGTGCACCCCAGGAACCTGTGAGCTTGGAGATCCGCTCCCCAGCGGGGCCCCCGGGGCACTGGGGAAGAGGAGGAGGTCCGGGAAAAGGTGCCAATCGCAAGGGGCACGCGAGTGCTGAAAGTAAGCCGAGGGGCCCCGATCGACGACTCCCCACAACTGTGACAAGACGCTGACCCGAGGACCACCACCCCCCCTTCTGCCTGAGCCTGTGCTCAAGCCACACGTTCTGCCCATATGCGAACCACACTTGCTGCTACGGCCAGTCAGCCCCATCCACGGAGGCCAGCCTCGCAGCAACAGGAGCGTCTCCCGACTCCGGCAAACGTCTTCCTTATTACACGTCACCGTCTCTGACCGCGAGTTAAAGAACTACAGCTGGCATTGCAGGGTCCTGTCCACACCGCAGGGGCACAGAGGAGGATACGGGATGGAGGGGCTGACAGCCAGGATGCTGCCTTTGCCCAAAAATAAACGGACAGCCTGCAGCGTCCCGGCCCGGAGAAAGCCAGGAGTTCGCTGCGCTGGGGCTCAGTCACCGCCCGTGCACAACCGGCCCCTGCCCCAAAACCTCACCCAGCTCGACGCTCCCGCAGGGGAAAGGTTCCAAGCGCACAACGTCAGACACGAGCAAATCGCAGACCTCCCTTCAGGCAGGTTTTCCTGAGCCTGCCCGGCAGAGATTGGGCCCAGGACCCTCACACTCAACTGCGCCCAAATGATCAAACACCCCTTACTCAGGCAAGTCTCCAGAAACCTTGCTCGTAATTATAAGCCCATCGGTTTTCCCCGGGGAAAATATCTGCCGGCGTCCAAATGACAACAGCAGAGCGCGAGTGAGCCGAGGGGTGGGGGTTGCTGCGGGGCCCCCGGAGCCGGCCCCATGCTCACCACTGCTGGCCAGAAGGGGTACTTCTGGTGTTTCAGCCAGACCAGCATTCCTACTTCAAAGGAGCGTGGTTCTAGAATTAAAAAGAAACAAAGACAAAAAGAACATTAAGTCAGCTCCCTATCACGCACCGAATTCAACAACTTAAGAGAAAACAACTGTTGGGACTTGGCCTGAATCTGACGCGCCCTAACTCCGGTCAGAGACCCCAGCGGCTGGGACGGCATCCAAGGGCCAGTTGTGAGCACGCCCTGTGGTTAAGAGCTGGTTTCTTCACGGGACGATACGCCTGGTCACGCAGGTGGTGACACGGGAAGGTGCCAGGCAGGGAGCACTCAGTACTACCTTTGCCACTTGCCTGTAAATCTCAAATTCTTCCAAAGTAGAACATTTTTTAAAAAGCGTGGCACAGAAACCCCGACGCGAGAACCAGATTCCTAGGAAGCTCATCAGTCTGAAAAACGAGACTCTTAAAAAGCAAAAAATAAAAAATAAAAAAAACCCAAAAGGAATCGCTGAAATCATCACTTGCTAACTCCGTGTTTGTGAACAAAGTTTGACAGGATTTCCGGCCCCAAACCACCACACTGCAGAACAGAATCACAGTTGGAACTGAGACAATCAGGTCACAAAACCCCGCAGACAGGAGGCCGCCCTTCCCTGCCTGCGGAGCCGCCCCGGCGACCAGCGGGCGCAGCGACAGGAGCACGGCCGGCCGGCGAGCGGACGCCTGGCATCCATCTGGCGAAAAGCACCCAGTTTCTGAGAGAACCGTCAGGGCCCCGGGAGGACAAACAGGTCTGGGGAAACACCCAGACGGACGTCAGGCTGCCGGGGTGGGGTGGGGGGGGGACGGGGAGAAGACCAAACCAGATGGAAGCACAAAACAGGGCCGAGAACAAGCGCGGCGGCTTCTCGGGGCCGTGGGGACCCAGCAGCCGAGAGGAAAACGCCCTTGAGGAAGAAGGCCCAGAGTCCCTTCTCCGGCCTGGTGAGCTCTGCCCTGCTCCCTGCTCCCGGGAGCCAAGCCTACAACAGAGCTCCCTCCCAGAGGTTTGTGCCCTGCAGGCTGCAGCCCCCCATGGTGGAACTATCTAGATAACTGAAGGTGGGGGAGGGCTCAGTAAGTAACAAATCGTTGCCACGAAGAGTCATCGGAAGACCATGCGGAAACGTAAAGCGTGTCCGGTCAACAAGTTACAAAAAGGAAAACCGCACGGAACGGGTCATGTCTGGCGAAAAGAGCCGAGTCATAAGAGCGCGACCGGCACGGCGGCCTCCCGGGGTACGGTGGGGGCGACCCTTGAAGGAGGAGTTCCCCCACACTGTACTCTCTCTCCCACGTCTTGTGAATCTATAGATTTCGTGACGAAAAGGCTAAAAAATATCAGACTACGTTCAAACGGATAGCTCAGGAGTAAGTCTCAACAGAAAATTCGTTCTGAACGATTTACTCCAGGAAACAGACTAACGTGCTGTCGGTCGCTGGTTCAGGTCCGCGCCTCCCACCCTTCCACAGGGGGCCAGGGCACCTCCCCGCACGCGTGTTTGCCGGGGGCCCGCAGCACGTGTGGGAGGGGCCCCGGGCCGGAGACCCTGCGTCTCCGGACACGCGTGCAAACACCACCCCCAAAGGTCCGCGGGCGGCACCGGGCCGCCCCCCCCCCCCCGCCCCCCAAGAGTGGCGACGGACCCCTCTCTCCACTTGGCTGTCCTTCCTTCCCACGGAGGGGACGGGACGACACAGAAAGGAAGCCGCGAGCCGGCAGGGAGGGCTGGCCCGTCTCCTCCCAGGGAGTCGCCCTCCCCTTTGTGTGGTGATCCTTGTCAAGACAGAGCGCGCAGAACGCGGCACTTCTGAAGCTTCCGAAGCTGTCAGTGCAGCAGGAGGAAACTGAACTGGCCGGGGGCCGTCAGCCCCCGCGCCCCGCACCTTACCGTGGTACAACAGGATGCGGGGGGGCTCCTCTTCGTCCTCCTCCTCCTCCAGAACGGAACGGACGGGCGCACGCTCCACGGACTCTCCCGAAGTCGGACGGGCTGCCAATGGCATCAGGTTACTTACTTTCATCTCTACCGTTCCAGGAACTCATCCCCAGAAACCGTGTCGTGATACGAGACCGTAAACGCAAAAATGAAAGGTCCCGCGTCACGCACGCTCTCACCTTGCCGGATTCAAACAGGACTCACTTTGACTAACGTACATTCCAAAGAAAGACAAACGAGAGGGAAAGGGGGTGGGGGAGAGGCGGAGAGACCGAGGGAGGGGAGAGGGCTCTCGGTCTCCGAGCACGGCCGGCACACAAAGCAGCGAGCTCCGGCAAGGCGAACGAACAGGGGCCGGGAGAACGCAGGGTCACGGGGAGAGGGGTGCGGCGCACCTCCCCGCGGCCCCCGTAGGCACTGGGACACGGCCTCGCCGAGTTTAAACTCACAGCAGCAACCCGAGTGTGCAGCCAGGGGATCTCGAGGTACCGAACCACGCAGAAATCAGCGGGATACCGCCACGGAAAGACCAGAAGGAGCCACGGTGCGTGACTGCGCGCGCGCACACACACACAGAAGTGTGTCTCCACAGGAATTCTTAAAAAGTCAGGAGCCCGGGGGCGCCTGGGTGGCTCAGTGGATTAAGTGTCCGACTTTGGCTCAGGTCACGATCTCACAGTTCGTGGGTTCAAGGCCCACGTCAGGCTCTCTGCTGACAGCACAGACCCTGCTTTGGATTCTGTGTCTCCCTCTGTACTGCCCCTTCCCTGCTTTCTCTCTCTCTCAAAAATAAATAAGCGTTAAAAAAAAAAAAAGGTTGAAAGCGTTCTGAGTTAATCACTTCTGAGGTTCTCGCCCGTTCAACGGGACCGGCTCCTGTAGGTTTGAGCATCAGAGAGCGTGCGGGGTGCGGCCACAGCGTCCCTCAAGCACCAGGCCCGGCCTCCAGTGACCCGTCCCCTCTCCGGCTCAAAACGAAACCAAAAACACAGGGATTTGGGAGGCGCTGGGCTAGTTACAACCCGGTGGGAAAGACCACCTAAACAGGAACCAGGAAACATCTGCCCTGCGTTCTGATCTGCTCTCCTTAAGCTCTAGTTAGAAATACACCAGGAGCCGGAGCCGGCCCCGCACGGACTGCGGGAGAACCCCAATCCGCCCTCTGCCAGCACAAGGCGACTCTCGGCCACAGACCTTTAGCTTCCTCCACGAGGACTCGAAGATCTCCCGTCTCCTCCGTGGACGCCCGGGGGGCAGGCAGGTGGAGTCTGGCAGCGCCGGGCAGAGCCCTGCATTTCCCGGGCCCCTGCCTGGGGGACGCCACTGCCCCCGGCTCCAGCCGCGCCGCGGGTGGCCTCTGGCCACTATCGGGGCGAGGCCGCTTGGCAGGGAGGCCTTGGGCATCCGGGCAGGCTGGGGGCCCTGGGGCTGGGGGCCCGGTGGGGCCAGGCAAAGGTAAGCTGGCGTCTCGTCCTTTGGCCTGGAGACCCTCCTCCTTCACTGTGGGAGGTGAGCCGGGGGCTGGCAGGCGGCTTTCTTCATCGTCTCCCTCCGAGACGGAAGGTGCGCTCTGACCCACGGCGGGCTCCGGAGCTACACTTCTTCCCCTTTTACGAGGGGTTGTCCGACTTGCACAGCACGTTCTCGACCCATGACCATCCTGAGAACCACCTCCGGCTGGTGGGACTACCAAGGCTTGCGGGCTTGCGCTTTTCCTGAGCTCCTTCTTGTGGTCCACCTTGCACCTGGGGTCCTTTTGACAAGTGGGGGAACCTGACAGCCTCGGGTGGACACGTTCCCTCCTCTCGGGTCCAGATGTGCCCGGGACAGCCTCCTGGACGCAGGAAGAGGCAGGGTCACAGAGCAAGGAGGCCAGTTCCATGGGCTTCTCTCGTGAACACAGAGCGGTTCTTTCTTCTCTAGAAGGGCTTTCTCGAGGCAGACCTGTGCTCTCGTTCAAAACGTCCAGGGCCACTCGAAGCGAGCGTCTGTAGGCCAGCTCCTCTAGGGGTTCAGCAGGAACCTCATTCTGGGAGGCTGCAAGAACGGGAAGCAGACAAAGCCTGGTGACGCCCAGGCCACCAAGCCACCGGTCACCCAAGGTCCTCCAAGGTCCTCGGTGGCTTTCACACCTGAAGGGAGGTCTGCCCCTCCTCAGCCACATCTTCCCCAAAGGGGGACAAGGCCACAAAACAACAGCTATTGTTTGGGGCCGCGGGGGGGGGGGGGGGGGGGGGGGGTGCTCTGCTTTTCCAAAAACAACCTGACTGACCCTAACCTGCGCGGCTTACAAAGGACAAATCCCTCCAGGTCACCAAACAATGCAGCCAGCTACTCAGACGCTTCCTGCTTCCCGAATTGGCTCGGCCTGACAACTGCAAATTCAATCAGGTCAAGAAAAACCCTCGCCAGCCCCACAAAGAACTCGCCAGCACCGAATCCTTGGGTGGCGCCCGTGAAAGGGACCCATCGTGGGCTGGCAGGGTTTCCATACTTCTTCGCAAAGCATCTCAGAGCCAGAAACGAGAGTCACGAGTTTGAGATTCTAGCCTGACCTCCCGGCTGCAACGGTTTCATTTATTTGTTCCGACACGACACACAGACCCGGACTGCTTATTTGAACGAGACGACGGCTGCAATGTCACGACTCAGCGGGCACAACACCTACTGGCACGGTATATTTCCCTGTTGAGTGTTAAAGGCTCCCACAAATAACCGGCCCCCGACGTGATTGGAACAAATGACGAGGAGCGTCCGAGAGGTGATGGCCGACGCCACCTAAGATGTGCCCAGTGGACGCCGCTTTGAACAAAAGCGGTTTTTCCAACGACATAGGAAAATAGATCCTATTTCCCAAACACCCCTGGAAGCACTCCCGGTCAGCCTTTTCACAAGACCAACAGCTCTCGGTATAGGGGGTGCGTGCCCCCACTCCAAGGCGACAGAAAACACTTCTGCTTGGTCTGCCGAGTGGCCACCAGGTGAGCAGGCACTCAGCCCCAGCACCGCGAGGCTCGGGTGCTCCCACCTAGGAAAGGCGAAGGGGTGGGTGTCGGCCTCCCACCTCCCATCGGCCTCGCCCCCACCCAGGAGGGCACCGGCACGCGGGGGGGCGTCCCACAGTGATGCTGGTCACATAGTCCTTTCTCCCCAGAGCCCAGCTAGGGAAGGTAAATACGCAATCCACTGCTCTCAACCCCCGGGCAGAGAAAAGAGCAGCGCCAAGGCCGTTTCTGCAGCCTTGCTATGGGACGGGGGCGGGAGGAGAAAGGACGCTCTTCCCCCCTCTCCTCACGGAGGCAAACGCACTCCGGGTCTCATTCTTATGTACACCGGAGGCCACGGATGCGACCAGCAGATCCCAACGCTCGCAGACGGCCGCGCAGGGAGTCCGGAACAGGATCGGTCCCAGGGTAGACTCTGCAAGGGTTCAAGAAAGCGGATCCATTTTCTTCTCCTCCTTCAGCTCGGGGTCCCCTGGGAAGCGGGGTCTTTGCATTCCCCCACGCTGTCTCTTTGTTACCTAAAGACGTGCTCTTACCCAACGTGGAAGCGATTCGTTCGATGTGAGCCGTCTTCAAGGCCTCCACTTCCGTGCTCCTCACCTTAATCCTGCGGGGACAGAAACGCCCGTTATCTGCTACCAGCCAAGGCCGCGAAGGCATTTTCAAACGTGGTTTTCTTTAGATGACAAAAGAGTTACATTCATTTTCTTCCTTCTCGACCTCGCGCTTAAACCAAAAGTCACGGCCAACTAGGAATTCGTGTGCCTGAGGTTAGAGGCAGTAAGGACCCTGGTGAATGTGGCTTTTTTGCTTTTTTCCCTTTTAAGACAGAAAAGGTTGGCTGGATTTAAGAGTAAGAATGAATTCAAATCGTGACTTTTATGAGGCAAATCCTACTTTCAACTACACAAACGACTCCTTTGTTAGGTTCTCAGAGTAGAAGGTAATGTCACTAAAAGCTGTTTACAGCCCAGCAGGTGTGTTTTAGTTTAAAAGGATGCGCTGTCCTTTTAAACTCGAGTATTCAATTACCTTCCCAGCCGCAGGGAAAGCGTGAGCTGGGGACCAAGTGAGCTTAGGAGGCGGCTCTGAAGAGGGACGGGGACCTGGGGAAGCTGTAACCAGAGCGGACGAGGTTTTATTCTCTCTGAATGGGGAATTCTCCCGTTAGACCCAGCAATACCACAATCCTACGTGATGTGGGCATTTTAATCATTCTGGCCGATATTTTGTTCTTCGGTCACCGGATAACAAAGGAGAGTAATGCTGCCCCGTAGCCGAGCATTTGCCGTCTGAATGCTACATAATAGCTTCTTACTGGACGGACAGGCTGAAACAGCAAACACGTCAAAACTGACAGGGGCCCGTCCCACAAGTTTCTGAGAAAAACACACGCAAATCTGCGGGAAGGAACTATCCACACGCGAACCCCAACAAGCGCTTCCCCTGCGTGTTATTTATGCTTGTTGTTTTTGTACCGCGCTCTCTCACACAGAGCCCTTCGTATAAATGTTCATTTCCAGACAGACGTAAAAAAAAAAAAAAAAGAAAAAAATCAGCGTTTGCCTCTTAAGGGTATTATGAACACAGGTCAGTTACAGCAACTAAAGAGTTAACAAGCGCTTAAGAGTTTACTTCACTTTTTGGCAGGGGGACAGTAAAAGAAATCCCATTCAGAAAAAAAGATAACATTAAAAAAAAAAAAAAGACCCCACAACACTTAACTTTTCATCTAGGGAGAGTATTTGAACACTTAGAAAAAATTCCTTTTTCCTCTTAGTTTTTGTTGCCACCTCCGTTCTGGCCAAAACCTGTATTAAAAAAATAAAGCAGAAAACAAAACAAAACAAAACCAAAAACACAAAATCCTTGTTACTAAGACACAACAAACAGTTGACGCAAAGCAGCTCTGGGCAGCGCAGCCGCGGCCGGTGACTCTTAAAATATCCCACCCCCAGACCTCAGCAACCTCCTGTCTAATCCTGCCCTTCTACAGATGGGGAAACCGAGGCCCTCGGGGTCAGGGGCTGACCCAGGCGGGGAGCAGGGTCCCGGCCTGGCAGTGCAGCACTCTCCCTGTTGCGTTGCTAGAAAGTGTCCCCGAGGCACTCCCATTATTTACTACCACAAGGCTCCCTTCCAGATATTTCCTGGAATTACATACTGCCTCACCGCCCTTTTTAAAGCAGAGTCTGTTAATTTTCCTAAGTGTAGAAAAAAGGACACTTCTGGAAGCGTAACCTTGTAAGCAGCAGACCAGAAAGAACCCCATTAACCGGGGAATGCGTGAGGTTCGGTGCCAAGAGATCCGGGCGCCAACTGCTCGGGCTCAATTATGTCACCGAAAGAACTCCTAGCCTCCTCCCGATGAAGATTTTACTTGTCACCCAAAAGTCACTTCTAACTCCTGAAATTACGCAACAACGGCTGTCACCTTTGCAGGCCATAATCGCTTTTCCCATCTGCAGAGGACATACTTGGCGTCGGTCATGACTTAGACTCATGTGGCAGGTGGTAGTGATTTGGCACAAAGTACTTGAAGGTCGGACTCGATGTGCCCCTGCAACAAGATGTGCACAGTGGTTCATAAAAGCGATAGCTGGCCACCTTAGCACAGACGGGACCCTCAAGGGCACGGGTCACTGGGGCTTCGCCTCGAGTTAAGAGGGTCACTCCTGTAACCTCGCGCGGAGATGCTCAGCGTCAAGAAGAAACGGCTGGCCTGGGTACCCGGGGAGGCGCCCGCCCTTCTCTCGGAAATCAAATGCAGCCGCCGCCCCCCCCCCCCCCAGGGTCTGTCTGGCTCCCGCCTAAGAGGCTCCCGAGCAACTCTTCTGCGTGCCTGCCTCCCACCTTCGCACGGGAAGCGATTTAAACAAAGCTTACAACCCTCCCCCGTTTGGGGAGTGAACAGTTGCCCCCAGTTGCAAAAAAAATAAAATGGGAGGAAACGGCCGCTCTTTTCGCCTGCTCTGGCCCTGGAAGGACGGGGACAGCTGCGGGCCGCTCGTCACCGCAGGGGACACACAGGCCTGGCTACGCACGGAGAGCAGAGGGGGGGCTCGTTCGCGCACAGAGGGGCGCAGGCGGCGGGCGAAGGCGGTTGCAGACGGGGACCCGGGGAGGGACGGGGGCGCACGCAGCCGACGAGGCGCCGCGGTGGACAGAGAAAGGGGCGAAAGCGGCGGCCCCCTCCCCCCGCGCTCAACGCCCCGGGGAGGGCCTCCTTTGGGGGTTCGCTCCTCCCCGCCCAGGCCCGGCCCGGCCGCCTCAGCCCCCGCCCGCCAACCGCGGGCCGCGGGCCTCACCGGGCGGCCGGCCTCCCCAGCGCGGTGGCCCCGAGCCCCCGGCGGAGAGCGAGGAGGCCGTGGCGGCCCAACGGCGTCGGCACCCGAGCCTCCCCCACCCGAGCCCGCGCTCACCGCCTCCGCCGCCGCAGCCGCCGCTCCCCGCGGGCCGGGGGCGGGGCCGGCCTGGCGGCGCCGCCAAGCTCCACCCCCGCCGCCGACCAGTGGGGCGCACGTACCCGCCCCGGGCCCCGCCCCTTCCGCCTGGCTGGGCGTGAGCGCGCGGTTGACGGACAGGAGCTGGGCGGGCGGGCGGGCGGGCGCGCGCGCGCACGAGAGGCAGAGTGACTGACGGGCGCCTGGAGGGCGCGCGGGCGCGAAGCCGAGGGGCGCGTAGCCGGCGGCGACGGCGGCCGGCCCGGCACGCGAGCCTGTGAGAGGGTTCGGCCGAGTTCCCTTTGCGAACCCGCCTCCGGGCGGCGCGGCCTGTCGAAGGCGGCCTCCCTGGCGCGAGAGAACCTTCCAGAGCCTTCCAGAACCTTCACGTTCCTGAGGCGCCACGTGCTGCCGCGGTTCCCACGGCGCAGCCTCTGGGAGCGGCCCGGGAAGCAGGTACCAGCGCGTGGGCCGGGCCGCGGGGTCGCGTCGCTTCTCTCCAGCTTCATCCCCGGCGCTCGGCGAGGCACGACCCTCAGCAAGACGACCCCGGGGACCGCCCCCCCTCCGCCTCACGTCCAGCCGCTGTCGGGGGCGGGGGGTGAGGGAGGAGAGGAAAGCTGACGACGGGGGGGCGGGGCTATCGCGGTCAGGGGGGGCAGAGGGGGAGGGGCGGGGACGCCCGGGGGGGCGGGGCGTAGCGGGTGACCCCGGGGGCGGGGCTGCCCCGCGGGCAGAGGGAAGGCGCTTCCGGCGGGCTCCCGCCTGCGGGCGCGGGTCGTGCTCTAGGGCTCCGGGCCCCGTGCCCCTTCCAGGCCTGACCGGGGCTCGAACGGACTGAAACTCTGCTCGAGTGTAGCTTCGGAGGCAGTTCTGGAACCGCGGTCGAATCGTTTTAGGAAGTTCGGACTCCGCTGTGGTTTAGCGGCTCGCCCTCTGGGCTGCGTGTGTCCGTCGTAACCTTGGGTTTCGTGTTACTGGTTGACGAGCGAGCTTCGGGCGCTCCCGGCCCCCCCCCTCGCCCCCCCGTCACGTTCACGGGGACGAGAGGGGTCGTCCCGCCGGGCGGGCCGGCCGCCGGCCGTTAGCGGGCAGTGCGAAGTCGGGGCTGCGGGCCTGGAGAGCCGCTCGACCAAGATCTCGTCTGTGCCCTCCGAGGGTTCAGAGCCTCCAGCCGGGGTTAGTTGTGAGGATACAGGCGGATGTGCCCCAGGACCTGGTCAGGTGTGCCCCCAAGACGGACGGATGTGCCCCAAGACGGATGGATGTGCCCCAAGACGGGCAGATGTGCCCAAAGACCTGGTCGGATGTGCCCCCAAGACGGACGGATGTGGCCCTAAGACCAGGTCGGATGTGCCCCCAAGACGGACGGATGTGGCCCCAGGACCAGGTCGGATGTGCCCCAAGACCTGGTCGGATGTGCCCCCAAGACGGGCGGATGTGCCCCCAAGACGGGCGAATGTGCCCCCAAATCTGGTCAGATGAACCCCAAGATGGGCGGATGTGCCCCAAGACCTGGTCAGATGTGCCCCAAGACGGGCGATGTGGCTCCAGGACCAGGTCGAATGTGCCCCCAGGACCTGGTCGGATGTGCCCCCAAGACGGACGGATGTGGCCCCAAGACCAGGTCGGATGTGCCCCCAGGACCTGGTCAGATGTGCCCCCAAGACGGACGGATGTGCCCCAAGACCTGGGCGGATGTGCACCAAGACCTGGTCGGATGTGCCCCCAAATCTGGTCAGATGTGCCCCAAGATGGGCGGCTGTGCCCCAAGACCTGGTCAGGTGTGCCCCCAAGACGGACGGATGTGGCCCCAAGACCAGGTCGGATGTGCCCCCAGGACCTGGTCGGATGTGCCCCCAAGACGGACGGATGTGGCCCCAAGACCTGGGCGGATGTGCCCCAAGACCTGGTCAGATGTGCCCCAAGACAGGCGATGTGGCCCCAGGACCAGGTCAGATGTGCCCCCAGGACCTGGTCGGATGTGCCCCAAGACCTGGTCAGATGTGGCCCCAAGACGGGCGAATGTGCCCCCAAATCTGGTCAGATGAGCCCCAAGATGGGCAGATGTGCCCCAAGACGGGCGATGTGGCCCCAGGACCAGGTCGAATGTGCCCCCAGGACCTGGTCAGGTGTGCCCCCAAGACGGACGGATGTGGCCCCAAGACCATGTCGGATGTGCCCCCAGGACCTGGTCAGATGTGCCCCAAGACCTGGTCGGATGTGCCCCCAAGACGGGCGGATGTGGCCCCAAGACCTGGTCAGATGTGCCCCAAGACGGGCGATGTGGCCCCAGGACCAGGTCGAATGTGCCCCCAGGACCTGGTCAGATGTGCCCCAGGACGGGCGTGCTGCCGGCATACCGCAGCAGGTTTACGCCAGGGAAGACCTTGCGAGGCCCCTCAGTTTCCAGCAGCAGAAGCGTGGTTAGCCTTGTGTTCTGAACGCACGGAAGAAGAGAGGTGTTCTAGACGTGGTTCCAGTAGGAGAAAGTTTTTAATTAAAGCCTTAAGTGATTCCAAGAAGGATATACCTTGTTAAAGAACATTCTCGGGGCGCCTGGGTGGCGCAGTCGGTTGAGCGTCCGACTTCAGCCAGGTCACGATCTCGCGGTCCGGGAGTTCGAGCCCCGCGTCAGGCTCTGGGCTGATGGCTCGGAGCCTGGAGCCTGTTTCCGATTCTGTGTCTCCCTCTCTCTCTGCCCCTCCCCCGTTCATGCTCTGTCTCTCTCTGTCCCAAAAATAAATAAACGTTGAAAAAAAAAAAAAAAAAAAAAGAACGTTCTCTCGGCAAATCTGCTGCTTTAGAAGCAGACCCTTTTATGCAGCTGTGAGTCTCAGGGATTTGGGTTATATGTTTATTTTTTTTAATTTTAATTTTTATATTAGAGCGTGTGGGGGAGTTGGGTGGAGGGAGAGAGCGACACAGTCCCAAGCAGGCTCAATCCCTGAGGTCACAGCCTGAGCCAAAATCAAGAGTCCGACACTCAACTGAACCCCCCCGCCCCCCCGCCACGGCCCTATGTTTTTGTTTTAAACAAGTACATGAGTGACTGCTTGGTGACAGGGACTGGGCATACGATGGTGAGGAAAATAACACTCAGGAAGCTCACAGGGTGACGGAGAGACATGTAATAAAGTAGTAACAACAGGGCGCCTGGGGGGCTCAGTCGGTTAAGCATCCGAGTTCAGCTTCGGTCATGATCTCATGGTTCGTGGGTTCGAGCCCCGCGTTGGGCTCTGTGCCGACAGCTTGGAGCCTGGAGCCTGCTTCGGATTCTGTGTCTCCCGCTCTCTCTGCCCCTCTCCCGCTCACACTGTGTCTCTGTCAAAAATAAGCGTTAAAAAAAAAGTAGTGACCACAAACATCAAAGCAGTTTTTAATTAAGTGTATTTAACGCAGGAACCCTAAAATGTCAGTATAATAATTAGCCCATTATTTTGGTTTTCGCCGTACCGCAAAGCAGCACAAAGCCTCGTACCCAGGACAACCGATTTCGGATCTTCACAGGTCTGCAGCCTGGCCCGGGTTCAGCTGCGTGCTTCCTCCGCGGCTCTCCCCAGTGGTCCCCTGTGGGCTTGCATTCAGCTGGCATGTCAGCTGGAGCCTGCCCGTGTGCTCTCGGGGCTTTTCCCCCTCCGTGCGGTCTCTCCACGCGCTCACTCAGAGGGGTGACTGGCTGCTTACGTGGCCGCTCAGGGTTCCCAGGAGTACAACCCATTTTGCAGACAAGGAAGCCCAAAGAGAAGAAGGTTGAGTCATTTGTCCAAGGCGGAGCTAAGATGTGAAACAAGTCTAGCTCCAAAGGCCAGACTGTACTCTTGTACCGTAACGCGCATACAGACCCTGACAGACCTAATACAGGAGTGGTTCAGGGAGCCATGAGAGTAACAGGGACAACGGTGTTTGGCGCCAGGATTCAGTGGGTGGGAAGGGATCAAGGAAATGGCATTGAGCCTGAAAACCTGGTTTCTACGTGGTCTGGGGACTGAGAGCTTTCAGGGTTTAGGGGGTTGAGCGAAGGCCCTGTGGTGGTGGAAAGCCCTGCTTGTCAGAGAAACTAAATGGTGCCTGGTAAGGCCAAGAACAAGGGTTAGGGAAAGCGGAGGGAGTCCCTCAAGGCTTGGATGTGCCCTGTGAGGGTTTTTGGTTTGGTTTTTTAAATTTATTTATTTTGAGAGAGAGAGAGAGGGCGGGAGGGAGAGAGAAAGGAAAGAGCATGCTCATTTGCTTTTGTGCACGGGGGAAGGGCAGGGAGAGAGGCATAAAGAATTCCGGGCCGGTTCTTCTGACAGTGCTGAGCCCAACACCAGACTCCGTCTCAGGAACCATAAGATCATGACCTGAGCCGAAATCAAGAATAGGACGCTTAACTCACTGAGCCACCCAGGGACCCCTGTTTTTGTTTTTAAGGTTTTATTTTACTTTGTTTTTTTATTCTTTATTCATTCTTGAGAGAAAGAGAGTGCAAGTTGGGGGGGGGGAGGCAGAGGGAGGGGGAGACAGAGAACCCAAAGCAGGCTCCAGGCTCTGAGCTCTCAGCACAGAGCCCAATGCAGGGCTCAAGTCACAAACCGTGAGATCATGACCTGAGCCGAAGTCGGATGCTTAACCAACTGAGCCACCCAGGTACCCCTAAGATGTTATTTTTAAGTAATTTCTGTATTCAACGTGGACCTTGAACTCACAACCCTGAGATGAAGAATCCACTCTACTGGGGCACCTGGGTGGCTCAGTCAGTTAAGCACCAGACTTCGGCTCAGGTCATGACCTCATGGTTCTTGGGTTCGAGCCCTGCATCGGCTGTGTGCTGACAGCTTGGAGCCTGCAGCCTGCTTCAGATTCTGTGTCTCCCTCTCTCTCTGCCCCTTCTTGGCTCGCTCGCTCTCTCCCTCAAAAATAAATATACATTAAAAAAAAAAAAAGTCTGAGCCAGCCAAGTGTTTTCTGTTTTTGTTTTCTCATTTATTATTTTAAAATAATTATACATCCACGGAAATTTGCAGAATTAGTCCAGAGAGGTCCCTGGTACCTTTCTCTCTGCTTCCCCCAATGGTTATATTTTGTGTATCTATAACGTAGTATCAAAACCAGAACAGTGATGTCACATAGCGGTGTGTTGAAGTCTGAGCCGGATGATGCATAGACTTAAATACTCACCACCCCAGTCAACATACAAGGCAGCTACCCTCCAGTTACCCCTGACAGACACCCCCCCCCCGCCACCCACTGCCACCCCTCACCCCTGGGTACCACAAATCTGCGGCCCATCTCTGTAATCCCCTGAGAATGCTCTGCAGATGCAACCATACAGCACCAACTTTTGGAGATCTGGTGATCCCACTCAGCACAATACTCCAGAGATGCCTTCAAATTCTCACACGGATCAGGAGTTCTTTCCTTTTTGCCTGAGTCGTGTTCCATGCTGTGCATGTAGCGGATGATCTCCCTATTTTAAAGCCCCTAATCTCAATCCCCTATATGCATGGTTTCCAAAGATGAAAGTGTGACCATCTTTGGGGCCCGTCTGTCCCATGCAGGGGACCAAGGAGGCGCGGAGGGCATGACCGAAACACTGGACGTACCACGCCTGCCCTACGCTCCACGGGCCCAAACGTACCCACGCAGCTACATGCTGCTGCAGGCAGGCTGGGAAAGTTGTCTTTACTCTAGGAGTCACTTGCACAGTCATAAGTGAGGCTCCCCTACTTGGAGGAGAAGGGACATCGGGGGACAACTAGCAAATCTTGCCAGCAGAACCTGTCCACGCCTTACCCCATGGGTGGTTGAGAGGGCCCTGGCCTGTGAGTGTTTTACGTGGTGCCTGGCACCCCACACCTAGGGTCCTGGCAAGCACAGAAGGGTTCATTTCAAGGAGGCAGGTGCTGTGGGGTGGACAGGAGACCTAAGTATTTGGGTCATGCTCCTGGGGCACGTCGCCTGTGTCTCCGTTTACCCATTGTGAGTAGGGGAGACCGCATTATCTCCCCTAATATCCACTGCCTTTCCCTGTGGTCACGGTGGTAGGGAAGGGGGGCTTTGTCTGTTCCCCACCCAGCCTGGGGGAGAAGCAGGGACCTTCCTTCCAGTGTCTGTGGTGCATGGAGCCTCGGCTGGGGTCCAGAAGAAATGATGATCGGGTGACAGAGTAAGTAGGTGATTCAGTGGGCAGATGCCTCCCTGCGGGGCTGCCCCGTGGACCGGGCCAGGAAGCCCTCCGTAGACCAGAGCAGAGTCTCTGTTCCTCAGGACGCTTACCCCCATAGCATGGAAAATCGGGGGAAGGCGGGTGCTGTGATTCTGGGGCACTGAGAATAAACCCCGAAGACAAGGGCACCCGCACGTCCTACGTCTCGGCCCCATCTCTCACCTGCGCTGTGTGTTTGATGGTGTGGCAGGCAGAACGCTAAGATGGTCCCCAGTGGCTCACGACCTCGTGGAATCCCCTGTCCTTGAGTGCGAGTAGAACCTGCGATGTGACGGCTGTCGTGTCTATGACAGTGCGACATATGGCGAAGGTGAAAGGGTTTTCCGGATGGAATGAAGATTCCTGCTCAGGTGACCTTCCGTTCATCCGAAAGGAAATTATTCTGGGTGGGCCTGAGCTAATCAGGGGAGCCCTTTAGAAGAGGGACTGGGGTCCTCGTGAGGTCACAGACTCTCCTCTGGCCTTGGGGAAGCAGGCCGTCACCAGGGATGCGGCTGCCAGCAAGGGAATTCTGTCATCAGCCTCGTGAGCCTGGAAGGGGACCCCGCCTCGGAGGCCGCACAGGCCCAGCCCGCGCCAGGTTCGCCACCGTGGCCGTCGGAGCAGGAGGCCGGGCCACGTGTTCCCTCACTCTGGACCCACAGAGACGTTCGGAAAAGCGTTGCTTTCAGCCTCTCAGTTCGCGGTAACTTGCCACGTGGTGGCAGGAGACAAGTGCGTGCGTGGCGTTCCTCTGTCCGCTGTGGCTCCCGCGTTCCCTGACTCGCCTTCCTCCCGGTCCCCCCGCCACCTTGCCCCCCAGAGGCCCGGCTCAAGTTCCAGCTCCTTCCTGAGACCCTCCCTGGGGACCCACGGCTGGTCCGCACCTAAAGCGCGGCGGCCCCTGCCGCGGTCTCCGTGTGTCCTGTGCCCGGGGCACGTGGCGACCGGCGCTTCCTGCCCCACTTAGCGCGGAGACGGCCGCGGCACGTATGCCGGCGGATGAAAGGCGAGCAAGGCGTGGCGACCACGCGTGTGTCCCCTCGCCCCTTTCCGTCCGCCCCAGGAGCCCGCTCTCCTCCCGAGGCTGGCTGCCCCCTCGGCCGGGCCCGAGAGCGAGGAGGACGGCGGTGCAGCCGAGCCCCGCCGACTGTAGTGGGGGACTGGCGAGGGAGCCCCTTTGGCTGCCGGAGCAGAGCGTTGTAACCCAGTGTCTTGAAACCAGAGACGCTTACGGTCTCGTGCTTCCGGAGAAGTCTGAGATCTCGGTGTCAGCAGGATGGGTTCCTTCTGGGGCTCTGAGGCAGCATCTGTCCCACATCTGCCTCCCGGCTTCTGGGGGCTCCGGCGGTCCTTGGTTTGTGGACGCGTCCCTCCTCTCTCTGCCTGTGTCTTCGCACGGGCTCCTTCCCTGCTGTGTGTCCCTGCTCCTTATAAGGGCACCGGTCGTTGGAGGTAGGGCCCACCCCGATCCATTACAATCTCATCTTCACCGTTGGCAAAGACCAAACTTCCGTCACATTCTGAGGTTCCTGGTGGATGTGAAAATGGGGGGAAGACCGTTTAACCCAGTCCTTGTAGTGCATGGGAGCAAATGAACCTTTGTTGTTCACGGACGCTGAGCTGCAGGGGGTTTGTTACGGCGGCCATTACGGGGCATAGCGTCGCTGATTGTCACCGTAACGTTATTTTTTGTCTACATACTTGCCTTCCCCAGACACTGACCTCCCGCCAATGGGCGATGGCGTGTCATTCACGACTGTATCGTACGGGATGGGGAAAAATTAGTTTTACCAGTGGGCACCAGAACATACTTTAGACACACGAGTGGGCTTGTTTAGGGAAATACCTTAATTGGTCCTGGGGAGCGGTCGGGAGGCCCTTAGGATGTGAGGCGAATGGGCTCACGGAGAAGCCACTGAGGTCCTCAGCGTGACGGAATGGCCGCTGTTCTGGAGGAGAGAGCGAGGGGCCGTGAGGGCAGGGGCCCCACCAGAGGTCTCGGGACACGGACATGGCTGGGAAACAAAGGCAGAGCAGATGGACGCCATGGCAACTGCCAACATCCCTTTCGGGGGCCCCTGTGCCTTATACCAGCAGTTGGCCAGACCCTCCCTGAACTGGTCCTGCTCCGCTCAAGCAGAGGGCAAGCCTGCCAGCCAGCCGCCGTCGGCGTGCGGCCAAGTCCGTCGGAGAGGTGAATGTTGACGCGTGCAAGGAGCCGGAGGAGACCCAAGCTACGGTTTAGACCAACAAAACCCTAACGTGCCATCACGCTCCTCGGAGAACCAAGGCCCATAGACTTGACCCGGCCGCACGTTGCGCTGACGCAGGCCGGTCGGTGGGTGCAGGGCAGTCCTGGAGGAGGGGGTGGATGGGACTCTGTCACGTTCCTGAGCTTTGCTTACCTTGGGCCTGCGTTACTTCTGTTTTTTTTGAAAAAGGTGACCAAAAAAGTAAAAAAATATATATATATTAACGTTTACTTATTTGGAGGGAGGGAGAGAGAGAGAGAGAGTGAACCAGCCAGGGAGGGGCAGGGGGGCGGGGAGAATCCCAAACAGGTTCCATGCTGTCAGCACAGAGCCCAACTCAGGGCTCTACTCCATGAACCTGAGATCATGACCTGAGCCAAAATCAAGAGTCAGATGCTTGACCAACTGAGCCACCCAGGCGCCCCAAAAACTAAAATGCCAGTAAAACCTTGGTTTGCGGTCATGATTCGTTCCAGGGGCATGCTTATCGTCAAAAGCACTTGCATATCAAAGCAAGTTTCAAGAACTATTGGCTCCGTTGTGATCATGTGATGTTCAAGGTCACGTATTACTCGTATTGCAAGACATCGCTCGTTTATGAAGTTAAAGTTTGTTAGAAACGTTCCCTTGTCATGCGGAACGCTTGCAGAACAAGTTACTCGCAATCCAAGGTTCTGCTGTATTTGAAGATCATCTGCATCGTGCTAGCCCTTCCCTGCTCGGGACCGGCTCCCGCTGGCCCCGGTGGGGCGTGTAGCCCTGCTAACTAACCGTGTGTGCCACACCTCGTTGACCTCCCTTCCCAGCACGCTGCCCCACCGTCAGCTCCTGGGGGCCCAGGCTCCCGACTTGGCCTTCAGGGCTTATCGGTGGCTTTGCTGACGGGCAGGAAGAAGGTGTACCCCCTCTTCAGCGCTGCCATTGGGGCCTCCTTGGGTATCGTGCGGGGTTGAGCAGCGTCCCTAGCCCCCACCCGCTCGATGTCGGGACCACCCCAGTCGCGTCAACCACAGATGTCCTCAGACATTGCCCGGTGTTCCCTGGAGGCAGGATCACTCTGGATGAGGCCTGTGGCCGTAGACTAATTGCATTCCTGCCATCATTCCTAGAGGTAGCCTCAAATTGTCCAGCTTGCTCCCTCGGTGTCCTCAGGACAAGCCTGGCCCCTGCACCCAGTGCGGGCTCACTGCCTGGCGCGTGAAAAAACCAACGAAAAGACAGCCCTTCAGACAGCCTTCTTCTCGAGAACTTCCGCCTGTTCACCAGGACTTCTCTTTGGGCGCAGGCCACCGCGGGAGGAGAGGAGAGCCCCATCTTTCTCTCTCCGCCGTCTCCTGGCATTCGGAAGCTGATTTCGGTGAACAGAGCTTAGTTGATCTTTCCCCCCAAACATGGCTTTCTGAGAACCAAAACCTGTCCGCCTCAGGACCCTGCTGTTTACGTGCATTACGTGCATTTAGCACGTATGAGGTTAGTTCTCACAGGGGTCGTGACATGGTGTCATCCACAGGGACTGTCCTTTGGGATGTGCACGGGATTAGCCCATGGAGAGGAAATACTAACGGGACAGCTTGAGGCCCTCGGCCTGGGTTTCTGCACAGGATGTAGATCATAGCCGTATTACTTTTCTAGGACCGTGGTGACAAAACACCTCAAGCAGCGATTGAGCATCTCCCAGTCAGGGAAGCCAAAAACCCAAACGGAAGGTGGGGCAGGGCCATGCTCCTCCTGGAGGCCCCTAGGGAGGAACCTTCCTGCCTCTTCCAGCCGCTCAGTGGCTCCGGTGTCCCCTGGTGTCTCTTGGCTTATAGGTGCTGTCTTTTCTCTGTGTCCGTGTCCACGTTCCCTTCATCTGACAAGCACACCGCTCAGTGCATTTAGGTCTCTCACCCACTGTGACCTCATCTTAACTAATTTCATCTTGGGGTGCCTGCGTGGCTCAGTCGGTTGAGCTCTTGGTTTCGGCCCCGACTCTTGGTTTCTGCTCGGGTCATGGCCTTGTGGTTCATGGGTTTGAGCCCCGAATCAGACTCTGCGCTGACACTGTGGGGCCTGCTTGGGATTCTCTCTCTGCCTCTCTCTCTCTCTCTCTCTCTCAAAACAAATAAATAAGGGGCGCCTGGGTGGCTCAGTCGTTTGAGCGTCCGACTTCGGCTCAGGTCATGATCTCGCGGTCCGTGAGTTCGAGCCCCGCGTCGGGCTCTGTGCTGACAGCTCGGGGACTGGAGCCTGCTTCGGATTCTGTGTCTCCCTCTCTCTCGGCCCCTCCCCCGCTCATGCTCTGTCTCTCTCTCTCTGTCGAAAATAAACACTAAATTTTTTTTTCAAAATAAATAAACATTAAAAATTTTTTAAAAGAAAACTAATTACATCTGCAAAGACCTTCTTTCCAAATAAGGCCGCATTCATGGGTTCCTGAGGGTTAGGACTTCAACGTGACTTTTGGGAGACACGTTCAACCCATAAAAACATCACAGTTACCAACTTCCTCACCATACCTCTTTTGCTCAGCGTTGTTACCAACAGCCTTATACATTGGGTTTGCCAGGTAAAATAGGGGATTAAATCGCTAGGTACACGTTACATGCAAATTCTACATAGTACACGTGAGATGCGGTATTGACATACAGCTACTGATTTAGTCTGAGTCCTCTTTATCGCATCCTAAAAAAATACTTGTTACGTATGTAAGTTTCATAGGTAACTGGGTGTTCTGTATTTTTATTTGGTAAATCTGGCAACCCTATTTATTACTTGGACTCGTGTAGACTTTTCTCCAAAGGGGCAAATGGAGCTTCTAGGAACATTACGTGGATTTGACTATTTCCGCGAGAACATTTGGTGGCGTCATTTGTTTTGGCTCATTTAACAGGGAGCTCTCAACAGTGTGCGCGTGTGTCACACAAGCCTCCAGAAACTGAGGAAAATTGGTCAGATAGATACGGATATATACGTGTGTGTATATATATGTATATGTATATATTTTTTTATTTTAGAGGGAGAGAGTGTGTGCACAGGAGTGGGGGAGAGGGGCAGAGGTGGAGAGAGAGAGAGAGAGACAGAGAGAGAGAGAGAATCTCAAGCAGGCTTCATGCTCAGTGCCAAGCATGACACAGGGCTTGATCCCACGATCCTGGGATCATGAGTGACCTCAGCCGAAATCAGGAGTCAGGCGTTCGACCAACTGAGCCACCCAGGCGCCCCTGAGATACATGTGTATATATGTTTTATTTTATTTATTTATTTTCTTTATTTTGCCGGGGGAGGGATTTATTCTGCACACACGTAAGGAATAGTAAAGATACACATTTGTAAACACTAAAACATTCTTTTTTTTTTTTTAATTTTTTTTTTCAACGTTTTTATTTATTTTTGGGACAGAGAGAGACAGAGCATGAATGGGGGAGGGGCGGAGAGAGAGGGAGACACAGAATCGGAAACAGGCTCCAGGCTCCGAGCCATCAGCCCAGAGCCCGACGCGGGGCTCGAACTCACGGACCGCGAGATCGTGACCTGGCTGAAGTCGGACGCTTAACCGACTGCGCCACCCAGGCGCCCCAACACTAAAACATTCTTTATGAATGTTACTATATTCCTACACTGAATTTGCACCAAGAAATTTAATTTATCTCAATTTCTCACTTATTCCAGGTCCTCCCTTTCATCAAGTCTCTTTTTTTTTTTAATTTACATCCAAATTAGTTAGCATATAGTGCAACAATTATTTCAAGAGTAGATTCCTTGGTGCCCCTCCCCCATTTAGCCCATCCCCCCTCCCACAACCCCTCCAGGAACCCTCAATTTGTTCTCCATATTTATGAGTCTCTTCTGTTTTGTCCCCCTCCCTGTTTTTATATTATTTTTGTTTCCCTTCCCTTATGTTTATCTGTTTTTCTCTTAAAGTCCTCATATGAGTGAATTCGTGATTCTTGTCTTTCTCTGACTGACAAATTTCACTTAGCATAATACCCTCCAGTTCCATCCACGTAGTTGCAAATGGCAAGATTTCATTCTTTTTGATTGCCGAGTAATACTCCATTGTGTGTGTGTGTGTGTGTGTGTGTGTGTGTGTGTGTGTGTGTGTGTCTCTTCTTGATCTATTCATCCATCGATGGACATTTGGGCTCTTTCCATACTTTGGCTCTTGTCGATAGTGCTGCTATAAACATGGGGGTGCATGTGTCCTTTTGAAACAGCACACCTTTATCTCTTGGATAAATGCCTAGTAGTGCAATTGCTGGGTCGTAGGGTAGTTCTATTTTTAATTTTTTGAGGAACCTCCATACTGTTTTCCAGAGTGGCTGCACCAGCTTGCATTCCCATATGTGTATACTTTAATGTTCATTTTTGAGAGAGAGAGAGCATGAGTGGGCAAGGGGCAGAGAGAGAGAGAGGGAGACACAGAATCTGAAGCAGGCTCCAGGCTCTGAGCTCTGAGCCAGGTGCCCCAGCTGCCCGTTTTTTTTTTAATCAAACACTTAAAACTAACTTTATTGCAGTTTGAACAAATGTTAAGTGGGTTTATGCTGATAAAATTCACATATAATACAACTTACCCACTTAAAGCGTTCAATTCAGTGGTATTATTCGCTATGTTGTGTAACCACTACCTCTGTCTAGTTCTAGAACATTCCATCACCCCCAAAAGAGTCCCTGTCTCCATTAGCATCCATCACCACCCCTTCCCCAGCCCCCAGCACCCACAGGCCCCCTTCCTGTCTGTGGATGAGTCTGTTCCGGGCATTTCGCTCACGTGGAATCACACACCCTGTGGCCTCTCGCGTCTGGTCCCCTCCCTGAGTGTGTCCAGGGGCCATCTACAGGACGTGTATTAGCGCTCCATTGCTTTCCGTGGCTGAGCAGCGATCTCGGGGGTGGTGTGGTCAACTAACTCGGCCGCCGGAAGATGCCCGCGTCCTAATTCCTGGAGCCTGTGAAATGTGTAGCAGAAGAGGAATAGTTGAGATGCGATTAAGGATTTGGATGGGACCTGTGCTTTTGACCCAGTGAGAATGACAGGGGACTTCTGACCTCTAGAACTGAGAGAATGGATTTATGTTTTCACCGCCCAGCGTGCGTGTGGTTAACTTGTTTCGGCGGCTGTTAGGAGGTTGCAAAGGTGGGCCCTAACCCGACGTGGCTGGCGCCCTTATAAGAGGAGGACGTTGGGACGCAGGGGAGGCCACGTGAGGACGCGGGCAGAAGATGGCTGTCTACACGCCAAGGGGAGAGGCCTCGGGAGAGACCGCCGAGGCCGCTTTGAGGCAAACAGGCTTGAGCAACGGGACGTACAAAGGGCCGCCGGACCACCCGGCTGAATCCTGACAGGCCCTTCGGGGGGCTCACCCCGAAAATCCATAGGTCCTCACCGACCAGTGGGCTACCTACGGCCAGGCAGCTACCACAAAGGGGAGAGATGGATGCGGGGCCACCCCTCCTTTCCTTCCCGCTTTAAAATCGCCCGCACCCGCCGCCTCTCCTCTGCTGCCCTGCCCTCTCCCAGTTCGCTTCCGTTCTGTCTCCTCCGTTCTGCCCCAGGGGACCCTTTCACCGCCCGCGCCCCCCAGCTAGCACATTTGGGGGCCCCCGTCCAATCAAGAGACACCCTTGACGACACAGAAACCCTTGACACCCTAGACAACGCAGAAACCGGCCCCGCCAACACCTCGGTCTCAGACTCCTGGTCTCCAGAGCTGGGAGAGAATGAACACCTAAGTCCCCCATCTGTGGTATTTTCTTACGGCTGGCCAGGCAGACCGATAGAGTCGCGGCCTCGGGTGACCGACACCGGCGCGCTTGTGTGCCCCGGCCACCGCAGGGACCCCCGCGCCGGGAGCCGGGCCTGGGATCTACCCTCCGCTGGCCCTGGCTGCTGGCTGAGCTCAGGCGTGGGGGCAAAGGCGCAGCTGCTGTGGAAAATAGTATGGCAGCTCCTCAAAAAGTTAAAAATAGGATGACCGTGTGACCCAGCAGCCCCACTCCGGGCATCTACCCAGAAACGCGGAAAGCGCTGAAATATCGACGAGACATCTGCGCACCCATGTCCACAGCAGCACTATCTACGGGAGACAAGAGTTGAAATCAACCCAGGTGTCCGTCGACAAAGGAAAGGTGAACACGGTGTGTCCGTCCGCACACCGGAATGTGACCCAGCCTCGGGGAGGAAGGACGTCCTGCCACCTGCCACCACGCGGAGGGACCCGGAGGCCACTGTGCGCAGTGACAGGAGCCAGACACAGAAGGACACGTCCTGTGCGACCCCACTCACAGGGGGTCCCCAGAGGAGTCCCGTCCGCAGAGCCAGAGAATAGACGGTGGGAGCCGGGGCCGGGACGGGGGCGGAGAGTCCATGCTTCGTGGGGGCAGGGTCAGTCTGGGGAGATGGAAAGTTCTGGAGACGGGTGGTGGGGGCGGCCGGAGGACACTGAGTGTGCCTGGTGCCGCTGAGCTGTGCGCTCAGACATGGTTAGGATGTGGATGTTGTGTGCATTGTACGACGTTAAGAAACAATTTTAAGTCCGTGCCTCGAGTGCAGCATTTCCCATGCCATCTGGGACGCTTCCTGGCGTGTCCAGCGGTGGGGTCAGAGGGTGACAGACACCCTGTCGGGAACGCGACCCCTCTGCCGCCCCCTTCAGTTGTTCTCCAGTGGCTTCATCCTCCACACCACGGCGACACCTGCGTTCCCAGACCGGGATGGGGGGAGTCTCTTCAACAGAGTCAAGGATTAGGCCCCGTTGAGTTCCCATCCTGTCTGCCTTTGATTTTTTTAAAAAAGCCTTTCATTTCAACTATTAGGCATTTCAGGGCACGCTGCACAGTGTCATCTGCATTTCAAACAAGCGCCTCTGGGGAGATTTGTTTCCTTCCTCCTCTCTGTTTCCTCCTTCTTCCCCCAGACGTGTAATCTACGGCTGCTTTTATTTGTTTTCTTCAAGGTCCTCCATCGTATTGTCTCACATTGTTCCCAGACGGTCACACAGCCACCAGCCCCCACTCCCCACCCCTTCCAGTCCCCCCCGCGCCCATACGAGTGCTCCCCCTGGTACCCGGTACCCAGATTTCTCAGGGTCACCCCACCCTGTTTCATTTCCACCCAAGACACTGAGTGGAAATAAGGAATTTGCCTTTTGTTTTAACTGAAGTAGAGCTGACACCCGACGTGACATTAGTCTCAGGTGCACAGCTTAGTGATTTGCAGGTCACGCTGCGCTCACCACTCTTGCAACATCATTGTCTAGAGTCGGGGGGCTGTGCCTGTCATCCCCCTAAGGGGACTCTGCCTTCCTCAATCCCGAAGAACCTTGGCTCCCACTGATGCCTGGCAGATCGGTGAAGGAACCCCGAAAGCACTGACCGCGCATCGAAGCCGGGTTTGCACCCCCGCCCCTGAAGGCTGCACCGGGCTAGGAACCAAGTCCGGGTGCAGGTTTGTCCCCTGCTTTTGCAACTGTCTGTACCCGATTGCACTGACGGTGCGCCCTTCTCCCCAGGCAGGCGCGCTTTCAGAGCCGGCCGACTCCAAAGGGCCGTGTGTGTTTCCACCCTGATCCTCACCCAGGGGCAGGTTTTTAAAATTGCGGTCAAATACGTTTGACATAAAATTGCCATTTTAACCATTTTTCAGTGCACACCTCAGTGGCCTTGAGCATACTGTCGTGCAGCCACCCCCACCCTCCATCTCCTCAACTTTCCGTGTCCCCAGACTGAGACTCTGTCCCCATGGGACAGTGAAACACACTACCCCCTCCCCAGGGGCAGGATTGAGACTTGGGCTCTATTTCTTACGTGCTGCTGTCCTCTGCACGGGACACTTCCATCACGGATCTGGGCAGGAAATTAAAAACGCAAGCGTCTGTTTTAGTTGACTTGTATTTCATATTTGCCACAGCCTGTGGGTCAGCTTATGAGGCAAACTGTAGTGTGTTTAGGCTTTTTAATTCTTTTAATAAAGACCAGATGAACTCACTTACAGTCTTCCGAAAATGAAGTGAAACACATGGTCAGGAAGCATCGGTCTCCTTAGCATCCAAAATTTCATTCTCTGAATGTGAAACTGATCAATAAAATGTTTTAAAAACCATAACTCCAGGGGCGCCTGGCTGGCTCATTCGGAGGAGCACGTGACTCTTGGTCTCAGGGTCGTGAGTTTGAGCCCCACGTTGGGTGTGGAGATTACTAAAAAAATAAGCTAAAAATAAATAAAAACTCCACAGAATGTTGTGTTTCTGCAAACCCATGTCAAGGCCAGAGTCCCCTACACGGGAGACAGACTCCCTGTGTCCTTGCTAGAAAGAAGGAGGGTGTTAATATTCCACTGGAGAACCAAAGGTTCCGGAAGCATCAGGAAAACGCTGTTTGTTCTGAAATGCAGACTCGATGGGACCCACAGTCCTCCGGGCGAAAGGAGGCCACAGCTGAGAGGGGCTGTGGCTTGCAATGAAGTCCCCCTGTGCTCACAGCACCCCGGAGCCGGTGGGTCCCACAGCTGCCACACCCCATGCTCTTTTTGGGGGCCCGGAAGTGCAAAGCATCAGGGAAGGGCGGCGTTCAGGGAGCCCGTCTGTCAGGACGCAGTCTCGGTACCTGGGGGACAGGCAGCAGGCATGAGGCCTGTGCGGGGCCACGGCAGGACTGTGCCTTCTGGGATCAGGGTCCGTCCCGGCTCCTTAAACGGTGCAGTTGAAGGTTGGAGGTAGTGAGTTGAAAGGAAGCTTCTAAGTGCCGTCCCCTCCTCCCAAAGCAGGTGGTCCCCACGCAGAGACTCACAGGGAAGACAGGCCTGGGCCCTGAGGGACCCCGACACGGTGCTTGACTTGACAGCACAGAGGGAGGGGGTCAAACGTGCACAGCGCAGGGGCTCCAGCTGTGACCTCCGAGCTCACAGGTTGGAGTCCGAGACTTTGGAACAGAACTTTATTTAGGAATAGGGCCACGCAGATGTAATTAGTTCAGGTGACGTCACCCTGGAGCTTGGACGGTCCCCAATCCAACGATAGTGTTTTTATAAAAGGGAAATCTGGGCGCGGACACACACAGGACACTCCGTCAGTGGGGCAGGGTCTTCCCCCTCGGCAGTGCTGCCATCAGGGCATCTGGGCATCGCCGGCTCCCCCCCCCCCCCAAGTGGTCTTGATGACCACAGCCGTCCCAGACGCCACCTGCTGTCCCTGGGGCGGGACTGCCCAGTGAGCACCGCTGCCGTGGGCGGGTCTCCACTAAAGGGTCTCAGCTGATGTCCTGTCTTTTTTCAGCTAAAAAAACCCATACAGTGTATTCTAAAATGGTCCTAGAGAAAAGCCACCAGCTATTAAAAGTATTTACTTCTGAAATTCCAGACAGGGCATACATTTCAAAGTATATATACGAATGACCAGAACGTTTGAGTATTTTTTAAGGACACAGAGATGTTACTTTTTGTTTTCAGGCTCTGGGATCTGAGGTTTTCCTTTGTTTTTTCAGAGTATGATTCCTTTTATTTGAAGTTGAAAACCAGGGCAAAGTAGACATTTCAGTGAGGATTACAGACACAGGCAGTATCCTTCAATTTTTAAAGGTCATAAATATGAGTAAAACGCAAAACTCCAACACTGAATAACTCTAGGAAACCAAAGCGCCTCGGTTACCAGCACGGGGAAGTGTGCGAGAAGCGCGGGGTGCGTCCTGGCCTCGGTCCAGGAGGGCAACTTGCGTGCCCCGAGAAGTTCGCGGAACCACCCACAGAAACGGGGGTGGGCCAGGGGGGTCCTGCCCGAAACGGCCACCCCAGTCTAACCGTGGGAACACGAGCCGAGCCCCGGCAGAGCGGCGTCCTGCAAAACGCCACCGCCCAGGGCGCCGAAACGAGTCTGAGAAACGGTCTCAGCCCAGAGGGGCCGACAGAGATGTGACACCTGATGTCACGTGGGATCCCGGGGTGGAGAGGGCCTGGGACAGAGAAGGACATGACAGGAAACAGGAAGTCTGGGTAGAGTGTGGACTTGAGTCAGGAATGGAGTAGCGACATCGATTCGCTACTTGTGACAAACGTACCGCGCCGAGGCCAGGTGTCAGGAGTACGGGGAACCGGTGGGGGGGACCACAAGAGCTCTCCGTGCCGTCTTCGCGGTTTTACTGTCCGCGGGACAGCTCTCCAAAACTCAGCATTCACCCCAGAGCAGCAAGAGAAGTGGACATGGCCTTGAGAAACGGTTTGAGACACGTGAGGACAGGGACCCGAGGGAGGACCTGGGGGAAACGAACGGGGAGGCCAGGGCCACCCCTGCAGGGGAGGCGGGGATCGACCTCAGAGCAACCCCAAGGGAGGCCCGGGGTCTCGGAGCTGCGCGCGGTTCTCCGCCTGGGGAGCCCGAGGCCAGTGCGTGGCTTTCCCCCCGCACAACCGAAGGGCTGGGCGGCCTTTTCCCTGTCACGAGGTGTCCGCTGGTGGATCGCTGCCTCCCAGGGTTGGTCTCCCAGAACGTTCTTCGGTCAGCTCCTATGGAGAAGGGCCTTCTGCCTGCACTGCAGAGAGCCCTGACCAGACCCGGCGAGAGGTGGGGGCGTGGGGGAGGGGGTGGGGGGCTCTGTGCAGCGGCGTCCTCGGGGCCACACTCCCTGACGCACCGGAGCACCGGTCCCAGCCGCCTCCGTGCGCTGCCACCCCCCCAGCCGTTTAGTGGTTTGCTTGCTGAGAGTCTGAACGTGGATGAGGAGCAGGTCTTACTTCTACAAGTAGTTTATTACGTTTTTCATTTGTTTAAGGTTTATGTATTTTTGAGAGAGAGAGAGAGACAGGATGTGAGTGGGTTAGGGGCAGAGAGAGAGGGAGACACAGGATCCGAAGCGGGCTCCAGGCTCCGAGCTGTCGGCACAGAGCCCGACGCGGGGTTCGAACCCACAAGCTGTGAGCTCATGACCTGAGCTGAAGTTGGACGCTTAACCGACTGAGCCACCCAGGTGCCCCTCCACCCAGGCCCCCTACGAGTAATTTATTATTCATAAAAATAGATACCTGTGTTGGTTACCTGGGGCAGCTGTAACGAAGCACCACTGACCAGGCGGCCCAAATGGCGGTCATTTATTCTGTCCTGGCTCTGGAGCCACAAGTCCAAGATGAAGGCGTCACAGGGCTGTTCCTGCTGACGGAGAATCTGCCTCAGGCTCTCCCAGCATCACTGGGGGGATCACTGCAATCTTGGCGTCCCTTGGCCTGTAGAAGCATCACCCCATCTCAGCCCCATCTTCGCGGGGCTTCTCCCTGCCAGTGAGTCCCAACGTCCCCTTTTTAGAAGGACGCCAGTCATTGCTTTAGGGCCCACCCTACTCCAGCGTGACCTCACCCCAACTAACTATACCTGCAACAACCCTATTCCCAAATAAGGTCCCCTTCTGAGGTCTGAGGGTCAGGACTTCGACATACGGATCTGGGGGGAGGACACAGCACAACCCATAACAAGACCCAGACTCTAAGGACACAAATACACACACACAGTTCATACCAACGCAGGCTGCCGTGTCCCCAAGCGTTCTCTTCCCTTCTCCCGGGGCGCACGGCTGGAGGCCCCGCTTTCCTCGCAGCTCTGTGTGCCCACGTGATTTCTCACGCGTGGGATGTGGGCATCTCAGGATCTCCACGCCGCTTGCTGGATGCCCTGCTCACTCCTTCCCGTTGGCCCATCCTCGCATCCCGGGTCTAGATGACCGGCCCTCGCCTCCCACTGTGCGGTTTGAGGGCGCCTGCCGGGAGCTTGGCCCCCCTTCCGGGTGCCTCTGCCGCTGGCTTTGTGTGCAGCGGTGACAGATTCTCACCCCTCAGAAGCCTGCTTCTGTCTTCAGCCGGCCGGCAGCGAGGCGAGAACAGCCCAGTGACCGGTAGCCCCCGAAGAGCCCGAAACGCACACACGGGACCAAGAGAGGGGAGAGTGCTGAGCCCGGGGGTCCTCCATCACCGGCCCTAACCCTGTGCTCACGGCTTCCTCCTTAAACGGCCGCTCGGCACCTCCGCAGCGGCTGCCTGGTCCCCCCACTCGGGCACACGTGGATGTAGCTTTTCTATCAGCAGGTTTTCCGGAGCCTGGGAGCCTACGTGGCCTGGGTCCAGGAGTGGCTTTGCTGCCGATCTGTTCTCACGATGCCTCATCTGTGGCGTCTGAGACCGAGCCGGGCCCCCACCTCTGAGGCAACCCAGGCCTCTGTGTGGGCCCCTGGAGGAGGCCTAGGGCCGGAGGGGTTCTCTGTATCTGCCCCCGGCCACTCCAAGCCTTCCCCGGACCCTCCTGGCCACCGGCTCATTCAAACCTGTGTATACAGCTTGTCTTGGGCACGTGAGATCTGTGCTGAGAGCCCAGAGGGAAAGAGAATGCTCCCATTTCACTGAGTGGGCTCAGAACACAGTCCCAGAGACGCCCCCATCCTGGTGTCAGGGCCTGGGACGTGCCGCCTCACACGGCAGAAGGACTTTGCAGGTGGGAGCAAGTCAAGGCCCCGAAGTGGGGGTGAGGTGACCCTGGGTGCCCGGGGGCCCGGTGTCCTCACGAGGTCCTCACGAAGAGGGAGGTAGAGAGATGGGCAGACCCCGACCCCGAGCCGCTGGCCACGAGGATGAGGAGGGGCCACCGGCCCAGGACGCGGCGCCTCCGGGAGCCGGGAAAGGGAGGAGACGGGGGCTTCCTGGGGTCCCGAGGGAATCCAGCCCTGCCCACGCCTGGGTGTTGGGACTAATGGCTCCGGGACCGTCAGGGAATCAGTGTCTATGATTTTAAGCCACCGAGTTTATGATGGCTTGTGTAGAAAACTGAAAAGGCTTCTCTGCTAGGGAACCACACAGATGAGGAGTCCAGAGACACCAGGCTTAGGAATCACCCCTGAGCTCACTCCCCGTCAGAGGACCCCATGCTTCGATGGCAGCCTGTTCTAAACAGCCAAGAGACAAAACCTGCCTGTAGAAAGCCCATTCTGCTGGTAGCCGAGTCGGGGAACCAGGGAGCCACCGTGGAAGTGGCAGGCGACTTTCAAGGAAGAAGCCGTGAGTGTGGGCCTGGGGTGGGTGCGCCGGAGTCGCCGGGCGGCTCCCGTAGTGCCCGCCCCCTCTCCCACTGATGTGAAACCGATCGTACTTTTTTGTCCAGTGGTTTCCAGTTGTTTTTACCGTCTTAGCAGCTCACATTCCTTGGGAGTAGACCAGGAACTGAGACCCTGACCTACTTCCCAGGGACAGGGAGCGGGGCCCTGGTTGCACAGAGGGGCAGCGACGGACACGTGCGTGCTGCTCCCCAGTCTGGAAACACGTCTGCAGGATTTTGCCGGAAAGGGCTGATGAACCGTGTTCCGGAGAGCCCCGTCAGGCCGAGAAACAAGGGACCGTTCCAGAAAGACTATCGGAAGATCGGTAAGGAAGGAATTACAGGTGGCTGATGAGCTCGGGAGACCCGACATCTTTACGCTCTCTGGCAAATTAAAAACAAAAACCACATTGTCAGATATCTGCTGCGTGGCTGGTAGCTGCCCCGAGAGACCGGCCGTGGGACCGGGCCGGGTGCCAAGGGACACCGGGACTGTAATGAACGCCCCCGAATCGCACACCGGACGGTGGTTCAAATGGCACATTCTGTGTTACGTGCATTCTACCACCGTGTTGAAACAATTAACGGTACGGTATTTCAAAAATAATTGGATCGTACATTCTAACCGGGCGACCTGTACAGAACGTGAATTCTATCTCATAAAGATGTTTCTGAGAAAACAGTGCTGTGATACGGTCTTAATTTTTTTAAGTGGACGTTTTACTTTTAAAACGCGCGTATGCAAACCTACGTACGCACGCGTTCCGTATGTACGTGTGTGTGTGTGTGTGTGTGTGTGATTCAGTGGGTATATATTCTCTTCTCTGAGTTTCGTTCTCTAAGAAACCTCCATCATTCAAGAATTTTGTAATCGAGGGGCGCCTGGGTGGCACAGTCGGTTAAGCGTCCGACTTCAGCCAGGTCACGATCTCGCGGTCCGTGAGTTTGAGCCCCGCGTCGGGCTCTGGGCTGATGGCTCAGAGCCTGGAGCCTGTTTCCGGTTCTGTGTCTCCCTCTCTCTCTGCCCCTCCCCCGTTCATGCTCTGTCTCTCTCTGTCCCAAAAATAAATGTTGAAAAAAAAAATTAAAAAAAAAAAAAGAATTTTGTAATCGAAAAATTCTTCACGGACGCTTGATTTGTGTGGTATGTTGATCTTCCTCCCAAACCCACGACCCGGCCCGACCGTGAGAGCAGCACCGGACAAACCTCAGTAGGGGGCATCCCGTGAAATCACTGACCGGCTCTCCTCCAAGCCGTCCTCAGCGTAAAAACAAGGTCTCGGCCGGAGGGGCCTGTGGAGACGTCGTGGGGGATCCCAACAGGTCCTGGGGCAGAGAGGGGCCGCAGGGAGACTGAGGGCCTCTGAGCAGTAACACAGCAGCCCGGCCGGCCGTCAGCGGTGGCAGAGAAGCCGAACCCTCGAGGGGCCTGGATGTGACCAGGGGCTCTGTGCCGTCCCCACAGCTTTTCTGAGTCCGAGACTGTCCCAAAGATTAAAGCCTAGTAATAATAGCAATGATGATTAAAGATCAGAAAACGCTTTCAAAGCACAGCATTCCTCGGCCTGGGAAGCAGTGAGCCCTGTTGGTCCCTGGGGGCGCCTGGGGGTCGCTTTGGGACACGCTGGGTCACAGAGCTGAGGGCTTATACTGCACAGCCCGTCTCCTGGAACCAGAAACCACCTGCCTCTCGCTGCCCTCCACCTTTGCAGCGACCAGAGGCCGCCAGCCTGGACGTTGGGGTGGTGGCTCCAGGCCTGTACTGGGACGTGGGGGGGTCCCTCGGTGCCACGGGCAGCGGTGACACATCCCAGGCCCCGGGCAGCACAAGGACATCCGTCTCCCTCGTCACCCACTGTGGCTTTGAGACTGTTGACGTTTTCACCTCCAGGCAAATGATGTGTTTCACTCAGCGTTTGATTCGAGAAGCAGGTTTCTCTGCTGCCTTTTGCGTACCTGGGTCAGCCCTGGGTGGGCCAGGAGCCTGGTTCTTCCCGGCCGTGTGCAGAAGCTTCGTCAGCACGGGATGAGCCGTGTGTCCAGACCTGTGCCCGCCATGGCAGCTGGGTGGCTCCCGCCGCAGCCGGCGGCCAGACTTCCACAGGCCAGGGCCTTCAGGAGCCGTGTCCCCCTCCCCCCCCACCCCCTCGCAGGTGCACAGAGAACGGGGCTGGCCAAGGCTCACGCCCTCGGCTTTTCAGATAAACTCCAGGAGAGCAGAAGTGACCCCCCCCAACAGGAACGGCCCCCAGTCTCCATAGCTGAGACCGGGCCCTGGGGTGGGGGTGGGGCTGCTTGTGGCACAGACGCGTGCTGGGAGCGTCCCAAAGGTGAGCAGGGGCCCCGCTCTAGGAGAGTGCCAGCCACCAGCCCCGTCCAGATGGGCGGCTGGGTGTAGAGTAAGAATCCAGGACGACCAGCAGAACGTTTGAGATAAAAACAGATAACTTTTAGCGTTAAGTATGTGCCGTGCAGTATTTGGGACCTCCTTACGCAAAGTGATTTCGCTGATGTGAGATGTTGCGACAGGCCAGTCCACGCGAGCAGAAAGTGGGTTCTTGGGCACCAAGGGCTGAGGAGGGGGAGTGACTGCTAATGCGGCCGGGCTCTCCTTTTGGGGTGATGGAATGTTCTGGAACTAGATAGAGATGGTGGTGGCACAACCTTCCAGATGTACGAGACGTCACTAAAGCGTTCGCTTTCAAATGATTATGTTACGGAAATTTCACCTTGATTTTAAAAAAGACTTCGGGGACGATGTTAGAGGGGGAGTTTGTCTCCTCTCTGCCCCTTCCCCGAGCACGCATGTACACTCGCTCGCTCTCCCTCTCTCTCTCTCAAAAAAATAAACCTAGAGGGGGAATTTGTCCCAGGAGCCGGGGCATTCCACAGGATCAGGGACACCAGCCGCCCTCACAAAGCCCTGTTTAGCCAGGCTGGAAGATGCCCTCCAGGTGGGGCGATCTGAGGTCCAGGCAGGGGGCCGCGACACCCCCACCCAGGACTTCACGGCCAACAGGGACCACCCCGGGTGTGCGCACGGCGCCTTCCAGGCTCTGCCACCCCCTCTCGGCACAGAAACCCGTCCTGTTTGCAGGCAGGGCCCACGCAACCGGCATCTGTCCTCCTGCCCCCCCCCCCCCCGCCCCCGTCCCTGGTCGCATGAAACAGGACCGCCCCTGAGGCAGAGGAGCGCAGCCCGGCCCTCTGGGGGCCACGGGGCAGCGGACCCCCAGTGTCCGAGTCGGACCCGTGAGAGGGAGGGTGGGCTGCAGAGGCGAGGAGCAGAGCGCGGCCGCCCCACACGAGCCCGGGTTGGGAAATGGGCTGACCCTGGTAGTCTCCAGAACCGACTGACTTTTTCTTTTGCGGGTAAGATACTCGCTCTGGCTTCCTGCCGCCCGTGAGTCTTTGCCCTGGACGGTCCCCCAAGACGTGTCTGCCCGCTTTTCTTCCAGTCGGCTGAATGCTGCGTTCTCCACAGCGTTGCCTCAGGCAGCTCCGCGGAGATGGCCCTGAGCTGGGCTGCCAGGCTGTGGGTTCAGGGCCCGTATCCCACCCGACGCCGGTCCGGCCAGCCCAGGCTGCGGCTCTCGGGTATTTGCCAGGGTTTCCACCTCGCGCCCCTCGGCCCGAGGCCATCTCCTGCGTCCAGCTGCTCTCGCGGCCGGTTAACGGCTACGGCGTCTGCAGACGCTTGCCATTGAGGGAGACCCGGTGACCCCAAGGGGAAATAGACGCTGGTCACGGTTCAGGATTCTGCTGGGCGGGACAGCCAGTCCCCGCAGAGCCCGCAGGGGGAAGGAGCGGGTGCAAGGCCGGGAGCTGGCCCCCCTTCTCCCTAGAGAGCCCTCAAGTACCCAGACGCAAGAGGGCGCGACCGTGACCGCCGTCGGCAGAGAGCTGTTACCAGGCCTTGTCCGGAGGGTGGAAAGGAAAGTGTCCCCTATTGTCTCCCCAAAATGACACACAAAACAGGAACAAAGAGAGCCTGCCTGGCTGGAAGGGCTCTCGGCCCCCGATTTCCACAGTGGCCCTGGGGACAGTAGACAACAGGCAGGGACAGCAGAAAACGTGGGACGACAGCCCGCTTTGTGCACCACCGGCTGGCCGCGAGAGAGGCTGAGGCTTTCTGCAGCCGTGTCCATCCAATTTCAGGAGAACCAGAACCGTGGGAGGGTTCAGCGGGCCCATTGTGCCCCTGCCCTGCCCCCCCCACACCCCCCCCAGGACTCCTGGGGCCCGGCATCCCCGCGGGCAGTCAGCACAGCTTTTTGGGAGAAGGTCCTGCTGAGCACTGGGCCCTGGAACTGGGACGGGTCAGAGCTGGGGCCTAAGACAGCTCGGAGAGGGTGGCCCCACAGTGAGTGCCCCGGGGCCGGATGTGGGGCCCTCGGCTTGCCCCTTGTCAGTCGTTCCATCCCGCCCTCCTGACTTCCACCCCCTGACCCCACCGCCGCCTCCCTCCCCAACAGGGACACCCGTCTGCCGTCCTGTCGGCGCCAGGATGGAGAAGGTTCTCCCTGCTTCCCGTGGGTTACCGAGTGGAGGGTTTGTTGGGGTTTTCCGGGTTTTGGTCTTAAGACTTTACTATAGTTTGCAGGGGGAAATTTCCAGAAGGGTAAGGAAGGCAGCACTCTGCTTAGAGCCAGTGAAAACACACTCAGAACAAGACACGGCGTTTCTTGCCCGTAGGAGGAGTGGGCAGGCGGCCCTCCGGCCTGGGAGGCTGCCTGGGCAAGGGACCAGTTGGACAGCCGCCTGGCACCTACCCCCCGCCGCCCGTCCCTCTGCTTCCGAGCGCTCGGCACGTGGGGCGGTCCCGGGGCCCTCGAGAAAGCAGGGTCCCGAGAGACCGTGGCAGCACCACGTGAGCCCCACGCCTCCAACACCCCCAGAGAAGCGCACGCAGGGCGGCCGGCCTGGCTGGAGCCGGACGAGAGCCCGGGCCCGGGGAGAGGAGCCCCGGGGAGAGGGAGGCGGAGCTCAGGCAGCTAACGCTGACCACTGACCTGCGGAGGAGAAGGACGCCAGCCCGACGGCAGTCACGGGAGCTTGGGGTAGCAGCCTGCCTTCGGGGACTTTTAAGTCAGCCACCGCGGACAGGAGATCACCTCCGGCCTGGCCGAGCGCAGGGCTCCGTTCCTCCAGGAGGTGACGTCTGTCCAGAGCCGGGCGCCGGGGGCAGGGGGGCAGGACTGCGAAGGCAGACCGCGGCCCAGCGGGGAGGACAGGACAGGGTGCGTGGGGGAAAGGCTGCGACAGTCAGCGGGGCCAAGTGACGCACGGGGTACACGTCCGTCGTCGGGGGAAAGAAAAGTGGTCCGTGAGCACCGGGCTGGAGGCGTGGACACGGGCAGATGCGCCCGCTCGGGGCCAGCGTGGGTCCGGTGGACGCCTGTGCGCCGAGAACTGCGCGGGCGGCGTGGGCGCCTTCCCGTCTTTCACGTTCTCGGCGTGCTCGTAGCGGCAAGAAGGCCACCAGTGTTCTGCCAGGGCCCGCGAGGCACCGCGGGGGCCGGGGGTCGGTCGGCACGGGGAGGCGACAGGGCAGGGGTCCGGGAGCAGGTCCCGGCCCCGGGCCGGCTCTGACACTAATTCCCTGTCAAAGCAGGGGTTAGCGCTGCCCTTGTGCGACCCTCCTGTGAGAAACAGTGACAACTGTAAAATCACAGACCGCTGGGTCCGGGGACCACAGACAATGACGCAACCGTGCAACCACCCGGCGCGCTGAAAACCTAACACACCGTCCCCCAGAATACAGGCGGATGTCTCCCAAAAATGTTGAGCTGGATTTTTTTTTTTTTTTGTATCATAAGAATACGTTCTCCTTAAAAATTTTTTTCTTCATTTTTTTTTTTTTTTAAGTAATTTCCACGCCCAACGTGGGGCTCAAACTCACAACCCCGAGATCGAGAGTCATGCGCTCCACTGACTGAGCCGGCCTGGCGCCCTGAACAACATTTTTTTTTTTTTTTAACTCCGAAATGGACAAAGGAGGAAGGAAGAGACACCAGGAGACGCGGCCCCACAGTGGACCGATGTCAGCATCCCGTGAGCGTCCTCAGGGAGTTTGTGTTTTTATGCGAATGGGATCATTTTTTTTTCGTGCTGCTGAAGGTTTTTTTGTTTGTTTTTTACTCTTTCTTTAGAAATGACCACAGGTTCACGGGCACTCGCAAAGGGCGTACAGGGAAGCCCCTACACCCGGCGCCCACTCCGTCCGCGCTGACGCCTAGTGCGGGGCCGGCACGGGGTGGCCGGAGCTCTGAGCCGCTGTGCCACGTGTCCACGTGTGTGCCCGGCACCCCGTCAGGATACGGAGCGTTCCCGTCACCGCGGAGAGCCCCCCCGGCTGACCCGTTGCCACCCCCCACCGCCAGGCCCCACGGATCTGCTGTCCGTATCCGTGAGTGTGTCATCGTGAGAATGTTCTCTCCCCGCCTTTGGAGATGCGCTTCTCCCGTGGAGCACAAGCCCCGAGGGCCCACCCGGCTGTTGCCCCTCCGCAGTGTGGCCTTTGTCTCGCCAGGTGGTTTTCTGCGGCGTGCGGGTGCCGGCTGGCTTGCTGAGGGGCCCCTGGGTCGGTGCCCGTCGGTGGCCGTCGTGTTCGTGCGCGGGCTCTGAGCGGATACGAAAGTCTCACTTCTCTGGGGTGAATGCCAGGGACGAATCGGGCAGTTGCCGGGTCACGGCCTGTTTCCCACGCCGTCTGATGGGCCGTTTCTTCCCTTGTCCCCGGATACGGACGTGCGTTCTCGTTTAGGGCGGCCCCTCGGGATCCCCCCACGTGAAAGTGCCATCCCGAAGGTGAGCGCGGGCTGTTCTGGCTGCCGGCGGGGACACGGGCGCTGGACGCACAGAGCACATCCTTGAAGGGGGTGACTCCCGGATGACGTGTTTCTAGAAGTGGAGTCGCTGGGCCTGGAACACGCACACATTGACGCGCATGCCACGAGCCCTCCGGTGCATTTAAACTTTCTTTTCTGTTGCGTGGTTTTTTTTGTTTTTTGGTTTTTTTTGCAACCTGAGATATAATGGACACGTGACACCGTACTAGTCTCAGGCACACAACACAATGACTTGGTGTTCGTGTACGTGGCCAACCGATGTCAGCGGGCCTGGTCGGCGCCCGTCACCACGCACAGGTGCACGCCGTCTTCTCCAGGCCGCGCTCTCTTAGCAGCTTTCGAATTCACAATACAGTCTCATTACCTATCCCGCACGTGACAGGTGACCTCCTCACTTTGTAACTGCAAGTCTGCACCTGTCGAGCCCCATCACCTGTTTCCCGCGCCCCCGCCTCTGGCATCCGCCAGTCTGTTCTCTGTGCCCCCTGAGCTCGGTTTCTGTTTCAGATTCCACGCAGGAGTGAGACCACACAGGGTTTGTCTTCCTCCGCCCGGCTTCCTTGACGCGGCATAATTTAAACTTTTTACAATAGATTATACGGACCGTTAGTAAAAAGTTACGCTTTATGTCGGCGTGGGGCTCACCTATATAAGTGTGAAGGATGAATACACGCTGTGACTCGTCGGGCTCTGGGCTGATGGCTCAGAGCCTGGAGCCTGTTTCCTATTCTGTGTCTCCCTCTCTCTCTGCCCCTCCCCCGTTCATGCTCTGTCTCTCTCTGTCCCAAAAATAAATAAACGTTGAAAAAAAAAAATTTAAAAAAAAAAAAAAAAAAAGGGGCGCCTGGGTGGCGCAGTCGGTTAAGCGTCCGACTTCAGCCAGGTCACGATCTCGCGGTCCGTGAGTTCGAGCCCCGCGTCGGGCTCTGGGCTGATGGCTCAGAGCCTGGAGCCTGTTTCCTATTCTGTGTCTCCCTCTCTCTCTGCCCCTCCCCCGTTCATGCTCTGTCTCTCTCTGTCCCAAAAATAAATAAACGTTGAAAAAAAAAAAAAAAATTTAAAAAAAAAAAATACACGCTGTGACTGGCTTAAAGCTTCATCAGCCACACGGCCACCCCTTCCTGGAAAAACAAAACGGAACACAAACGCCATCTCCTTTCGGGTGAGCTCTTCGGTCGCCAGTGCCGAAGGCCCCTTCCCGCTCATCCCACTGCTAAGAGCTGCATTTTCACACTTTGCTCATTTTTTTTTTTTCTTGGCTTGGTCCTTGATGATTTACAAGAGGTGTTCTCAATTCAGGATATTCACCGTGCACCCGTATGTGTAATTGGTTTTAAACATGTCGATCGATGGTCAGATCGCGGACGCTTTCTGCCTATGGTTTCTGGCTTCCAGAGCGTGCTTCTGAACGATTCTCTCACCCCAGGATTAAAAAAAAATCCCTATGTGGAATTTCTTCTAGGACGTTATGGTTCAAGAATGACCCTGGCCCGTGTTTTCTAAGTGAGCTTTTTGTTTCCGAATGATTTGCTCCCCCCGCCCCACATCCACACCTGACCTTCCCTCCAGGAAGTGGCCCCGGCACACCGCTAGGTCTGGAGCCATGGGCTCAGGTTCAAAAAGGCCGCGTCTCTGCCGTTTCTCTGCTCAGCCCCAGCGACTCCTGCTCCGTAGCAACCCTTGCATCCCAGTAAGCCAGAGGTCTGTTCCCACTCCATGGGGGAGGCGAGGAAGTTGGTGGTGGTCGTTCTCTACTTTCCTCCTCGCCCCCACACACCTGATGGCACCTGAAAAGACCCGGAAGCCAGACGTGTTCCAGGACAATGGCAGTGCGCTTGGTTTCTTCCCCTCGTGCAGCCGGGGACCCTCCCGGCTGGTCCTGCCGGGCTCCCTCGGGGTCCTCGGACTCGGCCTGCCCGTGTCGTAACACAGAAATCCCAGCCTCAGGAAGTGGATTTCACCCATTTCTCCGGTAATGTCTTCTGTCTGCTCCCGGATCCCGTCCAGGATTTCACGTTGTATTCTGTCATCCTGCCTGCCCAGGCTCCTCTGGCCAGAACGTCTTGTGATCTAAGAATCTGCTTGGGGACGCCTGGATGGCTCGGTCGGCTAAGCGACCAACTCTTGATACCGGCTCTGGTCGTGATCTCTCAGTATCGAGTTTGAGCCCCACGTGGGGCCTGCTTGGGATTCCCTCTCTCGGCCCCTCCCCCTCTCACTCTGTCACTCGCTGTCTCTAAATAAATAAACATTTAAATAAAAAAGAATTTGCTTGACTTTTTTCTCCCACTGGCATTTACGTGAATTCCTTCTGATCTCTAGAAGGTGGGTTTTCTCATCCCTCAGTGTTGTGGGTTCAGTTGTGTCCCCCAGAGACAAAGGTCCCCACGTGTCCCAACCCTCGGAACCTGTGAATGGGGCCTTATTTGCAAATAGGGTCTTTGCAGAAGTAATTAGTTAAGATGGGGTCACGCTGGAGCAGGGTGGGCCTGAATCTGATGATCGTGTCCTCATAAGACGAGGGGGAACTGGACACAGACGCACAGAGAAGCCACGTGTCAGCGGAGACGAGGATTGGAGTGACGTGTCCACGAGCCAAGGGGCGCCTGGGATGGCCAGGAAACCACCAGACGCTGGGAGAGGATCGTCCCCTGGAGGCTTCAGAGGGAGGGCGAGCCTGTGACGCCCTGATTTTGAACTTTTGGCCTCCAGAACTGGGTGGGAACAAATTTCTGTTGTTTGAAGCCACTCTGTGTGGTCATTTGCCGTGGCAGCCGCGGGAAACTCACACACTCGGTCACTCGGACCTGGTGCAGAGCACCAGCAGGGCCACAGGCTCGGGGACGCAGGTCAGCCACATCGTACAGGAGGCACCCTCCCAAACGTTGCTTCGGAGCTGGCCCCGACAGGGAGCTCCCACGCGGGCATCTCTCCAAACGGGCTGTCCCGCAGAGGGTCGTACCCCCTGGGGGCCGGTGCCCACGCCCGCATTTTCGGCAAAAGTAGTAGATACAGGCTCAGCAAGCAAACGTAGGATCTCTTCTGTAATAACGCCACGGCAGCAAGGCTGGCTCGGGAGCCGGTGCCCAGTGGAGAAACTTGACCTTGTGTGCAGCTGGGGACAACATGCAGTGGGGAGGACTGTGCAAAGCAGCCGGCAGCTGCTCAAAAGTTATCCACGGAATCACCGCGCGACCGGCGACTCAGATCCCGGGCGTGCACCCGGGGAATGGAAAGCAGGGGCTGAGACAGACACCTGCACCCCCGCGTTCACGGCAGCATGATTCACAACGGCCGAAAGGTGGAAACACCCCAGGGTCCCTCCATAGATGAAGGACAAACACGGTGTGTCCATCCACACGCTGGAATGTGACCCAGCCCCAGGGAGGAAGGACGTCCTGCCACCTGCCACCACGTGGACGGACCCGGAGGCCACTGTGCGCAGTGACAGGAGCCGGACACAGAAGGACACGTCCCGCGCGACCCCACGCACAGGGGGTCCCCAGAGGAGTCCCGTCCACAGAGCCAGAGAATAGACGGTGGGAGCCAGGGGTGGGGCAGGGGGCGGGGAGTCCGTGTTTCATGGGGACAGAGTCTCAGTCTGGGGAGATGGAAAGTTCTGGAGACGGGTGCTGGGGGCGGCGGCACGACATGCTTCATGCTGCTGAGCTGTGAGTAATGGTTATGATGTCAAATAGAAAAAATGGAAAAAGGGAGCAGTTGGTGCTCAACCCAGGGTCCCAGGGTTGGGCTGGCTGCTCCCCGGGGCTGAGGCCTCCTGGTGTCGTCGTCCATGCAGGTGGCCAACTCGGACTCAAGAACACCAGTTAAACACACACCTATCTCGTTCTCCTCTCTCGTCCTATAGGCCACGTGCAGAATCCCAGGAGCTGTGGAGACAGCAGCACGGCAAACCCTGGGTGACATGATGCTCCGTGCTGTCCCGACACCAAGGTCGCATGACAGCGGCAACACCGGGCCTCTGGAACTTTCAGGGAACGACCCGAGTCTGCCCTCAAGCTGCAGAGAGGCCACAGAACATTTGGAAACATACCTGGCTCCCTAGGGATCCGGGCCTGCATGCCTGGCCTCTTCCTGCTCTGCCTGGGGACCCTCCCTGCCCCAAAAAAGATTCGTCCATGTTATAAACCCTGGAAACTGATTTTGAGCTTACTTCTTTTTTTAAAAAAAATTTTTTTTTTAATTTTTTTTTTCAACGTTTATTTATTTATTTTTGGGACAGAGAGAGACAGAGCATGAACGGGGGAGGGGCAGAGAGAGAGGGAGACACAGAATCGGAAGCAGGCTCCAGGCTCTGAGCCATCAGCCCAGAGCCCAATGCGGGGCTCGAACTCACGGACCGCGAGATCGTGACCTGGCTGAAGTCGGACGCTTAACCGACTGCGCCACCCAGGCGCCCCTAAAAAAAATTTTTTAATGTTTATTTATTTTTGAGAGAGAGAGAGCATAAGCAGGGAGGGCAGCAAAGGAGACACAGAATCTGAGGCAGACTCCAGGCCCCAGGCTGTCAGTGCAGAGCCCGACGTGGGGCTCGAACTCACAAACCAGGAGACCATGACCTGAGCCCAAGTCAGACTTGAGCTTACTTATTTTTTTTTAATTTTTTTTTTAACGTTTATTTATTTTTGAGACAGAGAGAGGCAGAGCATGAATGGGGGAGGGTCAGAGAGAGAGGGAGACACAGAATCGGAAGCAGGCTCCGGGCTCTGGGCCATCATCAGCCCAGAGCCCGACGCGGGGCTCGAACTCACGGACTGTGAGATCGTGACCTGAGCTGAAGTCGGACGCTTAACCGACTGAGCCACCCAGGCGCCCCTGAGCTTACTTATAAAAAAAGGTTTTTTGCAGATGTTATTAAGGATCTCAAGATGAGATCATCCTGATCAGGGTAGGTCCCAAACCCAGTGACAAGTGTTTTTCTAAGAGGCAAGAGAAGGGCACTTGACAATGGAGGCGGAGATTGGAGGGACAGGCCACCAGCCAAGGAACAATGGGACCCCAGGAGCTGGAAGAGGCAGGAAGAGCCTTCCCCACCGACGTGATTCCCGGGAACCAGGCACAAGGCCCAGCACACGGGAGGAGCTCGTGAAGCCTCTGAAAACCCACTGCAGGTCTGCCTTAATCTGCTTGCTGACCCACCGGCCATGGCCACGGCCACGGCCAGCCTGACTGGAAGGCCCCCAGGGCAGCCTGGGGCAATGGGTGACCCAGACACCTGTGGCCACAAACACCATCTGGGGCCCTCCGCTATCCCTGGGGCTCCCAGTTCACCCAGATGGCGAGTCCCTGGGAACCCCGTCCCAACACAAGTTTTCAAAAAAGTTACCTTTTTATAACCACACACAGGCACGTCCCTAAGCCGCGAGCAGGAGTGAGGCATCCACACCCGCCGCCCCGCGGACAGACCCCGAACACACAACGCTCAGGGAGGGAACGCGACACGAGAGGCCACACGGGCTGTGAGTCCGCGTGTGTGAAACGTCCAGAACAGGCCCGTGCACGGACGGGAAGGGGCTCGTGGGGGCCAGAGACTGGAGAAGGTGGGGGGTGGGGAGTGACTAGTGATGGGGACGGAGTTTCCTTTGGGGGTGATGGAATGTTCCAGAATTGGATAGAGGTGATGGTTGCACAGCTCTGTGAATGTACTAAGTGCCACTGAATTGTACATATAAAAATGATTAATTGTATGTTGTGTGACTTTCATCTCCATGAAAAAGCTGCCTTCCTAATTCCACTGTTTACGCTGAAAGGGACAGGGAGGTCACTGTTCAACAACAATGGTCACAGACACTGTAGCCTAAGGTAAGTGGCCCGCCCGAGTCCAGATTGCCCTCCAGGGAGAGAGATGTAGACAATGCCGTGTATCCCAGCAGAACTTCAGCAGAGGCCCCCAGTCGCCACGGCCGATGCCCGCTCGCACCCAACCCCCAGCCGCCTGGGAAGGCCCTCAAATCCCGCACCCTGAACGGTGGCCACTCTCCGGGGTCTCTGGCCTGTGCCATCCCTCCTGGGGCCTCCTCCTTTGGGACCGCCGCCCTCAGGTCTGCGAATGTGAGCCTCCAGTCTGGTTCAGACCCAGAGGGGCTGCTGGGTCCCTGTCCTGGGCTCTAAGAAGGGGGACAGGGAACCCCGGCCTCCTTCGCGCGGCGGCTTGTCCTCATGGGGCGAGATACGGGGACTCTGGCCGAGCCCCCAGCCCCTCCCTGCCCCACCTGCTCCCCCGGGGAGGGCCCCCCCGGGACTCTGCCCGTTCATCCCAACCCCAGACGGGCCCCGGGGATCCCGCCCGGGTGTGGACACTGGCCCCCTTCCACAGCCGAGAACACCGAGGTGCACAGCGGCCTCAGCTGGGCCCCGGACAGGGCGGGGCCGAGATCTGCCCCAGCCCCCAGGCCTCCTGAGCCCGCGGCCGGGCCCCTCGCACACGGGACGCACGGGAAGCACGGGACAGCCCAGCCCGAGGGGGGACCCGCTGTTCTTTTTAAGCCTCCATCTTTAAGCCCGCCGTTGCCTTGGCAACGGTCTGCGGCTGACCTTTTTGCAGAAAAAAAGGATGACCTTCCCAGTGCAGTCCCTCCTCCCGTCGCTGTTCACGCCCCCCCCGCGCCCCCCCACCCCCCTACCCCCCACCCCCCCACCGCTACCGAGCGGTTTAAGGCATCTGTCTAAACTTGAGGAAGGGAGAGCGACCTGGGAGCGGAGGGGCGCAGGGGGCGGGGGCGGGGGTCTGGGAATCCACGCACCCCTCTGACGCCAGCCCTGGGGCTCCTCGGCCTCGGTCTCCCCATCTGTCAGGTGGAACAAGGATCCAGGGGCCGGGGGGGCCAGTCAGCATGAGCCAGCCAGGCTGCGGCCAGTGACGGCGGGCTCCTGAGCCCGGCGCCACTGCCACTGTGGGGACCCCGTGTCCCGCTGCGGGGACCGCGCTGCACTCTCCTGCCCAGGGGTGGGAAGGAGTGACTGGGGGCTGCCCCGCACAGCTGGACGCTTGTCCAGCTGAGGCATCGCTGGGCCCGGGTGCGAGGAGGGAAAGCGCCGTCCGTCACCACCAAGAAGTGGACGGGGGGCACCTGGGCCCTCGCCACGCGGCAGTGTGCCCGCCAAGGCCGTGCCGTCCCATCTCTCATCCGGGTGGACACAGAAGAGGAGGGAGGGCAGGAGAGAAATTTCTTCCCAAACGTCCCTCGGCTGGATTTCTAGCCTGAGTCCCTTCCCTGCCTCTGGGCAGCCCACCCTGCGTGGCCCTTCTGATGGGCACGCGGCCTGATCACCTCCCTCCACTGCTGTCACCCTTGCTGTGGCTCCCCAGTGCCCATGGGAGAAAAACCAAAGTCCTCCTCTGCCTCCCCCTGCTCCAGCAACACTGACCCCCTAGTGGCCCAGCAGACACACCAAGCCTTAGGGCCTTTGTGCTTGCTGTTCCTTTCGCCTGGATGCTCGTCTTCACCAGAAATATAGCCTCTTGGAGTCTCAGCTCAAATGACGCCTCCTCCGAGAAACCCTCCCGTCCCTTCCCTTAGAACTGGTCAAGTCAGAGAGAGAGGAGGACAGAGGGACAGACAGCTCCCTCGAGCTCACTTCCTACATGCTTCTTGAGGGCGGGCACTGGCTTTCTCTTTTCATTTCACATCACCTTCAGACACAACACAGTTTATTTTGTGCCACGCGCTGCCCGGGCACTTCACAGATGCGAATTCATCGGACCCAAGACCACCAGCTGCCCTGACATCCAGAGGTGGAAACTGAGGCCCAGGGAGCAGATCGGTTTGGCCGCCGCTGCCCGGCACCGGCTCCGGCACACGCCCCTGTGAGCGCACACACCGTGGGGTACGGTCCCCGTCACCGGGCCGGGGCCTGGCCTCATGACCTTGTGTTAACGCAACCACATGCACGAGGACTGTCTCCAAATGATGGCCCACTCGAGGCGTTAGGACTTGGACACACCTTTCTAGGGGACACAGTTCCACCGTGATGGCATGTCTGGGCCCTCCTCTCTCTGTCCCCTACAGTGAGACCTGGGGCTCCTCATCTGAACCTGCAGGGTCCCCAGAGGTGCTGTCATATTCTGAGGGCAGTGCCTGAGGCTCCCGGGTCTGGGCTCCCAGCCTTTGAAATACCGGGACCTGGCATTCGAAGGGCCCCTCTCTGAGCTCCAGGATGAGGCCAGGTGGCCCTTCCTGGGGTCCTGGGGCGCTCAGGAGGGGCGGTCCCATGGGTGCCTGAACCCCGACCCCCAGCCTCTGTGGCCGTACCTCATACACAGCAGGCCTCCCGACGGGGATGCCCCAGAAGCTTTGGGATGCTGGGAGCAGCCGTCAGCCCCTGGGCCCCAGGACCCTGACCTGGCGGCTTATGCCCACCCTGGAAGCCAGAACCAGGGGAGCCGGGCAGCCTCCTGAGTCCTCAGAGCAGATCAGGGTGAGCACAGGCGTCGAGGTTCAAAGAGGTGGGCTCAGGGAGGCCAGGAAAGCCAGGACTGAGGCTGCTGGCCCCGAGACCTCACACACAGCCCGTCACCTGTCCCTCCACCTTTCTGTCCCTCTCTGTGTCTCCCACCGCCACGTAACCCTTGGCCTTCCTGTGTCCCCTGCGGCCTCCCAGTGAAGTCTCTGCTCCGCTCAGAGACCGCCTTCAGGAAGAGAAGGAGATGGACCCGTGTCGGCGGGACCTAGGCATCCCCCTGCCCACCAAGGAACTGAAGGGACGTGGTCGCCGAGGATCCAGGGAGAGTCAGGCGCCCCCAGACGCCCCCACGCCGAGCAGGGCAGCTCGCAGGGCGGGGTCTTACCCCTGCTACCTGCCTCTGGCCCCAAAGCTGGTGGACAAGGGGGCTTTGGTACCACCTGCCAGGCTGCAGCCAGGAACCCCCACCTGCCACCTGCCATCTGCCCTGGCTCCTCCCCGCCCCCAGCTCAAGTCTCTGGGGACCACAGGACTGTTGCCTCCTGCTGCTCTGGTTGGGAGACGGGGGGCTGTGGACGCGGCCCCCCTCACACACCTGGCTGCCCGCCGCCACGGAGGAGACGGACTCGGGCGCCTTTACGGGGACAGGCGGGTGCGGGCTCAGGCGCTGCCCTGCGCTGGGAAGGCGCACCGAGCACGGTTAGGCGGCTGTGGCCGACAGTGACGCTGGGGTCTCGAGGACAGGGGTGGCAGCCGGAGCAAACTGCCGAGGAGACCCGCAGCCCACACTTGCCAGCCCGCGGGGCTTCTCCCCGCTGCCCCCACACGCCCAAGCCCCGCAGGGACTCGCGCTTCGCTCTCGGCCCGGGGGCCCCTGACCTCGCGTGAGGGCTTAAGGCCCAAGACATGGGCCGGTTCCAGTGTTTTCAGGAATAGCGTCCCCTTAATAAACACCTAGAGGGGACACAAGCCAACTGCCCACCAACGGGCGAACCAGCACGCACAATGTGTCCCCCGCGGGCGCTCACGCGCACAGATGAACGTGCCCACTGCGCACACGTCCCTCGGCCGCGAGCAGGAGCGAGGCGCCCGCCCCCGCCGCCCCGCGGACGGACCCCGAACACGCGACGCTCAGGGAGGGAACCCGACACGAGAGGCCACACGGTAGGGGGGGAGTCCGTGTGTGTGAAACGTCCAGAACAGGCTCATCCGGGGACGGGAAGGGGGCTCGTGGGGGCCCGGGGCCGGGGGAAGGGGGTCCTGGGGAGGTGACGGCTGATGGGGACGGGCTGCTTTAGGGGAGGATGCAGGTGTTCTAGAATCAGCGTGTTGATGGACGAACAGCTCTGTGAATGTACTAGAACAAATGAAGTGTGCACTTGAATGAACTGGGAGGCAGTATCTTAAAGCGGTTTAAGAACGTGACGCCCCTTCCCGCCCTGCGCCCCCTTTCCCGCCTGACCTCAGAAGTCCCCCCGCAGGCGCAGGCGAGGCATGACTTCGCCGTCACCCGGGCCCACGTGCAAGGAAGCCTTGGCCGGAAGCCTTGAAGGTCGCGAGGGCCCGGTCCCCAGAGCTGTGCAAGCAGTGTTCAGCACGATGCCCTCCCGCCGGCACCCCGCACCCTCCCGCCAGGTGCCACGGCCACGGGCGCTCGGCCGAGAAGGCACCTCGGGGCTGGAGCCTTGGGGGCTGCCGGGGCCTCTGCCGCGGCTGGAGCCTGGCATATACACACGTGTTCACATGCACGTATACAACCGGGGATTTTCCCCCTTTTCCCTAAGCAAAGGGGCCCGTCACGGTCGCGGGGCATCGGTGACACCGTGGATTTCATGGTGCTTTCATCACCACCCGCCTGGCTCACAAAGGCGCCTCTAAGCCCCTCTGGTCGTATTCTCTATGTGGGAGCCTCCCCGCGTCCTCGTCACTTCAAACGTCCCGATCCTATTATGGTGGGGGGTGGGGAAACAGCCGAGTGGCAGAGGTGGCCTTTGTCCCCTGACCCAGGCAGGGCAGGGGCCCCCGGGCCCTCATGAGTCTCGTGACGTTCCTGCAGGTCTCAGAGGGTCTCTGAGCGCGTCCCACCGCACCTCACCGCCAGCCCGGAAGCAGCGGCGGGGGGGGGGGACCCCCGAGCCGCCCACAGGGCCGCTTCCCTTCCAGGCAGGAAGAAACGCCGAGCAGGCCCAGGGGTGTGGGCACCAAGGGGTCCCGCTGACGTCGCTTCACGCAGCTGAGAATATGACTCACCGGGGCCCCGACTTAATCTTGTCCCCCAAGCCTAAGTTCCCTTCCCCAGGAAACGAGGACAATGCCCTCATCCCCCAGCCCTCTCCAGCCGCTACCCCTAGTGGAAGGAAGCTTCTGGGACCCTCCTGAGACTCTTCTGGCCTGGCCGTGTGGCCAGCAGGGATGTCTGTTCGTGCCCCGGAATTCAGATTGACATGGAGGGTATCAGGGAGCCACAGGGGGCTTTAGGCACAGGATGGTCACCGTCTGATTTTCAGTTTGTTTGTTTTTTTTTTAATTTTTTTTTCAACGTTTATTTATTTTTGGGACAGAGAGAGACAGAGCATGAACGGGGGAGGGGCAGAGAGAGAGGGAGACACAGAATCGGAAACAGGCTCCAGGCTCCGAGCCGTCAGCCCAGAGCCCGACGCGGGGCTCGAACTCCCGTACCGCGAGATCGTGACCTGGCTGAAGTCGGACGCTTAACCGACTGCGCCACCCAGGCGCCCCTCAGTTTGTTTTTTTAAGTTCATTCACTTTTGAGAGAGAGAGAGAGAGAGTGCCAGCTGGGGAGGGGCAGAGAGAGGATCCCAAACAGGCTCCGCACTGTCAGCACAGAGCCCGACACGGGGCTCGATCCCGCAAACCACGAGATCAAGAGTTGGACGCTTAACTGAGCCAGCCAGGCGCCCCTGATTTTCAGTTCTGAAACGTCCCTAGAGGCCCCAAGAAGGAGGGAGTTTGGGGCAGTTAGTGGGGTGAGGGCAGTGGGTACATGTCAGTGCTGCCCAGGCTGGGGCGGATGGGGCGGAGGTGGGTGTCTGCTGGACCCCAGCCCAGGGCACTGGCCCGGGGAGAGGAAGGGTCAGATTCAGCTGCCTGTGTACGGCGTCCAGCCTTGTGTGTCACCAGGACCCTGACCGAGGTGGAGAAAAGGACAAGACTAAAAGAATAGGAACAGCCACGTACGCGCATGTCCCTCGGCCGCCAGCAGGAGCGAGGCGCCCTCCCCCGCCGCCCCGTGGACGGACCCTGAATACACGCCGCTCAGGGAGGGGCCCAGACACGAGAGGCCACGCGGGGTGTGAGGCCGCGCGAGTGGAACGTCCACAACAGGCTCATCCACGGACGGGAAGGGGGCTCGTGGGGGCCGGGGGCTGGGGGAGGGGGTGGAGAGATGGTAGCTAATGGGGACAGGCCTGCTCTTTCGGTTGCTAGAACATTCTGGAATTACATAGAGGTGATGGTTACGCAACACTGTGAATGTGCTAAAAACAGCTGAAACACACTTTAAACAGGTGAACTGCACGATACACGAATTATACCTCAATTTAAAAGGCAGGAATCACTGGCTTTTCTGGACAGGAAATGATTTGCTCCTTCTGTTCGTGTGAGCTGCACGTTTTTTAAACATATTTGCGTCTTGTACTTGTTGTAACTTTCTGGAAGCAAGGGACTGTGCCTCATTCACCTATGGAAGCACCTTGGGGTGCTTGGTCATATTGTTGCACTGAAAATAAAAGTGGGTGTCAGCAGGCAGGCGAGGGTGCACCAGGCCACAGATGGGTGGCTGGTGGGGAGGGGGTGCTGCTCTTTGCCTGGCTGGTCAAGGTGGACACACAGGGAAGGGTGCGGCCTGTGCAAAGGCCCTAAGGCAGCGGCAAGACTGGTGGGAGGATCTGAGGGAACAAAGGGGAGGGGTGGGGCCAGGCGCGCAGGGTCTGACCCTTGGCGCCTTAAACTCGTGTGGGAAGGGTGGCCAGGGACGCTGTTCAGGGGCAGAGCGGGACGGCGCCTTAGGCCGCCCCCTGCCTTCTGGAGCCTCAGGTTGGATCCAACGCTGGACTGAAACCTAAGCCTGTTCGGTCCCCACAACAGGCTGCATCCCGAGGGGAGACTGGATTAAGGGCTTCTCCTCAAAGGGAACATGACAATGGGGTGTAGAGCCACGTGGCCTTTCTGTGGCCCAGGACACAGAAAATGGCCCCCATATGTACTCGTTACCCCAAAGGGGGTCCCCAGACACGCTAACACACAGAAGGCCATCCCAGCTGTGCTGATTCCCAGACGGGCCCCCCAGATGTGCTGCTCACACAGAGGGGACCCCAGATGTGCTGAGTGACCGAACCTTCTGTGCCTCAACTTCCTCTTGTGGAAAATGGGTCCCCCAAGGGGGTTGGGGTTGGATCTGACCCTGAGGCTCTGGTGGGTTCGGCCTGAAGATTTGCCCGCACCTGAGCTCACTCAGGCCACCCACATCTCTGAGCTGTCCTGCTCTGTCCCTGCCCGGACCCCCACCCAACCTCCCCCCCCGCCCCCCCGGTCCTCACTGGCCTCCATTCTGCTCCGACAGCCCGTCCCGAGGCAGCCTCAGGGAGCTGTGAAACCAAGGAACGTAGATCGAATCACTCTCCTGCTCTCGCCCACCATGGCTCCCCGGTACCCTCCACGTAAAACTCAAGCCCCGCCAGGGCCTACAAGGCTGGCCCTGCCCCACCCCTCCCACCGGGTCTCCAGGACCCACACATTCAAGACGCCACCTGGGGCCCTGGCGAGGCTGCCCCTCTGTGCAGAATGTCACCCCCCCCCCGGCATCTCTCATTCTTTATGTTTCGGCTGAAGCTCGTCAGAGAAGCCCAGTTGTCCACCCTATCACCAGGTCCTTGCCTGTGGGCGGGAGGGCGTCCTGAGGAGTCCCACGCAGCCTCGGCAGTGCCTTCGCTCGAAAGGGCGCTCGCAGCCCCCACCCGCAAGCTGGGCACCCAGCCTTGGCTTCCCCGCCGTCGGGCAGCGGGAGGGTGCCGGGAATGGCCGGTTCTGAACCCGCGCCCGGGCCGCTGCCCTGCGATTTGCACACGGCAGCTGGGTCAGGGATGGGGGGGGGGGGGGTCAAGGTTGGGCCCCGTGGTGGGTCCTCTCCTTGCCCCGGACGCCGCCCCGCCCCGCCGTCCGTGTGCCTCCCTTGCGGACTGTCCAGCGGGCGCTGCACCCCTTTTAGGGCCGCTGTCCCCCAGGCAGAGTGTGGAGGCTTCGTGGGAGCCCACCCAGAAGCGCCCGTGCGACCCGCCAGCTCCCGGCGTGGCCTCCGCGGCTCTGAAGCCAAGGCCGCCCACGCCCAGTCTCCACCGGCCTCCTCGCTCCACCTAGTGGTGGCCCGAGCCGGGAGCCACAAGGGGCCCAAACAGGGCTCCCAGGGCGCGCGGCAGGGAAAAGGTCCCCCCTCTCCCACGGCTGCAGGGGGGTGGGGCCTGAGCAGGGCTGCGGGGCGCAGAGCCATGCCGGGGGGGGGGGGGGGGGGGGGGGGCGCCTCTACCCTTCCCCCAGCTCACCTTAGAAGGGTGGCCCACAGTCTCCTTACAAGACTGGGAAACTGAGGCACAGAAGGGCTAGGCGGGCCCGTCCCCAAGGTCACACAGAAGGGCAGGTGAGTCCCAATCAAACTTGCAGAACTTGAGACCCCCATTCATGTCCTTCCTCCCGACCCCAGAGATGGGCGGGGAGTGAGGCAGTGACTCCGGGGAGGACACGAGTAGTGGGTGGGGGTGTTGGTGAAGGGTCCACACCACTGTCTGCTTCCGTCTGAGTTGGGACCAAACCCAGCTCTGCCACCCACCCAGTAGCCCTGGCCGGCAGCCTCGTCCCTGTGGCCTCCCGTTTCTTCCCTTACAAAGTGGGTGTGTAATGACAGGGGGGCTGTGAGGTTCCAGGGAGGTGAGGCAGGTGGAGCCCATAGGTCAAGGTTTGTATGCAGTAGGTGCTCAATAACTGTCGGCTGTTATCATTGGGTAATGTCATCACCAAGCTCCACCCGCCCGCCCCTCTGCTCCTCTTTTCTTACCTGCTTCCAGCACATGGGCCTCCTGTGCTCTCCCGGGGCCTGTGTTCCTCGCTGCCTCAGGGCCTTTGCACAGGCAATTCCCCTGGCAGGAAAGCCCTACACACCACCTGACCCTGATTAATTCAAGTTTTTCCACGTTGGTTCCCACTGGGTTCCTGGCATTCAACCCGGGATCCGGGACACAGTTGGCGCTCCAGAAACGCACAAGGTTGGCTGAGACCAGAGCTGGCCCCAGACTGCCCTTCCCCCCCCCCTCATCCCACCATTCTGGGGAAACTGAGGCCCAGAAAGGGGCAGCAACAGCAGAGCCCTCTTGTCACCAGACAGGTCCCGGGGTCTAGCAGGGGAGGTCGGGGAAGTCACCGCTTCCTCCTCCCCAACCCGAGCCCCCAAGGAGGGTTGGCTGCAGAGGCAGGACCCAGGCCAAATTGAAATTGATTGTGGGGAACAGCTCGGCAGGGTGGAACAGACACGTGGCCGCCGGGGAGCATAGGGGCACCCGGGCGTGCGAACGCATTCCGGCCAGCAATGGAGCACGGTTTAATCTTCGGTGGAAGCTTCTAGCGGCGGCCCCCAAGGGGCTGGGAGGTGAGGGGCTAAGTTGCCGCGGCAGAAGCAAGGACACCACCCTCCCTCCATTCATTCACCCGGGCCTCTCTTCCCGGAGAGCCTCTTCCCGGAGAGCCCTGACTCTGACGGTCTTAGCTCCTCCCCGGCCAGCCCTGCGGTGGCAGTGGAGGCAGAGAGGTGCCATCCAGCAGCCCCCTGAGGCGCATCTAGTAGTGCCTGCTGTGTGCCTGGCCCTGGGCTCAGCCTGGTTAATGTGGCTCCTTGTGTTACCTTCCTCACCCTCTCTGTCCACTGGGGAGGCCCAGAGAGGAGAGAGCTGGCCCAAGGAAGGGGAGCTGAGAGGTGAGCCATGTCACCAAGCTCGGTGGCCAGGCCTTGTCCAGGTGGGAAAAACCGTCTTGAAGACAGTGGGAGCTACGGAGGACTGTAGAGCAGGGGAGGGCGGAGGTGGGAAAGTTCCTCCCTGTACTTCAGGGGAGTGATTCCTGGAGCCCTCTTAGAGGGGGCGCCTAGGCCACGTACCCCCATAGCCATCCCCTGCCCCAGAAGGTTCCACTGAGGCACAGAGCCAGGTAGAGGCCAGATGCCCCCCATGGCGATAGGCTCCCTTCCAGGCAGGTCAGGCCGGACCTCCTGGAACGTCCCGTTTTGAGGCTCAGAGACGGCAGCTGTTGGCCCGGCGGTCACCCAGCCTGCAGGTGGCAGGGACCTGATTCCAGCCCGAACCCCACCCCCACCCCCACCCCCCGGGGCCTGGGGGCTTCTGAGAGCTCTGCCTGCCCTCAGTTTCTCCTGTGGGCTCCGCGGGGTGGTGACCAGACACGTGGCCAACGGGGCAGCTATGTTCCCCTGAAGCCCCTGCGACCCTCACCCGGAAGCCCCCCTTGGCGCCTGGGGCGGGGGTCAGGCCCGGCCCCGCTCTCAGGGCCCCTCCCAGTGAGGGCCTCAGCCCAGGATTAGGGGGCCGGGGTCGGGGGTCAACAGTATTTGCTGCGGCGCCTTTCAGGCGGCGAGCAGATCCGTTCTCCCTGCCACCTCGCATTTCCCGGACAAAGGGTCGGCGGGGCGCCTGGGCGGAGGGGCGGCCGAGCACCCCTGGGAAAGGCCTCCGTGCCCCCCGCCGCCTCTGCCCACACAGCCCCCCTTCAGCCCTCAGCGGGCGCACCCATGCCACAGACGGGGAAACTGAGCCCGGAGAGGGCTGGAGCGCGGCCCCACGCGGGCCGCGGCTGCTTCGTGCCGGCCTTGGCCGCGGCTCGGTGGCCGGCGACGGGCGGCGCGGTTCAGCACCCGGGGCGCTGTCCGCGGCGGGGGGCGGGGCCGGGCGCAGACAAAGGCGCGCAGGCGGGGCCCGCGGGGGCGCGTTCCGCTCGTCAGCCTCGGTTCCACTTCAGTCCATCCTGGACAGGCTGGGTAATCCCTCCCCCGGCCACTGCTGGGCCGTGACGGCTTGAAGGGGCCCGGCGGGCCTGACTGACGGCCGGGAGGGGGGAGCGGGGCCCCCCAACATCCTCCCTCCGATCCCCCGCCCCCGCCCCCGTGCCGGGAACAGCTTCCAGCCATCCGTGGTGGTGACAATGGGGAAACCGAGTCATGGGGAGGCGCGAACATCCCCTCACATCACACGGCGAGAGCCGGGCAGCCGAGCGAGGCCCAGAACCACCTGGGTCGGCCTTGCTGGGACCTCCCCACTCCCACTGGTCACACAATGTCGCCTGGGCCCAGAGGGATCTGGGGGCCCTGGCCCAGGAATCGCTCACCTCCTGTTCACTCCCCAGCCCCCGAGCGGCAGGTTCACACGGGTGGCTGGACCAGAGACAGACCAGGGGCCCGGGGAGGGCCCGCCAGCTGCTGCCCCCAGCCCCATAGGAACGGCTGCGGGCGCAGGGCCGGGCGGGCCTCCCCACACACCTGGGTGCCTGGAAGGGTTTCCGCAGGTGGAACTGTCATCCCAGGGGGAGGGAATCACTGGCAGGATAATTAGGGGGCGTGTAGACCTTGAGGGTTGGATGGGACTGGGGGAGCCGGGGGGGGGGGGGGGCGGGCAAGCTGGGGAAACTGAGCCCCTGAGGGAAGTAGGGTCAATGTTCCCACAACAGATTCTGACGGAGGCCAGGATCCCTTGGGCTAACCCCCCCACCCCCGCCCAGGGCCCCCTGGGACCCTCAGGAGGAGACACAAAATCCCTTTCTGCCAGCCCCTCCTCCCAGCCCAGCCTCTGCTCAGGCTGGGCCTCCACCTGGGGCTCCTGGGACTCGGGGTGGGAGGTACGGGCACAGCCACCGTGCCCGGGGATCCCGTGTCTCCCCTGGGGGCTCCTCCTGGGCTGGGGGCGGGGCTCGCTGGCAGCTTTGTGGGGGCAAACGCCCCTGTCTGTGGTTCCCGATCTCTCAGACCATCCAGGCCACCTTGCCACCTCGGTGTGCCTCAAAGGGGGCAGCAGCAGGTGGGGACCGAGGCCACCGCTGGACAGGGGTGCACTCTGGGGCGCCCCGCGTGCAGTCCGGCAGGTGTGCTGGGTGAGGCCCCTCCGCTCTGGGTCTCGGCCTGTCGGGACTTCAGTTTCCCCATCTACAAAATGGGTGCTGGCTTCTGCAGAGGAAGACCTCTCTCCCTCTGCCCCGACTCCCGGGGACCGCTCCCCACAACCCCCGAGAGACCCTGCTCCGTTAATCCACCAGCCGGCCCTCGCCTCGGTTTCCCCTCCCGGTGGCCTAAGCCCTGGATTGTCAGAGGCTGGTTTTACATACATTTAGAGGCTTTTCATAATAGATTTACTGGGCCCCAGAACGGCCCTTGCTGCCTGGCGATTAGCTGCTCCTTAATTGAAAACTCCCTTCCCACGCCTCCGCCCCTACGGGCCAAGCTCCGGCAGAGGGAAGGGGCCAGGGAGGACCCCACAGCAGTGTGGGCCCCAACGGCGCCTCCCCTGCGGGCTTGAGTGGGGTCTCCCTGGCGTCCAACATGATGGGGGGGTGGGGGGAGGGGGGGCGCAACCAGGGGCTCCCAAGGAGGGTCTGCGGCTGATCCCCGCCCGTGAGGGGCCGAGCCAGGACTCAAACCTGGTCTGTTGTCCTGCCACAGCACTCGGTGGCGGGGCAGAGCGTCCCCTGTTCGGATGGGGGCACGTGACTTACCCAGGGACCCCCAGCTGAGGAGCTGGCCTCGCCCCAATCTGGGCCTGTGGGACCCCTGGACTCCACATCACGTCCTGATCCCCTAAGTGTCTCCCCAAGTGCCCAGCAGGCTGCAGGGCTGTGGGAATGTTCACCAACAGGAGTGGGGACAGTCAGAGAATGAAAACGGAGCCAGTGATGTTTCCCCACCCCTCCACCACTGCCCCCCCGCCCCCCAGCCATCGCTGCCAGGTCCCCAACCGGGCGATTTAATTCTGCTTGTCACCAGGATGTGGGCCGGGTTTATTTATCTGGTGTATATATGTATTTTAATTTAAAGATCTGCCAGCCAGCATAGCTGACTCCTGTGGTGCCCCCGCAGCCCCCCTTATCAGAGAGAGGCTGTTCCCCGCCAACCCCCCCCCCCCATGCCAGGCATGCCCTAAGGAGTGAACAGTGGAGATTGAGGCCAGCACCTCCGGTCTCTCCCAGTTGGAGTGAAAGAGCACTTGATTCAGAGTCCATGCACAAAACACCGAGTCATTCAATAAACATTCGCTGAGGCCCCTGACTTTGTGCCAGACGGTGGGGCCGCGCAGGGAGGGGGGCACCAGAAGGGCCACTCTTATGGGGGCAACTAGTCAGGTCATCAAGAACCCCAGGCTCTGGGGTCCTCTGGCTGGCCCTGTCTGAAGAGCGTGTGACTCTTGCTCCCCCGGTTGTGAGTTCGAGCCCCATGTCGGGTGTAGACATTACTCAAATAAATAAACTTAAAAAAAAAAAAAAAAAAAGGAACCCCAGGCTCTGAGCTCCCACCTTGTGCCTCTACCGCACCGTTTTCCAGATGAGCAAACTGGGGGCTCGTCCACGGTAGGGGGGCCAGGGCTGTGCTGGAACCTGGAATTTGTCTCAGCCAGGGCAGCACCTAACCTCTCCGTGCCTCAGTTTCCCCTCCTGGCCACAGTGGCATCTGGGGGTGGGTGTGAGGGATGATGCTAATGACGCCCCCCAGGGTGCGGGGCTCCGGCAGCAGGCGCCTCATTAACACTCAGGCCGCACAGGGGAGCGGAGATATTGCAAACCATAATTCTGGTGCCTGGCAGGGGAGGGGCGGAGCGGGGCAGGCAACGGCGCAGAGAGGGGCCTGAACCCCCTTCTGCCAGAGGCCAGTGGGCCTTGCCAAGCAGGCCCCAAAGAGAGGCCTTTGGGGGGGTGCCTGCCCCCCCCCCCACCGCGGCAGGGCAATCACAGGCTCTCATCTATGCAGCCCCACGAGGACAGTCCAGCCGTCCCGCCCTCCGCCCCAGGCCTGCAGGCTCCTCAGAGCCCACACTGAATCCACATCGTAAGGACTATTCCAGACTGCCCGTGCTGCCCTGCCCACCGGGACTGAGGACATCAGGCCCTCCTCCATCCACCCCCCCCCACCCCAGCTAATGGGGCCAGCGGCAGCGGGGTGCCAGCTGTGGGGCCTGGGACTGGGCGCGACCCTCCTCTGGCCTCAGCCTTCCCGTCTGTGAAATGGGTCTGAGACCGGTTTCCTCTGCGGAGCAGAAGGGTAAACCGGGGGAGGGAGGTCCCACCGGAGGAAGGCGGGGTTGGGGCGGGACCCAGTTTCCACGAGGCTGGCCCGGACCGGTCTCTCCTGCCGCCTCCTCGTCTCCCCAGAGACAGGAGCTCACCCCCGCCGGCCCGTCCGCCGCAGTCTGTAAATGGGGAAACTGAGGTCCCGGGCGGGCGAGGAGCTGGGACCCGAATGCGGAGCGCAGGGAACAACAGAGGGCCCGGTGGGGGACCAGCGCGGGCAGAGGCACGGAGGCGGGAAGAGGGGCCTTGGGGGAGGCCCTGAGGGAGGGACCTGGGGGCGCGGGGCGGGGCGGGGGGTCCGGGCCCTGTGTTCCGGGCGTGGGGTGCGGGGCGCGGGCGGTTCCCGGCCTCCCCGCCTGTCTCAGGCTCAAGGCCTTTTCCGGAGGGGCGCCCCGGGCCCCCTGCCAGCCCCCCCCCCCTCCCGCCTCCACCCGCGCCGCTGCTCCCGGCCGCAGGAGGCTTTTAAGCACTTAGAGCCTGCAAACCGGCGCGGGGGAGGCGGCCGGGGAGGAGTCTTGGCGGGGGAGGGGGTGGGGGCTCGGGGAAGCGCCAACCGCAACCCACAGCCCCTCACCCCTCGCGGCCCCCCTGCCCCCCATCAGTGCGCCCCCTCGGGAGCTGGGGTTTGAGAGGCCACGGGGAGGAGGGTCCTGGGAAATAACTTTTCTGGATCTCCCCTGGAAGCGTCCCCCACCCTGGGAGCCGGGCCAGCACCCCAGGCCCAGAGAGCAAGGCCGCACTGCCTGTGGGGTGGTCTGGACCGGAACCACAGCCGGGCTCCTGGGCCCCTAAACCCCAACCCGCACAGCACGTCAGAGCTTCAGGGAGAGGGAGGCCCCAGGGGTCCCCAACACAGGGACCCAAGGAATGTTTCCTGGCTGCTGGGGGAGTGGGGGGACCTCTGATCTCATGCCCTGGGCCGCCCCAGGCCAAATCCTGATCCCACAGAGGCCCGGGGTCACCCTGGACTCACTTCAAGGACCAGTGGGGCCTGGGGGGGCCTCTGTCCAATGAACAGGAGAGCCGCCTCCCCGACCACTCGGTGCCCCCCCCGAAGACTGCGTTGTCCATGAGGCCCCCCGCCTCTCAGCCTCTGTTTCTCCATCAGCCGGGTGGGTCAGTACACAGCCCCCCAGAGTTTCTCCCAACCTCTGGCCGCAGCGGGAGGGGGCTCACCCCTAACAGCCCGGTCTCTGGCCCCTGAGCAACCCTGAAGTCCCAGTAAGTGTGGAGACGGCCTGCGGGGGGGGGGGGGGGGGAACACTGCGGGGGTTCTGCTCCAGCAGGTGAGGGTGAGGGTGGGGGTGCAGGTCCCGGTGCCCGGCAGCCCCCACCCTCCAGAGTCCATTCCTCTTGGCTTCCAGTCCTGCCCCACTGGCTCCCCCGCCCACCCCCTCCTCTGCGGTGCCCCCCCCACAGCCTCCCCTGCGGTCCCCCCCCCCCCCCCCCACAGCCTCCACCACAGCCTGGGCTGTGCATCAGTCCGGTCTCTGTGCCTTTGTGCTGGACCTGCCATCTGCCCTGTGCTTGGCGCTCAGGCCCCTCCCCCTCCAGCCCACACCCCTGCCCCAGCCCGGTGACCTGGCCCGTGTTGCGCTAGTAGCGATGCCTGCGGCCCAGCCGCTGGGGTCGGGGACCTGGAGGGGACAGGAACCGCTCCCGGGGCAGTCTGCCCTGCTGGCCACACCTGCCTGGCTGCGTCCACTTAATTTCCGGCTTGTGTGTTATCGTGCAGTGACTGATGGCTCCTCGGGGGCTTCTGGGCTGTGAACTTGCTTTTTTCCTTGCCCATCAGTGGCCGCCTGGCCACCTGCAGCCTGGATCAGGGGCGCCAACCATGGCCTGAAAGTCCCCCGGATATTGGGCCCAGAGGCCACGCAGACCCAGGAAGGGCCCAGCACTGACCGCTGCACACAGTAGGTGCACACTTACTGCTCGTTGGGGGCGCCGACGCTGGCATTGGGAACACCATCCGTGTGTTACGTTCTGTCTCCTAATCAGGCAGCTGCCTCATCTATCCATCCATTCATTCATTCATTCATCAACAAGAATTCACTGAGCGCCTGCTGTGTACCCGGCACATTCTAGGCACTGAGGACGCAGCGGCAACCAGGACAGACAAAATTCTGCACCCTCAGGGAGCTGACAGTCTAGAGGAGGAGACAGACAAGATCTGGGGCCTTGAGGAGCAAGGGAGGGGGAGGGAGGGAAGCTAATGGGGAAGGTGCAGGCAGGGCAGTGGCCCTGGGGGGGGGGGGGCGCGCCCAGGGAGGCGGGGAGGAGCCGGGGTGAGGACCTTCCTTGAAGCCGGATACAGGAGCATGGGCTTCCAGCTGTCACGGGACCCCTAAAATCAGGGGGTCCCCATCAGCCCTGACTGTGAGGGCACACACTCATCCCCAGTGGAGATGGAGAGGGGCAACCAGGCCCCCATCCTGAGGCTGAGGCCTGACCCCCCCCCCCAAAGCAATACAACAGCAAATCTAACCGGGTGCGCGTGGCAAGGAGATACGCCTCCATCCCAGAGCAGCCGGAAGTGCTGGGGGGACTTCAGGACGCCCCCTCCCCACCTCCCAGACCCCCTCCCCGTGGCGGGGCACCCGGGCACCCCGGGAGGGAAATCGAGTCCCCTCTGCTCAGGGGCCCGCATACAGACGGCTGCCCAGGGGGCCTGCAGAGAGGCCGGGGTGGGGGCCACAGGGTCAGGGTCCCCACTGTGCACAACGCAGCCCCTCCTCATGTTGACGGTGGCCCCTGAGGCAGTGGATGGTGGCCAGTGACCCAGGCCCTGAATGCAAGTGTCCAGTGGTAAGGGGCGTGCGTGGGCGAGAGCGGCTGGGGGTTCCTCTGCACACGCGGGTACGTGCCTGTGCACATAGCAGATAACAAGCCCAAGGGGGGGGTCTCCCAAGTGTGGGCACTGGGTCCCGGTGATGACCATACAGGACTGACCCTGCCCCCTGGGAACTCCCAGTCTCCGGGGGAGAACAGGGAAGAATCAGAAATGCCACATTGGGGGGAGGGGGGGAGTGGCCACTCGGCCAGGGACGTCGAGAGAGGACGTGTGACCTAATCTGAAAGGTCTCAGGGAGAGAGCGGACCAGTGATCGGTGACCTGCAGGAAGGGTACACGACCCAGGGGAACAACATGTGCCAAGGCCCTGAGGTGGAACAAAGCTATTTTTGTCCTTACCCATCCGAGGTCCTTTTGTGCTAAAACTTTGTCTTAAAAAACTGGAAGTTGGGGTGCCTGGGTGGCGCAGTCGGTTAAGCGTCCGACTTCAGCCAGGTCACGATCTCGCGGTCCGTGAGTTCGAGCCCCGCGTCAGGCTCTGGGCTGATGGCTCGGAGCCTGGAGCCTGTTTCAGATTCTGTGTCTCCCTCTCTCTCTGCCCCTCCCCCGTTCATGCTCTGTCTCTCTCTGTCCCAAAAATAAATAAAAAATGTTGAAAAAAAAAATTAAAAAAAAAAAATTTTTTTTAAAAAAGAAAAAAAAAAACCTGGAAGTTGCTTAAATGTCCATAAGCTGGTGCCTAGATAAACAAAATGTGATATATCCACGCATGGGAACGAGGCGCCCACACCCGCCGCCCCGCGGACGGACCCTGAACACACGACGCTCAGAGAGGGAACCTGACACGAGAGGCCACGCGGGGTGTGAGTCCACGTGTGTGAAACGTCCAGAACAGGCTCATCCACGGATGGGAAGGGGGCTCGTGGGTGCTGGGGGATGGGGGTGACTGGTGATAGGGGCGGGGCTTCCTTTGGAGTGATGGAATTGGAGAGAGGTGATGGTTGCACCACTCTGTGAATGTACTAGAAATTGTGGAACCGTACTTAATTTTTTTTTTCATTTTTAAAAATGTCTTATTACTTATTTTTGAGAGACAGAACACGGGTGGCGGGAGGGGCAGAGGCAGAGGGAGGCACAGAACCCGAAGCAGGCTCCAGGCTCCGAGCGGTCAGCACGGAGCTCGATGCGGGACTCGAGCCCACAAGCCACGAGATCGTGACCGGAGCCGAAGTCGGACGCTTAACCGACCGAGCCCCCCCGAGCGCCTGGGTTGTACTGGAAATGGATGGATGGTGTGCTGTGTGAATTATATCTCAATAAGTTTTTTTTGAAATAAGAAAATTAAGGTCACTTGCTAAGATCCCGCCCCACGGTCCCTGCATTGAGTCCTCCCTCGGGTTCCCTCCCCGCGACGCGGGGTCTTGGGGAAAACAGCCGTGGGGGGCAGGCCTCCTCCCTACCTGAGCCTTGGGGTCCTCGCTGTGGAGTGGGGGATCCTCAGGGTGCGCAGCACGGGCATCACCGTCCATCCGGGGACACCAGGCAGGGCGGGCGGGGCGCACACAGGGGTCTTTGTGTGGCTCCACTGGCTTCATTAAGAGGCAGGTCCTGTCGTGGGGCCCAGCTCGGCCGAATTAATTAGCGGACAGCCTTTCCTCCCCGCTAACTGTGCCCCAGACGCTGGGTCCTGGACGTACCACCGAGGCGACAAGCATCTGAGAGGGTCTGCTGGGTGCCCCCACCTGGGGCTAGGCTGGGGTGAAGGCCCCCAGGACCCCAGCCCCGGACACGTGCCTTTTGCAAAGCCAGAAAGGGACTGTGAGGCAACAGATGGGGCGCCTGGGTGGCTCGGCCCCTTCAGCGTCCAACTCTTGATTTCAGCTCAGGTCACGCTCACACGGTTCCTGGGTTTGCGCCCCGCGTCGGGGTGCTTGGGATTCTCTCTCTCTGCCCCTCCCTGCACGCTCTTTCTCTCAAAATAAATAAACGTAAAATTTTAAAAAAAGAGAAGAAAAGAAACGGACAGACCCCACCCTGGCCTGGTCAGTTAGGGAAACCGAGTCACACGGCGGTAGAGCTTGGCGACACAGATGTCATAGGACTTGATCGGACCCTACAAGACCCGTCACAGGACGGGAGGATTCGCGCCCCAAGCGGACGATGGAGCAGGAGGCCCTGAGCAGCCCTGGGGGTCCCGGCATCCCAAGGGCCCCTGCTATATACTCACAGCCAGCCAGGCTGCCCCCTCCCCCTCCCAGCTGCCCCAGGGAGCAGAGGACTTGCTCCCATTTGTCAGAGGGGGAAACTGAGGCCCACGGAGGGCGGTGGAGGATACAGCACCCCGTGAAATGTCCATCCCAGGGCCCAGCCTCCAAACAAGCGAAGAAGCCGTCACGACGGATCCCGGAGGGCCCTCAAAGACGCCTCTGCCTGGCAGATTCCAGACCCGACTCCAAATTATTAGTTCCGAGTGCCCCTCCCAATCCGGGCCGAGGGCCCCAGACACACATGCACATCCTTGAAGTTTATGCTCATTTTATTATAAAAAAATACAGAATCCAAAGTTGATTGTAACGGAGGGGGGGGTCCCGGTCGCCAGCTCCAGGCGTGACGCCACCACCCGCCCACGATGCCCCCTACAAAAGCCCCCCACCCGGCATCCAGGAGCCGTCTCCTGGCGGCCTCGCGCCATATATATTTATATATAATATATATAAAACACAGATCAGGAAAGGCGGGTAGGAAATATGAAATCTGTATAAATGCGGTTTGCTTCTTTAAAGCGTCGGGGGGGTGTCTTTTCTTGGTGGTGGCCCCCGTGTTTCCTTTTGTCCTGTCTTCTTTTCTCTTACAAACGTTATTAGTTCTGAGAGTAGGGGCAGGGGCTCCGACAGACACACGAGCTCATTGCGAAGTGCGGCTTCTACTCTAAAAAGTCCCCCCACCCCCCCGCCAAAATAAAAGTGCCCCCTCCCATGAAGGGGTAAGAAAAAAAGAAACTTTCCAGGCCATCCTTAGGAATACAGTAAAAATAAATCACAGTATATGCTTGCTGGCTCTATTTACAGAAATGTCACGTCTTCTGGGCCTCGGGGGCGAGCGGGTGAGGCTGGGGGGACCGGGCGGGGCCTAAGCGGTTCTAAGACGAGGGGGGGGGGGCGGGGGCTCTGATGGGGCCAGGGCACCACACGGGGCTCTCTGGTGAGGCACCCCGGAGGGAGGAGGTGGGGGGGGGAGTGGGGGGGGGGGTCTGAGGTGGGCTCTGATTCCTGGGCCGGAATTAGGGGCACGCATCCCCGGCCCCTTCCGTCTCAGACCGGCCTGTCCCAGGGTACCTGGAGGGTCAACCAGACCAGGGGTCTCCCGATCCCCGTGCCCCGGGGGGGCCAGGGACCCACGCAGCATCCACTCTGTCTCCTTCCCAAAGTTACCGGCAACAGCAAGGAATAAATTAAATTAAAAACTCAAGTCTTTCTGATTCCGCCGTAAAAGAAAAGCCCTAGCGAGAGGTTCTTGGGCTCTCCGGCACCCTGGAAGGAATGGGTTGGCCGGGAGGCTGGACAGACACCCGGCCTCTCAGGCATCAGGGCCTTTAGCCGCGCCCCCCAGGGCTGGCCCTGGGGCGGTGGACAGCCCCCCCCTGCCTGGCAGGGCAGCACCAGTCGTGGGAGAAACGGAGTCTCTAGCTGGTCTCTCGGCGGGGCATCCAGGTGGGCCGGGACTAGGAGCCCAGGAGGGTCCACAGCACAGGGACAGTGCTGAGGACCAGCTGGCAGGCGCCCAAGCCACTGCACGAGTTATTGCTGGTGAAGATGGGCTCCGGGGCCTCGTACAGGGTCTCATCTGGGGGGACACGGAGACAGGATGGTCAGCAGGTGGCCCCCCTCCCCACGGGGCTGCACCCCCACCTCCACATTCTGCCTCAGCTGTCCCTCCCAGACCCGGAGATCTCTGTCCATCTCGGTCGGGGCTGTGCCTTTTGTGCAGAGCATGGCAAACAGCAGGTGCCAAATGCGTGTCCGGCGCCTGGGTGAAGTCTCAAGGCTGCGGAGACCCCCCCCCTTCTCTGCGTGTGGCTTTGATGTTTCAAGAGCTCAGAACGTGGGCCCTTTGGCCTATCTTGGGGCGCCTTCCTGGTGTTCACTCTTGGATGAAAGGAGCTACGGCCTCAGCAGGGGGCCCGGTCACGGACTTCACCCTCAGTCCCGAAGGTCTGAAATGCCGTCCTCGTTCACACGTGAGGAAACTGAGGCTCGGGGTCAGGAGCCGCCCCCGCCATTGCTGAGGTTGAGGGACTCCCCGGGCTGTGTTGGGACCACCCCCTGGCTCTGCCGAGCCCTCCGTGGGCTCTGTGGGCTCAGGACACAAGGGTGGGGGATGAAACCCTGCACGGTGCCCTGAGCACTTACTGGTTGGCCGCACGTAAACCTTCAGCCTCAGGCAGGGTCGGTCCACAGCATTGGGCGGTGTGGCAGCTGGAAGAGAGGGGGATAGGGGTCGTGGAGTAGGGGGCTCTCAGTGCCAGAGACCTCCTGGGGCTACATCCCCTTCCCCACACTGGTAACTCGACCCTGACCCAAGGCTACGGGAGGTTCTGCCCATAAAACTCCTAACCACACCTCAAAGCCCTAGACACAATGCCCTCTATTTCCCAGAAGTCCTCCCGCATACTTCCCCTGCCCCTCCCTTTGCTGAACCCCGACCCCAGAGACTGGGGGTGCCTGTGTCTCGTTGCACGTCACCCCAAGGCAGCACAGAGCAAAGTTCGAAGGTGTTGAATAAAAATGTTTTTAACCAGTCAGAAGAAAAAAAAAAAAAAAAATCAGTGTAACCAAATGACTGATCTGGGATCGAATACCTGCTCCCTGGTGTCTGTGGGCAACTCACCCCCTATCTGGGCCTCGTGCGTCGCACAGTAAGTGCTCTGGAAATGATTACTTCCATCTGGGAGCTCACAGAAGCCAGTCACCCCTGGGAGACAGGCTATGCGCCCACCTCGCGCGGAGAGGGACGCACCCTGCTGGAGGTCACAGGGAGGCCGAGGCGTTAGGTCCCCACGCCTCCAATTCCACCTTTCCTGCTCCTTGCCTCTCGGCCCACACGGCCCACGGAAGCTCCCGGAGGGGCCGGGGTCACACCATAGCAGTGAGTCATGCGGGAGGCGGCCTGGGGACCAGGGTAGGGAGGGGAAGGAGGCCTGAAGCCCAGTGGGGGCCACGGGGGTTCGCGTGTGACAACAGCACGGGCACACACCCCCCCCCCACCCCGTGTGCACAACCCGGCACACGGACAAGCCCAGGCCTGTCCCCCTGTCCTCCTGGTGGCCACTGCCTCTGCCCGCCCCCCAGAAGCCCCTCACGCTGGAAGATGAAGACAAAAAAGCATGTAATAAAAATAACATTCGTCATAGAGTAATTACGATAATTATCTTTATGAAACTCCCGTCCTGGAAAGAAAAATGTAATTTTTTTATATTACGAGGACTTAATTTAAACACCTCCCTTCCTCCACCCGCTTCTTCCTTGAATTAAAAGGAAAAAAAATCCAAGTAGAGCAGAAGGAACGAAGCCTCACAGAGTTTAATGTGACGCAGCGGGAAGGAGGATAGCCAGGGGCTGCGTCTCCCCACGGCCCCAGGGGCAGACCCCGCGCCCCACCTGGCTCCCCGCGGGCCCCCACGAGACCGGCCGAGAGATGGGGATCTCCGTGCCCCTCGGGGTCTCAGTGGCTCTGCAGAGGCATCAGCCCCACACCAACGCGGGCTCCCCGATGCCCCCATGCCGGTGGGGACAACGCCTAGACTCCCGTGTTCCTGGCTAAGTCCCTGCAGAGTAACGGGCTGCCGAGGGCACAGCAGCGTCCTGTCCCCAGACCCTGCCATTGGCACTTTAGGGGGAGGAAGAAGGATGCCCCTGGAATCCCTCCCCCCTCCCATGTGCAGCAGAGCCAGGGACAGCCTCCCTCAGCCCCGCCCACTCGCCGCGGGGCTGTGCCTGAGGGTCCCCAAGCCCTGAAAAGCAGCTCCTCCCACAGTCCGCGGGGAATCTTGGGCCAGGTGGGCCTGGTGGGGGGAGATGGTGGGGGAGGGTGGCCGGGGGAGGGCCTGGGAGCTCCCTGCCCGAGCCAGGGTGTGATGGGCAGAACCCGAGCTCTGCTTTCGCCCCTGGCTTTGACCACGCTCCCCTCCCCCACCAGAGTCCCTACACCCGTTTGGGGGGGGGGAGGGGCAGTGACCACCCCTGATCTCAGTGCCGGCAAGTTGATGGTGGAGCCATCCGCTCCCCCAGCCCAAAGGCCCAGTGGCTTGATCCAGAGACAGGTCACAGAGGGGCATCTGCGGGTTTGTGACCCCAGCCCCACTCTGAGCCTCAGGTTCCCCATCTGAAAATGGGAACTCTAGATAGTGGGGCCTCTGGGGCTTGCGCGAAGGATGATTCCATTCAAGCGCTTGACCCGGGAGACACAGAGGCCAAGGCTGGCCCAGACCCCATCTGCCCATGCACCCCTGGCCCCCCTCCTGCACCCCCGCGCCCCCGCACTCACAGATGTAGTAGTACTCATGGCCCGGACGGAACTCGAAGCCGAGGGAGAAGGGCGTGAAGAGCTGGAACTTCTCCGAGAACTTGAGCGGCCCCCCGGGCGCCGCGGGCCGGTTGCACTCCCAGCGCTTGAAGCCGCGCTGCCGGTGGTCGCAGGACGCGTGGCCCTCGCCGTTGACCATGTACAGCACGTAGTGCTCCATGCGCTCGGCCGGCGGCAGCGGCGCCCCGTAGTGCGGGCAGTAGATGTCCAGGTAGTCGTTGATGCTGACCTCCACCGTGTAGCCCCCGCCGTCGTCCGCCGCGCCCGCGTGGAACCTGGGCCCCGCGGTCCGAGCGGGGAGGCCGGGGGGGGGGGGGGGGGCGGGTAGCACGAGGGGCGCTGGGTCAGCGCGGGCGGTTGCGGGGCGGGACAGGGGCGGGGCCGGCGCGGGGGACCCGGGAGAAGCTCCCGGGGCGCGGGCCCACGTGCCCCACCCCCACCCCCCTCCCCCCAGGCCGCCCCGGAGCCTCCCGCCCGCCACCAGGCGGGCGTCGGGGGAGGAGGGGCGGTCGCCTCGCCGGGCATTCTGGGTAACCGCAGGCAACGGAGCAGGTGCCCAGCCTCCCTCGCGTAGGCCGCGCGTCCGGGCCCTTCCGTGACGGGGCCGGCACGAGCTGCCCCCGCTCCCCGTCACGAAGTCCCTCTCCAAATCAACGTTACTGCTTGACTGCCACGTTCCCTCCTCCAGGCAGTCCCCAGGCTGCCCACCACAGGCAGCCGCCGCCGCCGCCGTGGCTTTTCCTCGGCAGATCTGACTGCCAAGGCGGCACAGGTGGGTGGGGCCTGGACCCCTCTCCTAGCGTCAGTTTCCTTGCGGGGGGGGGGGGGGGCAGGGTTTGGCGGGAAGGTCGCCCCAGCCCGGCTCAGAGGTGCTCTGGGTCCCGCCCCCAGCCTCAACTCCTTACCTCCCGTGTGACCCCAGCAAGTCCGGGGATCTCCCTCCAGGGCCTCTGCGACTTGACAACCGCCCCCCCCAACCTCCCGGTCACCTCACCAGGTTCCCCCACCCCTGCCGCCTCCGCCCCTCAGCCCCGCTTCCCAGCCTTTGCCCTGGAGGTCCCAACTGTCAGGCAGCCTGTGCACGCAGCCTTGGGGAGCCCCCCCAGACCCAACTTCGTCTGGCGAGGATGGAGGTCAGCTCCCCCCACCATCACCGCCTCAGGCCACAGCGACAGGAGCCCTTAGATCTCCCGGACGCGGTCTCCTGGGTCCCTGTCATGTAAACGCAGCCTGGACCGAGGAGGGACAAGGGGGCCTCCGGAGAGGAGCTTTATTAGCACATAAAAGGCCTAAGAGCAGAGGAGGGGTGGGAAGCCCCTTCTCCCTCTCCGTACAGGCATGGAAACTGAGGCCCAGTGAGGGTCGACAGCAGAAGGGGCCCAGGCTGCTTGGACCCCAGCTTGGCCACGCCACGCCACGCCTCTGTGGCCCAGTCCGCGGGAGGGAGCCGAGGTGCGGCCCCCATGCCGGGCAACTGAGCGGGGGGGGGGGGGGGGGGGGGGGGGGCAGGATTATCAGCCGGCATTGGCTGCCCCCCTGCAGTCCGGAGGCTCTGCACCAGGTCGGGGCGGCTCCGGGGACCCCAGAGTGGGGAGTGAGGCAGCGGGAGACCTTGCTCACTCGTGCCTCAGTTTCCCAACCTGACACAGGAGATCTCGTGGGGATGTCAAGCCTGCGGCTGAGGCGCAGACTCCCGAGAATTCCAGCTAGGAGAGTCGGAGGGAGCAGACTCATCTCCAGCCCTTCCCTGCTCTCAGACCGCCCAGGAATGGGGAGCTCTGCCCACCCCCACAGAAGTGGGATGCTGTTTGCAGATTCAGTGAATACAGCAGAGAGACTCGGGGAGTGGAGGTCAGTTGGGGGCTGCAGATAGTTCTGTGTTCAGGCTCGGGCTTGCACCCAGCTAGGTCTTGTGGTTCATTCTCGTCTCAAAGCCTCAGTTTCCAACTCTGTACAGTGGGAACAGTCCTTGAGAACGCCACTCGTGTACATAGCAGGCCCTGCACAGAGGCAGGGCAGCCCAAAGTCAGGCTGGGACAGGGTCAGGGTCAGGCTCACAGCAGGGTCAGGCTGGGACCAGGGTCAGGCTAGGTCAGGGCCAGGGTCAGGCTCAAAGCACGGTCAGGGTCAGGCTCATACCAGGGCCAGGCTGGGGCAGGGTCAGGCTGGAGCAGAGTCAGGGTCAGGCTGGAGCAGGGCCAGGCTGAGATAGGGTCAGGGTCAGGCTTGGACAAGGTCAGGATCAGGCTGGGATAGGGACAGGGTCAGGCTCACAGCACGGTCAGGCTGGGACCAGGGTCAGGCTAGGTCAGGGTCAGGCTCACAGCAGGGCCAGGGTCAGGACCAGGGTCAGGCTCAAAGCAGGGTCAGGGTCAGGCTGGGACAGGGACAGGGTCAGGCTGGGGTAGGGTCAGGCTGGAGCAGAGTCAGGGTCAGGCGGGAGCAGGGCCAGGCTGGGGCAGGGCCAGGCTGAGATAGGGTCAGGGTCAGGCTTGGACAAGGTCAGGATCAGGCTGGGATAGGGACAGGGTCAGGCTCACAGCACGGTCAGGCTGGGACCAGGGTCAGGCTAGGTCAGGGTCAGGCTCACAGCAGGGCCAGGGTCAGGACCAGGGTCAGGCTGGGACAGGGACAGGGTCAGGCTGGGGTAGGGTCAGGCTGGAGCAGAGTCAGGGTCAGGCGGGAGCAGGGCCAGGCTGGGGCAGGGCCAGGCTGAGATAGGGTCAGGGTCAGGCTTGGACAAGGTCAGGATCAGGCTGGGATAGGGACAGGGTCAGGCTCACAGCAGGGTCAGGCTGGGACCAGGGTCAGGCTAGGTCAGGGTCAGGCTCACAGCAGGGCCAGGGTCAGGACCAGGGTCAGGCTGGGACAGGGACAGGGTCAGGCTGGGGTAGGGTCAGGCTGGAGCAGAGTCAGGGTCAGGCGGGAGCAGGGTCAGGCGGGAGCAGGGCCAGGCTGGGGCAGGGCCAGGCTGAGATAGGGTCAGGGTCAGGCTTGGACAAGGTCAGGATCAGGCTGGGATAGGGACAGGGTCAGGCTCACAGCAGGGTCAGGCTGGGACCAGGGTCGGGACCAGGGTCAGGCTCAAAGCAGGGTCAGGGTCAGGCTGGGGTAGGGTCAGGCTGGAGCAGAGTCAGGGTCAGGCGGGAGCAGGGCCAGGCTGGGGCAGGGCCAGGCTAAGATAGGGTCAGGGTCAGGCTTGGACAAGGTCAGGATCAGGCTGGGATAGGGACAGGGTCAGGCTCACAGCACGGTCAGGCTGGGACCAGGGTCAGGCTCACAGCAAGGCCAGGGTCAGGCTGGGACAGGGACAGGGTCAGGCTGGAGCAGAGTCAGGGTCAGGCTCACAGCAGGGTCGGGGTGGGGCAGGGTTAGGCAGCGACCCTGCCCATATGTTGGGCTGCCCCTCGGCTGGCCAAGCACGGGTGTCTCATGGACTGGCTGTGTTCTCTGGCCGCTTGGGCGAGATCGATGCAAAAGCCACTCCAGGCTCTTTCAAAAGTCGTTTTCGCTCCTTCCCAGCCCATTGAAAGCCCCATTGATCAGCCAATCGATGACAGCCAGCCGTGGCCAAGCGCCTGCCAGGACCACCCAGGCCCGACCTGCAGGGGAGGGGGAGGTGGGGAAACGACGGTGCGGGGGAGGGGGGGTACAGGACCGGCCCCTGTGCTGATCCCGGCCCCCTCTGGTCCTCAGTTTCCCCTCTCCTCCCTGGCCTCTGCTGCAGGGATGTATGCTCGGCCTGAAAGGGAAGAGCTCAGCTCTCTGCGGGGCCTCGCAAGACGAATGGACTCGAGGGTGGGGCTGCCGGGGCATCGCCGACTCCCCACCCCACCCCTGCCCGTGCTTCTCCACGGTGCCTGCCTCCCCTGCACTGGACCAACGTCGTTCTCCTCTCCCGTTTAATCTCCCGAAAAACGTCCGAAAGCGAGGCTGCTTTGCTGGCTCAGAGGCTGGATGCTTGGGCCCCGCCAGGCGGGCCAGACTCCTGGCCTCCCCAAATCCGGGGCTCGCTTTTCTGAGCGTAAATCAGACCCACCGACTCACTGACTCAGAGCTCCCCCATCACTCAGAATAAAACCCACGGTCCTCCCGGGTCACGAGGCCCGTATGGCCTCACTGTTCCCACCCAAGTCGTCCTCCAACTGCCCCCAGCTCACTCCTTCCAGCCACACCAGCCTTCTGGCCGCTCCGGTTCCCACCCCAGGGCCTTTGCATGTGCTCCTCTGCCCAGCCTGCTCTCTCCCGCCTCCTCCACCTCATCACATATCTCATTCCAACATCATCATATTTTTATCTTTACACAGTCTGCTGTCCGCACCCCCCCCCCCCCCCCCGCCCCGGACCCTGGGGGCCAGCCTCCTCCTCCGCCCCTTTCCCTCACCGCCGGCACAGGCCTCGTGCACAGTGCCTCCACACGTTTGTTGATCAAACAAAGGCCAAAGATTCAAGGTCTTTGAGGTGCCGGAGTCACAGGGAGCAGACAGTGACCCACACGTGGAGTGAGGACCCCCCGGCAGGTGCGTCCCGGAAGAAGCCCCCACCCCTCCAGCTCTAGCTGCCTAAGCGGACCATTGTTTTCCCCTCCCCGGCTCTAAAATAGCGATGGCCTTGCTGCGTGGCCATTTCCCGGTTCCAAGTTGGCGGGCAAACCAGGGGCGGGCGCCTGGCCCCTACTCAGGGTGGCGCCTGTGCGGGGGAAGGGCCCAACCCCAAAACCAAGCCGGTGCAAGCGAGACAAAGCTTTCATTTTCTCCATTAGTGAGGAAGCCTGATACGCAAATGCTCCACGGGAGCAACAGAGAGAGATAAAAACTCTCACTAAGGGGTTAATGACTGACTTGGGACGGGTTCCCAGACAGAGGGCTCCTGAGGCTTTCAGACGTACAGCCCTTCCCCTCCCGTGCCACACCTTCACCCCCACTCTCGTTCACCCTGCCGGCTGCCTGCCAACGTGCACTCCTCCAGGCAGCCCTCCCAGCCCCTGGCGGACCTGACCCTGCCCGCCAAACCCACCCCTACCCCGCAGCCGCCCCCCCCCCCCCCAGCCCCCGCGCGGCTAATTAGCTCCAATCGGGCCATTGTCAAGTCATTAGATGCTAATAGCAAAGCAACTAATTAGGAGTCTCGCCCAAAATGGGAGTGGGGAGGGCTGTGCCACCCCCCCCAGACTAGAAGTTGAGGCAGGGGTGAGGCGCCAGCAAGCTGAAGCCCACGCCACCCTGCCAGCTGCACTTGGGACCAGCTCCCTGGTCTGAACCCAGTCACGCCGCCTAGTGACCAAGACCCCAGGGAAGGACACACCCAGGCGGGCCCTGGGTGAGCAGCAGGGTCCCGAGGCCCAGGCCGGGGCAGGGTCAGCCCCTCCCCACCGCCATCCCCGGCGAGGCCCAAGACCTCGGCACGCACCCCCAGCTTTCTGAGGGGTCGAGAAGACATTCCCCCACCTGAGGCCTGGCCACCTTCCTTCTGCTGCGGCGAGGGGCGGGGGTGGGGGGGGAGCTCCGGTGCTGGGGGGAGCCTCAGAGAAACCGGGGCCCCCAGGTGGTGCGGGGTCAGCCTTGGGGAGGGTGCGTGCGGAGGGGGTGGGTAACTGAAGCAACGACCCGACCCCGGAGCTGAAGCCAGAGGTCGGCCCCGCCTCTGGGCCCCGGGGTCAGCAGCACACAGGACGTGGCTGTCCTGCACCCCCCCCCGCCCCCACCCCCCCCAGTGTCCTTAGCCGGCCTTGGACGCAGCAGCCTCTAGGACTGGGGACAGCCCGACCGGCCCGCCTTCCCCGGAGCCATGGGTGAGTCACTGTCTCCGGGTCCATGAAAGGGAGGCATAACGGGGTGGGCAGATCGGACGGCTGCATGGCTGTGGCCGGGCCGGCCGAGGGGGCAACTTGGCTCGTGTAGTGAACAGAGCCGCTTGAAACCAAAATCCCCAGGTCCGACAGGGCGACCGAGGCGTGGCGGCCGAGCCCCCAGGGCGCAAGAGAGCAGGCGTGGGGGCGAGACCCCGGCCAGGGCTGGCCTGTCAAAGTGTGGCTGAGGTGGGGACCGAGCTGTGCTGGTGCACCTAGCTGTCATCCGTGTGGAGGCACAGACGTGGCACGGGGTCTGGGGCTGTGGGGGGGCACAGCCGAGCCCTCCCCCTGGACCCATCTCCAAAGGAGAGAAGTCCCCCTAAAGCCACGCCACGGGGCAAGGCTGGCCGCGTCTCCCGCTCCTGAGGGTAAGGAGAGGGGTGCGGGCCTGGCTTAGGCCGATGGAAGGAGACGGCTGGGCCCTCAGAAACACTGCCCCCCAGACCCCCTGAACGCATGTGCTGCCCCAAGAACCACGTCCACAGGTGACCCCGAGGGGCCCGCAGACCTCACGGAGATGTCTGGGGGGGCCCGGGGGTCAGAGCTGCCAGAGCCAACGCAGGCACAGCGCCCCAAGGGGAGGCACCGAGGCTGGGGACGGGGAAGGCCCGGCTGCCCATCAGACCCGGAGGCAGCCCCGGACAGAAGTTGCCCAGGCCCGCGGTGGGGGGGGTGGGGGGGGGGTGGGGGGCGGCCCTCAGAACTGCCCCCCCACCCCCCTCCGCTGTTTCTCGCCTTGTCCTTCGGGCTGGACCGTCGCTGTCCGTGCAGATTTGGGGTCCAGCCCCAGAAGCCCCTGTGTTCACCCGCAGGAGCTGCCTCGGTTTCCCTCTCTGTCGGGGACCTCTGAGCCCCTGGGGTCACGCCGGGGCCACAAAGGCCCTGCCACCGTCTGCTGACCGCCACACCTGTCGGCCCCCACTTACGGAGACGCGGAGGCTCCGGGCGGCCAAGCCGCCTGCCTGAGCTCGTGCCCGGGCTCCCCGCGGCACCCCCGGGCCCCACCCTCGGGCCCCGGGTGCCCAGACCCAAGCGGTCTCGCCCTCCAAGCTCTGAAAGCCAGGCAGACTGACCTCTCTCGAACAAAACCAAAAACCCTCGTACAGCAAAATATGGCATCACCCGCGCAAAGCCACTTCTCCCCAGGCCGCGGGCAGGGCTGCAGCGCCCCGGGGAGCAGGGAGGCCCGACGCCTCCACCCTGGGAAAGACCCTCTCCGGTCGCCATTTTCCTATCTGCACCCCCACACGCGGAAGCACACGCAACCCCCTTCGAACGCTCCCGCGGCCTCGAGCCGCCGGGTGCGGGTGGGTTCCGGGCCCACAGCCCCCGCCCGCATCGGCACCACGCACACGTGCAGGCCCGCGCTCGCCACTCGGGTGGGGGACTCGGGGACAGCGGGCGCCCTGCACAGTCCCCCGGCGAGGACCCACCCGGCTCGAGGAGGTGACAGAGGAGGACAGCCAGCCGGGCCGCCATCGCCGGAACCGTCCGCCCCCTCACCGGGGGCCCTGGGACGGCCGGGGCCGGGCCGCACGCGCAGCCACACGCGTGCACTCCGCTCACAGATGTGCTAAAGACACACGTGTGCGCCCCCCGCACACACACACACACACACACACACACACAGCCCCCCCCGCCCCCCTCGGTGCAGACACGCACACGCAGACGGGCACGCGCACCCCCGGGCACGCGCATTCCACGTGCAGACGCGCCGTGCGAACACGTGCACGCACTCCGGCACAATCACGCACACGCGTGTGCAAACATGCCAGAGCCGGGAGGCACATGCGTCACCCTGCCACGCAGGCGTGTGTGTGAGTGACCCCTGCACGCCGCGGGAAAAAGCACGCGAGTGCACGCGGCGACACAGGCGGAGACACGGAAGCCTGAGCCGGAGGCGCACCGACCTTCCGCACACAGCACGAGCCCCCCGCGGCTGCACACGCGGCCCCGCCGGAGCGCCCAGCCCCACTCGGCCGCGGACAGGTTCAAGGACCAGGGAGGAGCCAGCGCGCGGCCGGCCTGCGGGGGTGACCCGCCTGCGGGTGGCTGACCCGGACAGCAGGGCCCCACCCTGCCGCGGCGGTGACGGTGGGTGCAGGGCTCGCTCGGCCACGTCCACCAGCCGCGTGTGCGCAGAAAAGGCGCTGCGCGGCAGGAGGATGTGACTGGGAAAACAGAGCCACATACTTATTACCTTGGCGCAGGTACGAGGCCAGGCGGGCACGCGTGGCCGGCCTCACGGCGGCACTGCCTGTCCGTTCCCCACGTGAGCACACCCGTCCCTCCAGCTCCTGCACGACTGCCTGTCCCCCCACCCAAGTGTGCCCAGCCCTCGCTCTGACCCCTTCCCTGCTGTGCCTTTTATGTGCGCCCCTTCTCTTGGGCACCCCCCCCCCATCTCCTCCACCTGCCGCCGCACTGATCCGTTGCTAACCCAGCCGGGTCTCTCGTCTCCACCCGCGGGACTGCCGCCAGCTCCAGGCCTGCTCGCGGACCCTGCACCTCTGCCCTGGGCAGCCGCCCCCCGGGGAAATCACCATTCCTGGGTGCCCTTGGACCCGAGGCCCGACACCGCCCCTCCTCCCGTGTCCGACACGCACCCTGTCACCGGCTGCAGGTTCCAGGCCAGCCGGCCCCGGGCAGCGAACCTCCCGAGAGGTCCCTGGGCCACCGAGGCCCTCGGGCAGCTGGTCGGAACAGGACTGTCAGGTCAGCAGCAGGAGGCGCTCGGGTGTGAGGCCAGAGCCGGGCATCTGGGGCTGCCTCGTCCCCCCCGGCCGGGATCCTGTCCACAGCCCTGTGGCAGGTGGGGCGGCAGGCAGCCCCAACCACCCCCTTCCCGTCCCCATTCGAGGCTCCTCGTGTGTTTGGCGTTTGCTAGAACAAAGGACAGGCCATGCCTGGGACGGAGATTCCAAAGCTGAAACCAAAAACTTGGGCCGGGGAGGCGCTGCCCGCTGGGCTCCCCCGCTCGGCCGCAAGGAAGAGCCTTAATCAAACCCACATGTGACCAGCAGGGCAAGGCGGCCAGGGAACCCGCTCCGCGGTGGCCTGACTGTCCCTGTGCAGCCCGGGGTCTCTGCCCTCAGCCCTGGGGCCCAACCCCACAGCTGAGCAACTGAGGGGGGCGTCTGGGTGCGCTCCCTGCCCCCCACGGCAGGACAGTGGCTACCCTTGTCCCAGAGCCCGCCTCAAAGACGGCCCTTTATGCAACTTTCTGCCCGAGAGTGACGGGATGGCAGAGGACAGTGAGGGTGTCTTGACCGGCACTTGAAAGGGAGAGAAAGTGACCAGTGGCAGAGGGACAGGAAGCAGAGAGGCTGGCCTCCTCACTCCCATGCGCAGCCCAGCCGGCCCTGGGAATGCCGTGGGAGCCTGGGTGCTGGGGCTGACCCCTCGGAGTGCTGAGCTCCAAACCCCATCTCCCGTGGGCCCCCCGGCCTTGGAGAGCCGGCGGTGGCCCAGAGGCTTCTGCCGATGTCCAGGTCATGGTCAGTTACCAGCAAACTTTTCTCAGTCGAATTAGCCAGGACTCCGGCTGCCCCCCAAATTGCACTTAGCGCTGGGCGCCGAAGGGGTTGTGCGGGCGGGCAGGACACCGCAGCCAGGCGTAGCAGGCTGGGCACGAGGCCACCTGGGTCCCCACCTCCGCTCCTCTCCCCTCACCGTGACCTTGAGCCAGCCACGCATGCATTCTGTGCCTCAGTTTCCCCATCAGCACCAGGAGGACGGGAGAGGATGCCGCCGGGCCAAGACTCCCAGGACCGCTCCTGGGTGCCTCAGTCTCCCCACCTCTACAAAGCTAGGACCTTGGGCCCCCTGGAGCGAAGACGGTCCTGGTTTGGTAGGGAGGAACAGATCAACTTCCCCGAGTTCACGTGGGGACCCACCAGCAGGACGCGCCCACGGACCCCTTGCCCCGGGGGGAGGGGGAGGCCGCGGTCCCCCACCCGGCACAGTTCAGCGATGAGGTTCCCCGGGGGATCTCCACGAACTCCGACGCCGGCAGGCGTCCCCGGAGAGGCCCCAGGATGGGGGACCCCCAAGTCCGGGAAAGGAACTCGGGGCCGCCCAGCTTCGGAGGGTCCCCCCCGAACTCCGGGGGCTGGCGGCGCTCTGGGCGCGCAGGGCGTCCGGTGGGGCGCCCTGCGCTTGTGCGGGGGGGAGGATGCACGAGGAGCGGGAGCGCCCGGAACTCCGGGGCGCCGGAACTCCCTGGGGGCTCCCGCCGGGGCCCGCCGGAGCCCCCCGCCCCCGCCCCCGAGGCGGAGCGCGCTCGGGGGCCGCCCAGAGCCCGGGGCGCGGAGGCCCGGCCGGGGCGGGGGGCGCCCGGGGCCCCCGGCGCCGCCTCCCCGCGCGCGGCCGCGCTCACCTGGGGTTGCTGCGGTTCCAGTAGACGGCGTAGCGGTCCGAGTTGGCGCGGGCGGCGTCCTCGGCGCGCGCGAAGGGCGGCGGCGGCGGCAGCGGCAGCAGCAGCAGCAGCAGCGGCAGCAGCGGGCGCTGCGCGGGCGCCATGGCCCCGGTCCGGCCGCCGCGCTCGCCTGGCCGCCGCCTGCCAGCGGTCTCCGCCTCCTCCGCCGCCGCCGCCGAGCGGGCGGGCTCGGGGCGGGCGGGAGGAGGGCGCGCCGGCGCTTGGAGATCCCCGGCCGCCCCCCCCCGCCCGTGCGCGCGCGACCTCGGGCGCCGAGAAGGCAGGCGGCGGGCGGGCGGGGCGCCGGGGGTCCTCCCCGGGCGCCGGCCCCCCGGCCGCGCGGACTCTCGCAGCGCGGGCCGCCGCCGCAGCCGCCGGGGAGGGGCCGGGGCTCCGGCCTTTGTCCCGCCCGAGCGCCGGGAGGGCCGCGGGCGCCCCCTCCTGCCGTGCCCTGGCCACGCGGGGGCCGGGCGGGGGTGGGGGGATGGCCCCCCTCCTGCCTCCGCCTCGCCCACCCCACCCCCCACCCGGGGCCAGACCGTCCCCGACTCCTCCCTCGTCCCTCCCGGTGGGGCTGCCTGCCGTGGGCAGCCCTGGGGTCCTGCCCTCCCCCGGCCCCCCGGAGACGCCCAACTCCGGGGGGGAGGGGGGGGCCTCGAGCCACCACCACCGCCCCCATCATCCTCACAAGGGTCCCCTGCGCTCCTCTCCCTCAGGACAGCAAGGCGGTCTGTGGAGCCTGGCCCCCGGGACAGGAGGAGGCACAGAGACGCCTCACCCCCTCTCCGTCCCGACGTCATTCAGTCATTCCAACCCAGACCCCAAATCCTAACCTAGGCGAACTAACCAGCTTCATGCCTCCCTGTTCCTCCTGGGCAGGTGTTTTCGGCACGTGCTGGCCGGAGTCCAAAGGCTGGTCCACCACTGCCTCCCTGGGGGACCTCAGGGCAGTCACTTGTCCTCTGTGGGCCTCTGTTTCCTCTCCTGGGAAATGGAGCAAGAGTCTCTGCTTCAGCTCCTGAGCGTGGGGGGCACAGAACAGGTGCCCACTACACAAGGGATCTGCCCGAGCCACTCAGGGTGGGATCCAAGCCGCCCAAGGTAGGATCCAGGCCAACAGCAGATGAAGTCCATACACAGATGAAATCCGACCCCGGAGCAAGACAGAGAAGGGCATCTGGGCACAGTGCATGGCTTCAGCGGAGGCCCAGAGTGGTCGCTCCTGGGGAGCTCACTGGGGGCCTGTTCCTTCGTTTTCCGGTCTTATGCATGCCACAGCCTCTGTCACCAGACTCTGAGTTTATAGAGGTACTCTGTCACCAAGTGCTGGCTGGAAACTGCCAGTGGGGCCCACCTGGGGTTCACCTCTCTGGACTTGTTTCACTTGCCCAGGCCTGGTGAGAGTGAGACCAGAGCCCTTGAACTAGAAGGTCCCCACGGGAGGGAATGTTGCAGGTCCTCGTAACAGGAACCATTAGAGGCCAGAGACCGGCAAACTAACCTTCACCCCAGCAAAGCGGATGGGCCCACGCCAGCCACGTACCTCCAGGGTGTTGGGGGGCACACGCCACACGACGCCTGAGTTTCTCCCCCCCACCCCTTCCCCACCTTTGCTCAGGCTGTGCCCTGAGAGTACCTCCCTTTTGTGTGCCATTCAAATTCTGATCATCCATCAAGGCCGGTCCCTGCCCGTGCCTCACCCCCCCCCCCCCGCCCCCGCCCCCGCCCCCGCCACGAGGAGGTTCTCGGTCCTCTGTCCCCTGGAGAACTCAGCCTGCCTGTCCTGGGTGTTGTGCTCTTACCTGACTGCGGGTACCCGAGTCCCAGGGCTGGCCCTTCAAATAGACTCTCCGGATACCCCTGGCGTGAGGGCCTGGGCTTCCAGCAACACAGGCCCAGCTCAGCCCAGGATGACGGGTCTGGCCCTTTGGAGAGCACAAGGGTGGTGGTGGCCCCCAGTGAGGAAGTCCCCCTTGCACAGCTATGGAGGTGGAGCCACAAGCCCAGGGGCGCCAGCGGGCCTGGCCCAGCCCAGTGTCCCGCCTTCTGGAAGCTCCCACTGCTGTCCCACTTGATGGGACCTCACAGTTGGGGCTGGGGTCTCCTCTGTCAAAGCCAGCAGGACGTGAGCCTGCAGGGGGTAAGGGAAACAGAAAGGCACACCACACAGGGAGGACGCCTCGGCGAAGGCCCGGCAATGGGGCTGCTCATTTGCATGCAGGGGCCACCAAGGCAAGAGCCGCCACGCCGCCACTGCCGCTGCCGGGCGGATTTGAGCTGAAGCTCTGTTTTCCTTCTGTTCTTGTCTCTCTCTCAAGGTCAGAGCCAGAGCAGGGACAGGAACAAAGGCGCGCGTCCCCCATTCAACCTCCCTGAGCCCGCCGGCGCTCCTGGAGGCGGGGCCCTGGGGAGGGGAGGGCAGGGCAGCTCCAAGGCCTGGCCCCAGGCAAGGTGGGGGTGGGGGCACAGGACCCGCTGCTCCAGGGGACTCCTGCCCCGCGGGGGGGGGGGGGGGCCACTGTGGGCACCTAGGAGGCCCTGTCCCCTCCCAGGGCCAGTGGCCACCCCACCCTCCAGGCACAGCCACTGTGCGTGTGTGTGGGGGGGGGGGGGTCAGCTGGGGCCAGGGGTCATTCTGGAGTAAGCTTCCTCTGGAGTCAAGGGTCAGAGATCAGGTTTACTCTGGGGACAGGGGTCAGTCTGGGGTTCAAGGCTCAGTGAAAGTCAGGGGTCATTCAGGGTCGGCTGTCAGCCCTGGGCTCAGATCCAGGACAGGGTCTCCGATGGGGTCTGCCCTTGTCCACCCTGCTCTGCACTCTCAGGCTGGGGGGTCTGCTCCAGACTTGGGGAGGGTCCTGCCAAGGCCAAGCTCAGACTTGGCTCCTAGCCTGTGTCTGTCACCCCTGGTCCAGCACCTGCTGCCGGCCGACCCCTGGCCCGCAGGGCGAGTCCCCACGGCTTGGGGTCAGTGTCCGACACCCTTGCACCTTCAGAGGCCGCAGTGCCAGAGAAGAAGCTAAAACCGCGTGGCGGAAGTGTCTCACCAAATCACCAGTGGGACCGAATGTACCTGCCGCTCCGGCTCTGCTGGTCTTCAGAGGCCCCACTCCTCCCCGTGCGGCAGGTGCAGAGTGGAGCCAGCAGAGGAGCCCCCCGGGTCCCAGGAAGACGCCCCGCCTTGACGGCTGACGCGGGCCCAGCTCCCACCTGTCCTTGTTTCCCAGACGGGCGACTGAGGCCGGGGTCAGGCCGGGTCTCAAGCTGCACAGCGAGTCGTCAACCAGGAGCCCGAGACTCCAACCTGGCCGCTGGCCGCGTCCAGCACGTGTGGTGGCCTGCGGGGCAATCGAGGTACCGGGAGGGGCCGGGAGGGGCCTGGGCCGTGGGTCTGGACCCCCCGACCTGGCACAGGCTAGGGACCCGCTGCGGTGACCCCCGTGTGCGAACACGAGTGCATGTGCACGTCCTGTGTGCCTCCCACACGTGAGCGTCTGCGCCGTGTACCGGGCCTGCCTGTGAGCACAGGAAGCCCCTCCCGCGCTCGCCCGCGTGCACACAGGGGCCCCCCTTTCATCCCGGGCTGACGGGCCCCTCTCCTGGCTTTTAGCAGCTGAGAACTTCCTGCTAACAGTGCATTAACCTCGGCGGGCGGGGGCTGCCGGTTACTCGGCACTAACGCTGGGGGGGCGGGGGGAGGGGTGCGCGGAGACCGCTGCTGACAGGCACGAGGGCCGGGAAGCGGGCAGCGCACCCACCCTGTCCGGACTGGGGTGGGCGCGCGGCGGCTGGGCTTGGGGCGGGGGACGGGGGACAGGCAGTGTGTTCCCAGCTCCGGATGGCAGAGCGCGGGGTCTCTCCTGACCTCATTAGAGTAATTAACGTGCCTTTTGAAGCTCGAAAAATTGCTCAGAGCTGTGGGAAGGGGGCGCAGATCACAGGGCGGGAGAGCCGGGGACGGTGTCTGCGTGCCTGTTAAAAGCGTGTCCCAGTGGGTCTGACGCAGAGAGACAGACGGAAACCAAGACCAAGTCAAAGAGACCACGCAGATGGAGAGAAACACAAAGGAGGTTCAGAGTCAGAGAAAGAAACGCAAGGACAAAAACAGAGAGACAAAGACGAGTGGAGAGACCCACGGTGGGGGGAACACGTGGAGAAAGAGCCAGAGCGAGAAGGGCAGGGCGTGGGGGACATCTCTGGGGCCTGGCCTCATTTTTGCCACCTTCCCCAGAGGACCTGCTGGGCCCTCAGTACGGGACCCTCCCGAAGAACAGCATGGGAGGAGCAGTCAGGGAGGACTTCCTGGAGGCAGCAACTGGTCAGCACAGGAGAAGGGTGAAACGTGAGATTTGGAGTGTGGGAAGGCCAAGAGAGATGCCTAGGGAAGCAGACCAGGGACCCGAGCAGAACACCCCAGCTGGAGAGAAGGCTGGCCGGCTGACATGATGGAAATGGCTTCTCTACGCCCTGCCAGCAGGCAGGGATGCAGGCTTGGCGTGGTAGGGCGGGCCAGCTGGCCCGAGCGGTGGACGGGCCCAAGAGCCGACAGATCCCTAGTAGGCAGCAGGCTCAGTCCACGCCACCATGGACACGGGGACAAGGCAGGGCTCGGGATGAAGCAGGGGACGCGGAGAACCCACCGGTACAACAGCTTGGTTCCACCTCCCTCCCACCCAACCCTCTGCGGGCCAGCAGGGGACGCCGGACGGCACGAGGCTGCCACCTGGCGGCGGCTCCTCACAACGACACGGCTGTGGCAGGTCTGGCCAACGGGCAGCCCCGGGGCGGGGCGGGGGAGACCTCAGGCTGGGCAGCTGCTGGCCAGCCCCTCCCCTCTGACTCTCCACCAGCGAACTGAAGAGGGTCGGGGTGTCAGGCCACAACTGGAATCCACCCAGAAAGAGCAGCTCTCGAGGAAAGACAAGGCCCAAAGCGAAGCCCACCAAACTCCTCGCCGGGGGTGGGAACTCAGGTGCGTCAGAGCCTCCACAGGAGCCTGACGGCGGAAAGGGCACGGGAGGCACAGGGGTCCCGAGGCTGCAGGACGCTCCGGGCCCATTCGCTACTGACGGCGCTCCTTGGGAAACACCCCCGGAGGCGCTGGTGCCGTGAGCAGGGTCAGGTGGGGACACCAGAGGACGTGGCACTTGCAGGGCTCCGGGTTTAAGGTGGCACAGAGCAGGGAGCCCGAGCAGGGGCTGTGACAAGGGAACAGGACTTCTCTCTGGGCCTTTACCCCAGCAGGTGAGCGCACGTCTTCCCCTTCTCTCCGTCTGCCTCGTGGGGTTCCTCACTGGGCCTTCGGGCAGCTGGGGGCAAGTTCCAGAGAAGCCCAGCTTGGTCACAGGTGGGAGGTCGGAGACCCGGACGGAGCCCCGCTCTGTTGCCCACCCACCGCTTACGAGTTAGCACCCAGGGTCGGGCCCCACGCACAGATGAGCGCCGGCCACAGAACCACTGCTGCCTTTATTGGCTCCAGCCCGGTGGGAAGATGCTTCCAGACAGGCCACTCAGGCCGCCCGGCCCCCCACCCCCCACCCCCCACCCCCCGGCAGGCTGCAGCTGGGGGCTGCCTCACCCCACAGAGGAGGGCGAACGGCACAAGTCACGGCCCCACCAGTCTCAAGGTCCTGTGTAAGGCCTCCAGGGCCTCTCTGCTTCCCACCCAGCATCCTCGACAGTCCTGTCTGGGCGAAGGGCCAAGGCGGCCTCGGGCAGAGTAGGCGAGCTAGGCAGGACCCACGCGAGCTCGCGGAGTCTGCGTCACAGCCGGCAGGCGGTCAGTGGGGCAAGCCAGACGCTGGAGAGCCGGTTCCGTCTCTTGTCCTCTCCACGGAGCTTCTGGCAACGCTGCCTCCCTGACCTGAGCATCTGGAAGGTGAAGGGGACAGGGTGAGACCCCACCTGCCTGGGGTGATGAGCAGAGGCCTCAGCTGTCTGGCCCCTCCACTCTGTTCCACCAAGAGCTACCTCCTCCAGCCTGTTGGGTGCTGCTGTCCTGCCCATGGGGGGGGGGGGGAGGGGTCCCCCACCCAGAGGAGTTCCTGGATCACACCAGTACCTCCCTCTGGGTCCTGGAAAACCAGAACCGTGCCCTGGTCTCTCGGCCTGTGTCTGTGGCCTGCACCCCCCACACACTGGGGTTGGACAGGCCCTCACGCCTGCTCAGGCACTGTTGCTACTGTGTGTCCAGGCCCCCCATCCTCTTGCGACCCACCCCGTCGGCAGCACCCTGGAGTTCATTCTCCACCCGACACAGATCGCGGCCTTCGTGGTCAGGCCAAGGCCAAGAGCCAGCGCCCACGGATTCAAGCGCTGCAGCTTCTTCCCACCTTAAAGAAAGGGCTAATGGGAGCTGGGAGTAGGTGTGCCCGGCCCCGGCCACATGACCTGAAACCAGAAGGCCAGCACCGGGATCGCATGGACCTCACAGGCTGGCAGCCCCCCTGGCTCTCCGACCGGGGCCCCTGCAGGCTCAGGGGAGGGCTGAGCTACCATCTCGGATGCCTCGTCTCAAAGACGATCTCCTCGTCGCTGTCCAGCGAAGCCATCTCCGTGGGGTCCTCGGTGTTGGCCAGAAGGCCGTACCTCTTCCGCTGTGGCTTCTTCAACCTGGAAGCAGACCCAGGCACGCTCAGCGGCCATCCTGGGCTGCGGTCCCAGGCGTGGCTGACGCCCTACCCTGCCGCGGTCCGGAGTCCTCCTCGGCCAGACCCTCAATGCCCTGCTGTGAAACCTCCCGGCCTAAAGTGTGTGTCTCTTTCGCCTCGTAACCACCACCTACGTGAGCGACAGAAAACGGGCCCCTCCCTGGGCAGCTCCCACAGCTGAGGCCCAGGGGCCAGGGACCCCCGGGGCAGGGCGGGACGTCTCAGAGAACAGAGAAGAGTGTGAGAACGCGGCCTCGCACCGACGGGACTTGAGGGTCGGCCAGAGACGCCATCAGCAGAGCTGTCTCGGGCAGAAGGCCCGCTCCTGACCGCCCCCAGCCCCGCCGCGGGAGAGGGAGGGGAGCCTTCCGCCGCGGACGCGTCCAGGGCCACGTACTCAGCGCAGTCACTGGAGGGCTGGCTGGGGCTCTCCGCGCACGGTCGGCTGTGCTGACAAAGGCCTCTGGAGGGGCAGCCCCGGAAGGGAGGCCGCACGGGGAAGCCCCTAGCGCGGGGGGCGCGGGGAGAGAGACGGCCCTCCACTCTCCGGCGGCAGAACAGAGAAACCGCACGCGGCCAGCCCCACGACGACACAGCCGAGGCCTGCGCGGCCGGCCGGGGGGGGGGGTGGGGGAATGACGCAAGGGGACAGACAAGGCCGCGGCCGGGGTCGCAAGCCCCGCTCGGGCGCCGAGGGACGCCCTCAACCTTGCGGCGCAGCAGCGCCCCCGCGTCCGGAGGCGGCGGGCTTGACGTCACCGCCGGGCCCCACCCACCCCGGCCACGTGACGGCCGCGCACCACGCCGGCGACTCCGCCCCGCGGGGGCGGGGCTTCGCGGCCAACACGTGAGGCGCGAGGCGCACGCCGACTGGCCGCGCCGGGCGGCGTGCGCCTGACGCACCTGAACGCCCGGATGAGGAAGTAGAGCGCGGCCAGGCCGCTGAGGCCCGTGAGCACGTAGAAGGAGCGCAGCAGCGGCGAGCCCGGCGAGTCCGGCGGTCGCGAGTGCGTGCTGTTGTGCGGCGGGCCCGGCTGGCTCCCGTTCGTCACGGCGGGCGGTGGCGACAGCGTGGCCTGCACCGGGCGCGGCGACGGGGGCGCGGCCCCCTCGGCCCCGCACAGCAGCGCCGATAGCAGCAGCGCCCGCAGCAGCAGCAGCAGCAGCAGCAGGGGCGGCGGCGGCGGCGGCGGCAGCAGCAGCAGCACGCGCGGCCCCATGGCCCGGCGGAAGCGGTGGCTGCGCCCCGCCCGCGCGAGCGATTGTCACTCACCGGCGTGGGGGCGGCCCCAGCCAATGGCTCGCGGGGGTGGGGCCTAGTTCTCGCGAGCGCCCCGCCCCCACCCCGCCGAACCCCGGCGGTCGTGGGCGTGGCCCACGGTGCCCAGCCCGGGCTGCGCGCGCACCTCCGGCTGCAGGCCCCGCCCCGGAGCCCACACCTCCTCCCGGGGGCAGCTTTCCCGAAGGCACGGTGGTGTCAAGGACCCTCGTGGGGGACGAAGCCGCGCCACGCAGGGCGGCCTGGCCCAGTGCTCTCCAGGCCCTCAGCCCCAGCCAGGGCCCCAGGAACTCCAGGGACTCTCACCCTGGGAGGCGCCAGAGGCTCCCACCGGTGGGAGAACCGTGGGCACTTAGGCCGCCCCGCCACCATCCTCCCACCCCCCACCCCCACTACTGGCAGTGGAGGGGAGCCACCGAGGGCCGAAGGCAGTGGAACCAAGGGTCAACCCTAGTGCTCTGCATCCTTAGAGGGGGGGGCGGAAGGCAAGCAGCTCAGGTGGGAGGCTCTGGGGGCCACTGCGCCAAGACCCTGGGAGAGAGGTGCCTGCCTCCGATGAGGGAGCCTGTGCCCCTCAGAACCTGAGAGAACTGCCCAAGGGGACAACAGAGAACCGGGTGGTCTTCCCGGCTTGGGGCCAGCTTGTGCCCTGAACAAGGGCAAAGAGGCTTTTCTCCAGCAGACTCCCCCGAACCCCTTTCCCACCCAAGCTCCCTGGCCGCGTCCCAAGCCAGACTCAGATTTGTGTGGACACACCAGCCCTTTATTCAAATCCGACTTCCGTGTCCTGCTCCTGTTGAGGGGGGCGTCCCGTCTGCGGTGCGGTGCCTGCCGCCACAGTCCTCCAAGAGCAATTCGAGTCGCTGCACCTCAGCCTCCCCAGTGACGCGCCTGCTGGAACAAACGGAAGAAAAGCGCTGGCTGCAGGAGAATGCTGCCCACCCCTGGCCCCCACTGGGGTTACAGGAGGGCAGACCAGGAAAGGAGAACCCACCAGCGGGGTCAAGCAGCAGGGCCAGAGAGCCTCACATCACCCACCCCAAGAACCACTTACAGGGGACACGGTACGAAGACCGGTGGCTGTGCCTCTGGCTCTTGCTTCCAGATAAAGTCCCTTCTGGGACAGTGAGTCCCGGTCATCGCTGCTGTCTGGCCACACCTCCAAGTCACGCTGGCTTCCCTTCAACCTGCCAAAGCAAAGAAGCGTTACGCCCAGTGTCCTGGCCACAGGTCACATCTGCCCCTCCCCACCTCCCCTGAAACCATCCACAGCTCCTAGGAGGGTCTCAAACTAGTCATCGGGCCGTCCCGGCAGAGGCCCCGTCACAGGCTGGCGTGCCCAGGGTGGGCCTGCGCCTTGCGGATGGGCCAGGCCACGTCCCACCCTTGAGCAGAGCCAGCTGCCCAATTGGGATGGAGCTTAGAGGACCGTGTGGGCTCTGGGAAAAACTCATGGCAGCAACAGACATCAGAGAAAGCTAGTTGGGAGCCTGAGGGACGGAGGTCTGGAAAAGACTGTCAATTGATGAACAAAAATCCCAAAAGGCAGGGCGTTCGGTGGTCTCCAATCCTGCTTACGGATCAAACCTACTCCTGTGGCATGACCGCCCAGGCCGCTCGCCGGGCTGCAGGCGGGGGAGGGCTAACGGCCCAGATCTGACTTTTGGTTCGAGCTCGATTAAAAAAATTAAAATTTAAAAAAAAAAAAAAAAAAGTAAAGAAAAATGGAAAAGGATAAACAGCCAAAGGAACATTCCCCAGGTACAGAACTTTACTCTCAAATGAGCTCTCGACAAGAGGAGGGATGCGGACACGAGCAAAAGGAGTTACCTCGAATTACAGGGCTATTTCCACATATGAGCTAGCCAAGGGAGCAGCTTGCGTCTCAGAGGGTTCTGTTGGGCGCACAACACTTCTGTCCTCCGAGGGGCTGCAGCTTCCATAGGCTAGCGGTGAGAGCTCAGAACTCGTGAAGCGACAGCAGAGCTAGCTAACGAGCCGGTCGGTCCGTGGTCGCCCAGGACGCTGCCTGCCGTCCGCTGTCTGGCCTGCTCCTCAGCTAAGGCGGTCCGGGTCAGCGTCACGTGCCTGGGCGTCCACCGTCCCCCGCTAAGCTGCCCACCCTGTCGCCCACCTTCTCACCTCACCGGGGCCGATGGCGGTCGGCTGTCAGGAGGGGCCCGGCCAGCGTCTGTCTATTCTGCCTTCCCTGTCTAGCTTTCTGAGAGCCTCAGGCGGGACCGGCAGACCTACTTCTCGAACTGCCCTTTCCGCTCAGTTCTGACCGCCTCGAACCCGAGAGCAGGGAGTGTGTTGTGCAATGAAAGGGAAATTGTCAGAGCAAGGTTCGTTTCAGACGGTCTTTTAATCGGCTTCGTGAAGCCAAAGAAAACTGCGTACAAGAATTCCTTAACCGCTTCAGATACAACATCAATGGGTTATGCATACGTCTTCCGGTAAAAAAAGACAATATAAATAAACATTTTCAAGAACCTCTCGAAGGGACATCTGCAACTCTTGCTGTGCGTCATACACAGCACGGAAGGGCCGAACAGGCCAGGCCCGGGGCGGCCGGGGTACCTCTGCCACAGCCCCGGCATGGGTCCTACCACGCTACACGCAGAAACAGCACACAGAGCTGGAAAAAAGCCACAGCTTGCTGAGCTTCCGGCAAAAAGCGGATTCAGAGTCCATTCAATCTTAAAGAGAAGTGAACCGGGGCACCCGACCTCACGGGCCGACCCCACTAAAAAGAGAAACAAAAAAAGGCAACACAACCAAAACCAAAACCCACACAACCCCCAAAGATTTCCTAAAAAACTTATGGCTCAGGGTGAAAAGAAAAAAAAACCCAAAATCTGAAGTGCTTTTCAGAACATTTTTAAAACCCTTAAAAACTGACAACGCTTCCTTAAGAAGAGTAGTCTAGGAACGAAGCCATCTGGGGGTCAGAAGCAGTCAGGCTGTGTTTGGCAAGATCAAAACGGATAGACTACAAAAGTGGGTACAAGGAGGTGTGTTCACTACACATGAACGATTCAGCGAAGCTCCCAAAATCTTTAAATATACAGCCATTGGAAGGACGATCTTGAGCAGGAAGGATTTTTACTCGTTGTGTGTAGCTGAGAACAAGAAGCAGGGACATGTAAAGGCACTGAAGCACGCGACAAGACGCAGCATCCGCTCCCGGGTCCAGACCTGGAGGGCGCGGCCCCGCAGCCTCAGGAGAAACCACCCCCCCCACCAGCTGAGGGCGGGGCGGCAGGCAGGGCGCGCATGCACTTCTGCTGCCTGCGCAGGGGGGAGGGGCCCTCACTCTCCCTTTCCTTCTTGGTCACTCTGGTTCTGCCTTTACGTTTTGTGGTAGAAACGGCTGCTGGCACAGAGACCGAGAGGGCAGTATCGCCCCTTCGAGGCAAGCACGGTGACAGAGTCTGAGTGTCGCTCGCAGAGGGCGCCAAGGCTTACTGAGCTCCCAGTGCAGGCCCCGGCGGCGAGGTGCCCTCGGAGCGTGACTTACCGTAACTGTCGTAGCTGTCTCTGTAGGACCCGCCTGAGCTCCGGTCGCCATAGCCGCCACCTTGACTCCGGCTGCAAGGAAGACACTTGAGGCTACTCAGGCCCGCGACAGCAGCAGAGTGGCCCGGCCTCAGGCACTGGCACCCGCACGCCCTCACCTGCTGTAGTAGTCTCTGGAGCCTCCATAGCCCCCACTCCTGGACTCAAACCGGCTCCCTCCATAGCCTCGATCCCCTCCTCCTGCAGACAGGGACAGGAAGAGAGCGTCAGCGCCCGCCGGCAGTGTCCCCACCGTGTTCCCAGGGGCCCCAGGCCCTGAGCATAGCACTTACCTCTGGAGAACCCACGGCCCCGGCCTCGGCCCCCTCGGAAGAAGCCCCGGCCGCCAGCAGAGCCACCTCGATAGCCTCGGGATCGGTTGTCGGACGACTTGCCGGCCTGGTCGACTCGGATCTGCCGCCCGTCCACAGACTGGAAACCGGAGACCTGCGCAGGTTAGTCTGTGCTCCCCCATCCTCGGAGGCGGGGTTCCCTCGGAGCAAGCAAGGGGTTCTGCACCTTCCGCGACCCCGAGCGGCCGCCCTCACCTTCCCGTTCATGGCCATCATGGCGTCCTTGGCGTCGTCGATGTTCTCAAACGTGACAAACCCGAAGCCTCGCGACCGCTGGGTCTCCCGGTCTTTCACGACCACCACTGCACAGGAGAGACGTGGAGTCTGCGCCCAGCCCTCCCCGCAAGCAGCCCCGCTCCGCCGCCGGCAGCACCTGCCGCACCTTCCGCGATCTGTCCGTACTTTGAGAAGACCTGCTCCAGCGACTGCTCGTTGGTGTCGAAACTCAGCCCTCCGACGAAAAGCTTGCCTTCGTCTGATGCCATGGCGGCCTGCGGCAAACGCTGTTGAATTCCTCACGAGACCCTCCGGGGCCTCGCCGCTCCCCCCTCCTCCGTGCACACGCCACAGGGGCTTGCGGGGTAAGCCCTGGAGGGCGCCCCCTCTAACCCACCCCTACGACTTCTGAATCCCCAGCGCGCCCTTCGTTCCTGGACCCCCGGCCCCTCCTCCGTGGAACAGCCCAGCTCCGCCCGCAGACCGCGGGGCTCCACGGTTTCACCCGGCCGCCGGCCTCAGGGGACGCTTAAGGCTGGACACTGAAGGCAGGCGTCGGGCTCCGCCGGCACTGGCCGGGCGCACCTCAGGATTTCCGCTTTGTACGAGGAGTCAGACTGACTCCCACCCTGAGCGCCGGGTGGGGAGTGGCAGAGTGCTTGGTCCACTGTAGGGCACCCGAGAGGGGTGGGGGACTGGGCACTGAGCGCGGGCAGAGGCTCCGACGTGGAGCCTGACGTGTGGGGCCGAGGCCAGCTTGGACCGACTCGACGGGCTGGGGGAGCCCCCGCCCAAGGGCTCCGGAGACACAGACCAGAGAGAGACGCGGAACTGTGCCCGGCTCGCGCTCCTCCAGCGGGAAACCGGGAGCGGCGGCCCTGGCCACGCAACGTGGCCCCGCCCACTGCCGCGCGCATGCGCCCCGCGCACGCCCTGCGCCACTTCATCCGGGCACCCAGCACTCCCGCCATTTCGCTGGGCGCTGCTGTGCGCCCGCGGCCGCCATTTTGCGGTGGCGTCCCGCTCGCGGAGGGCCTGGCCCGAGGGAAAGACGCCCTCCGGCCGCAGCTTGGCCCGGTGTCCCGCTGCCCATCGCCGCCGGCGGGGCGGACTCCACCCCGGGCCCGCCCCGGCGACGCCCCCGCCCAGGGGCGTGACGCCGCCGCCCCGCCTCCTCCGGCCGGCCGCAGGCCGCTCGCCGCCCCGGGCTCGCGGAGCCGGTGCCGCCAGGGCCCTCACCACTGAGCCGGGAAGGTCCCTGACGCAGGCGGGAACAAGGCGCAGCACACCGAGCCAAGCCTCCTAACGCTCGAGTGAGGGGGGGGCGCCGAGCGACCGGCCTTAAGTACGCCGCCGCGGGACCCCGCCCCCTGCACCGCGCCAGCCAATCCGAGGGCTCGGGGGCCGCAGCCGCACCTCATATTCATGAGATGGGGGCCGGGCCTCTCCTGGCTCCGCCCCCTCCCGGGCGCGCGGATGCCGGGCGGAGTAATTGGTGGGAACGCGCCCCGGCCGCAGTCCCTCGCCCGAGAGCGGGGGGCGGGGCCGGCGCGCGAGGGGGCGGGGCTGACCCACTTCTGCTTGCCCGCCCCCATCCCCACCTCCTGGCCAGAGGCCGGGAACAAAAGGGCCTCTGGAGGCCAAGGGTCCAAACCTCCTGGGGATCCCCTGCTGTGCTCCAGCCAGCGCTGACGTGTCAGCCTTGCCAGGTCCCCATACCCACCGGAGCCCCAGCTGTCAGGACATCTGAACCCTGACATCATTCTGATATGATACACTTGCCCACACAACCCATACCCTGGTACTCCCAGGATCCCATGCTCCTGAATGAATACACCGCTTCACTTGGTCGGCCCCAAGGCCTACCCAAACCCCCGAGACTGAGACAGTCCCACCTCATGGACCCCAATATTCCCCAAGATCCTAATTCCTCTTACTTCCCTACTTTGGGGCACCCCAACTTCACCCAGCCTAGTTTGCCTGCAGACCTCCACCAGCACCCACACCTAACTTCCACCCCAACCCTGACTTTTCTGCTTGGCGTGGCGCCCGCACCCCTACACTCACCTTGACAGACACTTGTGCGTTCCAGCTCTAGACTGCAGGCTGACCCCAACCTGGGACCCAACCCCACCACTGTGGCCAGCACTGCACCCCGACATTCGTCTCAGCCCTCCAGTATGTGCTTTAGCCTCCTGCCAGGGCTTAGTTCTGCTACCCCTGGTGGGGGCGGGGGAGGGGGGGCGGCGAGCAATGCTCTGCTCCTCCCCCTGTGGCTTTTTCCTGTCTCTGTCCGGGGGTTCCGAGATCTCTGCTACAAGGCGAACCAGCTTTGCAGAGACCCTCACCCCCAGATTGCTCCTGGGGAGTCCCAAGTCCATTTTATGGGAACTGCCTTGTGACTGCCATTTGCTGCCTGCCCTGGTTTGGCTTATGTTGTCTCCTGGGGTCCTGGACCCCTCCATGGGGTGGAACAAACTGGTGAAGAACTCTGACTGCCCAAGTTCTGTTCTAGAATGTTTCCAGAGGGTGGACCCTATGCAGAAGAGTTGGGGGGATTTGGGAACAGAGGACCCCCCCCCACACACACACTTTCTTGCCCACCCCAGAGAAGTTCCAGCCCCACTCCAGGCCTCAGACTTGCTCCCACCCTAAGGTGGGTCCAGCTGAGAAAGGAAGGGACACAGGCAAGGACACGGTCTCCCATGACAAGGTTGCTGGGACCCCTCCTCAGCTCAGGAACCCACTCTCCCAGAGCAGCTCTTGAGACATCGCCACCCCGTCTGCACCGCCCAGCCCCGCCCCATGCCACAGCCCTCCCATAGACCCCCCGTCAGACACAGCCTGCTGCGTCAGCCTCTCACGCAGGGTGGTTATTAAAAGGAGCAAAAAAAGACATCAGCTCTCAGCTCCCTCTGCCTTCCGCCGCCCGTGGAGGGGGGTGGGGAGCTGGGGGCAGGTATGCCCAGCCCAGGAACTTTGCCCCGCCGCCTTTCTGAGGCGCTCCCCTAGCAAGTCAGGTCAGCGGCTCCTTGCTCCAGTCCAGGCCAAGGTGGCCTGGAATCATCCTCTGCCCCCAGGCCCCCCACACCCACTGTTCTGTGGTAGTGACTCGGCCTTCTCCTGGTTCTGTGAAGTGCTCTGTTCGTTCGTTCGTTCGTTCATTCATTCATTCATTCATTCATTCATTCCGCCAGCACGCTATTAAGTGTTTACTACCAGTCCGTTGCCGGGTTACCAGTCTCCACGTCTGCCCACGACTGTCCTGGGTTCCCATCACAGAATGGACCCATACCTGGGGACACCTATCGCCAGGTGCGCCTGCTCTGGGCATTGTGTGCAAACTGTGAGCTTGCGTCTCAGGTGTGTGGCCTGTCTCCGTACCTGTGTTTCTGTGGTTTCCTGCATCTGCGTAGCCGTGGTGGGGGCGGGGGGCTCCCAGGAGGTAGGGAAGACCTCATCGCTGCTGTGACCGCTGCGCCACGCTCTCCCCGCGGACGCGAGGGGGCGCTGCGGCCTCGCTGTCGCCCCAGCCGGGGGTTCCGGGTCCCGCCGCGGACTCCAGCGTTGGGGGAGGTGGGGGGGGAGCCTTCGTCCCGCCCACGGGCCTGCCCCCGCGCCTCCGCCAGTGCGCCGGGGATGGGGTGGCGGTGGTGGCGGGGCTGGGAGGATGCGGCTCAAAATAGCCCGGGGCACGGGAGAGGCTGCTATTCGCGGCCCGGACGCGCAGTGCTCGCCGCCTGCCCGGCGGGACTGGGATTAGGCCGTGAGGCCCCCGTCGGCGCTTTTACAAATCGCCTCTCCCCGGGCGGCCGCCGTGCCTGCCTCCGAGACCACTCCCCCCCGCCCCCCAGAGGTCCAACACCTCCGGCGCTGAGAGCCCCACCCGCGGGCGTCGCCCTGGAGACGAGGCGGGGTCACCTCGCTCCCGCGGCGCCCCCTCCGCCTTCCCGCCGGGCCGGCCGCTGGACGCCGGGTCCTCCCCCGACCCTGGTTAATGACCGGGCGGGAGGCGGTAATGAGCGTCTGGGTCCCGGACGGGCGTGGCCGGGATGAAAGGCGCGTGTGTGGGGGGACCCTCAGGCCGCGTAATTATCGCCCCCTCCCGGCCGGCCAGGCGGGGGCCGGGACCGTGCACCTGGAGGCCTCCTGGCGGGGGCGCACAAGTGGGACCGTCCCGGCTGACTCCAGCCGGCCCGCCCGGCCCAAATCCGCAGGGCCCAGAGCCAGGGAGGGGGAAGCGGAGACTGGATGAGTGTGCGCGTTGCCAGGTGTGGTGCCCATGTGTGCCCGTGAGCTGCGGAGTCATGGGTAATGGCTGGGGACTGCGCTTGTGTGGACGCGAAAGTGGGGCTGTGTGTGCGTGCGAGTATGGAAGTGTGTGCAGGGAACGCACACGTGTGTGTGCGCACATGGGAACCCGCCTGCATGGTACTCCGTGTGCAGGAACACGAGGGACCCCTTGCGCGTGAGCCAAGCGGACCTCAAGCATGTGCATAAGGGGCATGGGTGTGGGCTCAGTCACAGACAGGTCTGGCGTGCGGGACCTGGGCGAGCCAGGGCTCACAGAGCATATGTGCCGGTGACTGATGGCGTGACGCATGCCCGCAGGGTGGGCACAAGTGCGCACCACGTGTCATCAGTGGCCAGGGTCTCCTGCGGCAGACATCAGCTCCTGGAGGCAGCAGCTGTTTGGTCCCTTGGGGAACCGGAGGGGACTGCCTCCTGGCCTCACTTTCCCTCCTGTTCCTGGAGAGGGGTGTCCACAGTGGAGGAGGATGTCTGGCGCTGGGGATGGGGGTACCCACCCACCAGGGAGCAGCCCCCTGTGACTCAAGGCCCAGGCATGTGGAGGCCGCCATTCTTACACCCTGGTCACGCGCGCATCCCGGGAACGCAAAGGGCCAGGCGGTGCACGGCTGGTGTTGGTGACCACAGGCTGCACCAAGTGCAGGAGTATGTGGGGGACTGTGGGGTGGGCCCCGAGGCCCACCCGTGGAAGGGCAGGAGGCCGGTGGGAGGCCCGTCCTGCCCCTTGGGTTACACACGTTTGTTCTTCCCGCACTCACGATGCCCCAGAGATCCGGGCGCCGACCCCTTCCTTTCTACCTGGGAAACTCGGCACGGGTGTGGTGGCAGATGCACAGGGACAGGCACCCATCAGGCACGTGCGTAGAACCCACGTCAGGTGCCTGCGAAATGCCAGAGCAGGGGCACCCCCAGGTGGGAGGAGCTGACCCCCACGTGTCCCATCCACTGTCCTGACCTTGGCCCCACACAGGCTCCCTGCAGGCACAAGGTGGGGGGGAGGGGGGCGGGGAGCAGAGGGACTCCTGCCTGGGGCTTGGGGCATCTCCATGGCAACGCTGGAGTGCCATAAATGCAGAGTGCCCTGTCCTGTGGCAGCACACCTGTACCCCTTCCGGCTCTGTGTCCCCAGTACTAGTGTTGATGTCCCCCCACTGTCTGCCTCTAGATCGCCAGCGCTGGCCAGGTGCCTCTCTGGGCCTCAGCTGCCTCATCCGAGAAGTGGGTGTTGCAGCAGGGCTTCCTGGAGCCAGTGTGGGGGAGTGAGACGCTTGGGGTTCTCTGGTCTTTCTTGTAGGGCAGGACACACAGAAAATGGTCTGTGATCCTCACACCCCCTTCCTCAGTGCCGAGTGAGTGAATGCAACCCCCCCCACCACCTACCCCCAATCCGGATTGGCAGGTCTCTGCTCCTCTGGGGGGCCTACAGCCAGGGAGGGTGTGTGGGCAGTGTGGGTGGCTGGAACCACAAGCTTGTGTTTCGGGGAGGGTGCGCAGTCTCTGAGGACCTGAGTTCCTGCCCCTGCCCGGTGTGACTTTCAATTTTGCGGTTTTCTAAAGGGAGGTCTTGGTCCAGGGTGAGAGTGGGGGTGCCGTTGTTTTGAAAATCACAGTTGACTGAGGTTGTGCTGCCATCGAAGTGTAGGCTGGGGTCCGTGTGTGTGTGTGTGTGTGTGTGTGTGTGTGTGTCGCGGGGGGGGGGGTCTGTATCCGGCAGAGCCCAGCTGGGAGCCTGGCGTTCAGGTGGGGTCAGGATCTACCCCTTAGCTGTTGAGGGGTGCGCTTCTCCGAGCGTGGGCGAGAAGGCGGGCTGGTCGGTCCGGTGGCTGCCAGGGGCCGTGTGTGGGAGCAGGGGGTTGTGCAGATTCTCCGGGAGGCCCGGGGGCAGTGTTGAGGGGGTGGGGGCGGGGGTGGGGCGGGTGCGGCAAGGTCGTAGCCAGCTGTCTAGAGCCCCCCCCCCTCCAGCCTGCGGGTGATCGCCTCCCCTCGAGGGGAACGGGGAGGGCGGGCGGCCCCGCCCACATTCCGGAGGAGTTAGGGGGTGCCCTCTACGGCCCCAGCCTGCACGCTGACCTCTGACCCAGCCCGAGCCCACTCCCTCCGTCCTGGGCACCCAACGCAGCGGCAGCTGGCCCCAGGGAGGGGCAGCCAGACGGGGGTGGAGGCTGGAATGTGTGCCGGGGGTGAGGGAGGGGGCCCCAGAGAGGGGGCGGAAGTGGGGGAGGAGTCGGTGGGACGGAGACCGAGATAGCAATACAGACCGGCCGAGATACTGAGGGAGGCAACGGGGAAGAGAAACAGAGAAAACGAAAACCAGAACCAGCCAGACGCAGGAGCGGCAGATGCAGAGAAGGAGACGGAGGGGCAGACACAGGGGGAGAAACAGAGGCAGCCAGCCCGGGATGGAGAGCCAGCGGGAGGGCAGTCGCGGGCAGGGCCCCAAGTGACAGGGCCCCGCCCCCACGCCAGGGCTGGGCTGCTCACCTGTCCCAGGTCACACGGGCGGCCGCCCGTCCCCTGCCCTCGCGGGGCCGGGCAGCTGTGGGTGGGGCTGGAGTCAAGACTCCTGGGTTGGGCCCCAGCGCCCTTGGCTGTGGCTTGGTAACTCCCATTCCCAAGGCGCCCGGGAGAGGTGGGCGGGTCACGCGGGGCCTGGGGGGGGGGGTGGCTGTGCCCCGGGCACCTGCCTGGTGCTGGGGGTGCAGAAGTCGGCTCCGACCGGGCACCGCTCACTCCCATCTCCCCAGAGGCCCGGCCCCAAGCCAGACCCTGACCCCGGCCTTTGGCATTTCAGAACCGTGAAGCCGGCCCCAATTCCCCATTTGGCCGCCCCCAGGGCGCTCCGGCCCCAAGCGGACTGCAGTGACCCCAGTGACCTGCTTCCGCTTGCCCACAGCCGTCTCATCACCCAGCAGCATCGCCCACCTGGACCCAGGCCTCCAGTCCCGGCTCCACCCCTTGGCGGCCACGCCAGTGCACAGGGCCCGGCCGACCGACCCCCGACTCGGTGCTGGGCCCGCCCAGCCTGGGGCTGGCCTCGGACCGAAGGTTTCGGCGTGCATCCTCCCCAGCGGGCAGAGCCCGCTGCTGTTCACACTGGCCGCTGCCTTCTCTGAGAGGACTCCTGGTCACAGCGAAACTTGCTCCCTTCCTCCGAACGCCTAGCTCCCTGCAGCCCCCTGCCAGCCAGCGCCCCGTGAAGCGGAGGCCAGCGGCAGACAATGCCCCATCTGTCCCTCCTCAGGCCTCTCCTGTAAACCCAGGCCGAACGCCCAGCCATCCAGCCACCCCCTGGATGTTCTGGCCTCTGCTCCGCCCACCTGCTCCCCCTCCCTGGGGAGGGGGCCCTCTCCTCCCCAAGAGACAGACTCGGGGAGTCACCCGTTTCAGGTCCTCGCCTCTGCCTTTTCCTCCCACCTTTTGTCTTCTCTCCCCCAACTAACTTCGCAGCTGCCCCCCCCCCCCCCAAGTACACCTGCTCGCGCTCCTCCAGGCCGCTCGTTGCACACGTTGTGCCTCCCACCTAGGGGCACCCCTTCCCCCCCCCAACGCTTGCAAACTCCTACTATTCCTTTGGGAAAGCCTCAGGCCAAGCGCTCTCCTCCCGCCGGCCCTCCTGCGTCCCCCAGCCCGGGGGCTGCAGTGCTGCCCCAATCCGGAGGTCGCGTCACCGAATCGAGGAGGAGGGGACAGCAGACAATGCTTGGACGTGGAAGGAGGGGTGCGAGCGAACGCGCCGGTGCGGGGCTCCACGTGCGGCGCCCTCCGGGACGCCCCCTCTTCCGTCCCGGCGCGGCCGAGCCGTCAGACCCTCGGCGCGCCTCCCGCCCCCAAATTTGCAGACGCGCGACCGCAGGGAGGAGGCCGCACGCCTCCGCGCTGCGCTTGCGCACTCAGCCGCCCAGGCGCAGTCCCACCTCCCGGCGTGAGCGCCGCGCTGTCATTGGTGCGTGCGCAGGAGCGAACGACGCGGCCGCCAGTGAGGCGGCCCCCGCGGTGGGCGGGGCCCGGGCCTGCGGACGCGCGCACGGGGGCGAGCGGGGCGCCCTCCCCCCTTCGTGACGTCAGGCCCGTTTCGCGGCGCGTTGCCGTGGAAACCGCGATTCCATTTCTGCGGGTTTCCGGGGGCCACCCCCTCCCATTCAGCTTTTTCCTCAATGGGAGGAGGGGGCGGTGCGGGGTAGACTCCGCCCCCTGAGGTCTCCGCAGCATCTGCCCGCGCAGGGCCTCAGTTTACCTTTCCTTCACTTGGCCTGGCCAGCAGCCCCTCTGACCGCAGCTCCCTTCGGCCAGGCACTTCCCCCTGGGTAGGTGTGCACGCTGCGCGGCCGAGTAGGGGGAAGAGGCCAGTGGCCCGCAGCCCCCACCGGGGTGTTGTCCTCCTGGGACCCCAGGGCAGGGCCGTGACCCTTGGACTTCCGGGCTGGGCGCCAGGAAGCGCCCTGAGGGGTGGGTTCCCGGGCAGCGGGGCAAGTGCCCCCCCCCCCCCCCCCCCCGCCCTGCAGCGTGCAGACACAGCCTGCGATTCAGCGTGTGATTCAGAGGGTGGCCCAGTTGACACCTCCCTCCACAGCCCCTACCCAGCCCTGTGGAGTCACCTGCTTACAGCTCTCAGCCCTGACCCCCAGGGGCGGCTGCGTGGGCGGAAGTTTCCACCTGAGCTGTCTCACCCACACCTCCAACCTGTGGCCCTCCTTACCTGCGGGAGCTTGTGCCCTTGACTTGGAGGTCTGGAAGGGTCAGCCTGCAACGTGCATGGTACCTTCCTGCCTGATTGTGTGTGTGCGTGCGTGCGTGTGTGTGTGTGTGTGTGTGTGTGTGTGAGAGAGAGAGAGAGTGTGTGTGGGTGTGAGCGAAAGAGAGAGAGAGAGAGGGGGAGAGACTGGGCTGGGGGAGGGGCAGAAGGGCCTCCCGGATACTTCCAGGACTCTCCTGGGACAGTCCTGGGGTTTCCCTTGCTCCTGGGGTCCTTGGAGCCGGGGCGCTGAGGGCAAGGCCTTGGGCTATCAGAAATCTGCCCAGGAGTGGGTGGTCACCAATATAACAAACACCCCCAATTCTTAGGGCAAGTGATGTTTCTCTCTGGGCTTGGGGTTTTCTCATCTATTAAATGGGAGTATAATTAGGTCTGTTAGGTGGCAGTGCTTGTTAACTGAGGAAATACATGTAAAATGATGCTATTAGTGTCCTGTCTGCCCAGCCCCAACATGGATGGAAGCAGGACCCCAGAGAGGAGTTGCTCCTGGCCAGGCCCCTGGGGAGATGCCAGTTGAGGAAGTCCCCTGGCAACGCAAGGGCGGCCAGCAGAGGGGTGTTCCTGCACTGGGCACGGCCCCGGACAAAGGCCTGGAGGCTTGAGGCATGACCGTCAGGGCTGGGGAGCGCTGGAATGCGAGGCCAGGGTGAGGCCACAGAAGGGTGAGAGTTCACCCCAGGCTGGGGCAAGGCCAGGCCAGAGGCCTTGAGCGCAAACCCTGGGCCCTGGGGAATCACTGATTTCTGCCAGAGAGCTTCTCGAGGCCTGGCAGGTAGGAAGGGGCTCTATCAGCCTTGAGGAAGGGAGAGGGCTCACGTTAGGGGGCCCACGCAGGCAGTACCTCCTGCTTGGCCCGGCAGTGGGAACAGTCTTCCTGTCTGTGGCTGGGGAAACCGAGGCCCGGTGTGTGGGTCAGGTATCCTGGAGACGGTTCCAGGGGTTAGTCCCCAGTCCACTTCCCAGGGCCAGGAACCGAGGCCCCACCCAGGGCACACTGTGGGCAGGCAGCCCTGTGCCCACACCCTGTAGGACTTCCGGCCTTGGGTACTGGGAAGTGGCTGGCCCCTCCTTCCCCTGCTGGGGCAACTTCCTGCCCACCCTCACCTCCAGGCCCGGAGGGAACCCGGGAACTACTGTGGGATCCCCGCCCCCCCTTCCAGCTCCCACGGCCTGAGGTGGTGGGAGAACCTAACATCCTACCGGGTCTCCAGACCATCCCAAGCCCTTTCTCCGATAGAGACCACCCATCAGACCAGGGAGCCCCCTCTGTGATGGCCAAGACCGCTCCCCTGACCCCTGCAAAAGGGCAGCACAGTCACTCAGGTTTCATTTTCTGTTTATTACTTGAAATCACGGTGTTTGTATGCGGCTTTCTTCCCAATTTTTTCATACAGGAAACTCACGCAAGGTGCCGGGACCCCCCCCCCCCAGCCCGACCCCCCGAGGGTGGGTAATGCTTTCTTGAGGGAGCCCTGGTGAGGGCAGAGGGGGGCGGGCTGGTTCCTGCCTGGACCTCCACCCTCAGACCCGCGGAGGCACAGGTGTTATTTAAAAATCGTTTAAAAAAACAAAACAAAAAAAACCCAAAACAGAACACATTTAAATAGGTATCCAAGACAGTTCTTGAAAAACAAACCCAATCCTTTTTTCTCCTTTTTTTTTTTTTTTGGAAAATAAAAACAAACAAAAAACAAATCCTTGACCCCTACCCTCTGACCCCTCCCCACCCACCCCCCCACAAAAAAGTTTACAGAGCTACAGTTAACACATGATGTTCACATCTGAAACCATTAACTTTAAACACATAATGGGGGGTTCACCTAAGATAGGATGGAGGGAGGGACAGGGAGTGGGGGTGTCTGGAGGACAGAGAGGTGGGGCAAGGACAAGACTGGGGGGTAAGGGGGGCAGGGCCCAATCATCTCCATTATCAGTAAAAATAAGTGAATGAACAAAAACTCCACCCCCATTGAAATGGCCCCAGTAGGGGGTTTGCCCCTCTGCCCCAGGGGGAATCTGGGGATGAGAGCGGGGAGGGTCCAATTAAGACCAGCAGCGAACCCCCCCCCCAAGGGGGTTAATGCTACACAGCGTCACCCCTACTGGGGGCTTCACAGCTCAGCACCCCCTCCCCTCCTGGCTGCCAGAGGGCCTCCAAACACAGCCCACAGGCCCAGATCCCTCAGGTCGGGCCAGGAAGGAGGGCTGGGGGTATTATTTCCCCTGTCCCCCCAACCATTTCTCTCCCGAGTTTTCAAGAGACTCCCAACCACTATTGGCTCAGAAAATTAATAGTCTATAAATACCCCAAGCTCAGAACAAAAGGGGGGCAGGGCAGGAGGAAAGGGCACAGTGCGTGGACTCGAAGGCTGGCATCTGGTCTGTTCCCCTCCCTCTCTCTCCTTTCCTACTAGGAAAGGGCCCCACACCCCCACCTGAACCCCAAGGCTGGCTGTGGCCAGCCTGCTGAAGCGGTTTTTTTTTTTTTGTTTTTTTTTTTTTTTCCTGGAAAAAGAGACCAAGAGAAAAAAAGCACAGATGTGGAGAAACGGCCCCGCGGGCGCAGGGCTCTCTGGTCGCTGTGGGGCCTGCTGGCCGCCCTGGAGGCCGGTGTGCTCGGCAGGCCTTCCCTCCCGGGCCCTGCCCGTCTGTAAAGTGCATCATGAGGCATCTACATTTTTGACTTAAACCTGAAGGGACGGGGGCGGCTTCCTCGTCCCCACTCTCAACCATCTGGAGTGACTGCTACATATCTGGAGCTTGGGAAGTGGGCGGGGAGGGGCCCAGCTCGGCCGAGGCTCGAGCCGGCGGCGGGAGGAAGAGGCGGGGAAGTGTGAGCTGAACCGAGGCGGCAGGAACCCAGTCCATGGAGAGTTCGGAAAACCACGGTTAAGAATGGAACTTAAAAGAAAAAAAAAACAAAAAACACGAAAAACAAAAAATCAGAAGGAAGCTGGCCGGGGAGGGGGGGGGCCTCCTGCTGCCCTGACCGCCTGCCCTCCCGCGTGCAGGCCTCGCTGGGGGGGGGGGGGGGGGACTCTCGGCCCAGGGTGGTCGGGCGAGGGACGCGGGTCCTAGGCCACCACGAACTCTGACTTAATGTCAGGATTGACTTCCGGCTTCCAAACGGAGTCCTCAAAGTCGAGGCCCAAGCCGGAGGCCTCGCTGGGGCCGCCGCCGCCGCCTCCCCCGCTGGTGTCGCTGCGGCCGGCCTTGCGGCTGGGCGGCCAGTGGTAGGGGCCGCGGGCGTCGCGTCGCGCCTTCCTGCGGAGCCGCTTCTGCTGAAGCAGCAGCTGTAGGCGCTCCACCTTGCAGCGGGTGGCCCGGTTCTCCGTCTGCCGCAGCCGGTCCCCTGGAAGGAGGCAGGGACTGTGACTCCTGAGCGCCCCCGCCCCCGCCCCCCGCCAGGAGACACAGCCCAGACTCCTTTCACAATGCACGAGAGAGGGAGCGGGCCGAGGGGGGTCTTTGCGGCTCTGGCGGACCCCGGGCCCCCCCCCCCCCCGCCCCGAGTGGACTCGAGCCGTCCGCTGCCTGTGTTAACCGTGAGCCGGGCGCTGGCAAGGCCGGGTCCAAGGCAGACGCGGAGCAACACTAGTGCCCGAGTTAGGTGGACCTCCAGCCCTGAGGCTGGTGCCTTGGTTTCCCCTTTGTGACCTGGGGGCTGGGGGTCTGCCCGGCAGAGAACAGTGCCACTGTTCCACAGGTCTCAGGATCCATTGGGGATGACTGGGTCTCTGGGGGACACAGGCTACCCCCAGAGCAGCTCCAGCGCTCTCCCCTCCATCAGACTCGGCCATTCAGAGGCTCCACCTGCCATCTGGACAAGGTGCGGGGGGGCGGGGGGGGCGGGGGGGGGGCGCGAGCAGGGAGGAAGTACCCCCCCAGGAGAGGACAAGGACACTTTGTGCCCCCGACACACATGCTCCCTTCTCTCCAGGCTCGTGCAGAGAGGGTGAACAGCAGCTGGTGCCCCCCCTCCTCCCCCAGCTCCCCGGTGGGTCAGCTGCTCTGAGCAGCCCACAGGGGGGCCTGGAACAGCCCAAGGGCGGGCGGGGCCAGCCGGTCACTTACCCAGAGGCTTGCACGTGCGGGCCTGGCTCAGGGAGGCGGGGGCTGCAGCCGCCAGCTTCTCACAGGAGGTAGTTTTGGGGGTGAGGTCCGGGGCGGGCGAGGCGGGCGCGCACTGGGCATGGCAGCGTAGCTGGGTCAGCGACGGGGGCATGCCCTGGTAGTGCCGCGTGGCACTCAGAAGGTCGTTGAGGATCTGCAGGATGGTGCCGATGTCGCGCCGCGGCCGCCCGCTGCTATCCTGGCAGTTGGGGTGCAGCGTGCCTGCAGGAGGCAGGGGGGTTGCTGGTGAGTCCGAGTGACTGACACGCGGCCTCAGAAGGGCAGGGCAGGGCGCCCCTCGTTCGTGCACGACGGGACCCCAGGGTGAGGGCCCAGACACGCAGACCCGCGGCCCCTGGGGCGCGGACGCGCCATGGCACCTACCAGAGAAGGTCCCTGAGAACACCCCCGGGGCGTGGTTCACGAAGCTCTCAATGACAGCGCCGGGTTTGCGGGAGCGGGAGGCGGGGCTCCCGCCGGGGGTGGACGCGGGGCTCCCGCCGGGGGTGGACGCGAGGCTGCCAGCACTGGCCGGGGGCGAGCAGTCCATCTGCTGGGTCAGGGGGAGGGAGGCATGGTAAGCTGCGGGGTGCAAGGACAGCCCTCGGGGGCCAGGGTCTGAGGGTCACCCACCGGCCCAGGGTCTGGGGATGGCCCTCCGTACGGAGAACACCTCTGCGACCGCGGACAGCCACCTTCTGGGCCCCGAGGAGAAGCCTTCCGGGCAGGACTCACCTCGGGGCAGGTGGCAGCTGAGTGGGATCGGAAAGAGCCGGCTGTGACGGGTGAGGGGGACGCAGGGGCAGGGCTGCTGGACACCGGGGGCACTCGGGCGGCGCTGGACACTGGCCGGCAGGGAGAGGACACAGGGGCGGTCACGCTGGGGCCCCCCCGGGCGGCGGCGGCGGCGGCGGCGGCGGCCGCCAGCACGTGGCGGTGTTGCAGCGGGGTATGCTGGGCGGCCAGCTGCAGCTGGACGAACATCATGTGGTCACCCACGCGCAGCGCCAGGGTCAGTGGCGAGCGGCCGGACAAGAAGTCACTGACCTGTAGAGAGTGACTCGTCAGCGCCAGGGCCCCGGCCTGCGGCGCCCCCAGCCCGGCCCGGCCCCGGCCCCCCGCGCTGCGTGACCTGGGGCCTCTCGCCGCCCCTCTCTGGGCTCTGGGGTCCCTGTCGGTGCCACGGATGCTTAAATAAAATGAATCGGTATTTCCGGAAGACGCCTCCGCCAGCCCGGCCTGGCCCGGGCGCCACTGGGGGCTGTGGGGGACAGAGGCGGGTCAGATGGGGGGGCCTGGCCCTCCCTGGCCAGTTTGGTTCTTTCAAGGGGAAACCGAGGCCAGAGGGGGCAGGGCCCAGTCAGCGGTCGCTGTCCTCAAATAACCCCACCCTCCCAGCCCCCAATCCTCTGCCTGTGAATATGGGAGGGGGGCCAATCTCAGACCCCCTCCCAGTTAAGCCACCCAGGCAGCAAGTGGGCGGGAATTCCTGGACAAATTCTTCGTCCTAACCTTTGCTTTCTCAAGATAAATATTTATCTGTCCTGGGTGGGGCTGAGGCTGAAGGGGAGGTTTAGCTGCTGCGGGAGGGGGCCCTGATGGTTCTCTGAGGCCTGGGTCCCCTGAGAGCTCAACACAGCCCCAGCACAAACCCTCAAAATCTGGTGGTGTGCGTGGGGGGGTGCGTCTGAGCCCAGGCTGCACTGGGCTCCACCTCTGGAGCCTGGCCAGCGCCGAGCTTTCCCCAGGGGCCAGGATGGTGGGGGGGGGGGGGGGGTGGAGGTTTCTGAGAAGTGACATAGGCCAGGATGACTCAGAACCACCGCCTCCCAGCTCTCTGCTGGCAGCGGCTGGCGTAACCTTGGGGGCCGTGGGGAGGAGGAGAGGGAGGTGGGCAGTTTGCAGCCCCCACCCTGAAGCCTGGTCTTCATGGCATCCCCCCCTCCCAGCCCCAGAGACTCCCCTTGCAGGAAGGGCCTGGGGTGGCTTCCCAAGGGCAGCTGGGGAGTCCCCCCCACCCCTCCGCCCTGCAACTTCCTCCCTGGGGAGGGCGAACAGGAGGGCATGACTCTGTGCCAGGCGGGGAAACAGCCCTGGGAGCTCAGTCACTCCGCCCAGTGGCCCCCCCCACTCCTGACGCAGGCACCCTGGGGCGGATGTGAACCAAAGACACCCCTGGCCCCCCCACCTCCGCCAACCGCAGGCCCCCCATGAGCAGAGCTCAGTTCAGGAAATGGAGCTCAGCTCCCACCTGGCTCCCGGGACCCCAGCTCTGCACTGCCCCCCCCCCCCCCCCCCATGGCAGACCACCCAGCGCCAGGGCCCCTCCTCACTAGCTAGCTGCTGAGGACAGGATGCTACATGCCGGGGAGGGGGCGAGGGCCTCAGGGCAGGAGGAGGGAAGCCGCTGAGCAGGTTTCCTGCGGCCAGCCCAGCCCACCCCCTAGCTGGGGCGGGCAGCAGCAGGCGGATGGCTGAGGCCTGTGTCACCCTCCTGGGAGGAGGGACCCGCCGCCAGAAAAATGAGGAAAGGAGGAGGTTAAAAAAAAAAAAAAAAAAGAAAAGGCTGCAACAAAACCGGGAACCCGGGTGTGGGCCAGCCCCTGCCTCCCGCTTCACCTCCTGGCCAGTTACTAAATATTTTCCTAACATCCTGTCTAGGCTGCAGCCCTGGGGCTGGGTGCCCCCCTCCCCCTTTTGGGGCAGAGAACAAAGGCCAGAGGGAGGAGAGAGAGGAGTGACTCCGCACCCCTTACAATGGGGTCACGGAAGGCGGAAGGACTGTCACCAGGCTGGCCCTTCCAGGCCCCCCCCTCCCCGCAGAAATTTTAAAAAGGTCACCCCAGGGAAACCGCAGTGGCTGCGGAGGGGGTGCTCCCCAGTGTGGGCCTGGGGACCCAGGCCCTGGTGTGGGAGCGTGGGCCAAGGTTACCCCCTCAGGCAGGCTTGTGAAAGCCCAGCCCCCTCCCCCATGGCAGCCACCGTGGGAGAGCAGGCCCTCAAGGTCAGGTGGTGAGTGCTGGGGGGGGGGGGGGGTGGGTAGGAAGGAGGAAGAGGAAGCTGGGTGACCAGGCTACACAGGCAGGAAAGCTGGGCGGCGCACCCCCTCCCTCCCCACGGGTCTCCAGGGAGCACAGACAGCCCCAGGCCCTCGCCCTGGGCTGGGAGGGACTGGCGAGGGTCTTACCTGTGTCTCAGTCAAGCTCTCCAGGGCCTGCATCACAGACTGCTCTGGCCTTGAGGCCTGCGACTGCAAACAGAGAAGCCGCTTTGAGCGTGCGCTTGGGTCAGAGGGCCCGGGCACCGGGGCAGGGGAGCCGCTTGCCGGCAGGGCCGCCCTGGCAGGGCGTGTGCTGGGAAGCGAGCTCTCAGGGGAGGGGGCTGCCCGCCTGTGCCAGAGCCTCCGGGGCACTGTGCCCCAGCCATTTACCATGAGGCCCGCCTCCACGGTGGGTACCAGCGTCAGCTTGCTGCCATCCCCCACGCCGAACTCCTGCAGCTTCCCCGAACTGAGCCGGCTGGGGGGAGGAAGGAAGAGGGTGAGGCCAGGAGACAAGGCAGGGACGCGGAAGCAGAGGCCGAGGGGGGAGGGCTGTGCTCCTGGGGGACGCAGGGGAGCCCTTCCCACCCCTGTCCCTTCCCGGCCTTCCACACCCGGGGCCTGAACCTCCCGGTGGGGTGGGGGGGGAGGGGGGGCTGTCAGGCATCTGGCCCCGAGAGCCCCCAGGCAAGTGGCTCAAATCTCCTTCCCAGAAGCCCCAACTCTGTACTAGGGCACCACCTCTGCACCTCAACAAAGCACTTTTTCATCATCCGGGTGCCAGTGCGTCCTTGCCACCCTCTGCCACCCTCCCCTCACCCCAGGGTCGGCCCCAGCCAGTAATTCAGCTACACCGACCCGGGGCTCCTCTTTGTGGGCGCCACAGGGCTTAGCCTTTAGGGTCTTTTTGCGGGGCCGGGCTCCCCCTCCTCCCTCCCTCTCCCTGGCGCAGGCCGCCGCCGCTCAGACAAAGGAGACCCTCCCCCACCCGCCCCTCCCCCACTGGGGCCCCTCCGCTGGGGATGGACAGTGCGTGTCCCTGGAGGCCCGCAGGGGGAGTGCTCCCCGGTCTGGAGGCGATTTAAATACCAGGGGGGAGGGGGAGGCTGCGGGAGTGCTCGGTGGTTAGAACAAAGGGGGGTAGAGAGACGCAAGTGGGGGAAGAACACAGCCAGACGTGGAGGGGGGCACCGAGCAGATGCGGAAGCCAGCCGGAACGCAGGCAGAGAGGGAGGTGGCCGCGCTTCCCTCCCCCGCAGCCGGGACCCCCACACTGACCCGGGACTGCTGCCTTCCCGGGAGGGGGGAGGGCCGCCCTCGCAGCCGCCTTTGTGCAGCGACCCCAGGCGGGGGAGGGGGTCGAGGCAGGCAAGGCCGAGCAGAGGGCGCCCGAGAGCGCGCGGCGCGCCCCCGCCCCCCGTCTGGCCGCCCCCTTCCTTCCCCGTGCGGCGCGCTCTTTGTTCCCGCCCGGGGGCCGGGGCCCGAGGGGGCGGCGGGCCCGGGGGCGGCGCGCGGTACCTACGTGTCTTTGTGGAGCAGTGCCAGGCGCTCCTTGGGCACTTTGAGCCTCTGGGACAGCCGCTTGCGCAGCCCCTCCACCGTTTCGTCCGGGGGCACCGACAGCTCGTAGCGGGTGCCCGTCGTGCTGTGGATGGCCAGGCTCATGGGAGCCGCCTCGGCCGCCGGGCCCAGCTCGCAGGCGCCGCCGGGGGCCCCGCGCCGGCAGCTCCGGGCGCCGCCGGGCTGCGGCTCCATCCCCGGCCCGCGCTGGAGGGATGGGGTCCGCGGGGCGCCGCCAATCCTCGTCGCGCCTCCGGGCAGTGCTGGGGGGCTCCCGAACCGGGGTCCTCGGGGTTCCTGGGGGCAGCGCGCGTCCCCTTCGAGAAAGTCCCAGGAGCGGAAGGTGAAATCAGGAATCAAAATCCAAGCAGCGCTCCGGGGTCGCGTTGGCTCGTCGGGGCGCCTTCCGGGGGTGGGGACTGCACTCGCGGCTCCTTTCAAGGACAGTGGGCGCGGAGGAGGGTCCGGAGAGGGGGGTGCCGCTCGGGCTTCCGCGCTGGGTGCCTTCCGCCGCTCGGGCCGCGCTTCCCCGCGCGTCCCCTCCCTTAGCAACAGCCGCCGCCGCCGCCGCCGCCGCCGCCGCCGCCGCTTGGAAGATCTGGGGGTGAAAGTAACAAGAAAAAAAAGTTATAATGTATCAACGTTCCAAGGGGCGGGGCTGCCGCCCCCTCCCATTCACTACTTACTCCGCCGGCCCAGCGCCGGCCAATCGTCGCGCGCCGAACGCCCAGTCGGCCGCACGGGCGGGCCAATAGGAACCGCCGCGGCGCTGCCCCACGTGGCCGCGCGGGCCCGCCCCTCGCTCCGCCCCCGGCCCGGCGGCCAAGGGGAGCGCGGCGGGGGCGGGACTGGCGCCGCTCCGGCCCGCCCCCGCGCCCCACCCGCCCGCGCCGGGGGCCATTCATACGGCCCGCAACAAAGGGCAGGCGGCCGGAGGGAGACGGGGGAGGGGGACGGCCCGCAGGGTCCGGGCCCGGAGCCGCGCGGCGTGGGGGCGGGCACTGTCCCTGCGCCGGGAGGGGCAGGAAGCCGGGGGACACCCCCCCCCACCGTGTCTGTCCGGGAAGCCGCCGCGAGCGGAAGCGGGAGGCGATCCCCACGCTTCGTGGCCGGGCGGCTCTCGGGAGGTTCGGACGGCGGGCGTCCCCCACCTGTGGGGCGTGAGGTCCCGGCGAGGAGTGGGGCTGCGGGCGGGGCCTGCACCCTGGTGACGTGGGCCAGTGCCGGGAGGGCCCCTCCCGCGCCGGTACCACCTCGCGTCCCACCCCTGTCCCGCGGGCCGGGCCCGCTTCCCGAGTCGCGCCCGCCCGAGCCGTGACGTGACGCGGCGTCCCCGGCTGCGCCCGCGCGCGCCGCTTGGGGCTGCGGTGAGTCAGCAGCGCCGGCGCGCCCCCTGCCGGCCCCGCCCGGGAGCGCTGCCGGGAGTCCTGGGGAGGGGGCGCTGAAGCTGCCCTGGGGCCGGGAAGAGGCCGACGGCACTGCCGGCGAGCGGGGAGCTTCGCTAGGGGCTTGAAGCCTCTAAGGAAGGAAACTGGGGCCACACAACTGAAGAAACTCAGGCCGAACAGCAATTTGCTCAAGGTCACTCGCGGGGTAGGAAGAGTGCCCGGGAGGCGGGGCGGGGGCTGAGGTCCTGCCTGGGCGGTGCTGCTTGCGCCGAGCCCCTCCCATCCCACGACCCGAGGGGCTTGCCAGGGCTAGAGACACCCCGAACCCTGTCTGCCCACAGAACAAAGAAAAGTGGGACACCTTTAATAAAAGGCCTGAAGTGGGGACCCTCCTACTCGTCCCGTGAGGTCCCACCCCGCACTCACCAGGCGCCGCCAGTCCGAGGTCCCAACCGTCCTGAGCTTACCCACGTCCGGACTAGAGCGCGGTGGCGGGGCAGGTCTGGGACCGAGCGGGCGGCCCCCAAGCCTTTATCCGCACCGCCTTCCCTCGGGGTGGAGTTTGGGCGGGCAGGGGGCGGAGGGCCGGGCGGCCAGTGACGCAGGCGGGCCCCCGCCCCTGCCTGCAGGCCAGGGCCCTGGGGCGCCTTGGGGCCTGGCTCCCCACCCCTGAAGCCTCGCTGCGTCTATGGGGGGGGGGGGGGGCTCTCCATGAATACTGTAGAACCTGGGGTCGGAGTCGGCTCAGCCGACCAGTAGTGTCCCCAAGACGAGGTTTCGGGGTGCACGAACTGACTCCCGCCCCGCCCCCTTTCCTGCCGCCCCAGGCCGGGTGCTTCCGCCTGGGGGCGCCCGAGTAGGGGAGCGTGAGCGGAGGGGGGCCTGAGTCAGTGGCCACGATCCAGGAAAACAGGCCGGAGTCACCTGCCTGTTGTGGGGGTGCCCCAGCCAGCTGCCCAACTGCCTGGCCGCCTGCATCCCTTAACGGTGACCTCAGACGGCATTTATGGAGCGATTAACCTGCGCCAGGCCTGCCGAGTGCAGCCAGGCACCACCCGCCGCGCTATGACCTTTCTGAGCCTGTTTCTGTAGCTTGGCTATAGAGCGATAGGAGAATCCCGCGCGGGACTCTCTGGAGCCCCGGGGGTGTTGGGGCGGGCAGGACCACCCTACCCATCTCACAGACCAGTTAACTGACACCACACGGTAGCAGATGAAAATGTGTTATGCCCTGTTTTCCCCAGCATGCTACTCTGGGTAGGGACGGTTTTGAGGATGACCATGATTGGTGTGGGGCCTTCTCAGTCCTTCTGCTCCCTCTGCCCAGAGGAGGGGGACCTCAGGACCTACTGCCCTACCCCCTGTCCATTTATCTGGTGTCTCACTTTATCTGGCCTGACCACCTCCACCCCACCCTAGTCGTGGGCACCCCTCCCAGGGCTGTGTGCTTTTCCAGGTCTCCATCCTGCTCCCACCCAAAACTCTTGCAGCCTCTTCCCCCCCCCCCCCCAGTCACACCCACACAGGACACCCCGCCCCTCAGGGTCAGGGCTGGGCTGTAGGGAGAGGCTGAGCCAGCCCTTGGAAGGGGTCACTGAGGGGCTGGGGTTGAGGTGTGCGCTCCAGCAGGTGGGACTCCGGCTGGAGGCAGTGCTGGAGACCGGAGAGGGGATTGTGGGGCCACAAGCGAGGGCCTTGCAGGGGCCAGACGGCCAGGTGGGCACCCCACTAGGCAGGGGTGGCCCAGGGAGTGGCGGGTCAGGCAGGCAAGGCTGTGGTCTCGGGGCGCAGAGACCTAGGCCGTCAGGTTGCCGAGGGACTGGGTGGTCCTCCTGGAATTGGGGCCCCGAACGTCACGCACTTTGGAGGTGGGGTGCTGCTCTCAGGAAGGGACTGTGGCCCCAGCCTGCCTCTACAGGTCCCACCTAATAAACACACTAAGCCCATCCACTTCCTACTTCCCTTCCCCTTCAGAGCATCCTCGTGCTCTAGATGGTTCTTGGGTGTGAGCACACACATCAAGTGCGAGGGGACCCCCTTCCTGGGAGAGGAACGGACCCTTACGGGAGCCTGACCTCGAGGAAAGGACCCCTGGCTCCTGGTCACAGGGCCCACTCCACTCCACCCCAGGGCAAGGCCCGGGACAACACAGGCTGTTCTCGCAGGCCCACCTCAGGCAGAGGCATCCGGAAGGTTCCAAAGCTCACACCTCCCGCAGAGGCCCTGCACAGTGCTGAGGGGCCTTACCTACATCCGAGACTGCCCACCCTCCCCCGCCCCAGAGACTGAGATCTCTTAGGGCACAGAGAAGTACGGACAGGAGGATCCCCGGTGTGGGTGGTGCCGGTCTGGCGGCCTGGTGAAGGTGCTGCTGTCTTGGTGGTGTCGCTGTACCCTCTCACCACCTTCTGGAGCCCCCACGGTGTCCTTGGTCTTATTTATCGCTCCCAGGGCCTGGCCAGGAACCCTAGGACCTAGACTCCAAAACGCTCCAAAACGGGGCACAGGGAGAAGTGATCCCATGGCTGTCACAGCGTTCTCTGGGCTGGGGGTTCCTGAAGTGGGGGCCAGCTGCTTGGGCCTACCAGCCTGAGGAGGGGGACCCAGCTAGGAGCCCTCCACAGCTGCGAGCTAGTCTGGAGGCCCCCACAAGCATGGCTCCACTACCTGGAGCCTCCAATACAGCCACAGGACAGTCACTCGCACGGGACAGTGACACACGAGCACAGAGCCCATCTGTGCTGACAACATGCCTGGGGGTGGCCTCCCCGTCACCTCCAGGCTGCCAATGACACACGGGGAGGCCCGGACTCTCCTGCACACTCACGCCCCTGGAATCCCCTTGCCCACCCTGCTGAGGCCCGGGGCTGAGGAAGGAGAAAAATGAGACCCCTGCCCCAAAGTCTCCCGCAGGCCACCTGGAGCCAGCGTCTGGGCCACCCCCACGGTTGCAAAAGGGAAGGAATGGAGCAGCTGCCCGGTGCCAGGGCTGCCCCCGCCCGGCTGCCCCACCCCATCTGGGGCCAGCCCAGGGGCCCGGATGCCACAGAGGTGCCAACGCCACCGAGGAGGAGGGCGCAAGGCCAGCCCAGGCCACCCACAGGCCGGGTGAGCAGAGGGCTGGGCCTCTGTGGGAGCAGGCAGGGCACGCCTCTTCCCAGCGTGGCTGGGGCGGGCCGGGGAGCCCACAGGGCAGCCTGAAACCTGGCAGAGCCCCAGGGGGCTGTCCAGCAGCCCAGGCCCAGCCCAGGAACAGCGGCCACGCCCCCGCCTGCTGTGTCCCCAGGCCCCGCCGGCAACTTTGCCCACACCCACCCTCCTGGGATGATGGCAAACGCCCTGCCCACCACCCACCCTGGTTTCACTGAGTAAGCTCCCCGCTCCTCGGTTTACTCCAGACCCTCAAGGATCTCTTGGGCCACAGCTTCGACACCCTGGAGGCTGAGGCTGGTACTGAACGTCTCGTCACACTGGGGGGACAGGAGCACTGCGGGAAAGGCCGGGCAAGGTCCTGAAGCCACAGGCCCAGGCAGGAGACAAAACCAGCATACACGAGTCAGGTCCCTGGTTTTTAATGGGGGGCTCAAGCTGGGAGCGGGCTGTCCCAGGGGCAGGACGAGGAGCTGAGGGCTCCACAGCAGAGTCTACAAGGTTAGGGAGAGAGCGGGTGGCACGTCGGGTTGGGGTGGGGGGAGCGGCTGGAAGGGTGAGACGCAGAGCAGGGTCTCAGCCGAGCCCCCCTTCGCTAGGAGGCCTGACAGTGTGCTGCCCCCTGGCGGCCTCTTGGCAAGACCGCTCCCTCCACCCAAGAATCCCCCAGGTGGCTCGCGGCCCCTCTCTCCCCACTTCCCCACCCCCAATCAGACGACCCACGCGAGCTGGTTCAGCCTGCCCGGGACATCCCCGGTCCGGTCCTGGGCCTCGGTTTCCCCGCTGGCAAGGGCCACGGACCGCCTACTCGAGAGCTTTCACCAGGGCCTCGTTGGCCTCGATGCGGATTTGGATCTCGGCCCTGGAGGCCTCGTCTGCTGCCCCTGACAGCTCCGACTGCGCCTTCTCCAAGTTCACCTTGGCGGCCTGCAGGAAGTGGGTAGCAGGTGAGAGCCAAGCAGCGACCCCGCCTGGTGCCCTGGCTCAGATGTGGCCTCCTGGGTCCATCGGCTTCCCCTGGAACACTCACCCCCACGTCCAGCATGTCCAAGGTCACGGCCTCTTCAGCCAACAACTGCACCGAGGAATCAGCGTTCACTGTGACGGAGCCGCTACTCACTACGGGAGAAGACAGCCGTGAGAGTTCCGTGTTCGGGTGCGGGGGACCCCGTCAGCCAGAGCCACAGAAGCGGCTCCAGAGCGGTCTAGCATGGGAGACAGGCCGATGCCCACAGGGCCCGTGGTCGCCCACTGGCACCTGCACACGGGGAACAGGGCCTCCTTCCTTCACCCACCAGCACCAGCCCATCAGCTGAGCCAGGGTCAGGGGTGAGCGGGGCGCCGGGTCTGCATCTTGGCTGTACCTCAGAGTTGTGCTGCCGCACGCTCTCCTTAGGATCCAGTTACCCCCCCCCCCCCCGCCCCCGCCCTCTCCATCGGCTCCTCTGCGACAGGACTGGACTTCCCTCTCAGACGCCTGGCCCCCACCGAGACCCTGACCCACCACAAGCTACTGGAGGCACGGGTTTGTCTCTCTCGTGGGCTCTGCTTCTATCCACACGGAGAAGCGAGACACTTGGGCCTGCTGAAGCACGTGGCCCCGCCCAGCCCCTTCCCGGTGCACTCACCAAAGTATTTGGAGGTGGTGCCATCCTCGGCGTGGACAACAACCAGCCCCGGCCGCAGCACCTGCAAGGTGGGTACGTGGGCCGCCAGGATGCCAAAGGCTCCCGTCTGCGTGGGAACGTCCACTTGCCGGACGTTGGCACCGTTGAAAAATACCTGGAAGAACACGCGGGGAATCCCTGCAGGCCAGTCCTCCCCGCCCGGATCTCAGTCTGCCCTGCAGTGAAACGGCCCAAGGCAAGACCCCACGGCGACAGAGCACACACGGAACCAGCCACGAGGACGCGCATACTTGTCTTGGTTCTCTAGCAGCGTCTTAGTGCACAGAAGATAAAATCCAGACGGAGCCCGTCCCCACAGAAACGCTGCCAAGAGCACGAGAAGCGCGCCGACCCAGGAAGACACAAGGCAACAAGTGTCTGAGGCTCGGGGTTCTGCGGGACGGGGCGAACGGTGAGGCCCAGCCCTGGGGCGCTGGATTCCAGGCGGAAGGCTCGGGAACTCGGAAAGCTTTATGGGGCTCGGATTCCACACCACTTGGAAAGGCGTAGGGCGCGGGTCAACGACACAGGGGTTGGGGGGTGGCTCTCGGAGGGACACAGGTGGAGGGGGCATCGGTCCGGGGTCCTGGAGGGGGAGTTAGGGATCTCCGAGACTCGGAGGCTGGGGATCCCGGAGTCCTGACCACATTGGGGCGCCGACGCGGATCCGGGGTGCGGAATGAGGACATGGATCCGGAGCAGGAGGCGGCGGCCTGGGGATGGATTTCGGACCACACGGGGGAGGGGACACAGGGAGCGGAATAAATGAGGGTCGACAACCCAAAGGTTGGAGGTCTCCGATTGCGGACCACAGCGGGTCCCGACTGGAGGTGGTGATCAAGGAGGGGTCCCGAGCCCGACCGGAGTCCGAACCTGCGTGGGTGAGGCGAAGGTGAAGGACATCTGGCCCGGGCCCGGAGCCGGGGCCGGCGCAGCCGCAGCCTCCGCGTAGGCGCGGGCCTGACGGACGAGGCAGCGCAGGCCGGGACGGCGCAGGACCGCGACGGGCAGCATGGCGACGGCTGCGAACGGACTCCGGCCGAAAGCGGGCAACCAGGAGGACGAGGAGGACGACGCGCAGAGACGTCTGGGAAGAGGAGTCCGGGCGAAGGCGCACGCGCGAACTACGACCCCCAGAAAGCCGCAGGCGACTTTAACAACGACGCGCCGAGCTCCGCGCATAGCATGCTGGGGGTTGTAGTTGCCTTCCAGTCCCAGGAGCCTGCCGGTGGGGAGGTGGGGGGGGGGGGAGGAAGGGGGAGGACCGGAAGCCTGCGCGGAACAGGAGTCACTTGCATTCAAAATTTGGGGGGACGCTCGTCGGATGCCAGGCGCTAGAGAGCCATCAAGGGAAATACCAAGATTCCGGCTCTGATTTGGGGTGGTGGGGACGTTTAACACTCAGTGTAACGAATACGCAAATCATACAGCGTGTTAGAAGTTAACAAATACCTAAAAAAGAAAAACAGGGGCGCCTGGCTGGCCCAGTCTGAAGAGCATGCAACTCTTGATCTCAGGGTTGTGAGTTCAAACCCCATGTTGGGTACAGAGATGACTTAAAAATAAACTTCAGGGGCGCCTGGGTGGCGCAGTCGGTTAAGCGTCCTACTTCAGCCAGGTCACGATCTCACGGTTCGTGAGTTCGAGCCCCGCGTCAGGCTCTGGGCTGATGGCTCGGAGCCTGGAGCCTGTTTCCGATTCTGTGTCTCCCTCTCTCTCTGCCCCTCCCCCGTTCATGCTCTGTCTCTCTCTGTCCCAAAAATAAATAAAAACGTTGAAAAAAAAATTTTAAAAAATAAAATAAAAAAATAAACTTAAAAAAAAAAAAAAGGAAAAAGAAAAGCAGAAGCGGGGGGGACGCGGGAGCGGGCAGCCAGCGGACTGTCCAGAGACGCAGACGTTGCGGGGACGGCCAGCCGGCGCGGCTCGAAGACAATCCCCAAGGACGCCAGCAGAGGGCGCCCCGCGACCGGAGATGCGCTCGCCCCAGCCCCGCCCGGCCACCGCCCCCGCGCGCCGGTGACGCACGGACGCGTGCGCGGGCGGCCCGGGGCTCTACTGATGTCACCGCGGCTCGCGCAGCCTCGCTCACGGCGTTGACGTCACCACTCCGCCCCCGCGCACACGCAGGTGGCGCCCCAGGCCAGGCCCCCAGGCCCACATCTTGGTCTGAGGGAAAACGCGGAGTGCGGGATGCACGGGCCTGGGGCCCACGCCGGGAAGGGACTTGGCTCCCGAGCGAGGTATGCAGGCTGCAGAGGTGGTGTCGCACCTGGACGGGGTCGTTGCGTCAAGGTGTTGCTCCATTGGCTCTCCAACCCCAGGGGCTGTCCGCGCCCTAGCTCCCTGCCTTCCAGCGCCTCGGTCGCCTGTGGTCTGCAAACGAGGGAGGACCCAGGCCTAGTGCCCAAGCCCCCCGCCCCTCTGGGCCAGCGCCGTGAGGGACATCCTGGCGCTGTGTGTGTGTGCAGACAGAAGCCCTACTCGCGTTTCTAGGGGTGCATCCTGTGTTCAGCCCAACTTTTCCCAGAGCTCTGGCCCCCCCATGGAGACAAGCCCAATCTGCCTAATCATTCGGCTCCTGGAACCCATCCATTGGACAATTTCTGTCCAGTTTCTACTCCAGGGTGGCCAATGGGTAAAGGCACCACCTGTTACTCGAGTCCCAAACCCAGCGTTATTCTGGAAATCTCCAGTGGACCCATCGGCAGGACCTGTCCGCTCAGTTGGGCCACTATGGCCACCATCACTGGTTTGGATGGCCCCAGCCTCCTCCCCTGTCCTCTCCTCGCTGCAGGTGCCTTCACACACAGCCAGAGGTACCAGGTCATTCTCCTGCTGGGAACCACAAGATGGCTTTCCTTGTTCCTTCCAACACATGTTGACTACAAACACGGTTTCTTACCTCAGGTCCTTTGCACATTCAGCTCCCACTCGCTTAAGCCAGCTTTGCTGGGTATTTACCCACTTAACAAGCACATTCTTGTCTCCAGTGTGCAAGCCCCTGGGGACCCAGCGCTTGACTTGGAACTCACCCCTGTAGTGGGGGAAGGGGTGAGGAGCGACACAATACACTGGAGCAAATAACAGACAACACGAGGACCGTGGAAAGAAGCAGGGGACTGAAACGTGCGGTGTGAGTTGCTGTGTTACCAAAGGTAGCCATGAAGAGATATAACGGGACTCGGCCATTTGGGAGAGAGTTGAAGGAGGCCGAGGAGTGAATCTTGAAGCTGAGTGGAGAAAGAGCCGGACAGGCCCAGCACCTGCAAGTGCAAAGGCCCTGAGGTTCGACTGGCAGTGTCAGTTTTCACTGGAGAAAGAGGTGCCATTGTGGGGTGCTGAGCGTAGGGCCAGGTGGGCTGGGCTAGGACCCAGGCCAGGCCAGTGCAGGCTGATGTCCTAAGCATCTAGAAGGATGAAGCACTATTCTCTGACGAGAAGGGGGAGCAGCTTTGGGATTCACCAGACATGGAGTTTCTGCCAGAGTAGTTCTGATGTCACCCCGGGGCTGCGAAGGCCCTGGTGGCACTCAGCACAGATTATAGTGACTACCTTGGCCCGTTGCTCGTCCCCACAGGCAGAGCGCCCGGTGAACCTGACAATGTCTGCAGCACATTGGGGGAGAGAGTGGGGGGCATGTGTCCAACACCGCCTAGACTGCATCCTGGGGGGCCCCAAGTTGGGGGAGGCGAAGGAGGGGAAGCCGACGCACCCGTCTCCTCCCCTACGTTCCCGGCCCCCGGTCCCCCGGACCCTGGCGAGGGTCCGGAGCAGTGCCGCAGGGGAGGGGGTGGAGACTCAGCGGCCGCGGGAGAGGGCGGCTCGGAGTGGGGAGGGGGCGTCCGGGAGCGCAGGCTCCGCCCCCCACTCCCGCCGGAAGGGAAGGGGAGGCGGTGGCCGGCGCGCTGCGAGCCAGACGCGGCAGCGAGCGCGGCGGGGGCGGTCTGCCCGGGGCCGGGTGGCACCCAGCGGGTCGGAGCGGGCTCGCCGCCAACGCGGTCACGTGCGCGGTCCCTCCTCTTGCGCCCTGCCTCCCCCGCGCGCCGCGCTCTCCATTCATAAATTCTCCGCCTGCTCCGCGGCCACCGGGCACCGGAGCCCGCCGGGAACGCCGCGCAGCCGCCCGCCCGCCCGCCCCCCATGGGCCGCGCGCCCCGGCGCTGAGGTAGGCGCGGCGGGCCCGGGGATACGCCGAGGCGGGCGGGGGCAGGCGGGGGGCCGTGCGGCCCGCGATCGCCGCCGGCTCCGGGGCCCGACCTGGCTCCGGACCACCGGCCCTTCCCGCGAGGCGGCGAGACCGGAGGGAGGGGGTGGGAGTGGGGGGCTGGGGCGGGCGTGGGGGGGCAACCTGCATCCCCCGTCGCGGCCTGGAAAGGAACATTCCCCCGCCCACGCCCTCCCCCGGCCTCAGTTTCCCCTGTGAGATCCAGCGAGGGTGATGGCGTCTGCGTCTCCCGTCTCCGGGATTAGCCCGAAGCGGGGATGCGCCCGGAGTCTGGCTTCCTGCCTCTCCTCCAGGGCTCGCCATGCTCGTCCCCGGGGCCGGCCGGGGGCGCGGGGATGGGCGCGGTGGCGAGCGAGCTCGGGGAGGCCCGGCTGGACCTCAGGGGCGGGCCCGTGGGGAGCGTCCGCCCTCGGCTCCGGTCCCCGCCTACCCCCGCGAGTCCACCTCTCTTCCCCTTCGGCCTCCTGCCATCTTTTCTGGTCTCCTGTCACGGTCCCTGCGCTCCTGCCCCCTCCCCCTACAGCCGGAACTCATTTCCCGACCTACTTACGCGCGCCCCCTCCCCCAGAGGATACCCGGGAGCCGGGCCGTTCTCGGACCGCGGCGCTGAGAACACCTGGGTGTCGCCAGTGCCCACCGCCCCCCGTCTCTGGGCCTCTTTACCCCGCTGTCGAGTGGGGTTAAACCCGAAAGCGTCGGGGACGCGGGAGCCTGTGTACAGGTTCCCTCTTTCCTCTGGGGAAGGACCGAACGCACGCCCTGCCTACTGAGCGCTGCTGGTCATCCCGGCCCGGACTCTGCTCCCTGAGGTCCCGGAGTGCAGTCCCCGGTCCTTCCCACCGGGAGGAGCTGGCGTTGGGGAGGGCCGTCAGGTGCAACGTGCGAGCAGTCCCTTTGCCGAGGGCTGAGCTCCCGTCCCCGGCCTCCGTTTACTCCTAGCGCCAGGCAGAGGTGGAGGCTGGCCTGCTCGCCCGCCGAGGCGCCGGGCCCCGCGCTGGGCACCGGCGGGGAGGCCGCTGCAGCAGCCATCTTGCCGCCCAGGACCGGCTCAAGCCGCCCTGCAGGAGGCCTCCCTCCCCCGCGCCCCCTCCTCTCCCCAGTGCTCCCTGGCAACCCCCCCCCCCCCACTTCCCCCTCCCCGCTCGGCCCGCTGGCTCGGTCGCCATGGGAACCAGATTCTTCAGGGCTGGGAACACATGCGCCTTCTTTGGCCTTTTCGCTCCCCCTAGCACCGGGTGGGGGGGGGACAGCTACCTCCGGGAGTCGTGACTCGGTAGTCCCTGAGCTCCGTGCCTCCGCCCCCCTGCACGGTCCCTGTACCGCTACCGCGGAACCAGCCTCTTGCGCTGGGGCAGCCCCTTTCTCTCCCGTGAGGGAGCAGGCAGGGCTCCTGGGTCTCGCGGGAGCGAGCTGACATCCTCAGTTTCCCTATCTTCCCCTTTTCCGGGCCGGCCCCACCGGCTGGGGAGGTGGTGGAGAGCAGACGCCTCCCCCGTTTTGAGCAGGGGGAAACGGAGGTCCCGGCGTCGATCCAAGCGGGGTGGGGGCTGCCCCGGGGCCCTCCTCCACCTCTCCGTGAGTCACCGCCCCCCTGTGGACTCTCACTCCCACTCCCTCGCTCTGGGAGCCGGGAGGGAGAGCAGGCGGAGGAGCTGGTCTGAGCACGCCCTGCCCCCCCCCCAGGCCCCTCCTCCTAGCTTCAAGATGCAGCCCACGCCCACCATGGCCACCGCCGCCGCAAGCACCGCCGCCACGGCTGCCCTGACCTCGAGGTGGGACAACACCACCAGCAGCCCCACCGTGAGTGAGGGGGCCCGGAGTGGGGCTGCTGGGCGGGGCGGGCCGGGCCTCCGGAGGCCGCCCCCAGCGGTCCTGACCCCTGCCGGCCCACAGGCGGAGCCTGACCCCATCCTCAACAACTACGTGCTGCTGGTGGTGGTCCTGTCGCTCTTTGTCGGTGGCACTCTCGTGGTGCTGTCCGGAGTCCTGCTCCTGTGCAGGCGCTGCTGGGAGGTCCACCGGCGCTTCAACAGGTGTGCAGCCCACCCAGCCGTGGGGCCCCCCTGGGAGCGCCTGCGGGGGGTTGGAGAGGAGAGGGGGCGTGCGCGCGCGCTGCGCGCGCTCGCTTGCTCGCTCGCTTGCTCGCTTGCTTGCTCTGCGGGCATCCCGGGGCCTGTGTGGGGCCGGGTGAGGGCGGGGTGCCTGGGCTGCGGCTTGGCGGGAGGAGCTCGGGCAGCACTGTCTGCCTGCCCCGTCCCACCTTGGGGCCCCCCGCGGTCTCTCCCCAGAGCCATGGAGGAAGCAGAGAAGACCACCACCACGTACCTGGACAGCAGCGCCCATCCAGCCCAAGGTGCGGCGCCCCGCCAGGCTCTGACCCCTGCCCACCTGCCCGCCCTCCTGCCCGCCCCCTTGGGCCGCCTGACCGGCTGTGTCTGTCTGTCTCCCCCACCAGACTGGGCGCAGCTCGATTCCGACTCATCTCTGTTTCCTTAGAGCCCGCGTAGGTGCTCACAGGCGCGTGCTGAGCGAGTGAGTGTGTGAGCGGATGTGTGAGTGCCCACCTCGCCCCTGCCCCGTCCCAGCGCTCAGTCGGGCCCCGCCCCTCGACCCTTCCCCCACCCACCCCCCCAGCCAGTCGCCGGTCCGGCACCAGGCGAGGCCCGCCCGGGGCCCACCCTCTCGGCTCTCCTCGCAGACCCTGACTTCAGGGGGGAGGACCCCGAGGGCCAGGACGCGGAGACGGAGCGCTTCCTGTCCACCAGCTCCACGGGCCGCCGGGTGTCCTTCAACGAAGCAGCCCTGTTTGAGCAGAGCCGGAAGTCACAGGACAAGGGGCGCCGGTAAGGAGCCGCGCAGCAAGAAGGGACCCAGTCCCTGGGGAGGGGTGGGAGCCTGATGCCCTGTGATTGGGCTCCCTGGGAGTCGGGTCCTGCCTTCCACCCCCGACCCCAAACCAACGGGGACGGCAGCAGGGGCGGGCTCGGGGGTTCGGGCTGAGCACGGGGGCCGGCTGGCGTGGTGACGGGCAGGCGTGCTGGGCACAGGTACACCCTGACGGAGGGGGACTTCCACCACCTGAAGAATGCCCGCCTCACCCACCTGCACCTGCCACCCCTCAAGATCATCACCATCCACGAGTGCGACTTGGGGGAAGCCAGCGCCACCACCCCCCCACACGCCGCTGCCGCCCCCAAGGCCAGTCTCGCCATATTCCAGGTGAGCGTGCGGGCGGCCGCCAGCCTGGTGCTCAGCGGGCGGGACACCCACCCTCTGGGCTGGGCCCCGCACCTCAGGACAGGGAGGGGGCGCCTGGCTGGGGTGCACAGAGGGCTGTGGGTCCAGAGCTCCACCTCACGCACCCGTGCTCTTTGACCTGTTACTGCTTCCTCCCCCAGCCCCCGGGGAAGGCCCTCACCGGCCGCTCTGTGGGCCCCAGCTCCGCCCTGCCAGGTGACCCCTACAACTCGGCCGCGGGCCCTGCCGACTTCGAGATCAGCCCCTTGGCGTCCAGCGACTCCGGGGAAGGCGCCTGGGTGAGGGCCCCCGAGCGGCCCCTCCCCTCCCTGCCCCACTCCAGGACCGAGGTCAGCCTGTGGCCTCCCCCCTGCCACGGCTTCCCTTGCTCCTGCCCGGTCCCCCTGCGTGGGAGGGAGAGGGGCCGGCAGGGCGTAGAACACACGCGTGGGGCACTCGTCAGACCAGGGACGCGTGCTCTCGGACGCTCGTCCTCAGGAGCCCGTCTGTCCGGGGCTGAACCCCTGAGCTTAGTCCCGCTGCCACCCACCCGCTGAGCGCTGTGTGTTCCCTCTCTGCACTGGGGGTGGGGAGGGGGGAGCGCAGAGCTGCGGCCCAGGCTGGGGCAGCACCGGGAGGGTCTTTGTGCCTGACCGCCTTCCTCCTTCCTTCCAGGCGGATGCAGGTGCCCGGAGCACCAAGCCCGTCGGGTCAGGGGCCACAGGGGGACCCGAGGAGGCAGGTCCAGGCTCCGGGGCAGGACCCGTCCTGCATTTCTTCACCCGCCTGCGGCGCCACACCAGCCTGGACGGGGCCAGCCCGTACTTCAAGGTCAAGAAATGGAAGCTGGACCCCAGCCAGCGGGCATCTAGTCTGGACACGAGAGGTGAGCGGCGGCCCTGGGTAGAGACCAGGGCCCGGAGAGTACAGCCCCAGGCAGCCTTACGGAGCGAGGTTCTGCACAGGGAGAGGTCACTGCTCCCCAGGGGCCTCGGGCTCCTGTCCCCGGCTGGCCAGCAGCACCCCTTGGCCACTGGGCATCTTGCCCCAGGGCTTACAGCTGGTTGGGCCGTGCGCTCTGCTCCAGTAAAGCAGGGGCACCGTCAGACCACAGCAGAGACGGGTGAGCTTTTTCTGCAAGCTACGAGACCGTAGCGGTTTTCGATCCGTGGTCTGTCTGGCGGGGCAGTGTGGGATCAGCCACAGACTGTGTGTCTAAGCGAACGCAGGGACGGGCCGGTGCGAAACGGTGTTCAGGATGATAGGTCATGGGCCCATCTGGCCTGCGAGCCGTAGCGCACCCACCCCTGAACTAATGCGGCAGCTCTTCCCTCCTGTAGAGCTCTGGTCACGTGGAGCCCTGGCTACAGGGCCTTCTTCTCCTCAGCCCAGAGCAGGAGCACGTGTCGGGGGTGGGGAGGTGGCCACCCTGAACGGCGGGTACCAACAGGCCCGTGCCCAAGGGAGCTGAGCCGGGACAGGACGGGACAGGCGGTTCTGTGGAGGTGGGGGGTCCTGGGGTCAGGAGAGCTAAGGAGAGAGCACAAGCCCCTCGTCGGGGCCTGGTGCCAGCTGGCGCCGCAGGGGAAGGAGGAGCGAGCTCTGGCCGAGGCGCTCCTGGGCGGGGAAGGCGGCCTACTGTACTGCCGTCGGGAGCTGAGACGGAGCCCGTGGTCCCCGAGGGTGATTAGAGCCAGGCGTAGGTGTGCGAGTGCCTGGGGCCTGTTTGCCGGGTGACTGTCCCCCGCCCTTTCCCACCGGAGCTTCGCCTAGGCCCTCCAGGGGGCCCGTGGGTGGAGGTCGAGCTGGCAGAAGAGGCCTCCCCTCTATTCCCCTCAGTGGCCCCCGCCAGCCTGTCCCTCATCCTCCCACGTGTCCCGGCTTCTGCCTCTTAGCTCAGCGGCGCCCGCCTCCAGGTGCCCAGTGCAGACCTGCTCCGGCCACGCTCTCGTGGCCGGAGCTGCTTGGGGGTCCCGCTACCGCCGCGGCACCTCAGCGCACCCCTGACCCAGGCGGCTCCTTGCGGCCCGGGGCCGGGAGGGACTCGGGCAGGCTGACGCGCCTTCCTCTGCACAGGCTCCCCCAAGCGGCACCACTTCCAGCGGCAGCGGGCAGCCAGCGAGAGCACCGAGCAGGAGGAGGGGGACGCCCCCCACATGGACTTCATCCAGTACATCGCCAGCGCAGGCGACACGGTGGCCTTCCCGCCCCCCCGTCCCTTTCTGGCCAGCCCCGCCAGCCCATCCCCCGCTCTCGGCAGGTATTTTGTAGTGGATAGCAGCGTCAGGGGTGGACCTGTGGGCCCCTGCCCCACCCAGTCCCCCGCTAAGTGGCCCGGGGAGGGCTTTCCCCACCCTGCAGACATATCACATTCTTCCAGCTCCATCGTCCCTCCTGGAGACTGCCTCACTGGGGCCACCTCTCCAGCAAGGACCAGAAGAGGGAAACTGGGGGAGACTGGGTAAGGGCAGAGGGGCAGGTGGGGCCCTGGACGATGGCCACAGGGTCCCCAGGACAGGACGCCTGCCCAGGCAGGGCGGCCAGGGGCGGGTGCCTGCTTGGATGTTACTGCTTCCTGCTAGAGTCCACGGCCCCGAGGGGTCCACTGTGGCCTGGTGCCCCTTCCTTCCTGCCCGTGTTCCTGAAGGCTGGATGGCCCCTTCTCAGAAATTGTGGCTACTTCTGCCAGCAGCACCCCCTCCCCCAGCCCCACAGACGGAGGTACTGGGGTGGTGAAGCTGCCTGAGTAGTCCCGCTGGGGAGTAGGGGCCGAGCTGGACTCCCGCCTGGCCCCGTCCATCCCCGCCACTTCCTTCTCCGCTGAGGTGTTAGGAGGAGGGGAGCGCCACAGGGGAATGTTAACTCTGTGGGTGAGGCGCCAGCCACCTGCAACGCCAGCAGGTGCCTGGGTCAGATACTGGAAAAAAAAAAAAAAAAAAGCGCCACGATTGAAAGGCAGGTGCCAGGAAGGCTTGGGGTTTATCCAGAAACCACCCCCTGTAACAGGGACCGCCAGCATTTTCTTAAAATCCGCTCTCCGCAGAGCCTGGCCGAGCCTAGGGGGTCCCCACCGGCGCCCACCCTTCCGGACCCAGAGGCAGGGTGGCTGGGGAGAACACGGAGGGGCGCACACAGCCTTCTTGACTGCTGCGGCCTGGCTTGCAGGCTAGAGGCAGCGGAGGAGGCGGGCGCCGCGGGAGGAGCGAGCCCCGAGTCTCCCCCCGAGCGCAGTGGTGGTGCGGGGCCTGAGCAGCAGCAGGAATCTGATGGTGAGCGGGACTCGGGGCCAGAGCAGGCCCAGACCACCTACCGGGATATCTGGAGCCTGCGAGCCTCTCTCGAGCTGCACGCGGCTGCCGCCTCGGACCACAGCAGCAGTGGCAACGACCGCGACTCGGTGCGCAGCGGCGACAGCTCGGGCTCGGGCTCCGGGACCACCGTGCCCACTTTACCACCGCCCTCGCCGCCCCCCACCCCCCGGCCGGCAGACAGCGAGGCGGGAGGTCCGCGAAAGCTGTTGCAGATGGACAGCGGCTACGCCAGCATTGAGGGCCGCGGCGCCGGCGAGGACGGGCTCCTCAGCGCGTCCGAGAAGCGCTCCTCCTTCACCAGCGCCGGCCGCACGGCCACTGTGGGCACCAGCTTCGAGGGGGCGCCGGCGCCCACCGAGGCGCCCGTCCGGCCCCGCAGCCCGCGCGCCTGGCCCCGCCGCGCCCCGCGCCGCGACTACAGCATTGACGAGAAGACAGATGCACTCTTCCACGAGTTCCTGCGCCACGACCCGCACTTCGACGACACGCTGCCCAGCGCCACGCGCCATCGCGTGCGCGCGCACCCCCACACGCGCAAGCAGTGGCAGCAGCGCGGCCGGCAGCACAGCGACCCCGGCGCGCGCGCCACGACCCCTGCCCCGCCCGCGGCCCCGTTCGGGGCCGACTCCCGCCCCACGCGCGCGCCTCTGCGCCGAGGCGACAGCGTCGACTGCCCCCCAGAGGGCCGCGCGGGCGACGAACCGGCCGCGACCGCCATCCCGGTCATCGAGGAGGAGCCCGGCGGTGGCAGCAGCACCTGCCCCGGCTCGGGCCTGTGCGTCGGGCCCCCGGGGACGCTGCTGGACAAGCTGGCGGCTGGCCTCGATGACAGACTCTTCCCGCCGCGCCTCGCCCAGCCCATCGCCACCGCTCCCACGCTGGCCGCCGCCGCGCCCACGTCTCCCGACCACAGCCCTGCCTAAGCCCTGCCTCCTGCACCCACCTCGTCAGCTTCTCCGGCGCCGCCCGGGACCCCTGCCACGGGACCCGCCTGGGGCGCGACGCTCCAGGGCGCGAGCGCTGGGGCCGCGGGGCCTCGCGCGCGCACGCGCGCAGGTCTTCTGGCCGCCCCCACGTGCGCGTGCTCGCGTCCTCGTGACACCCTCGAGCTGCCTCTGGTGGGCACGCGCACACGGTCCCCGTTGGGCACTTAGCAGGTGCCCTGTGGCTTCCCAAAGCGCGAGGCTGCAGGGCCCTGGCTCGGCTGGAGGGGGCGTGGCAGGCTCTCATCTTCGGGCTCCCGGGGAGAACGTCCACCTGCCTTCCACCCTAGACAGCAGCCTCTGAGTGGTGGCGTCTCGGGCACAGAGCACCGGGAGGCGCTGGCGCAGGACCTGCTCCCTGGGGCAGCGGCGGGCGGTGCGGGGCGGCGCATGCGCAGGGCGCCCCTACCAGGACCAGTGGAGCCTCGAGGCGAGTCTGGGCTGCACGCGCTGAAGGCCTCCCCAGGGCGCACGCGCGGGCCCTCTAGGGCCCGGGGCTCCGGAGATCGGGGGCCGGCCGGCGCCGGCTCTGCAGCGCGCAGGTCGGGTGGAGGCCGCAGCCGCCAAACCCCTGAAGCTGTTTACCTCACTGCGGCATGTGCTCGCGGCAGTCTGCGCCCCCTCCGAGCAATAAACGACGCCTCGCCGCCACCCCCTCCCGCCGAGTTCCCACGCCCACCCAAAGCATGTGAGTGGGCCACCCGCCCGCCCCGCGGGTGCACCGTCCAAAGAGCAGCCAGAACTCTGTCATGTTTTAAGACACAAAACCCAAACGGCCAAGGTTTCAAGTTTCCCAAGCTTTATTTATTGCCAAAAGATGGGGCAGCCCTCGCCTGCGGCCGAGTCGCCCCACCCCGCCCCTCCCCTCCCCTCCCCTCGGAGCTTCGTGCCGTCTGTGTACCATCCAGTGATGGGAGTTTCTTGTGTTTGTTTTCTGGTTGATTATAAATATTCACTGCACACTCTTGCTTAGTTCGGGTTTTCTCTGGGGACCCAGGGGCACAGAGAACTTGGAAAGACGGTCAGGGTCCTGCGATCAGGCCCCCGGCTGCTGCACTGGGGAGCCGAGGGCCCTGGGGAGCTTTGGGGAGACCGGTCACCACCGAGGGGACTCCTGTCCAGCGTGGCCAAAGATAGACCCCCTCGGAAGCCCCAGTTCCTGCCAGCCGGCAAGACCTGCAGAGCCCAGCCTGCCCCCGGGGCTGTGAAGCCCATGAGAGGACCACCCAACAGTTCCCAAACACCCTTCACAACCAGCTCAAATCCACCTGCTTTATTTTTTCTTAGAAAAAGGAAAAGGAACCAACCAAACAACAAAGACAAGGCAGCCGCCTGGCTCCCTTGGGCTCTGGGCATGCATCTTGGTTGACGGCCCTGTTCTTCTACTGGCTCCGGCTGTGGCTGTGGTTTGTCCGAACACATCACTAGGTGTGGGAGGCGCTAACGTGGAGCAGAGTAAAAAGAAGTCAGGGGTGGGGCGAGGACCAGTAGTCTGAACGTAAAGTGCATGGCAGGGGCTTCCCGCGGGGCCCGCGTGCCGGCGCTCTCCCTCCTCCCGAGGCCCGGGGAGGGGGCTCAGCGCAGGGCTGCAAAGTCAATGAGAGGCCGTGTTCACTGGCCATGAGGGGAAGGCCAGTCCCCAGTCCCTGCTGTCCCCCAGCCATGGCCCTCCAGGACCCCTGGATTCCTGAGGGGCAGTCGGCAAGGAGGGTGTGGTGGTGGCCTTTCTGGGCAGCAGACGTGGGCCGGCGGTCGGCGGGAAGACTGAGGACCTGGGCCGTGGCACCTGGATGAGACGGGCTGCAGACGGGAACAGATGGGTCACTCCTGGGCCGGCAAACGCATTCTGTATCTCAGGAGGCAGGGCCCACCCTGGGGCCCGCTGACAGGGTGGGGGAAACTGACGCCTGGTCACACGGAGCTGTCAGGCGTCCAGAGAGACCAGGCAAGGTCGCACTGATCTGAAGGGCCACCCTGTAGTTCACCCCCTGCCCACTGGGGTTAAGCACCACCCTCCACAGAGAGAGCCAGGCCTCCCTAAAGAAGCAGTTTTCAGCCTGCCTGGCTGGTTCTGATGCCGGCAGATAAGCACTCCAGGGCCACTTGAGGGGGGGTGGGGGCAGCACCCTGGGAGAGGGCACCCCGCCTGCACCCCGAGCAGACGATGGGCTCTCCTGCACCCCTGGGGCCTGATTCCCCTGCACATACATCTTCTTGGACTGGGGCAGGCAGGCAGGAGCAGGAAGAGGAAGTGGAGGAGGCCGAGCGGCCACCAGGATGACAGCCCGATCCAGACCCAAGACGTCTCAACCTCCCACCCGGCCACCCGGCGCCTCATACACCTCTGGGCCGAGTCCAGCATCACCCAGGGCTGGCAGGACAGGCGGCTCCTGTGAGGGGCCCGCCTCCTGCTCGCAGGAGCTGCTGCCTAAGCCACCCCCCACCCCCGAGCCCCCGGCCAGGGTCCTAGAGCAAGTGAGTTCCTCTACCTCTGGCCCAGATGCCGGTGGCGGTGGACGAAGACCGACAGAACGGCGAAGGGCAGAACCGGCCCCGGTCAGCAGTGGTGGGCCGGTGCCCTCGGTGTGTCCCATCCCCCCCAGGTCCCCGAGGCGGCCTACCTGCGGGCGGCGACCCTCACTGCTGCTTGCAGGCCGACAGCCTGCGGATCTTGCTGCTGGCCGAGCAGGCCTTGCGGGTGGGGTTGGAGGCAGCGCTGGCCCGGCGCTCCACCTTCGACTTGGCGCTCAGCTGCGCCGACTCCGTGCCGTTCACGCACACGACTTTGGGCGGGCCCCGGCTCTGCCCGTTCTGACTAGCCTCCTCTTCTGGGACCTGTCCTAGGAGGGAGAAGGCGAGTGTGGGCTGATGGGGGCCCAAGACCAACACCCCCAGGGCCCCCCAGCCCTCAGGCTACGTCTCCGCCTGCCTGGGCTTAGGTCCTCTCTGCCCCGCCGGGCTCCTCCACCGCCTGCCCCGCCTCGGCCCCTCCCGCAGAGCCCCTCATCCGGCTAGAGGGAGCCCACCGAGGTGGGGGCCCAGCCCACGCTCACCTGCCTGCTCAGGTTTGAGCCGGGTGTCTGCACCAGGTGGGCTGAGTGCTCACCATCCACCCCAGCACACGGGGAAGGGACCGGGGACCTGGGGCACAGGGCCCTGGGCTCGGCCCGTTCGCCCGTGCAGAGGCCACAGCAGGCTGGGCCCTCGGGGCTTGGGAGGGGCTGGGCTCAGGCCAGGTGTGCGACAGGCATCTCTCCCACGAACGCCAGCCTCGACTCCCCGTGCCGGGCACGGGAGGAAGAGATCAAGGCCCAGGGCCTGCCGGTCCCTACTCTCAACTGGGTGGCACCAGCCCTTGCTGGCCTGCGGGGAGCCATGGGCCTGGGGCCGCCTGCCTGAACTGTGGGGGCGGGGGAGGGGGAAGGCACATAGGCGCTGGCCAACCTGCCAGGGCCCTAGTGGCTCATTCAGTGCACATGGAGAATCGGCCTGCTGCCCACAGTCCGCCCTCCCGCGACACAGGTGGAAAGCTGCCCACGGCTGCCGCCAGCCGACCTCTTCCCCAGCACAGAGCCCCCTCTGGGCCAAGAGTCCCACTGCCTGACAGCAGCTTTTGGAACATGGCATCTTAGGTCAGAGCTCCTCACTGCTGACAGGCTCCTGCTGAGGAAAGCCCTTGGGGGGGCCAGGAACCCTGCTCTGATGGAGGAGGGGCCATGGGGGGGGGGTGCGGGGGCAGCTCTGCACAGACCACCTGGAGCCCAGCCACCGGCACAGCAGCTGTGGCTGAGGCGGCACAGGACCCGGCCTCCCTGCCCTCAAGGGACTGGGGCACGGCCGGCAACACCCACTCCGCCCCAGCCCGAGGCCCGGCACCCAGCTGTCAGGGTGGGCAGCAGACCTCCACAGTGGGGACAGTCCGGGGAGACCGAGGCCAAGCAGCTGAGGGCCTCTGAGCGGAAGCACCCCACCGGGACTGAAGCGAGGAGGGATCTTGGCCCCAGCACAGCCCACCGCTGACCCACAGGAGGTCAGAGAAAACCCCACTGGTCCTGGAGCAGGACTGTGCTACTTCTGACACGGACGACATCGCCCGGCCAGGCATGTGGCTCCAAGCCTGGAGAGCTGCCCTCGGGTGCGCCCTCCCCTACCCGTCAAAGGCAGCCCCTGGCCTCTCACACGGGCCAAAGGGCACACGGGAGCCAACATACACGGTCAGTATAGTCTGGCGAGGTTCTGGGGATTGGGCAGGGTCCTCACTCGGCCTTCCTGGGACAGCAGACTGTCTGCCAGCGAGGGCCCCTCACAAGTTCCTGACACGACACCCCAGCGACTCTGAGAGGCAGGACGCCTTGTTCTCACTCTCCACGGGAAACAGAAGCTCTGAAGGCCAGGGCTCCCAGAGCTAGGACTCCGTACACGTCACCTCCCGGGACTCCTGGAGCCCAGGACCCGGTAGGGAAACGGCTGAGCCAAAGCCACAGAAACTCAGGGTCCAGCAGGCGCCGGCTCTGAGATGACCCTGCGGCCGGCCACGACGGGCTATCACGGAAACCCCAAGCACGCCCCCCACAGGAGTGGGACCCACGATCCCCGCCCCGGCTCTGGAAGGAAAACGGTGCTGGGCCCACGGCGCTGCCGCCCAGTGGGGTCTCCCGGGGGCCACCCACCACACAGGCCACCTCCACACGCCGATTCTTTCTACAATAGAATCCTCACTCCTGGCAAACGAGCCAGCACAAAGGGAGACCGGCATCACCCCCGCACGCACAGCGTGGCAAACCTTTATGACAGGGGCCGACAGGCTGGCCCCAGGACACAACAGAGCTGTGAGCGCTGTGGAAGGGGGTTGGGGAGGGGCTGGGGGGGGGGGGTGGCGCTCGGGCAGCTGCGCAGGCTTAAGGAGGGAGGCAGGGGTGCCGAGGCCTGGCCTCTACGGCACTGGAGGGGGGAGCTGCTCTACGCCCCCGGCCTCAGCTTCCTCTCCAGAAAGGTCTGAACACTGGCTTCTCTGCGTGCCTCTCTCCTCTCTAAGCCCTGCCTCAGACGCCTCCTCGCCACCTGGGGAAGCAAGGCGACACGCGTCAGGGCTGGCGGCCGGGCACCAGGAGGGCCGCTGGACCCTCTCGGGCCGTCGGAGGGGCTTTCCCCCATCTCTCACCGCCTGGCGGGACGCGGTCTGCACTCCCCAGAACACAGGAGGGTCCCCTCCGGGGATGTGAACCCTGCTACCGCGGGCAGGGGCCCCCGGGCCAGGCCGCGAAGCGGCCGCGCTCACCGGGCACCGTGAAGTCCTGAGTGTAGATGATGTCGTCCTCGATATCGAACAGGTCCTCGTCCCCATTGTCGTCCGCACAGCCATGCAGATCCTCCAGGTAGGGCACCACCGTCATGCCTCGCCAGCGGTCCTTGCAGTCCGAGCTTGGCGGGATGGGCACGGGCTCCTCTGACGGCGGGTGCTTCTTCCGGAACCAGCTGTGGAAGTCACAGGTCAGGACAGTGCGGGGGCTCCCCCGCCCTCAACACGGGGCACCTCCCGACCTCAGGCCCAGCCTAAAAGCCAGGGGAAGAGAGCAGCCAGATAGCCCAACCCCGCCCCCCACTCACTCCCACCACGTGCACCCCCCACTCTCTCTCACCGTGCACAGCCCCTGCACCCCAGCCCCCGACTCACTCCCACCACGCGTAACCCCCGTGCCCCCAGACCCACCCCCACCACCACGGCCGGCCCCACACGGGACACTCACCTGTGTTGTCTGATCTGCTGTATGGAGAACCTCCTGGCTGGCTCATATTCCAGCATCCCTGACAGACCAGCAGGGCGTGGGGAGTCAGTGCTGGGGACGTGGCCCCAGCCCCAGCCCGTGTCAGCCTGTGCCCAGAGGACACCCCCAGGAGAAGGGGTGCGGGCATGTGTGAAGGGAGCCCCAGCTCGGTGCTCCAGGCACTCCCCCTCCCCCCCCGGCCAGCCCCCCACAGGCCTGGCCTCCACCAGCAGGGCCGGCCCGGGCAACGGGGCCAACACGCAGAGTCCGTAACTGCAAACACTGGGTGCACACAGTCCCGGGCCCCACGAGGCTGCCGGCAGGAAGGTGGACACCAGAGCCGCCGGGGAGCAGGGCAGGCCCACCGCAACGACGCAGAACCTGTCCGTGTGCTCAGGGAAGTCAAGCACGCAGGCCCACTCTCTGCTGGCCCCCGGCCGGCAAAAGGCAGGGGACGCTAGTGGTCAGCATTGCTAGCCAGGACCAGACGGACGGTCCCCGAGACGGCGGCCGGAGAGAATGGAGGCCAAGAGGGCGACGCGCTGTGGATGTTCGCACAAGGGTCTGGCGCTGGGGGGGGACGTCCCACCCCAGAGCCCGCAGCTTCCACATGGGGGTGGGGGGGGGGAAACAGCTCGGAGAGCTCGGCACGTCACACACCCGGAGGACAGCTTTGTTCTCCAAACCGCACGGCGATTCGATCTGGAGAACTGGTCGGACCCCAGGCCTCAGGGCCCGGATGGTACTCTCCAGGCCTGGCTGCAGTGCAGGGGCATCTGCAGACCATGAGCCCTGGGGCCACCTCGGCCTTAGGGCAAATGCCTTGGAGGTGAGGGACCGGACGGACTACTGATGCCCTCTGCCATCTACCTAAGCTCCCCGATGGGGGCTATTTCAAGCGCTGATAAAAGTAAGGGCAGTAACGGACCAAGCAAAGGAAGCTTCCTTTAGAGAAACCGCCAACCAGCCGCTGCCTGTCAAGAGAAAGTGCGCTCTGCCACCTCAGCCGTGTCTGAAATGACCTTCGGTGGAAAAGAAAGCCCTCGCGGGGGGTGAGGGGAGGTGAGAGGGCCATGCTCTGGGCGCACTCGAGGACAAGGAGGGTGGACATCACAACCCTCCTCCAGAGTGCCCAGGAGCTTCCAGGGAGAACTGGGGACGGGGGGTGTGGTGGGGGGAGAAGGCCAGGTCTGAGCAGCAGGTGGGCTGGGCCACAGCGCATACCGGGAACAGGGCAGAGCTGCTTCCCCCGTTCCCAAAACACCCTGGGCTGCGTGCTCAGCCGCCTTCGCGGGTCCTGGGGTGGCTGTCCGGGCAGGGCCCCAGAGGGAGGGGGGCGCCGCGCAGGCTGCCCAGCGCTTGGAGTTCGGCCGCTGCAGCCCCAGCCTCATTTCATCTTCACGTAAACGTGAGCGCCGGCCTGCCTCAGTTATCGGGAAACTCTCAAGAGCACGTGAAGTAACGTGAATCTACTCCTTCGACTGAAGTCACAGGAGGTCTAGAAACTGAACCTCCAACGCGAGCGGAGAGTAAAGTCAGTTACACGCCTAAGGACTACAGGCAGAAACAGACTCCAAGGCGCTAGCTATCTCGGTGACAACTCTTAGGTACCACTCACACCTGAGGGGGTGCTCTGGATGAGCCAGATCATCACCCACCGGGCCCTGAAAACAAACATCCGGGAACCCCAGGAGGCCAGCTGTGGCAGCCCCGCCCCGCAAGGGGAGGTGCCACCCTGGCCAGGGCCCTGCGTTGGAGGCACAGCGCCCCCTGCTGCACAGCCTGGGACACGCAGCAGGAAGAAACCAGCGGGGGGGGGGGGGGGGGGGCGCTAGGGGGCCAGAAGAGGGTGGAACCAAGGCCCCAAGCAGGCAGTAGGGCCCAAGGAAGTCAGCAATGCCCCTCCCAGCCTCAGCCTCAGCCTCCAGAGCTGATCCTGCCAGCCACTCTCCACTAACTGGGCCCATTCCTTGGGTGGGGTGGGGTGGGGTGGGGTGGGGGACAGGCCGGGCACGTGGGGCGTGGGGCTGCAGAGATGAAACCCAGCTCTCCAGAGGCCAGTGGTCTGTAGAAAACCCCCGGGACCCCCAACACCCGCTGGCAGCCCGTTCCCGACACCTCCAGCCCCACAGGTGCCGTCCCGAGGGCCTCACCTCTCAGCAAGTCCGAGAGCGGGGGGCCGCAGTCACCCGGGATCGTGTAGTCTCCCTTCCCGATGTTCTCAAACAACTTGTAGATGTTGTCCCCCTCGAATGGGTACAGGCCTGTCGTGATGTTATAGCTTCGCCCCCAAGGGGAAGGAGAGAGGCCCGGTCAGTTGGGGCCTCTCCTGCAGCCCCAGCCTGGGACCAGCCTGGCACAGGAGCCTTAAACCACCCTCACCTGTAGGGCCTCACACTGGGTGACGGGAATGCTCTGGAATAGGTGGTGGTGGTGGCGGCAGCACCACTCTGAAAACACCAGAAACCACTGCACTGGACCCCTTAAAAGGGTGGCTCTGACAGCGCAGGAGTGATCTCTCAACAAAATAAAACGAAACAGGGGAGCCCGGGGGGCTCAGTCGTTTAAAGGTCCCACTCCTGATTTTGGCTCAGGTCGTGGTCTCACGGTTCGGGGGACTGAGCGCCGCGTCAGGCTTTGCACGGACAGTGGGGGCCTGCTTGGGACTCGCTCTTTCCCTCTCTCTCTCTCTCTCTCTCCCTCTGCCCCTCTGCTCTCACTCCCTCAAAAACAGATAAATACTTAAAAAACAAAAATAAAACGAAATGAAACACCCATGTCGGCCAGCAGCCGCCCTGCAAGAGGCAGGAGGGAAGGTTCTGGAAAGTTAGGGCCTGCCCTCTGTGGCAGGCACCACGCTGACCGCTGCTCACGCAGAAGTGCTCGGGGATGTGCCCCGAGGGACGGACGAGCAGAACTGGGGGACACGGTCTGAGACTCCTCCGGGGTGACGGCGTAGAGTCAGGACAGAAACACTTGCTTCGAGACAACAGCAGTGGCCCTGGGGTGTGAACCGGGGCAAACGTACCAGTACGAGCCCTCACGACCGAGGAGGAAGGCCCGGCCGTGTGCACCCCCACACGGCTAATCCCGAGGACCCCACAAGGCGGGGAGCGGCCCCCTCTGCTCCTACCCACAGGGGGCTTCTCATCTCGGCACACGGTTTCTCTGGCACTCTGGCCACCCGGCACAGCCCGGGAACGGTGTCTGGGGGACACGCTAGGAGGGGCGGTTCTAGAGGCCTGAAGCCCAAACAGGCCTGAGTCCTTGGTGGGCACAGGAGGGGCCCCTGGCGGGGGTGAAGCAGGGGGACCGAGGCCCACGGGCACTTACAGAGTAACCCCAGCCGACCAGATGTCCACCTTAAAGCCAGAGAAGGTGTCCAGGCCGTTGGCGATCTCAGGGGGCTGGAACGCTGGGGAGCCCTGGCTCGTCCGGCACGTGTCGTCCTCGGCAAAGGGGTGCAGGGCCTGCAGCATCGCCAGGTGGGCCTCAGGGAGCAGCCCCCGCGGGAGCGCCCCCTCCCGCCCCCCGGGGCGCCAAGGGAGGCGCACCAACCTCGGCCACACCCAGGTCGGAGATCTTGAGGGTGCCGCCTGTGGTGAGCAGCAGGTTGCCTGGCTTGATGTCCTTGTGCACAATGCCCTGGCTGTGCAGGTACTCTAGGCCGTCCACCAGCTGGCAGAAGTACCTGGGGGGACATGACTTCTGTGACCTGCCCCACCAGGAACCTCGATCCTGCCCCCCGGGTCCCCCTCGGCACCAGGAGTGACCCCGCGGCACCAGAGACATCGGGGCCGCGCAAACAGAAAGGACAGGACGGGTGGCCCAGCAGGGAACCAGAGGGACGCAGACCAATCTGAGCCATTCCTGGTCCCACCTGGGGAAGGCAAGGAGGGCTCCCTGGCCCCCGCTGCCGCCCCACTCCAGGCAGCCCTTCTCTGCGCTCCCCATCGGCCCAAGGGCCGTGCTGTGTCCCCACAATCACTCTGCCTGGACGTGACCACATGGCCCTAAAGGGGCCCCTTGGGGCCAGGGACCCAGGCTCACTCTGCCAGCTTCCGGTTCCCTCACGACACAGGCCGGCAGCGGGGCTGGAGCGGTGTGACTCCCCAGGAGGGCCAGCTGACCCGTGGCAGTTCGGGTCACTGTCCTCGGCCTTTCAAGGACCAGGAGGTCCCAGAGTCTCAGGCAGCAAGCCCACCGGGGTCAGCAGACACAGCCGCTGGGCCGGGCAGGCTGCAAACTGGGCCCCCGAAGCTGGGCTTTAAAACACACTGGAGCGTTCATCTCGCTGGTGATCAGAAAAACTCGTCTGGACGCGGGACGGGCCCGAGTGTGGGTGACCCCACGGGAGGGGGGAGCCACGGGCCCCCGCGGCAAGCACTCACCCGTGGGCCTGGCACACGGGGAAGCGCTTCTCGGGCACGCTGTCCAGCATCTCCTGCATGCCGCACACGCAGTACTCCATCACCATATACGTGCGGGGCTAAGGAAACCATGGGCTGACAGGGACCCCCACCCCAGGCAGGGCCTGCCCCCTGGGAACAGCCAGCCAGACGCTCGTGGGAAGGGTTTGGGGGAGAAGACCGCAACCGCGCCTGATGGCCGCATCAACACAGACAAGCGGTAGTGCGCCGAGACCACGACAAAGACCAGAGAGATTACAGAGCCCGTAGGGCGCCTCTGCCCCTCCGCTGACCTCCCCAGGGTCAACTTGTAGAGGTCTGTGGTCGCCTAGTCTGGGCTCAGTCCTCCGGCCCACGAGAAGCTCTCAACACCCTGAGGGGCTCCCGCCCCACACCAAGAAGAGACAAAGCTTGCGGGGCAGGAGGGAGGGGCGGGGTGGGCAGAGGGGAGGGAAGCCTGGGGGCCGCCAGGCCAGGCCGGAAGCGGCTGTGTCTCAGGCCAGCAGGAGAGAAGGGCGAGGCCCCCGCCACATCTCCCCCAGAGGTGGCCCTGAGTGCACCATGCTGGAGAGGAGCCACGTGCTGGAAAGCCCACCACTCTGTGCCCAGCACGTCAGTGACAGACGCCTTTGTGGAAAGACATCAGTCCCTTGGCTAGACCTGACCCCCCCGCCCCCCGCCGCCCCCTAGAGCTGGAGCCGGCGGGGGCCACACCGCCCTGAAGACACAGGGCCCGCCCCCAGAGAGAAAAGGGCAGAGCCAAGGACCGTCCCAGTGAAGCGCCCCTGCAGTGACACTCCCCGCCCCACCCCACGTTCTACCCTAAACAGAGCGGCCGTGCAGGTCAAGGTGCGGCCAGAATGCCAGACGCAAGGAGAGCGCCCTCCACGAGGCCCCCCGGACTTAGGGGTGGGGCCTGGGACCCTGTACTCCCAGCCCAGGGCACAGAGCGAAGGGAGGGCACAGCACCCACACAAGCGAAGATCGGAAGACACCCTGCGGACCTGGCAGGCGGCACTAGCCGGACAAGGCCGCCCTCGGGCTGGTGCTGCCTCGGCAGACCCCCGGGGTTTGCCAGCCCACCACCCAGGGTCACCGAGGGAGCTTTGGGGTCCCCAGGCCCTACAACTCCGCTCGACCCTGCAGCCCTGACCCGGCGCTCGCAGAGGGGCCGGGCTACCAGAAGGATATATTTTTTGCTTCTCTTCGTTGTACAACACGTCCACCAGCTGGATGACGTTTTTGTGCCGCAACCTCCTCAGAAGTTGGATTTCCCTGAAGACACAAAACAGAGGCGTCAGCGGAGCCGCCAGCGAGAACGGCTCAGAACACCCTGCTCCCCGCTCCGCTCGCTCGGGAAGGAGAGCGCTTGCCCTGGGGGCGCCGTGCAGGGGTGCGGGGGTGCAGGGGCCGCAGGCTCTGAGGCGGCACTGAGCAGCCACCACGTGCAGGAGCCGGAGCTCGGTTACACGGCAAGGCCAGGCTGTGACTGTCCCCGCCGCCCCGCATCCCTTCCGCGCCTCTTGGTGGGGACGAAGCCCCAGGCGGTGCGTCACGGCTGGAACGTGCCCGCAAGGCCCCCTCGCTCTCCCTGGCGCCCCGCAGCCCCTGGGGAAGGGCAGAGAGCCCAGGAGACCTCCGCGGCTCCGGTCCGGGCACAGGCCCCACCAGAGTGGACGCCACGGCCCCCCCGGCGCCACGCACGCCCCCAGCCCGTGCCCAGTGCTGCCCGCTCTGCGGACGGCCCCCCGACGCCTCACCTCTCCGGGGTCTGAACAGGGGAGGGGCCCTCACAGCTGGCAGGTACAGGGGGAGCGGTCGGAAGCCCCTTGGGAGGCCGCCGGCCAGCAGCCGAACCCACGGTGCCACTCCAGGTGCGTGCCGTGCCCGCGAGAACTGAAAACACGTCCACACAGAAGGCTGCACCTGCCTGGCCAGGGCAGCGCCGGCCACACAAACCTCCAAGCTGGAACCACCCCAGTGCCCACCACACACGCGTATGTCCACAGACGACTGTGCCCACCACGCACGCCCCCCACCCCAGGCGCATCCACCGCGCACGCGCACATCGCTCAGCCGCGAGCAGGAGCGAGGCGCCCACCCCCGCCACCCCCAGGACGGACCCCGGACACACGACGCTCAGGGAGGGAACCCGACACGAGAGGCCACGCGGGGTGTGAGTCCACGTGTGTGAAACGTCCAGAACGGGCCCGTCCACGGACAGGAGGGGGGCTCGTGGGGGCCGGGGGCTGGGGGAGGGGCAGGGAGTGACTGCTGATGGGGACCTTTAGGTTGCTTTAGGGTTGCTCTAGGGATGACGAGCTAGATAAGCGCGTGGCGGGTGCCCATCCCCACGAATACGTTAAATGCCATCAAACCGTACGGAAAGTCTAGGAAGTTCTCGGCAGAAAGCTCAGGCATGGGCTGGAGAGCCCACCGTCCTCACAGACCCAGGCCCCGCCGCCACCTCCAGGGGGCCTCTCCTGACAACCCCCCCTCCCCAGGGCAGGTCCTCTGCGGTGTGATGCCTGGAACCACCCAGGGCCCTGGACTTGGCGTGTGTGCACAGCCCCGCACCCCAGACCGGAGACCCCAGACCCAGAGGCCATCGCCTCACAGAACAAAGCACAGGCTTGCAGGCACTTCCCCCACAAACTCACCGACCAAATCCTGTCCCCACGTCCCCACCCCCCCACCCCTCCACCCCCCGCAGAGTTCTGGGCTCAAGGAGATCTCTACCCTCGGTTTCCTGTTTTTCCACAGTATCCCTATCCGTCTGACTACTGAGGCCCAGGGATACTGCACATATAGAAATACACACACTGAGTGGGAGGGAGAGGGGGTGACAAGCAGAAGCCGGGGCGGCCCTGCTTGTACCCTCTGAGCCCTGGGGACTCCCTCTGCCGTCCCTCATGAGCAGAGATCAGAATCCCAAATAATTAACGCAGGGTGTCTCCCCCTCGGCACTTCTAACATTCTGGGCAGGTCGCTCTCGAGTGGGGGCGTCCTGGGCCCTAGTTCAGTAGTATCCCCGCCTCCCCCCCACCCCCCGCCACTCCTGACAGCCACAGACGTCCCCAGACAGGGCTCACTGTCCTCTGGGGGTGGGCGGTGTCAGGTGAGGGACGGTGCCCTGCTGTAAAGGATCAAGGTCCGTGACGAGCAGGAGCGGAACCTCAGGCCACCCCTATCCTCGCCTCTGAGCCCCTCTGGGCCAGCACAGGGCATCCCCTGGAACTCAGGCCTCATCTCCCTCCCTCAGCCCTTCCTCCACCCCCTCCCCCCTCAAACCATCCCACTCCCCTGCCTGCCCCAGCCCTGCTCCGTGTGTCCAGAGGGACTCTCCGCCCACTGGCCCATCACCCTCCATTTCTACCCAACAGGCACGGGGTGGCAGCAAATACCCATTTATGGGGGGGGCGGCCGACCATCAGCCCCCAGCCGCCAGCACAGCGGTGCGCGGCCCGGGAGACAACCGTGCCAAAACGGGAAGGATGTGCAGTCTTGTCTACACCTGCACAAAACCCCACTGGCAGGACACAGGCCAGCAGACCCCTCTGGGGTCACCGCCAGGTGCTGCCTGGACTCCTGTCAAGGGGTCGGCAGCCCAGGTGGATTTAGCAAAAGGGACAGGAGTGAGACAGCCCCAGAGGAGAAGGGCATCCGTGCACGGCGGGAGCGAAGTTAGCAAGCCCTGCATGCCCGGTGGGGACCGACGGGGTCAGGCCCAGAGACAGACCCCGACTCCTCCAAGCTCTCGCTTCCTGGGACCGGGAACAATCAGCACAGACCACAGCACCGGAATGAGATTCTCCAACACATCGGGATATCTCCGGTCAGCTGCCTTCACTACAGCCTGGTGAGTCAAATGCTTCCTCGACCTGTCCGTGCCACCCTCTTGGCCCTGGAAACTTCCTCAGGGCCCTCTTCATCCAAAGAGATCGCTTCAGGTACCTGCAACGTAACTAAAATGCATGTGTTAATGGGGCACCTGGCTGGATCGGCCGGTGGAGTGTGTGACCCTTGATCTCAAGGTTGTGAGTTTGAGCCCCGTGTTGGGTGTGGCGCCTACTTAAAAATAAATAAAATAAAAATAAAACCCATGTGTTGAGACCAGGAGGCCTTTCCTTCATCCAGCCAAATGGCGGCCACCTGTAGGGGATGTGGGGCAGCAGGACCGCAGCATCTACAGCAGAGCTCCACGCAGAGGCAGGGGGACGGAGCCTGGGACCGCACTTCTAATCCCACACTGAGAGTCAAGGGGCCCCGGGAAAGCCCACCCCAGGTCCTCACTGATAGGAAGGCGAGCCCCCCGCTCTGCACTGTCCTCGCGTGCCTCCCCCTCCACCCATTGCCATCAGGATGAAACCACCACCCAATGTCCATCCTCTACAAGATGGTCACAGCACCAGCTCTGAACGAAACCAGAGGGCAGCACCCTTGCCTCTGCAGTGAAACAGCTCAACACTCCTACTCCGACGTCCAAAAAGTTTGTTCTTAAAAATACAAGTCCACACTCTGACATAAAGAGGCGGATCCACCGTGGGCATGCTGGGCCGTCCGCTTGTTTGTTTGGTTCACTGTGATCAAAGCACCGTGAGTGAGCACTCGAGTCAGTCACCTTATCTCTACCAGGAAAGGACGGACACAATGTCAGGCAGTCCCCGAACAGAAGGGGCAGTCCCCGAACACAGCTGGCAGCGGCCAGAGCTCCAGGACAGAGAGTGCAGGAGGAGGGCACGCCAAGCCATCTGCCCAGGGACCCCCGAGCGTCCTGGGGGTTCCTATCACATCTGTACTTTCCGTGTCCCCTACAGGTTACATCGTGGGTCTAAACACAAGGAAAAACAATGTGTAAAGAAAAAGGAAAGGCGAGGAGCTCAGCCCGGATGCAGGAAGTGGAGGCAGAGGAAGTGGTGCCTTCCGGCCCCCCCCCCCCCCCCCCGCTGCCTGGGACCTGCCCAGGGTTGCTGCCCAACCCAAGTGGACTGCTTAGCCGACTTGTCGATTAACTGGAGGAAAAACTGAATGAGGGTCATAAAGCCATTCAAGCTTACAGAGAAATGGAGAGTCACTGCCTTCACGGTCACGTCGGCCCCAAACAAAACACATGGTGACAAACAGGCCCACTGCCCTGAGAAGCACCGGCTCCATGCATCCCCGAGCGAGGCCCGCGCATCACTCCCCGTCAGATGAGGAGGGGTCCGCTGGGCTCCGAGGGGCAGACCAGGGGCCACGGCAGCACTGGCAGAGGGACACTGAGCAAGATCCCGTCACCTCTCAGCCCCGCTGTTGATGCTTCTGAACGCTGTCCCAGGAGGGAGACCGAAACAAGGGGAAGTTGCTCGTAGGATGGTACACACACGTCCTCAACAGCACGACTCACAGGAAGCGTCAGGTGGACACGACCTGAACACCCACTGGCAGGTAAGTGGACAAACGTGACGCGGTCGATCTGTACACGCGCACATCCCTCGGCCGCGAGCAGGAGCGAGAGGCGCCCACACCCGCCGCCCCGCGGACGGACCCCGAACACGCGACGCTCAGGGAGGGAACCCGACACGAGAGGCCACACGGGGTGTGAGTCCACGTGTGTGAAACGTTCAGAGCAGGCTCATCCACGGACAGGAAGGGGGGCTCGTGGGGGCTGGAGGAGGGGAGGAAGATGGCTGATGGGGACCAGGTTGCTTTCGGGGAGGCGGACCGTTCCCCCAGCCACACAGCGTTGAGGGTTTCACAATCCGTGTAAGTATTCGATGCCACCAAATCACACCTTATCGCCACCAATGTCGGTATGTGAGTTCCGTGTCAATAAAGCTGTTTGAATAAACTGCAGTCCGGCCGCATGGTGGGCCCAGAATAAAGGGCGGCCCTGCCAGCGTCCCGTACACTGTGAGGCCTGGCTCACGACCTACTGCCCCGAGCTCCCACATTTCAGCATGAGCCCCGCACCAGGGAAGGAGCGGACATCCAGGGAGGACGCCAGGACGGTCCCTGTGAGTTGCAGTGGACGGACCGCGCCCTCCCGAGGCCACCTCTGGCAGCCAGCCAGCCCGGGGTTAAAGTGGAACCCTTCCCGACACGGGGCGGGGCACCCCAGCAGACGCTGGGACCTTGTCGAGGCCACCTGGGACAAGACCAGGAGCCGACAAAGTCCAGGGCTCTGATCCTGGACACACTACAATCCCAACCATTCACCACCCAGATCCAACTATCTGCCAATCACCGCGAGGCGGCCCAGCCTGGAAGCCGGCGCCCGCCTGCATACAGAGCAGCCGCCCCCGTGCCGAGGACCCGCTGCTCCTGGGGCTCACTCGGGATACAGCAGCTGGCTGGATGAGACTGGCTGCGGAGGCTGGGGGACCGGCAGTCGGGACACAGCTTGTCAGAGGCACACACGCTCCCTTTGACCCCAAGACTCCACTTGCGGGGACGTGCCCTTCCAGCACCCTTGCGCTTATCACGGCACGTGGCAAGAAGTAACTCGCCAACGTAGCAAACAGAGCCACCAGCACAAGGTGGGTCAGACCCGGCCACGGAGCCCTGCCGCCCCACCAAGACCACCACCGAGACACGTAGCGGAGGCCCGACGACCGGCAGGGGTCCGAGAGCCACAGCCTGAGGGGCAGAGTGACCACCCCGTGACTTTATACGCCGACTTTGTATGCTGGTAAGCAGCAAGTGAATTTTATGATCCCAAACATCTGATGGAAAAAAGCCCACAAAGAACATTTTGTGGCGCATGCGACTCTCCGGAAAGTGAGTTGCAGCGTCTGTCGTGGTCGTGGGCACAGCCAGTCAGCCGCGCACCTGCCGCCCGCAGCTGCCTTCCCGCGGCTCCAGCACGGATGCACAGCGGTGCGCAGCCCAGGAGACAACCGTGTCAAAACGGGAAGCATGAGCAGCCTTGTCTACACCTGCACAAAACCCCACTGGCAGGACACACACCAGCAGATCACGCCGGCCGCCCCCGGAGAAGCGGGAGAGAGGGAGACCCCACCAAATGCCCTCTTCCCAGCTTTTACAGGTTCAATCCATGTGATTTACTGCCTGTTAGAAAAACAATACCACTTTCTTCCTAAAAACGATCAGGGTATATAAAAAGTGCTTGAACAGGTTTAAAGAAGAAACACAAAAAAAGACTTGATGAGATCACAAATGACTCTTTCCTACTTGATGCTTTCGGAAACTTTCTCACTCTATAAAAAGAACCTGCTAGTTTCTAGAAGCAAGAAGCAGAGAGGAGCAAGTGCAGACCCCAGGCGGTCTTCCTGGGAGGAAGCCACACGACGGGAGGGCCACCCTGGGCCACCCCCACCACGTTTACCACAGGCATCATTCTTTAGGCAAAAGGCTTCTGATCCACACTGGGACTCCAGAGGCTTGTCTGGACGGCTCCGGACACTTCACTCGGAGAAGAGCTATTGGGGTTTATTAAGCCTCTCAAAGACAAAGGAGCCTTTTTTTCCCCCGCAGCCGGCTGGCAGCATGGCCGGCCAAGGAGTACAGACTTCCCCATGCAAGGACACCCCTTTCCTTCCCCTGAGAGCCGGGCCCTGAGCTGACGAAACGGGCACTGGCACAGGGCCCCACAGCTGGGACACCTTATGCGAAGGGCCAAGCCAGCTGGGGACCCCGAGCCACTCCACCTCCCTGGCCTCGGTTTCGCCTCAGGTTCTTCTCAGGGACGCTGCGGGACCGAGCCCCTTGCAGCCCCAACACGGCACGCTCACGTGTCTCCACAAGCTCTTGGGGCCCTGACTGGCCATTCAGGAGTGCGGAGACTGGGACACCGGGCTCAGCAAACCCCACCCCCCCATCAGGTTCTGGTCGTTCGTGTCTCCCACAAGTACAAGGGAGCTCTCGGAGGTGGTGGAACGCCCTCTAACTTGACCTTGGGTGTGTGCATTCGTCAGGACTCACACTGCGTCTGGCGGACAAGTGTCTACGACACCTGCACCGTGCCTGAGCAGAGCGGGCACTCGCCCACCGCAGCACCACCCCTGTGTCCCAGCAGGGGTCCGCGGAGTCCTGCTGCCACCAGGAGCCCCAGGACAGTCAGCAGAGTGGACGTGGGGGACTCTCGCCACAGATCAGTTGGTGCCAGAACGCAGCCCAGGCCCTTGAGAGGGACTCTGGGAACCTTAGGGTGCTGTTCGCAAGAGGCTGGGGGGGCCACAGCAGCACGGAGTCCAGTGGCCAGCCCCAGGGATGCTCCGTGGACCCGTGCCGCCTCCAAGCAGGAGAGCTCAGCCACGGGCGGGCCCTGTTCCCCAGACACATCAGGGGATGAGGAGAGGAGCCCGTGGGACAGAGATGGACCCTGGACATTGGGAGAGGGGCTGTGCCAGGAGTGGGATCCAAGAAGCAGGAGCTCGAGTGCAGCCCCACACCCCGCAGGAGTGCCGGCAGGCTGAGGCCACGCAACCCCTAGGTGCTTCTGGCTTAACGAGAAAACACCTAGAAGGCAGCCGTTGAATGGGGATTCCTGACTCAGGGGTGAGGGGTCGCTTGGACCTCAGGAGGGTGCCGGTGGGGCCCCCCCCCCGCCTCAGTCTCCCCCCGCATGCAGGTGGCCCCTGTCCAACCCCATGTCACAGGTAAGAGACTGGCACAGAGAACTAGGGCATCCGGCCATCCCTTCTCCATGTCCACAGGCCGGGGCATGAAGACCAGAAGAAGGCCTCATCGAAATACAGCCCGCCCTGCCTCTGGACCACACTGTCCAGAGGCCGGGCACCAACACAGGAGCCAGTCCGGTCTCTGTCCTCAGCCCCTCCACAATTTCACCACACCCAGACCCGGGCCGGCCAGGGGCAAGTGAACACAGCTCAGCTTCTGCGTGAGAGCAGGCTGGGCCAGGAAGGGGGAGGTGGAAGCGGACAGAGGAGCAGCACTTTCCAGGATGGGCCTGGCGGGAGGGCCGACACCGGGACGTCCAAGGTCGTCAGTCAGTCCTGCCACCTGGCCCGTTAGATAAACCCCTTCTTGGAAACTGGAGGCTGGGAGGAACCCAGGCAGGGTGGGTCCCAGGGGCTGGCAGCCGACAAGAGGGGCACCTCCTCCTGAAACCAGCAAGAGGGGTGGAGACACGGCTCCCACCATCTGTGGGGAGCCTCCTGCATGCAGACTCCGAGACCTCTGCGAAGCCCAAGAGCGGACAGGCGCCCGGGAAAGTCTGGATAAAAAGTTTGCCAGGGCCTGGGCTGACTCCTCTCCCAGGGAGTCACCTGGGCTTGTAGTCACGGATGCATCTAGTGTCACATCCCAAATGAGCAAGAAAGGGCTAAGTTACCCCCTGCTGACCGATAAGCCAGTGCAAACAATTATTTTTGGCAACCGCAGGGCTCCCCTCCAACAGGATAAACAAATCGCATTTCGCCCGGCCCTAGTAACAGCTGCACGCTGCGCAGAAAACCTGCTGGTGGCGGCCAGGGCCGTTTAGGAACACGGCGTCTCAGGGCCAAATAAACATTGGCTGGTTCCACTGGGCACCTAAATTCTTTGGACAGCTGGGGGGGGGGGGGGTGAGGGGGAGGCGCGCCCCCCTCCGAAAAAGGCTCTGACACCGCATCCTAAGAAACGGGACACCCGGCTGCAACAAGCCGGCCTGACTTCGTGAAAGTAACAAAGCAGATTTCCACCGACACCTTCCCTGTCAAGGAGGACACGGGAGCTGAGGGGACAGGAAGGAAGGGAGGAGGAAGGGAAGGACGGAAGGTGACCACCCTCGCTGGCTGGCCGCTCGCTGACCCAGGAAGCCCACACTTACTTCTTCACGTTGGCCTCCCCATTGGGGATCCTTCGCAACTTCTTCTTCTTGAGGATTTTGACGGCTCTCCTGCAGAGCGTCTCCGAGTCCAGCACCTCCTTCACCTTGCCGTAGGACCCCTCCCCCAGCAGGTCCCCCATCAAGTACTTGCCGATGAGCTTGGCCCGCTTGCGACGTGGCTGGTAGATGACCTCCGTGGAGTCGATGCGGTGGATGAACGTGTCCATCCCCACGGACATCAGCTCCCCCTCTGTAAACATGCCCAGCTGCTGCGGGTCGGCCACATCCATCCTGAACTCTCGCGGGCGGTCCCTTTATCTTCTTTATCTATTCCCCCCCGAAGAGCGGTTCTTCCTTTTGTCCCCCTAAAGTTCCCTTCTCCGAAGAAAAAAAAAAAAAAACGCAAACAACAAAAATCAACAAAAAACGCAAAAAACAAAAACAAAACAAAAAAAAAAAAAAAGGGAAATCCTTCTTCGAAAAGAAACGATTGTACTCGTCGTGAGTTCAAGAGGCGCGCCTGGCCCAGAACCCCGGCACCCGAGGGTGCGGAGGGTCGCAAGTCTGGGTGCCTGCCCGCCTCGCAGCTTCGGGTCGGGCCGGCGCGTCCACGGGGGCCCTCAGGAGGCCGGTGGGGCTTGCAAGTGCTAGGTCATCCTCCAGGGACTTTAGACCCTCGGACAAACACCGCTGCAGCCAAACCAAGTCTTCTCCGGGACGGGCATTACCAGCGGGTCGTGGCGCGCGCCCAGAAAGGGCCCCGCGGCGGCCGGCCGGCCCCAGGGCCCCAGGCTGGGCAGCCGAGCTTCGCTGGGGGCCGGGCGCGCTGCTGGGGGCGGCTCCCGGCGGGGCCCGCCGTCCCGGGGGCCCGCGGTTGCGGCAGGTGCCTGTCCGGAAGGCGCGGGGGGCACCGAGGTCCGCCCCCGCCAGCCCCGAGCGCGCGTCGGGGGGCCGGGGGCTGCCCGGGGCCCTCCCGCCGCCGGGAGCAACTTCCGTCGGAGCCGGCCGCCGCCGGGGCGCCCCCACACCGGCCTGGGACCCCGGAGCGGCCGTCCCCCGCCCCAAACGGCAGCCCGCGCTCGCTCTCCGCCGAGAACGCCGTCGGCCGCGGGCCGCGGGGCGCGGGGACCCGCAGGGCTCCGGGCGGCTGAGGCGGCGCAGGCCGAAGGCCCGGGCCGGGGGTTCCCGAGGCCGCCGGGGCCCGGACAGCGCGTGCCCCCGCCGCAGCCGCCGCACGTGTGGAGCAGGCGGGGCGGCGCGGGGGCCCAGCCCATGCAAGGCGGCGCGGAGCCGGCCGGCGCCCGCCGCCGCTGCCGCCCGCTCCCCGCCTCAGTCGCGGACGCCCCGGGCCGCCTCCCCCTTCCGCGCCCGACACGCCGCCGCCATCTTGTTTACCTCCCGCCCCCGCCCTGCGCCGCCGCGCCGCCGCACGCCCGCCGGGGGGGCCCGCCCCTCCCGCCGCTGACGTGCCCGCCTGTTGGCTGGGCCGTGAGGCCCCGCCCCGCGGCCCGCCCCACCACCGCTGCCGATTGGGCCGTTTGGACACAGGCAGGCGCCCAAACGGGGATTGGTTCACTCTCGGCCCCGCCCCGGGGGTGGATACAGCTTGGCTCATTGGCCCGCGGAGGAGCCCGTCATGGGGTGGGGGGGTTGGCGGGAAGCGGGCGCGGGGAGCCCGCAGCGTCGACCTCTGAGGGGCTCGGGGCTGGCGTCGGCGGGCGGTCGAGAGCGACAACGGCCACTTGGGAACGGCTGTGCCGCGGGCAGAGCCCTCGAGGAGCCCCTCACCCACAGACCCCCTCGGAGGCCAGGGCAAGGGTCACACAGTAGCCCCCAGGGAGGGGCGACCGGCCGACTCTGTCGGTGGAACGTGCGAGCTCTGCTGTTGGGGATCTTTGAGTTCCAGCCCGACGTTGGGTGGGCTTAGAGCTTACTTTAGACATCAGTAAATTAAAAAGTGCCCCAGGGGCTCCTGGGGGGCTCAGTCGGTTAAGCGTCCGACTTTGGGTTCGTGAGTTTTGAGCCCCGCGTTGGGCTCTGTGCTGAGCCTGGAGCCTGCTTTGCATTCCGTGTCTCGTCTCGCTCCCTCTCTGCTCCTCCCCTGCGCTCTCTCGCGCGCGCGCTCTCTCTCTCTCTCTCTCTCCCAAAAATAAACATTAAAAAAAAAAAAAGTTTTCTTTCTGAGTGGCCCAAAGTGGAACGTTCCAGGCCGGAGACCCTTGCAGAGTCTCTGCACCCAGAGGGGACCCACTGCGGGAAAGCAGCGGCCCAGGTGCCAGCAGAGTGCTGTGGGTACAGAGTGGACAAAGTGGGCGGATGAGGTTGAAAATACCTCCCTTCCGTTGCCCAGCACTGTATTCTTAGCTCTGCACAAACTGTTCATCTCATCTGGTGTGACCCTCCTGGTTCACGACAGCCAGAAAAGTGGGACCTAGGGGAGCAGCGCCATCAGATTGGGACTCCAGGCTGGCGACCTGTGAACGCCCTGAGCCTCTGTGCAAACTTGGTGTGCCCGAGAGTGGTGGTTGGACATGCCCCATGAGTGTCTTCACCGTCTCCGGCACCCATGGAGGGGGACTGATGTGCCTCTGCAGGGAAGGGGTCACGCGCCACATCGGCAGGACCAGCAAACCCCAAAATTCTGCTGAGAAGGGAATCCTACATACCAGAGCAGAAGCCAGTAAAATACAATAGAAAACAAATAGGGAAAATAGATGAAGCCAAAAGATGGTTCCTTGAAAAGATTTTTTTTTTTTTTTAACGACAAAACTCCACGTTCACCAAGAATAAAAGATGACCCATACCAGGAATCAAAGAAGGGATACCACTACAGACCCTAAAGATATTAAAAAGCAGGGCGCCTGGGTAGCTCAGTTGGTTAAGCCTCCGACACTTGAGTTCAGCTCAGGTGGTGGTCTCACCTTGATTTTCTTTCCAAAACTCGTCACCATGAGGGGCGCCTGGGTGGCTCAGTCAGTGAAGCATCTGACTTCAGCTCAGGTCATGATCTCACAGCTGGTGAGTTTGAGCCCCACGTCATCGGGCCCTGTGGTGACGGCTGGGAACCTGGAGCCTGCCTCAGATTCTGTGTCTCCCTTTCTCTGCCCCTCCCCCTCTCACTCTCTTTCTCTCTCTCAAAATAAACATTTAAAACATTTTTTATTTTTTTAACGTTTTTTTTTTTAATTTTTTTTTTTCAACGTTTATTTATTTTTGGGACAGAGAGAGACAGAGCATGAACGGGGGAGGGGCAGAGAGAGAGGGAGACACAGAATCGGAAACAGGCTCCAGGGCTCCGAGCCATCAGCCCAGAGCCCGACGCGGGGCTTGAACTCACGGACCGTGAGATCCTGACCTGGCTGAAGTCGGACGCTTAACTGACTGCGCCACCCAGGCGCCCCTTTTTTTAACGTTTTATTTATTTTTGAGACAGAGCATGAACAGGGGAGGGTCAGAGAGAGGGAGACACAGAATCTGAAACAGGCTCCAGGCTCTGAGCTGTCAGCACAGAGCCCGACGCGGGGCTTGAACTCACAGACCGCGAGATCATGACCTGAGCCAAAGTCGGCCGCTTAACTGACTGAGCCACCCAGGCGCCCCAGCATTTAAAAAATTTTTAAAAACAATGGACAATAAGTGTTGGCAAGGATGTGGAGACACTGGAAATCTCGTACAGATGGTGCAGCCACTTTGGAAAAAGCCAAAAGGTTAAAAACAGTGTTTCCATGCGGCCCAGCTACTCTTATCCTGGGTTAGCACACACAGGTCCAAACTTGTACGCTGTGTGTTCACAGCAGCAGGATTCACGACAGTCAAAACTGGGGGAAAAAAACAAAATATCCATCCACAGATGAACATATAAACACAACGTGTCCCCCGAGCACGCGCACGTCACTCGGCCGCGAGCAGGAGCGAGGCACCCACCCCCGTCACCCCGCGGACGGACCCCGGACACACGACGCTCAGGGAGGGAACCAGACACGAGAGGCCACGCGGGGTGTGAGTCCACGTGGGTGAAACGTCCCGAACAGGCCCATCCACGGACGGGAAGGGGGCTCGTGGGGGCTGGGGGGGAGGAGTGGGGAGTGACTCTTGATGGGGACCGGTTGCTTTTGGGGTGATGGAATGTTCTATGACAGGTGAACTGACTGAGGCTTACCGGAAGGAAGCCACCTGTCCAGGTCCACAGCGGATCTGGGACTCCAGGTTATGGGGGTGGGGAGGCAGGTTATAGTAGGAGACCCCAGGCTATATGTGGAGGCTCTAGGTTGTAGGTGGGGGGCAAGGTTATGGAGGGCCCCATATTACAGATAAAGATCCCCAAGTTACAGGTGGGGGACCCCAGGTTATTGAAAGGCAGCCTCAGATTATAAGTGGAGGGCTTTGGTTTACACACAGGGGCCCTGGCTTACAGGTAAGAGCTCCAGATTATAAATGGTACCCCCGGGTAATGGCAGAGGGCCCCAGACAACAGGCAGGGACCCCAGGCTATAGGTCAGGGCCCACCAGCCCCTCCGGGGCTCAGGCCTACAGCCTCTGCCTTCCTCTCCTCCCACGATCTCTCCCTCACACCCCTCATTTCTCCTGCCCACCCCATGACCCCCCCTACACACAAACACTTGTGCCCAGTTGGCCCCCTTGCAGCCCCCGCTGACCCTCTGACATCCTCCCTTTACACCCCCCCCCAAATGGAGGACAGAGGAAGCCCGCGGTCCTCCTGGGCACACGACCAGCTGGCGCTCCATCCCAGGTCTCCACCCGCTCAACGGGAATCCTACATGTCAGGCTCCTGACCCTAGCCCCTTCCTCTCCATGGACCCCGCTCAGCCCCATATCCATCGAATAAGGGCCCAGGAGCCAGAGGGGTCCTTCCAAATTGAGGTGAACCCGCACTGGGAATCCAGCCATGGTTCCAGGTTAGGGGGTGGCTGGGATCGGTTGGGGGGGGGGGGGGGGCGTGTGGGCTTCTCTGCCGCCACCAGGGGGCGGGCAGGTACTGCAGCGAGGTTTCTGGACTGCGAGCGTGTGTGTGTGTGTGTGTGTGTGTGTGTGTGTGTGTGTGTGTGTGTGAATGAGGTGTCAAACCACAGGGTTGGAAGCCCACACATGATCCCTCAGGGCGGTGACACTCTGGACCATCATTGTCACCCTTATTGGACCTTGTTACACACCTGGTCACAGACAGGGCAGGGATGCCCACCGTCACACGCCTACAGTCGACTGTCCCCCTTCCCCCGGCACTGTGGACACTGGGGGGCTGGTGTCATCCTCTCTGGGGGTCCTGGGCACTGCAGGGGTTGAGCAGCGTCCCCAGCCCCCACTCAAGCGATGCCCCCAGTCCTGACTGCAAGTGTCGCCAGACATCGCCTGGGGTCCCCTGGAGCAGAACTGTCCCCAGTTGACAATCTGCTTTAGAGATACACACTGAAGCATTTATGGCTGAAAGGCTATGAGTCTAGGATTCTGCTTCAAACATTCCCAGGCAGAATGTACATCTGAAGTGTTTGGGAGAAAGTGTCCTAAGGTGGCTCCTTAAGTGTTCTTAACTTAAGCAGGGTTTATTGGGTTGAATGGTGGTCCCTGAAGGAGGTTTCCCCATCCAACTTCCCAGAGCCTGTGAATGTGACCTCACTCACTGTTGTCACCAAGCTAGGGATCTTGAGATGAGATCATCCTGGATTACTTAAGTGGGCCCTAGATCTAATGACAATTGTCCTTATAAGACACACACAGGGGACACTTGACAGAGAGGACCAGGTATCGATGGAGGCTGTGATGGAGGGATTCTCGGCTGCCTGGAGCCCCCAGATGCTGGAGGAAAGGGGAAGGGCCTCCTGGAGCCTCTGGAAGGAGCTCGGCCCCCCACACCTGGCTCCAGAATGGGGAGCGGATGAATTTCTCTTGCTTAGGTCACCCAGTGAGCAGTCATTGGTCTCAGCCGTCCTAGGACACTAACACAGAAGCTTCCTGAGAATGGCAAGGTGGGCAGTTTGATGAATCTTGACGAAAGCATGTAATCACCACAGTACTTGAGGAATAAAATCTTTTCTTCCCTCCCGAACCCCCCTCACACGCCTTTGTGGGGGTCATCGCTTCCCTCTGCCTTCCCTCCCAGGAAAGGATCGAGTTTTGCCCCTTGTAACTCGGTCTTTTCCGGGTGTCACATAAATGGGGTCACACGGCAAGGCGTACTTCACTTGCGATCCATTCACGTTCTTGCAACCCTTAGAGACGTGTTGTCCCTGCGCTCCTGGAACGCCCTTGTATGGACGGGCCGCGTCTCTTTCGCCCACTTGGGTGGTTTTCTGTTTTCGGCGACTGTGAGTCGTGCGGCGGTGAACACGTGTGTGCAGGTTTTCGTAGGGACAGAAACTTCCATTTCTCTCGGGTGACGCCTAGGGCTGGGATGGCTGGATCCCACGGCCGTTCTGAGCAAACCGTCCTCCAGAAGGGCCGCACCCCCAACGGCAACGTTCGAGAGTTCTGGGCGTCCTGCGTCCTCGCCGGCACTTGGTTTTGTCCGTTTCGGGGGTTCCGTTGGACCATTCCGACGGGCGACACATTATTTTTTATTTGTAATTTTTTTTTTTTAAGGAACTTAAAAAAATTTTTCTAAAGGCTCATTTTCTGAGAGAGAGAGGGTCCCGGCTGCAGCTGAACTGTCACCTCCTCAAGAGCTCCTCCCCTGAGGCTCCCGGCTAAGCACCCCCACCCGGGCACACACGTCACCCCACGAATTCAAGGTGCGGGACACGGCCACCGCAGCCTGCTGAAGACCGGTCCTGCCTTCTCCCACCTGCCTCCGGAAGCCGACGAAGCACCCCCTCCAGGCTACCCGAGGGGTGACCGAAATGATCGTGGTTGACACACACGCTGACACTCAAAGTTCACTGCTGGCTGGCCTCCAGGCTGAGGTCCTTCCTCCCTCTCACCATCCTCCGGTCAACAAGGGAGACTCCTGGGCTCGGAGAGGTACCTGTGTCATTGTCCAGGGACATAAGAGCAGGGGTCAGCTGACCTGTCCTGTGAGGGACCAGAGGTCAAGTGTGTTCAGCTGTACGGGCCCAACAGTCTCTGTCACAACCGCTCCGCCCTGTTGGCGGGGACAGGAAAACAGCCTCAGGCAATACGCAAACGACCGCGCGTGTCTGTGCCAAGAAAACTTTATTGACACCGATGTCGTATGGCTTCGCGTGTCGCAAAACAACCCTTCTTCTGAAATGTTTTCAGCCACGTAAACGCAAACATCTCGGGGCGCCCGGCTGGCTCAGTGGGTAGAGCACGTGACCCTAGATCTCAGGGTCGTGAGTTCAAGCTCCGCTTTGGGCGTGGAGCTCACTTTAAAACACAGAAAGGAGGGGTGCCTGGGTGGCTCAGATGGTTGAGCGTCCGACTTTGGCTCAGGTCCTCATCTCATGGGTTCGTGGGTTCGAGCCCCGCGTCGGGCTCTGTGCTGACGGCTCGGAGCCTGGAGCCGGCTTCCGATTCTGTGTCTCCCTCTCTCTGTCTGCCTCTCGCTCTCTGGCCCTCCCGCGCCCTCCCTCTGTCTCTCAAAACTAAAAATACATACATACATACATACATAACATTAAAGAAAGAAATAAACCTTAAAAGAGAAGGGAGACAAAACATAAAGGTTTCAGTGCCACGCGGTCTGCACCAAGAAGGCGACAGGCTGGACTGTGCCTCTCGAGGTGCTATACTCTCCCTCACGTTCAAGCCTTGAGCTGCTCTCCAGAGGCGTGGGAAGGAGCCTAGGGTGCAGGCTTGCGTCAGTCTTTGAGGCACTCCCGGAAGGTGCTGGATCTGGCCGTGCCTGCTGGATCAGCTGGTCTCATCTGTGGCCGTCACGCCAGGGGTCTCCTGGTGTCCGGTGGGCGGGGACCCGGAGGGCTGCTCAACACAAGGAACCACCTGGCCCCAAATGTCAGCGGGGCCGGCGGGGAGAGCCCAGTGCTAGGTCTATCCCTGGACCTTTCCGTACCGTGAACAAAAAATTCCCATGTACAGAAAAAAGCTGGTTTCGGTTGCAGTTTCTGTCACTTGCAACCAAAAGGTTGTAACAATGTGGGATATGAGACTCGAGTAGGGGGTTTTGGACACAGGAGTGCAGATGGCAGCCGGCCAGGGCTGGGGCGGGCCTCACCCCCACGGGGCAGAGAGCCCCCAGCAGGACGGAAGCAGGGTGGGAGGACAGGGGCTGGGCCGTGCTCTACTGTTCTCTCCATTTCCTCGAAGATCTGCAGGGAGGTTGCGAAGACGGCGTGGGGCGCCCTCCCCTTGCTGTGCGTGTCTCACGTGAGTGGGGGACGTTTGTCACCGATACGTCAGCAACACATCCCCTCCGCGTGCTTAAGATTTCTTGGGGCGCCTGGGTGGCTCAGCCCGTGAAGCGTCTGACCGCGGCTCAGGTCGTGATCTCACGGTTCGTGGGTTCGAGCCTCACTCACATCAGGCTCCACAATGACAGCGCGGAGCCTGCTTGGGGTTCTCTCTCTCCCTCTCTCAAAATAAATAAACGTTAACGAAAAAAAAAAGAACTTCCTTATTATACGATACGTATCGCAGAGTAAGTTACATGCCACAACTTCTTCATTACTCAGGACTCATGTGATCTGCTTTGTTGACAAGACCAGGGTCCAGCAAAGTGTTCCCGGGAAGGGCCAGACGGTCACTATTTTTGGCTTTGTGGGTCAGGTGGTCTCTGTCACTACTACTGGGTCGACGTGGCTGCAGGAGACAAACAGGTGCGGTCACGTGCCAATAAAACTTTATTTACAGGGGCACGTGGGGGGCTCAGTCGGTAACGTGTGCGACTTCGGCTCAGGTCATCATCTCACGGTTCGTGGGTTCGAGCCCCACGTCCGGCTCTGTGCTGACGGCTCAGAGCCTGGCACCTGCTTCAGATTCTGTGTCTCCCTCTCTCTCTCTCGGCCCCTCCCCTGCTCATGCTCTGTCTCTGTCTCTCAAAAAATAAATAGACACTAAAAAGAAAGAGTTCTGTAGTTTCCCCCTCATGTCCCTTTTCTGCACCAGCACCCCATCAGGACCCCACATGACACCCAGCTGTCACGTCTCCTCGGGCCCCTCTGGGGTGTGACAGTTTATCAGACTTCCCTTGAGTGTGAGGCCTGGACCGTGTTGAGGTTGGGTATTTTAGAAAATGTCCCCTGACTGGGGTCTGTCCGGTGTTACTCTGTGGGTCAGGCCAGGGTGAGGGGTTTGGGGCGGAATGGCACAGAGGCGATGTGCCCTTTACGTCCGGTCACGTCAGGGGCCCCTGTCCACACGGCAGATCGGGACGGGGCCTGGTCATCAGAGCCGGGGCCCCGCCCTGACCCGCCAGCGTATTTGTGACTTTGGGATATAAGCACAGACGTGCTGTGTCAACCATCACCCCTCTCATTGCCAGCGTAGACTGTCTTCCTTTTAAGTTCTTTTTTCTTTTTTTTAATTAAGTAGGCTCCAGGCCCAACATGGGGCTTGAATTCAGGATCCTGAGATCAAGAGTCACGTGCTGACTGAGCCACTGAGCCAGCGGGGGGGGGGGGGGGGGCACCCCGGGGTTGGGGCTTCTGGCTTCTTCCTCAGTTGGAGGCGTGGAGGATGGTGGGGTCCCTTGAAGTTCTCCAAGTGCCCCAGACGTCCCTTGTCCCTCAGGAGCCTAGCCCCTGTCAGGCGTCTGGGACCTGGATGTGAGTCAGCCAGCCCCAGGCGCCCTGGAGTCCCCTTCGGGGCAGGGCAGACCCAAGGCGAAGGTTCAGGAAGTAGCAGCACAGGCGACCGCAGTGCTGTGTGCTGGCTGCTAAGCAGGAGGACAGCCTGGGGAGGGCCAGCGCCTTATGCCCTTCGGGGGATGTCCTGCCCCTCTGCAGCCTGGGACACCACGGGGCATGCTCTGATACTCTGTTCTCTGTGTCCCCGGACTCGATCAGCATTGTCTCTCTCTCTCTCTCTCTCTCTCTCTCTCTCTCTCTCTCTCTCACACACACACACACACACACACGCCCGTCCACCTTGTAGCCCAACCCACTTCCTTCCTGCACTCACTCACCTGCGCCCTCCTGCACCCACACCGCCTCCTATGCCCGCTCTGCCCTAGCTGCATCTCTGTCCATGCTCTATCATCTCCATGGCTCCCCATGGCTCTGGGGACAGAGCCAAGCCAAGTCCCCCTCTGACTTGGGGCTGGGGGTGAGTACTGCTGAGGGGACATCCCGAAGGTCCTCGCCCTCTCAGCTCTGGCCCAGCTCTTGCCTGGCTCACTATAGACTCTGACAGAAAGAAATGCAGAGTGTGGCTCCTTCGTCTGGCTTCGGGGCAGGAGCTCTGCCTCCTCAGACCTCTGTCTTGCCACCAGAGGAGCGTGAAACGCGGCCCCTGTGTCCCGCCCCCTCCAGCACGGCCCCCTCCAGCACACTCAGGCAGATGGAGCCTCCTCCAGCCCCGCCCTTACCACCCCACCCCATTGCTCCGGCACCTTCAGTGGCTCCCTACTGCCCCCAGGATACAGGCCTTGCCCTAGCTTTCCAGGCACACCCCCGCCCCCTTAGCCCACTTGGCCCTTTCCGGTCTCACTCCCTTGCTGCCCTGGACCCCTGCACGTGCTCCCCGGATGCTTTCCCCACTTGGGGCCTTTGCACATGCCGCCTTCTCCCTGAAAGTCCTTCCCCTCTTCCTTCTCCTTCCTGCCTGCTCACAGCCTTGCAACCTCAGGGTCCAGCCCTCGCCCAGCCTGAGGGCTGCTCCGTCAGACATCACATTCAGCCTGTGCAGCCTTGGTGTCCCATTCTCAGTGCAGAGGTGGGACGTCCTGTCTGGGGCGGATCTCGGACCCACCGGACAGGTTTGCTGTTCCCTGCAGTTGCCCTGGCTCAGAGGCAGCCCTGGTCGGCCTAGGCAAGATCCTAGGCAGGTCCGGGAGGCAGCCAGCACTGCCGGGGGACTTGCGAGGGCAAGTGGCAGTGGCAGGTGGGCCTTGGGTGTAGGGAGGTGGCTGGACAGGGCAGGGTCAGCTGGGGAGGCGGGCGAGGCCAGCAGGAGACAGGAAGTGATGCAGGAGGAGATACACACATGGCTGGTGCGACGTGGGCCGGCTGGTTGCTCCTGCCTCAGTTTCCCCTTCTACACCACAGGGCGGGCTGGAGCGGGAGGGCAAAGAGGGGCGCGGTGGGAGGGAGGGGAAAAGGAGGGGGGAGGATGAGAGGCAGGAGGCGGGGCAGGAGCAGAGCCACAGGGGCTGGGGGGCAGCCAGGGGAAGTGGGTGCAGAAAGGAGAACTGTGGTGAGGGACCCAGCGCCAGGAGGCGGGCAGGGAGGTGCTCCCACTGCTGGGGAACGCTGGGGCTTTCCAGAATGTGGAGAAACAGGAAGCGCCCCGGCCCCGCCCCCACCCCCTGGGCAGGGCCAGGCCGACCCACCTGCCCCACCTCACCTGCCCAGGTCCCGGGTGGGGGTCTCCGCTCCCTGGGTGAGCCCTCCGCCTGCCTCAGTCTCCCAGTCTGCACGCTGGAGTCCTCCCCAGGAGGGAAACTGAGGGGTAGCCCAAGAAGCTCCCCATGGACCCACAGGGAACCCCCCGCCCCCCGGGGGACCTGACATTGGGGTCTGACTTTTCTGCTGTTTGAAACAATTGAAAGGGCAAAAGTTGTCACACTCTGTGAGCACGCCTGTGCGGAAGGTGGGTCAGTCCCAGGGCCGTGCCCATTTGGCAGGTGAGAACACTGAGGTTCAGAGGGGCCCCTGGCCTGGCTCTGGGACGCCATTTCTGCTGTGGTCTCCCCACACCGGGCTGCCCAATCTCATCAATAGAAACAGGACTCCCGGTTTCGCCGGAGGCTACTTTCTTTTGCATAAGTATATCCCAGACACTGCGCGGGACATACTTAAACATGAGCAATTCTTCTTCACGTACGTGGAATTCAAATTTAACTGAGTGTTCTGTATTTTATATGGTGGCCTACTTCCTCAAGGCTGGTTGAAATGTCTGGGGGGATATTTAGGGGGTCCCTGCATGGGACTGGGACAGGGGGAGGGCTTGGGGAAGGCTCTTGGACCAAAAACAGACCCTCACCGGACAGACCTCTGGTCTTCTGTGAGCCTTTTCCCCACTGGAGGAGGGGACCTTGGGCACATCTGAGGAGAGCTGGGCGTGTTCCCACCCTCTGAGCCTCTGAGCGTGACAACTTCTGCAGCCTGAGCCATAAAAGCTGGGGCTGCCCAGGGCCCCCATCCCAGCCTTTTATCACCATTAAAAAAAAAAAAAAAAAATCCCTCCTCTCCAGACCTCCAACCTCAGGCTTCATCATCATTATTATCTCATAGAACGCTCACTTAGGTGGCTCTGTGGACTTTTGTGAGGAAAGATCCAGAAGTCCATCTGGAAACATTCCTAATACCCAAACACAAGAAACTGTTCATTTTGCTATCTTAATAACCTAGAAGGTACCCACCCCAAATTTGCAGGTGGGGAAATGGAGGCACAGAGAGATTGAGTAACTTTCCGAGGGTCACACAGCACACCGGCAAAGCCGCTGCCCTGCAGAGCCGTGTGCCTTCCGCTGTCCCGGGCTGCCTCTTGCAATTCCCTGGAAATCCCCAAATCTGACTAATTCCCTAGACATCCCCAGACTTGGCAGATTACTCCATGCTGAGATGGCTGGACCCACCCCGGCCTGGGCAAACTGCCCCCATTTCAGGCAAAATTACCCATAGAAACCTTGTGGTTTCCCGAGGTGGACGTGGCAGAGGTCAAGTCCATGCCTCCCTGCGCTCCGTGACCCTGCGCCGGCTACTGGACGGTTCTGCGCTGCCGTTTACCCGCCAGCAACACACAGGTAATAGCGGTCCTGACCTCGGAAGGTCATGGTGGGAACAGGGCCGGCTCTGCGGGCGTGTGACTCAGGGCTTTGCCCGGGCTCCGTGTTCAGGGGGACCCGTACTCCGTTTAATGCTCTGCTGACGCCATATTGAAATCCTCACTATTTGAACGGGGGGCCCTCTGTCTTCATTTCTCACTGGGCTCGACAGATTATGTGGCTGGCCCTGTGTGGGAGGAAATGGGAAAACACAACCGGAAGCCATCTATCCCCTCATGTCAGCTTATTTGTGCTTTTGAATTTTAACTGTCTGTTGCTCAATAGGACTTATTTTCATTAGCTATGAAAAAATAGCTTCAAAGTCAAGGCTACAACCCAAATCGCCAAAAACTACACATACCGAAGCAAAGCTCACTCTGAATAAATCATTTCTCCTCTCTCGACCTCAGTTTCCCCTGCTTCCTTGTAGGCCTGGCTACAGGCGGTCTCTGACCTGGATTTTTGTAGGTCAAACGGGTTTTAAACAGACCCTGACAAGTCTGTGAACAGCTTTCATTTGCCTGGACTGCCCTTCCTACTCTTGTCTATCTGGCAGCCTCCTACTTGAACTTCAAAGCCCCAGCTTCAATACCCCTTCCTCCATAATGTGTTAGGCAGAGACTTCAGCCCTCCCTGGGCCCCAGGCCCAGTCTTGCAGATGGGAGTGTCTGGTCCAGCCTCCATTCCCCCTAGATTGGGAGCTTCCTGAGGGCAGGCCTGGGAACTGAGTCCTCTGGAGCCCCAGCTTTGTTCAGCTCGAGACCAGGCAGAGACTGGAATCCGTAAGGGTTTACTTAATAAGTAAACAAGCACACGGGGAGGTAACCTCTAATTTCAGGGGGCTGGAATGGGCACAGGAGGCCTCTGGCTGGTGGCGAGGTGGGGCTTTCATTACTGACAACCCAGCTAGGGAAGGGGTGGTGCCTCCCAGACTGGATCTGCCTGAACCCGCCTGGCCCAGCCCACAGTGGGTCCAGTGGGTTCAAGTCACAGGAAATCTACAGTCTGTGCCAAAGTCCCACCCTCTTCCTGGCAGTGCAGCAAATCTGGCCTCGTTTGCATCAGGCCCCTGGGAGCCCTAACGGGGAGGGAGCCAGCTGGGGAGCAACCCAGATCCCAGGGCCTCTCTCTTGGGACTGTCAGACCCCACCACGTACTGGGCTCCACGCTGGGGCTTCCGCTAGGTCCCAAGACTCCTCCTGGGGTGGAGACAGACTAATGGGCAGACAACTATTGGTGGGCAGGCAATTAAGAGAGAGCGCAGGACTGGGTGGCGGTAGGGCCCGTGTCAGATGGTTTTTAGGGAGTATCTGAGGAGGGGGCTTTAGAGCTAACATCCGGGTTATATGAGAGCTCCAGTGGCTTAAAGCTCAGGTGTGAGAGTGCAGGGACGGAAAGGGCCCGGAGGTGGGAGTGATTCAATTTGATCTCCATGTTTGCATAGGAGGAAACTGAGGCTCGCGAGTAAGCCAGGAGCCGGGGTCCCAACATAAACAGGAGAGGGTGGGATTGGAACCCGTGGCCCACTGAGTCCTAACCCTGCAGGGCTCCCTGGGGGCCCCGCCCACGACCACGCCCACTCACCCGCCCACTAGAGGCTCCGCCCCGCGGCATGACCGGAAGTGAGCGGGGCCCCCAAGATGGCGCCCGAAACCCGGAAGTGAGCGCGGCTGAGGCGAAGCTCGGAGAGACGGCGGCGCCGCGGGCTCCGCGCCCGGCCGGACCCAGGACGGAGGTGAGGCGCGTCTGGCCCGACCCTCGCTCCGACTCCGCCGACCCCGCCCAGCCCGAGCCGCGCTCCCCGGCCCGCTCGGGCCCCGGCCTTTCCCCCCCTCCCCCCCCTGCCCCGCGGCCGCCTGCGTCCTGGGCCGGGGGTTCCGGGGTTCCCGGGGTTCCCGGGCCGCGGGCGGAGGGAGCGCGGCGGCCTGTCCCCGCCCTCCTCGGCGACCCCCCCCGACCCCGCCCTCTGCCGCGAGCCCTGACCCCGCCCTCCTAAGCGACCCCCCGACCCCGCCCTCCGCCGTAAGCCCCGTGCGCGCTCAGCTGTGAGCCCTGAAGTCGCCCTGCTCCGCGACCCCCCCGACCCTGTGCTGCTGTGTGACCCCCCTTCCCGACCCGCCTCCGCGTGAACCTTGACCCCATCCTCCGCGGCGACACACCAGCCTTTACTTCCCTCCCTCTTCGGTACCCCCGTCCCCACTCGTTGGTGATTCCCTTACCCCTCCCTACCGGGACCCCCATCCCGCGCTCTTTAGTGATCCCCAAACTTTACTTCTTCGGTGACCTTTGACCCTGCACTTCTCGGCGACCCTCCAGCACTGTGTGACCACCCCCTTCACAACCGCTTCTCCGTCATTCCCTGACTGCCCCTTTTTGTGACCCCCCCCCCCCACCCCGGTCTCCGCGACCCCAGCCCCTTCCTCCCTGGGTGCCTCCTGACCTCTCCTATGTTGGTGACCCCTGACCCCGGGCTCCTTGGCGCTTGCTGCCCTCTCCTGCTTTCCTAGCAGCTCTGTCCAGACACTCGTGTTGCCCACGGCCTTGGGATGGGGGCCTTCCTGGGGTCGGCTGGCGGCGCCCAGAGTGTTGGGTGGGAGTCTTGCCTCTGCTGGCATCGGAACCTGGCCTCCAAGGACAGGAGGACGGGAGGAGGTGGGCAGAGAGCTGGAGGTGGGCGGGTGCGAAAGGGGACGCCCGCGGTGGGTCCTGCCCGTGCCGGGCTGCTCCCCAGCACCCAGGTCTCTGGAGCAGGAGGCTGGGGGACCCAGAGTCAGGGAGTAGGGGTGTGGACAGCCACGGAGGAGCTCCTGGGAGGCGGCGGCTCCCTGAATAATGTGGTTAATGGTCTGAAGGGGAAGAAAAGCTGAGTCTGTAAGACGTGTGTCTGGGGCATCCCTGGCTTCTGCTTCCCAGCACGGACGTCGGTCCTGCCTACCCTGAAGGACTTTCCTGCCTGGCCGCTGCCTGGCCGCGCTAGCTTGGCGCCATGTGTTTGCACCCCACACGGGAGGGTGCCTGGCCTGGAAGCCGACCAAGGCGAAGCTTCATCTGGCAGTTTGGGGGGTGGTGAGTGTTTCATGGCATGGCTAGGGGGGCTGGTGTAGGACAGGCTTCAGCTGGGAGCCTACTTACCTGCCGCCGGGCTCGGCGGATGTTTGGATCTTCCCCGTAGACGCTTAGGAAAGGCTGAAGGAAGATGGGGCTCGGGCCCCGGGGACTGCAGACCCAGCAGGGAGGACAGATGGCCACCTGTCAAAGGCACCGTACTCCAGAGACTGTCTGAGGCCAGTCTGGGTTGGGATGTGAGGCCTGGCCCTTCCTCCAGGGCTGGACCTGACCCTGCGCCTCTCTTTTCCCTCCCTGCCTGGCTGTGGGGGGCGCTGTGCAGTCGTGGACCCTTGTGAGCACAGCCGCTGGGTGCTCCTTTCTTGGACGCTGAGACCAGGGCCCACTGGCCAGCCTGTCTGTGTTCTTTCTTCCCAAACACCCTGGATTTTCCCAGGGGAGGCCCCAGAGTTGGGTGAGTGCAGCCCAGAGCTGTGTGCTTAGGGCCACGGTCCTCTTAGGACATCCATTTCCAGAGGCTTCATAGAGAATGCTGAATATGAAGTCTGGGCCACTGGGTGGGTGGGCCAGAGAAGGCAGGATAGGTGAATGGCCCCAGGGTCCCACCTGGTCGGGAAGATGCCGGCAGGTATGCAGAAGGCCCCCAAGCAGCCTGGCAGATGCAAGACCGCCCGCCCAGGGACAAGCCGCTGTGGGGACCGAGGGGAAGGCGTTCTGTGATTTCAGACGGGGGAGGGCGCTTTTGATTAGCTCGGAGTATCTGAGCAGACACCTATTCACACCTGCCTGGAGCCAGCATCTGCCTGGTGTGTGTGTGTGTGTGTGTGTGTGTGTGTGTGTGTGTGTGTGTACGCACGCGTGTCTTAGAAGACGGGTGGGGGGACCAGATTTCCAGGAGAGCCTGTGGGACTGAGTGCAGCAGGGAGCTAAGTCCCTTGGAGACTGAGTGGGGTGGGGCCAGCCACAAGTGTGCAGGCAGCAGCCCAGGGCCAGTGTTCTCCAGCCGCGTGACCTTGGGCCAGTCACTGCCCTGATCTGGGGGGACACCGAGGCTGGATTCCCGGACCCCGCAGGCCTGGCCCCCACTGGGGCGAGACCAGCTGAGGCTGGCCCAGCTCAGTTCTAGCAAAGTCCCTGAGGCCCCTCAGCAGGGGCCAGGCCGGAAACGCTGACCGGGTGAGTTCGGCCGGGAATAAAGAGGCAACTGTGTCCAGTCCCCAGAGGCCACCTCCCTCCCAGGATGGCCTCCTCTGGGTAACAGGCCTTTATGGCCGCGGGTGGGGGTGGGGGGACCTGCTTGTTCCTCTGCTGGTGGGTAACGTAACCTCAAGTACAAACACTGTGAGGCTGATGTGCAGAGTGGGGGGCACCCTCCAAGGTGCCAGCAGCGTCCAGGGTGTGCACGTGTGTGTTGGGTGTGGCGTGTGCACGGGCATGGTCCAGGGTGTGCACGTGTGTGCGTGTGCGCGCCCACCTGTGAGGGTGCTGGGAGTGTGTGCAGCATGTGTCCTGTGACCCGTGCGTGCCTCTCCTGCGTGCCCAGTTGTGTACATGTGCCCACGTGAGTGTGCTCTCAGTGCTGCGTGCGTTTGCCTGCACGCGTGTGTGTTTTGTATGTACACGAGACAGCGTGCGTCACGGTCGTGGGATTTGTTAGGGGCAGGCTTGGAGTGTCACAGCCAGGGTGTAGCAGGCCTCCCGGGGCAACCAGAAGGCACAGTCACCCGGACCATCCCAGGCCTGGCCTTACTCCTGCTCACCTGCCGTCCGCCCTGCTCTGCCCGTGCCCAAGTGCAGGCCCGAGTCCTGGTGTCCGTGACGTGCCTCGCGAGTGTGGGTCCCCTCTCCCCTGAGTGGGGTCCCTTGGAGCGGCCCTTTCCCCCGCTCCTGCCGTGCAAATTTCCTTCATCTTCTTGCCATTGGGGACAGCTGGCCCGCAGGTCCCCTGCTTCCCTTTCTGCCAGGCGGATGACTCAGGCGAGGGCCGAGACCGTGATTTCTGATGCTCAGGCTCTGTCACCTGCTGCTCGGTCTTGCCAGGCCCCGAGGGGAGGCAGAGATGAGGCTTGTCATTTGTTTATGTATCGCCCCGTGGAAGGACCCTGAACATGCGACGCTCAGGGAGGGAACCCGACACGAGAGGCCACACGGGGTGTGAGTCCATGTGTGTGAAAAAACGTCCAGAGCAGGCTCATCCAGGGACAGGAAGGGCCTCGAAGGGGCCGGGGGCTGGGGAGGAGGTGGGGGTGAGGGGGACAGGGTTTCCTTTGGCTGATGGAATGTTCTGGCACTCGATAGAGGTGATGGTTGCACAACTCTGTGAATGTACTGAAAACCACTGAATTGTATACTGTAAATATGTGAAGTATATGGTTTGTGAACTGTGCCTTCACAGAACAAAACAGCAAGGCCTGTCCTTGGTCAGATGCCCATGCGCTGTGGCCTGGGGGTGAGCGGGTGTCGGGGAGCGGGCCCCTTCCAGCCCCACGAGGAAGACGGGAAGAGACATCTCCTCACTGTATGAAGTGTGGGAGCCGCCCCTGAACCCCAGCGCCGTCTGGGACGTGCAGACGGACGTGGTGTGCAATGTGCATCACGTAAGAAGTCCTGGGGGTGTTTGGACCTCTGGTGTAGGGGTGCCTTGGGCGGGAGGCCCCGGGGGAGCTCCCCCATAAAGCCTGGGCCCTGTAGGAGATAGGGGAAGGGGTGCTGGACTGCGCTGCCCTGGCTGTCCTTCGACGGCCCTGATTGCCCGGGGGACCTCCCTGCCGGGAGGCCAGGTGACAGTGGGGAGCGTAGTGACCCCAGGGAGTTGGTCCCATCTAAAGTCATCTGTGGACTCTAACTCCTCCTGGGCCATCTGCAGGGGGTGCCCTCCAGCTGTGTGGTCCTCAGCACGGTGGGCGGGGACATGGCCCAGGGAGGCCCACAAAGCACCTGTCCTGTGGGGGGGGGGGGGAGAGGGGGAAGGAGTTTGGCCCCTGCTGTGTGATGGCAGATTTGGGCTTTAGTCTGACCCTGGGGGCTCGTGGTCTGTGTGCGTCTCAGGTGCCCCTGTGGAACCGGGTACCTGCTGGCCCTTCCCTGGGACTCCTGTCCCTAGAGCCCCATGGCAAGGGAGTCACCAGGTCTGGTGGCACTGAGAGCAGACACCCAGACTCCCCATTGGGACTGGCCTCTGTCTCCTTTGCTCGAAGGTCTGCTGCATTTCAAAAGCGACCCGTGCCACGCTCTGGAGGCAGGTCACCTGCATTTCCTTGTGGTCACAACCCAGAGGGTCAGAGGCCGCTGACACAGGATATGGGGACGGCGGGAGGAAGGGAGCGGGTCTGCAGAGAGCAGTAAACCTTTATGGCACTGACTCACCAGGTGGGGCAGAAATCCCTGCCCTCAGAGTGGCGTCTTCCTCTGTACGTTGTAAGGTATGGTACGTAAGGTACGTTCAGGAAAGGCTCCCCCCGCCCCCCAGCCCCGACAGCTGCACGTGTGAGCGGCAGGTGTGGACGTGGGAAGGTGGACCCGTTGACCTGCTCAAACCCTTGCCTCCCGCTGGGGTGCCGTGGGCATCCGAATCTGTGTCTGGGTTCGCGCATGGTCTGCGCGGGGCCAGAGCTCAGCAGCGTTTCTGGAAGGTCCTCCTCGGCCACTTGCCCTGAAAGCTGTGAGGTGGGGGTGTAGCCACCCCCCCCCACGCCCCCGCCTAGTCCCAGGGTGGTTCCGAGCTTGGCACTTGTGGCCCAAGGCATCGGAGCCTCTCCTGGCATCGTTCAGGCATGTGGGAGCTGCCTGGCCCTGTAGGTGCTCCGCCACCTGAGGGTGGGGCTCAGAGTGAATGAGCCCCCGGGTCCGTGTCGGGGACCGTCAGGGACAGGGGCGAATGAGCCCCCGGGTCCGTCTTGGGGACCGCCAGGGACAGGGGCGAATGAGCCCCCGGGTCTGTGTTGGGGACCATCAGGGACAGCCTTGCAGAGGGGTTCTGCATTGTCACAGGGGGACTGGGTGGTCCCACCCCCAGCACTGTGGGAACCTGCAGGAAGTCACCCCACATAAGGAAGATGTGACATGAAGGCTGGATTGCCAACTTTGAGAAATCAGGGGCTGCCACCCCCAAATCTAGGTCTGCTGCGTCTCTCAAAGAACCAGCCCATCTGGAAGCCCGGGCCACATTCCTGCATAGTGTAGGCTGCGCTGTCCCAGCCGTCCCCCGCCCCCCCCACCCGGCTCCTCTGAGGACTCCCCGGGAGGCTTCCCCGAGAAGGGGTTGCGGGGGGCTTCTGTTCTCCACAAACTGTTATTATGGGGGACACTGGGCCAGCCTGGCTGCCCGCTGGTCCGTTATGAGCTATGCTCTACTCGACTTGTATGGTTGGCTCAGAAATGGTCCCAGAGACCAGGTCCCTCGAGGCCCCTGAGGTGGGGGTGACCCTGGAATCCCCAGGGACCCAGCATTCTCCCGAGGTCCTCAAAAGCAGAGCACCTTTAGGGGCGCCTGGCTGGCTCACTCGGTTAAGCACCCGACTCTCGGCTTCGGCTCAGGCCACGATCTCACGGTTCGTGGGTTTGAGCCTTGTGTTGGGCTCTGTGCTGACGGTGGAGCCTGCTTGGGATTCTCTCTCTCCCTCTGTCTCTGCCCCTCCCCCCCAAAAAAGGCAGAAAACCTTCTCACTGGAGGCTGAAGGGGAGTGAGAGGCTCGAACTTGAGGGAGGCTTCCATGTGCTGCTGCCGGCGACAGGGACGCGGGCCTGTGTCCTGTGGACGCTGCGTCTGCCCGCGAGAGGGACCCAGCACGAAGCCCGGGCCTTGTGACGCCCAGAGTTTGGGGTTCCTGCTGCTGCGTTGTGGGGGCCCCTGCCGTCTTCCCAGAGGCGGGCACGGCCCGGTGCCGGCGTTTGCTCGGGACGGGGCGTGTGAGACCGCGTGGCGCCACCGCCGTCCCCGGGACCGGCCCGAGCCCGGAGGAGTCCTCCCCCTCTCGCGGGACACCATTTGCTCTTTGGGTTTGGGTGAAGGTCCCTGGCGATGGTCTTGCACCAGGCTGGCCCGCGGGAGCCTGAGGAGGGTGTGGACGGGTCAGGCCGCACACCTGGGACTGGCGTGACCCCGCGTGGGCAGCGGTAGCCCTGTCCTGCTCAGGGTTCCCTGGGGGCTCAGGAGACACCTGGCATGCCAGCCGGCCTGAAGCAAGCCCGACGCTAGCAGGGGTGACAGCAAGCACCGGGACAGACAGACCACCCTCCGCACGGACAGACCGCGCGGGGCACGTCGCTGTCAAGGGACCGGGACGTCGGGCCGGTGGGCCCTAAAACCTGCTCGCGGGAAGAAGACGTGGGTGTCAGAGGAGACCACAAGCTCCGTGTGCGCGATGCCTCTCAAAAACCGCGAGCAAGCGCAGACCTGAAGAGGCACTTCCCAGAAGAAGCCACGTGGGGGGTGCTCAGCGCCTGTAGGAGGTGTGGGTGTCGGGGACAGAGGTTTGAAGGCCTAGCACCCTCAAGCGGCGGCTGGGGGCGGCGCTCCAGTGGCGGGAGCGGGCTGGCCGGCGCAACAGCGGTCCCCGCCCGTAGGCAGGTGGGTCGGTGCAGCACCGTGGGAAACCATTGGACCACACCCGGAAGTGAGCCCCCTCGGGCTCAGGGGGCCCCTCCCGAGACCCAGACTCCAGCGTCCTCAGCCGTGACCGAGGAGGCTCCCTGTTCCGGTCCCCGTTCCCCTCTGGGCCCTTGGATGGGTTGCGCAGGGCTGTGTGCCCCCAAAGCTGTGCCTGTGGGGCTGGCAGAGCACCCTCCCTGGCCTCCCCGGGGCTGCCGTCAACCCGGCGTCTGTCACAGGTTGCTTTATAAAGCGCCCGCCCCGCCGCGGGGCTGTCCTTCCACCCTGACTTTCGTGGGCCGTCACAGGCGCTGCTGCTGACTTGGCCAGGCTACCCTGGACCCACGGGCTGGGGTCCGTGGGCACACGGCCGGCAGAGGTGCTGCCCGGAGAGGCGGACGGAGAGCCGCAGGCAACCCCGAGGCTCCCCCAGGGCTCAGCTCCAGGCTCTCTGTGCCTCACAGGGTATCGTCCCGTCCATCTGGGGTTGGTCCCGCTTCCCCGGATGCAGTTTCTCGCCCTCCTGGCTGGCCCTTGCCCGGGCGAGCGAGAGAACACTGACACATGCCGAGTGCTCCGCCGGGCCGGGTCTGTCGCCCCCGCCTGGCCCCCCCCCCACCGACCCCAGGTGGCGAGCGGGGCCCTGCGTGCTGCTGTCGCTCCTGGGCATCAGGTTGGGGTCACGGGCCTGTGGTGTCCCTCCTGCCGGAGCCCCCCGCACTTGCTGTCCACTTCCCGGCCTCGCATCGAGCCGCGTGCTGACCACGCAGGCCAGGGCCGGGGCATCCGGGCTCCCCGTCCAGCCCGGTGTGGCCACCGCCCGTGCTAGCCAGAGCTCGGCCCCCCAGGCGAAGGTGTGCAGGGGCGCCGGGCCTCACGTCCCCGCAGGACGGCAGGACCGGAGATTCGCGGGAGCCCCGTCAGTTGAGACGTGGCCTCTGGGGAATGGGGTCTGGGTGGGCCTCTGGGGGCCCGTTGAGAACAGAACTGGAAATTGAACCCCTGGACAGCTGTGCTCTCAAATGGGGATTCTGGGCCAGCCCACCTTGTCCTTGTCTCAGATGCAGGGGCTCCCCCTTCCTGCCCTGCCTGACCTGGGCATCAGGCGCCAGGGCTCCTGCCCTGTCTTCGGCATCTCAGAGCTGTTGCGTTCCGGATGCCTCCTGGGAACTCTAGAAATCCGAGGTCACGTGCTTGCCGCCAGCCTCGCCCAGAGCTCCTGGTCGGCAGTGCTCCCGGGGTCACAGGACTCGGACTGAGGGTTGGGGTGGCTCCAGCTGGGGTTTGCTTTCCCCTCCGGTCGGAGTGTCCTGGGGTGGCCTTACCAACTGACCACACAGTGGGCCGCTTAAACCACGGAGCTTTATTCTCTTCCAGTCCTGGAGCCCAGAGGTCTGAGGTCAAGGTGTGGCAGGGCCTGGGCTGTGACCCAAGGTCACATGGCCATCTCCTCTGCGTCTGTGTTTGAATCTCCCTCTTATAAAGGTACCAGTCTTTGCAGCAGGGCCCACTCCACCCCAGTATGGCCCCATCTTTGCTGATTGCATCAACTAAAACCCTATTTCCAGGCGAGGCCCCGTTCACAGGTTCCCAGTGGATGTGAATTTAGGGAATGGCCGTGGCCCGCACCTCTCCTGCCCCATTGCTGGCACCCTGTCCGGCCCCCGCCCCCTTTGCTGTTTGCCTGCCACTCTGGCCTCAGCAGATGAGGGAGGCAGGAGCCCCCACAACGTCTTCCCTGGGGACCCCAGCCCCTCCCTCCCCTTCCTTTTCGTCCTTGGGCCCAGCGTACCCGTGAAGGCCACTATCTGGGGGGTGCGCTCCCTCAGAGGGCCTGGGAGAGCTGAGCTATGCCTGAAGCCCAGGTAGGATCTCTGCTCTGGACTGGGGCCCCCAGCACAGGCCGTGGGGTCTCTCCTCCACGTGGAACCCTGCCCGGCTGCCTGCCTCCTGCTGACACCTGCACGGCCCATCTTGGCTGGGCCCCTCTGTCTGGGAGCAGAGGAGTTCTCTGGATGCCCCTGCCCGTGTCCCTTCCTGGGCACCCCCACTGGGACAGCCCCAGTCCGGCTCTGACCCGCGGCTCCCCACCCGTCGCTCGGTGTGGAGTCCACAGGCAGACCCTCCCCAGACAGTCCTGGTTGGCCAAGTTGGGGTCTCATCAGGCCTCTGGATTTTACCAGGGCCTCTGCCCTGAGAGCCGAGCCTCACAGAGCCCTGGCCAGCCTCTGTTGGGCCCCCGTCCCCCCACCCTACCTCCCCCACCTGACCCCTGCTGGTATCCCTGGATCTTCACTCAGAGCCAGGTGGAAGGATGGCCAGAGAGGCCACCATCTTGTGCCCTGTGGGAGGCCAGCCAGTCCCTGCTGCCCAGAGACACAGTTCCCAGGGCGGGGTCCAGACAAGGTAACAGGTGGGAGCGGGCAGGCAGTCTGGGCAGCCATCAGGGTCGGGACAGCCTGCTCACAGCGTCTGGGGGGCAGGCCCACAGGGCTGAGGGGGTTGGCAGAGAGGCTGGGTGCCCGCAGGTGCCTGCCGGCCCGGGCGTATGAGAAAGACGGGCTCTTCCAGGCCTTGGCCTCCCTCCATGCTGCGCTGCCCCGTTGTCCTGTCTGGGCCACTGATTCCTTGATCTTTTTCTTTCACAATGACTCATTCGAAAACCTGATCTCAAAAGGAAATTGTCTGAACACAAACCACGATTGTGAAGCGTAGGCCTCTGTGAGCACCCACGCTTCACCTGTCACGGGATGTTCTAAAAATACACCCCGGGCCCACCACACGGGTGCTGAGCTCTGACCCAGCGGGCCAGCCTTTGTTACCTCCCCTCGTGCCCCAAGACCCCACCTGGTACCCACGGGGCTGGTCCTGGGGCAGCTGGAAAGTCCCAGGCATGCAGCGCGTTGGTGCTCTGGGGTCCGGGGCCTAGGGCAGGGTTCAAAGGGCAGGAGGTAGGGGAGGTCAGCAGAGGCCAGAAATCGGGGGGTCAGGACAGCTGGAGTCTGAGGGAACAGAAGGAGGGCTGTTTGGGGGCTGCCCCAGGGCTTTGGGGGGATGGGGGAACAGGAAGCCTGAGGCTGTGGAGGTGCGGCAGCGGTACCACCGGCCCCCGGGGGTTTGGAGGAAGGGGGCGCTGTAGGGTGGCCTCTGGGGGCACGGGGTGGTGGTGGGCACAGTGTGAAATTCGTAGTGTAAAACTGGGTCTTTCAACGCGTACAATTCAGTGTTTTCCACTATACAATGTACGAACATCCCCGTCACCTAATTCCAGAACCCCGCCCCCAGCCATCACCCCCACTCCTCCCCCGGCCCCACGAGCCCCGCTCCTGTCCGTGGATGGGCCTGTTCTGGACGTTTCCTACACGTGGACTCACCCCGTGTGGCGTCTGGTGTCGGGTTTCCTCCCTGAGCGTCATGCGTTCAGGGTCCGTTCGCGGGGCGGCGGGGGTGGGCGCCTCGCTCCTGCTCGGGGCTGAGTGATATGCGCGTGCGCGGTAGATGCACCTGAGGGGCGTGCGCGTGCGCGGTGGGCACATTGTGTTTATCCACTCACCGGTTTACGGACATTGGGTTCTGCCATCCTCGCACCGTCGTGACTCACGCTGCTGTGAACGTGTGTGTATAGGTTTTATGTGGATAAGTATTTTCGTTTCTTCTCGGGTTCCTGGGAAGCTGCCCACAGCACCACCGTGCTCCTTGGCCTGTGGCCTCTGGATGGTGCTTTTCTAAAGGGGCAGCCCAGGGCTCAGTGGCTGCAGAGCCTGGAAGCACCTGTTTGTGGGAGGGGTTCAGCTTCACTCCGGGACACGTGGGGTATGGACAGGGTTTAACAGATGCCCTCGGGTGGGGGACACATCTCAAGCACCTGCTGCAGAGAAGGGGCGGGTGGTCGAACCCCAGGGCTGAGGGGATGCTGGCCAATGCCTGTGGTCAGCTATATGTTTCCTCTGTTGAATTAAGGTCATTCCTGCCCACCTTCTGTCCCAGGTGCTGGGGGCAGAGCCCCCTCGAGGGGTATCCCCCAAATCCAGGAGATTTCCTGGGGCCTCAGTGAAACCAATGGTCACCTAACTGGTCACTGGATTGCTGGGGCCTTGGGCTCTGCTGAGTGCCTGACCAGCCTTGCCCATGTACCTCCAAACAACTCAGTTCTCCTGTTGAGCAAAACCGGGGCTCAGAGGAGCTGAGGTGTCCCTGAGTTGTCAAATAATAATCCAGTTGTTAGAAGGCTGAGCTGGGTTTGACCACCTCTGCCTGAGCCCAAAATCTTTAAAAGGAAGGGCTGAGACCCCGAATCACCGAGTAGATGTGTGTTTGTTTGTGGAGCGAGACCTCAGGACTTCACACTCCCGGCTTCCAGGTCTGTGTCCCACCAGGTCCCCAGCCAGGAGCCTGGAGGGCACAGGCCGGAGGAGGCCAGGGCCACCGAGGCAGGGGGAAGTGCTGTCTTCCCGGCAGGTGTGAGCCCGGGGCTCGCCCAGAGCAGTGGAGGCGAGCAGGGCAGCACCAAGGCTTGGAGCCGGCTGGAGCTTGGCCCCGCGGGCCCCTTCTCTGGCCAGGAGCTTGGGGTGAAGGCAACCCCTCCCCACCCCCTGAGGGATTGCATAAGCTGCCCGTGTGCGGACAGCGATTACTGGAAGTCCCGAGGATTTCTTCATCCAGGGCTTGGCCGGGAGTGGCAGCTGCCTCCCCTTCCTGCCCCCCTCGGTGATTAATGTCCTCAGCCACTGCCTGACTGAGGAGCACAGGGGCCGGCCTAGGGTCCGGGCTCAGCCAGGAGCAGTGGTGTGGGGGGGAGGGCCGGGGAGCCTAGGCCACAGTCCACGGGGCAGATGGAAACCGTGTGGGAAATCCTGTGTATCTGTGGTCGGCTCCTATGGCAGGCATGTTCCCGGCCGGGTCTGCCTGCATTCGAGAACAGGAACATTCTCGGTGGGGATGCTGCGTGTCCTTACCACTTCCTGGCTCAGCTTGGCCCTGACTCCCCCAGAGCCCCTTCTGCGAACCTGCTCTGGCTGCAGGGGGACAAGACTGGCCCCCAGCCTGGAGGTGCTTGCTGAGTTGGACTTTGCCTCACAGCCTCAGACATGCCAGGTCACAGAGCCAGGCCCGCGGGATCGGCTGAGTCTCCGCTACTGGCCGTGGGGCCCAGATGGCCGGAGCATCCCCCCAGGGCCTGAGCTGGTCGCGTGATGGGCAGGGAGGGAAAGCGGTCGGGTGGCCCAGCCTCACTGGAAGGGCTGCCACCGTCCTGGAGATCTGTCCCTGGGGCTGGTCTTCTTTCTGTCTCAGGCCCCCCCCTCTGTGGCCAGGAGCCCCACTTGGTGGCGCTTGATGCCTGGGTGGGACCTGCGGTCGGAGGTCCAGGCGCAGCGTCCCCAGGAGGGGCTGCCAGGCAGCAGCTAGGGTCCCCTGGTGCGCTTGGAGCACGGGGGCCGCGTGCGCTCCTGTCCCGGCAGCCGAGGGGTTGCTCGAGCACGCTAGCACGCTCAGGCTGAGCTGGGGTCCGGGCCCCCTCCCTGCGCCAGCACAGCCCCCGGGAAGAGTCCAGGAACCCAGAGGGGCGCCTGTCACCGCTGTGACATTGGGGGAGCCTCGGCTCACACCATCCCGTATCAGGGGCCTGCCGTGCTGACCCCACCCCCTCGGCGCCAGCCTCGCAGGGACTCCTCAGAGGTTGACCTCGGGATGTGCCGTCTCTCCCCCCCAGGTCATGATGCCGCCGCCCAGGAGCAAGAAGCCCAGATAGACGCCTCGGCGGCCTGGGTCGTGGAGCCGCCCGATGCTGGCAGTGGGGCCCGCCATGGACGGCGAGTTTCCTCAGCACGAACCCCCGCCAGCGGGCGGCATCCTGTACAGCCCGCCGCCGCTGCAGACCCCGCTGTGCGGGTCCGGCGTCCAGGTGAGCCCCCGCCATCCGCGGTCGGCCTCGGGGCGGGACGCTGCCCTCGCGGGCGGGTGCGGCCGCAGCTTCCCTTTCCAGGGCCTCGAGCAGACGTCCCAGTCCCCGGCCCGGCAGGGGGACGCCTCGGGGTGCCCGCCTGCCGTCAGGTCTGTTTGCCAAGGCCGTGACGGGCCCTCAGGGAGACGCTCAGGCCTGGGCTGCTGCCGCCTTCCCTGCAGGACAGGGGCTGGGGCCTCTGTGATGTGGAGTTTTTTACCAAGGTTTCCTATTTTCAATTTAACGGACTTTGTGTCTTAAGCAGTTTAGGGTTTATAGAAAAATTGGACAGAAAGTTCCCACCTCTCCCACTTTCCCCATCGATAACGTTTTTCATTAGTGACCCTGCTGAGTTATCACAACGGATGAGCCAGCACCGAACGTGACGAACCACGGTCCACAGCGGACACGAGGTCACTCCTGGTGCGGCACACCCCGTGGGTTCGGACGAATGTCACGGACACCTGCCCACCACCACGGTGTCGTCCGGAGTAGACCCACGGCCCCGAAATTCCTGTGCTCCCCCCATTCACCCTCCCCCACCCCGGCAGCCGTGCCTCCGTGGTCCTGCCTTGTCCAGAACATCCTGGACTTGGAACCACCCCGTGTGTCGCCTCCTCAGCCTGGCTTCTGTCACCCAGTGCTGTGCGTCTGAGGCTCCTCCGTGTCTCTGTGCGGCTCGATGGCCCGTTTTTAGTGCCGAGTAATATTCCCTCGTCTGGGCCGGGCCACTGCGTGTTTATGGACCGGTTTACCTGCTGGAGGGCGTCTCAGTTGCTCCTAGGTCCTGACAGCTAGTGGAGTATCTCAAGTAAAAGCACCACAGGTTCCAGCAGCTGCAAAGGGCCCCGTGGAGAGAAGGGTTCAGAATTGTGCACCAAGTTAGGCCTGGAGCTCCCCCGCGCCCGGTTTCTGGGGCGAAACCAGGGTCCTTTCTCCTGTAGAAAAGCAAACGGTGTTTCTGAGTAGAGAGACTTGAGCTGCCGGGAAGGGAGGGAGAAGGGTGTCGGGACACAGTGGCAAGGGGTGCACGTGGCTGGGGCTGCCACGGGGTCCCTCCTTCAAGAAAGCGTCAGCTGCCGCCTGCCCCTCGGGCCTGCTGGTTTCGGGCCGGGAGGAGGGCCAGGTGGCAAGGGAGAGCAAGGATCGAGCCTGGGTTTGAGAGGAGCCGGGAAGTGGGCCGCTGGGGTCGGGCTAGCTCAGGGCCCGATGCCCAGAACCATCAGGAGGAAGCCGGAAAAGCAGAATTCAGCCTCCGTCCAGATGTGCCACGTGGTGCCCTCACGTAAGAGGCGCGGGACAGAAGTCGTGTAGGTGAGCCATCAGTCTGGGGAAGGCAGAAATAAGTTACCCCCGAAGGTAACACTTCCAGGCCTCGGCTGACGTCCAGCGCCTCTGGCCAGGGTCCCAGACGTCACCGTGTGCCTCCTCTCTCTCCCTTTCCTGTCGGAGCTGTGTCCACATGTCCCCTGACCCTCCGTGTCCCCCTGCTCCCCCTGAACTTCTGCCCGCGTCGTCATGGCGATGCCTTCCTGTTCCCCACGTGCCATCTGGCCCCTGGCAGTCAGTGTGCGGGCTCCATGTTCCGCCACTTTGTAGTCTCAGAGCGTGCGTTTGTCATTCTTAACAGCGCTGCAGGATTCCTTCTTGTCGGCATCCCATAACTTGCTTGATGATTTCCCTATTGTTGGGCCTTTGGGGTGATTCTAGTTTTCTGCTGCTATAAATAGCACTGTGTGTCCCCCCCCCCCACCCCGTCCCCATGGATTGGGCAGGAGGGTGTCCTTCTGAATCAATTCCTGGGTCGGAAGGAGCACTGGGTAGGGTCACAGATTCTGGGCTGGGGCCACACCCTCTCAATGGTGGCCCGTATGCCGACGGGGAGGACGGGGCACGCCTGGGCTGCCGTGGGGACCCATTGCAAGGGATGTGCCTCTCCGAGCCCGACTCTGGCTCTTTCTGAGGCTGGGCCACTCCTCCCCAGGCTGCACACTGAGCCTGTCCCTGGTGGGCTACCAGCTGTGAGGGCTGTCCCCTACCCGGGCCACTCCGGGTGCAGCTCCCGCTGACGCTGAGCGTGTATGTGGTCGGTGTGGTCAGGATACTTTGTGCCACTCCCCTTCATCTGTCCTGGCTGGGCTGAGCCACCGTCAGGAGAAGGAGACCTACCCCAGGACTGCCAGTGTCATTGAGGTGGCCAGATTTAGCAACTGAAACTACAGACCTTTAATGAAACATGAGTTTCACATAAACGCAAATGATATTTTAGCGTGTGTGTTCTATGCAACGTTTACACTAAAAATTGTCTGTCGTTTATCAGAAATGCCAATTTCACCGGACACCCTGTATTTTATGTGGCAGCCTTACTTTATCTGCTGCCCTAGTGAAAGTGTTCTCTTCTGACGTCAGCTTCCGGGTGGCCTGGGCAGCCTTGGATTAATGTCCCAGGGCCTGCCTCTCCCCAGGAGAGGCCAGCCTCTCTGTCTCCACCTGAAATCCCCAGGCAGGCTCGAATGGGCTGGTAGGGGTCAGGCATCCATCTCTGGACCGATCAGGTCCCAGGGGGCTGCCCTCTAAAGGCAAAGACGTACCTCTGGCCTTAAGTGGAAAAATCCCAAGGAAACCTCTGATTGGCTGGCTGGGTTCAGGGGCTCCTCTCTGGACCAATCATGACCCAGGGGCCTGCCCTCTAAAGGTGTGGCCACCCTTCTGGCCTCAAGTGGGAAAGACCGAGGTGTGCTCTGATCGGCAGCTGTGTGGTGCCCCTGAGCTGGGGGAGGAGTGACCTCCCACCCTCCGGCTTCCTGGCTGAAGCCCCAAGGTCCTAGAAGACCTGGGGTTCTGGGTGCGGCAGAGAAGGTTGGGTAAATGAAGGCCCTCCACGGCCGGGAGCCCCCTGAAGCCTTGAGGCCGGCCCTGCCTGCTGTGTGCCCACGGTGCCACATGTGCGCCTGGGATGGTTTATGCCAGTTCATTGAAGCGGCTGAGTGTGGTCTCTGCTGTGGAAGCGTTCCGGGAGTGCCCTGGAGGGGGAGCCTTCCGGAGGCTTCCACGGCGATTCCTCCGTGATTGCTCCAGCCTTCGTGCTGGAGCTGCTCTCATCTTACAGCCCAGCCCCTTCGCGGAGCGTGCGTCTCTCCTTCCTAAGTTCTGGCTCTCTGCGGCTGGACGTGTGGACACCGACCGCCCTGCAGGGGTGGGGTGTTGGGGGGAAACGCACAGTGATGGGAAGTCAGGGCCGGCTCCTCCCTCCCAGACACAGGCGCCATGCATAGAAGGGCGCCTGGTCTCCCAGCCATCTGGGCTGGTTCCGGGCCAGCTGTCGTTCACGGGTCCCGTGAGCGGGAGGAAGCGGTGGCTGGGGGATCGGTTCCCGGCGGCCCCGCTAAGGAGCAGGACCCGCGTGGACCAGCGGGAAGGCCGCTGCGCTTCCGTCTCTGGACATGCCGTCTGGCAGAGCCAGCTAGGACACGTAGGGGACAGTGACGGCCGCCAGCAGGCCTCTCCCCACCGCTGGTCGGGGACCTCCCCGACATGGTCCCACGTGGGCCACATTGTGGGTTAGGGGAGGGACCCCTGCTCGGCAGACTGTGTGTCAAGGTGGGACGAGCCACTTCTCTCGTACGGAAGGTGGGGGGCGTGAGTGTCCACAGCCCTCCACCCTGAACCGGTCTGGTCAGAGCCCAGTGCAGGGCCCCTCAAGTCCTCGCTGACCTCAGGCTCATTCCTCCAGCCTCCCATCAGTGTTTCTCAAAGCAGGCTCCCCAGGACCCCCACCTGTGCTGCGCTCTTGGGCCAGACAGGCTTGGGGGTTTCCAGGAACACCCTTGGCCAGAGGGAGTTCTCAGAAGGCCAGGCTCTTGTCCCTTCTCCCCCCTCCCGGGAGGGGGCTGGGGTGGGGACCGGTCCTCGGCGCTGGTGGGAGCCCCTCTAACGAAGTCCTCTTTGCCACACGGCGCCTCCCTCGGGGCTGGATTGGAGGGGGGAGCTCATGCGGCCTTGCTTCTCGCCCAGTCCCACCCTGCGCTTTCTAGAACTGGGGGGCCTCCACGCAGAGTCCCTGGCCCACCAGCACGCCTGGATCCTGTGTGAAATGGGGGCTCCCGGTCAGACCCTCGGATGGGCTGCCCAGGCCCCTTCAGGGGTTCTGGAGGCACTCCAGTCCGGAGTTGGGTCACACCTACCCACCCCCGCCCTGCCCACAGAGAGGCCTACAGCGCGGCACACCAGGCCCGGGCCCGAGCCCTTCACGGGTGTGGACGAGCTCCCCTCGGTGGGCTCTCCCATGCAGATGGGCAAACTGAGGCCCCGAGCTGTTAGGTGGTTAAGTGACTCCTAGGTGACCCAGGTGGGACGCCACAGGGTGACGTTTCTACCTGGACGGGGTCGCAGCGTCCTCACCCCCTCCTCACTGAGGAGCCCCCCGCCCCTTCCACAGGGCAGCCCCTCCTGACGCTCTTGGTCTGTTCCAGAACACCATGCTGCACTACCCGTGGTGGAGCTCCTTCTCGCCCACGCCGTACCCAGCCTTCTCCAGCGAAAGCCAGTAAGTTCCTCTGGCCTCCGGGGTCCGAGCAAGCCCCGCCACGTCCCGCTGGGTGGCCACAGTGCCCTCGAGGCCTTGCGTGGCTCTGCAGCCACTGGTTAAACAAAACTAGAGCTCGTGGCACGTGAGGGGCTTCAGTGTCTTGCTGAGGGGGGCCGTGGGCTGCGCCCTGGCCACACGGAGGCGGCCGAGACTGACCGGCCGTGACTTGTCTTAGAAAGAGCCCGCCGGGGAAAAGGGCAAAGGTGGTAGGGATGAAGAGTCCTGGGAGGGCTCTGTGGGTACCCTCTGGGCAGGGGGTGGCCCTGGGCAGCGGGGGAGAACTTTGGGGGCAAAGGAGCGGGGAGGCCACTTGCCTGCAGAGGGCAATGGCGACCTGGGTTTTGAAGAGTCAGTAGGAGTTTGCCGGGGGAGCCGGCCCACAGCCAGGCCAAGGAGTGGCCTGTGGAAAGGACCCAGAGCACGGAGCCAGAGGCTTGAGGTCTCTCCGGGGCACTGTGTTCCGGGACGGGGGCACGGGGGCCTCTGCTCTGAGCTGAGTGTCTCGGATGCCAGAGCCCTCCCTTAGGCTCCTGAGGGCTGACCTTCCCTGTCTGCCTGCAGCCAGTTCATGAACTCCACCTCCTTCATCGTCAGCCAGCCCTGCGCGGACACCAGCTGCGGACCTTCCGCCGCCACCCCCAGCTTCCTGCCAAAGACAGGCGACTTTCCTCAGGTAGGGACCTGGAGCCAGAGTCACCCTTCGATCCCCACGTGCTCCCGGAGGCCCGTGCCACGCACTGGCGGCCTTGGCCGGGCCCTGGGCTGGGCTCAGGGCCACATGGAGCCACGGCTTGTCCTTGGGAATAGCCAGTGCTCCCCTCTACTGCAGGCCTGGCCTGAGGGCTCCCGACTCACAGCCACGCCCGCGTGGGCCTGTCAGGGCGGCTTCCGGGCAGCGAGAGAGCTGGGCTAGGGGCCACACCTGTCCACGTGCTGCTCACGCCCCCGCTGTGGGTTGTGGGGCGGTACCGTGGAGCATCTGATCTGCTTTTCCCAGACCTTAGCGCCTTCCTCTCCTGGGCAGAGGCCCCCGCGCCTGCTCCGTCTGGGTGCCTTACTTAGCGTCTCGGCAAGGGTCCGCCGTGTTCCCCGCGCCCCCGGCCAGAACGACGTTCCGTCTGGCACAAACCCCGTTGTTGGCATTTATGTCCCCACTCGGCAGCTATTTGGAGAGCGTCACCCACCCAAACCGAAGGAAGAGATACGTGTGATCTCTTTTTTTGGAGAATCGGGGGGACCCTCCCCGGCAGGCGTCTCTAACGGCACGCGACTTCTCGTGGCGGCCCGGACACCGGGCGCCGCAAGAGGATTCGTGGGAAGGAGCCCAGTGCGATCGGAAGCTGGGGCTGGCAGCAGCCGGGCAGCGTGGTCTCCCTGGGAAGTTTGGAATCCATGGCCCCAGTGGTTTCGCTGTGGCATGCAGTTTGGGAACCGGCCAGCTTGGAGGGCCCCAGAGGCTCAGCTGCCCTGAGCCTGTTTTCCCTGTGAAGTGGGGGCCTGTGGGGGTGGCAGTCTGGGAGGCTGTGGCTCGGACCTGTCAGCTCAAACCCGCTAGAGCTAGACAAGCGCAGTTCAGGAGGCTGGCCGTTGTCCACGCGGCCTGGCCGGGCAGGGATCTGGAGCCTGGACCAGTGTCCCCCAAATCCGGGTCCACCCAGAGCCTCGGAATGAGACCGTTTTTGGAAACAGGGTCTTTGTGGGTGTCATTTCGCTGAAGATGGAGACGAGGTGATCCCAGATCACGATGGCCCTAACCCTAAAGGAGGAGAGACACAGACACAGAGGAAGCACGTGACCCCGAGGCAGAGTGAGCCACGCGGCCACGAGCAGGGATGCCAGGAGCTGGGCGGGGCAGGAGGGGCCTCCCCTGGAGCCTCCCGGGGATCGCGGCCCGTGACACCTTGACCTGGGGTGTCTCCCCCGCGGGGCCATCGGGGCACACCGGTGTGTTGTCTAAGTCCTCCCTCTCCATCTGGGACGCTTTGTGGCCGCCCAGGAAACCACCTGGCCAGGCCTGGAGGAGATGGGAGCACAGGGGCCCCCCTGGCCCTTGGGGGCGCACGCCGGCCTCCTCTGGCCCCCAGACCTCCCAGGGTGAGGAGTCAGTGGGAGGGGGATGGGAGGGCCCTGTGGACGGGGCCCCGTCCCGCAAGGGATGCCCCGGCCCCTCTGTTTGGCCGCCGCCGTCGCCCAGCCCGGGACGCAGCTGGTCCGTCCGCGGCCCGAGACCCTCTCTGGCCTTCCGTGCCTCGGGGCTGGTGGCCCTGCCTGGCAATGAGCCCCGATGAAGTTCCTCCGCACGTGTCCCCGACACAGCTCCACATCCAGACGTGGCGTCCCGTGATGCTGATGCCCACGCTGGGGCGTCACCTGCCGCACGGACAGGGAAGCTGAGGCTCGGGTGCACGCAGGCCCCGCCCCAGTAGCCCCCCCCCCGCCCCCCTGGCCCCACTCCCCCGACTGTGTCTCATGCCCTCAGCTTGCACAGCTGCTCCTGGCTCTGCCCGGAGCAGACACGCTTTCTTCCACCAAGACCCCCTCGGGGCCACCGCGCCCGTTTCTCATCACGTGCAGGGGAGCTCAGCTGCACCCATCCCGCGGATACTTACTGAGCATCCGCTGAACGTGGCGGGAGCCTACCCTGCCGGGGGCACCTTGAACCCAGATCCTTTTTCTAAAGCCGCTTCTTCAAACAAAATCTCACCCCGTGCCAAGTGTGGGATTGACAGATGTGAGACCAAAGTTCAGATGCGGTGAAGGGTCTTGAGGCCCTGTTGGTCTCCATCACCTCCCTCGTGACCCCTGGGCCTGTGGGCGAGGACAGGAAGGGGGCCAGACCGGGCTTGGCATTCGAGGCCCTTCACAGCTGTGCCTCAGCCAGTGGACCCACCGCAGACACCCTCCGTTCCTAACTGACCAAATAACATCACCATGGTGACAGGCAAAGGGACAGCCTCAAAGACGTCCCTGTCCTGATCGTGGGACGAGGGACCTGTCCCCTCACGCAGCAGAGGGGACCTCGTCAAGGCCCCCGAGGCGGGGGTAGCCCTGGGTGCTCCGGGGGGCCCGGCGGCCTCACAAGGCCCTCTCGAGAGGGAGGCAGAGGATCAGAGGCAGAGAGACAGGCAGACCCCGCGCTGCTGGCCGTGAGGATGAGGAGGGGCTGTGGGCCCAGGATGCGCCCCCTCTGGAAGCCAGAAAAGGGGGGAGAGGGCTGTCCCTGGGGCCCCGGGGAGGAACATAGCTCTCCATTTTGGACTTCTGATTTCCAGAACCATAAGGTAATAAGCGTGTGCCATTTTAAGCCATGAGGTTTGTGGTAGTTCATTACAGTGGCAAGAGGAATCTGATGGACCATGTGAAGCCCTCACGTGGCCCCTGGCACACTCTCGAAATGTCCCCACTGTTGTAGAAGTCAGAAGAAATTGGAATAGAAAAGCCAGAGCTGGGCTGGGGCAAGGAGTGGACGTAGGCCTGCAGGCCTTAACGTACGTCCTCCTAACTAAACCTGAGCTCTGAGTTTCCTAGCAGCCAAAGCAAAAAGAGAAAGGAGAGGAGCTGTGTGACTCTTGTTGCCTGCAGAGAGAAAGCTTCTCTCCCAATGTCCTTCTGGGGCACCGAGCAGTTCCTTGGGGTCAGCATCCCGCGCCCATCTCCCCAGGGACTGCTTATGGCGTTGGTTCCCAGTCCTGTGATTGCTCTTGGCTCCAGCTTTGCTGTCTGAGGGCCTTTGTTCCTCCTGTTGTGACTAGGGCTGAATCATTGGACGTTAGGGGTACCGGGTTCTGTACCAGGAACCGGGAACCTCCCCTGGTTCTGTACATGAGCCGACCCAGACCCAGGACCATTGGTGGCAGGTTGGTCTCGCCTTGATGTGGGGTCCTTGTTTTATTTTTGTTGTTGTTGTTAATTTTAATTTTATTTTTGAGTAAACTGTGTGTCCGAAATGGGGCTTGAACTCGTGACCCCAAGATCAAGAGTTGCATGCTCTACTGGCTGAGTCCATCAGGCATGCCAGGGTTCCTGTTTTACAGACAGCCAGGTGGGGCCCACATCCTGTGGGACCCTGCTGTCAGGAATGCAGCAGGTCAAGGCTAACCCCCACTCAGAGGTGGCTCTGCCCTGCGCGGGGTGGGCCTCGTTCAAACCACGAGCCCCCTGCAGAGGCCCAGAGCCCAGGGGCCCAGGTTCCAGTTCGGAAGGCCCATGGACCCAGGGGTTATCTCTAAATTTAAGGTCTGATACTCTCTTTTTCTGTTTGTTCGTTAAGGTTTTCGTGACAAGATGACTTTCAAAGCACTTTAGGTTATAGGGGGGTTGCAAAAACAGCACCAACTCTTGTCGAACACTGTCACTCGTTTGCCCAGTGTCCTGGCACGTTGTTGTCTTCTGGAACCACGGTCCATTATCACGGCGCAGAGAGTAGCCCCCGCACAGCACCAGTGGCTGACCAGAGGGCCGGGGCCAGGGCCCCGAGGCCTCTGTAGAGAGCTGGTCGGTCGCCGCCGAGGGCCCCTGCCTGGGCTGGCCTGGGGCCCTCACGCTAAGGAGGGGTTCTGTGTTGTTGACAGGAGTCCCGCGGACGGGGCACTGCGTCCTCCTGGGGCGTCACTTGCAAGCCTGCTGGCGTTGGTGTGCCTTACTGCTGACGGTCCTGCCCTCCAGCCCCGGTTGGGGACCGCCCCGCGCCTCCCTGTCCCCCATCCACTGCCAGGTCGCTGCCATTTCCCCTCTCCCCCTGCGAGGGTGCGTCCGGGACCCTGGTCCCTTGTGGTGGGGAGGGGGGTGGATTTCCCCAGGCACCGGTAGACGTTGCCTGCGGTGACCGCCACGGGGTCTGGCTGGCAGACGTTTCTGTCCTTGCTCCGCCCTGTCGATCAGCCCGAGGTCTTCCGTAGGGAGAGCTGTGCCTTCCCTCACTCAGTCATGTTGGTGACAACACGGGCTACGGTCAGGTGCTAGCCGCTGCTTCTGCGTTGGCTGTCAGAGCATCTGTCCCTCTGTGTCCTCCCTTGTAGCCACTAGGAATGGCCCAGGCTCACTCCCTGAAGTCCCTGCCTCAGCCTTCATGCCACCTGCTTCCCCAGGGAAGGGCCCCTTCTCACTGTGCGTGGCATGGAGCCACTGAGGCTCCCACGTCTGTTAGCGACCTGGATAGTCGAGGGGCCCCACGTGGGGTCTCCCACCGCCCGGGAGCACTGTGTGTTGGGTGTGAGTGCGTGGCTTTTCATTCGTTCTTTACATTTAGGTGAGATATGATTTGCATATCACACAGTTCACCGACTTAGCAAATTCACCGGGTTATGCAACTACCACCTCCGTGTAATTCCAGAATGTTCCATCACCCCAAAAGGAAACCCCCTTCCCGGGAGTGGATGAGCCTGTTCTGGACGTTTCACACACGCGGACCCATACCCCGTGTGGCCTCTCGAGTCGGGTTCCCTCCCTGAGCGTCGCGTGTTCAGGGTCCGTCCGCGAGGCGGTGGGGGCGGGCGCCTCGCTCCTGCTCGCGGCCGAGGGACGTGCGCGTGCGCGGTGGACACGGTCCTCGGCGGACGTGCGCGTCCGTGGTGGATGTGTTGTGTGTGTCCGTTTATCCCTCGTTGGGCATCTGGGTTGCTCCCACTGCGCGGATTTGGGTGACTGTGAATTGTGCTGCTGTGAACATCGGGAACCGGCTTCTTTGTGGACCTGAATCTGATTGGGGGGAGGTACTTGGGGAAATGTTGAAGTCGTGGCGGCGGGTGAAGGACTCAACGTCGCAGCGCGGCCCTCCCAAGGCCTCCTGCCTGCAGCCCTCGCTGCCCCGCCCCTCAGGCCCTCCCCCGCGTGCTCCCCACCCTGGTATCTGGGGTCCTGGTTGTGGGCGTGACCACCCGACCCTCCCTGCTACACCCCCAGTGCTCATCCTCACCGCTTCCCCCCCCCCCCCCCCCGCCGCAGACGCGTTCCCTGGGAGTGGGGGCTGCCCCGACCCCTCCTCCCAAGGTCACCTGGACCCCTAACGTCTCAGCTGGACTCTGGGGGAGGACACTTCTTTACACACTGAGCCCCGCTCACTCTGTCATTGGAGCGGGCGTCCACCCTGAGAGTCCAGGCGTCTCGGGTGGGTCCCGCATCCACTCAGGGAGGACACTTGCCGTCTGCCGGCCTGGGGCTTCTGGGAAGCCAGGATGAGGTCACAGCTCAGAAAAGTGCTTTGCGAACTCTCAGCAGCTCTCCAGTGAGGGGCGGGCGGCACGGAGGCTCTGCAAATGGATTTCAGCAGGGATCAGAGGCCCGGCACGCCCCGCCAGCAGGCTCCCAGGAGTTACCGGCATTGGCAAACCGAGCGAGCGGGAGGTTTCCTCTCAAAGGAAGCCCGTTGGTTCACACTGAGCCGCGGCCGAGAACCCACCCCCACCCCCACCCCCGCCCCCAGCTCCGCGGTCCACGCCGAGGGCCATGGCCAAGGCAGCCCCGCTCTGTGGTCTGTACTAAGGGCCGCAGACAGGTGGCGACAGGGAGCACGGGTGTCTCCACAGGGTCTCTGCACAGAAACTGGGACACCGGGAACCGGGGACAGGGACGAGGACAGGAGGGAGGGGCTGTGAGGCCTGCAGAAAAGCCCTTGGTCAGGGTCTGGCCACAGGGAGCAGAGCTCCAGCCTCTCCTGATGGCAACAGGGTGGTCAGGGTCAGTTTTCTGGCTGAGGCTGCTGTCCCCACGACAGTGGGCTAGGGCAGCAGTGTCTTAGGGGGCCGTGGGAGCTGGGGCGGCCCCCAGAGAGCACCGCAAGCAGGGAGACCTGGCGCCAGTTCTGGGGCCACAAGTCCTAGATCAGAGGGAGGGTCCTGGGGGCTCCAGATGTCCCTTGGCCTGTGCCACCTGCAGCGGCACCTGCCCCCGTGGCCTATGGTTGCCTCCCCACGCACCTGTGTCCGGATTTCCCTCCTACAAGGACACCAGTCACTGGGTTGGGCCCACCTGACTCCTGTACGACCTTATCTTAACTGATTGTATTTGCAAAGATTCTATACCCAAATAAGGTTCCCTTCACAGGCACTAGGGGGTCAAGACTTGGACATGTCATTGGGGGGGGACACAATTCACCCCTAAACAGGAACATTCCAGCAATGCAGTGTGCCTGAGGGGAGCCTGCAATGCCCACCACACCCTCTGCCGTAAGTCAGGACACGCAGGCCACCTGGGCACAGGCTTGCTGTGGGGGCCTAGTGGGGAGGGGAGAGCCCAAAACAGACCGGGAGGGTCTTGGGAATACCGGGGCAGCTGGGCCTCGCCCGCCCCTCTGTACGTGGCCTGGCCACAGGGCAGAGGGTCAGTCTGGGGCCAGAGAGAGGGTCCCACCAGACAGCACTGCGGCCCAGACGCAGCCAGACGGGGACGGAACCAGTCACGTCCCTGGTCACGACCCCACTCACACTGGTGCCGGGGCCTCTGCCAAGACCCCCACTCGGCCCCTCCACCCCTGTCCAGACTCGTAGCAGACCCACACAGCCTGCGGCCACCGGGGGTGGGGGTGGGGGTGGGGGGCACAGGACAGCCCTGAGGGTGCTGACTTCTTGGTGTGGGAACCCCCACCCGGTTTCCCTGTCTCCTCAGGGCCACCCTTGCCCATCAGTCTGGTGCCGAGATTTGGGGGACAGATACTCAAAGGTCAGTAACTGTGCTGGAAACTTGATGGACTTTATGCTAAATCTAATAATGAGAGCCTGGCCCAGGCACTGCGTTCATCTTTTTTTTCAGTTCCCAGTGATTTTTTTTTTTTTTTTTTAATTTTTTTTTTTCAACGTTTATTTATTTTTGGGACAGAGAGAGACAGAGCATGAACGGGGGAGGGGCAGAGAGAGAGGGAGACACAGAATTGGAAACAGGCTCCAGGCTCTGAGCCATCAGCCCAGAGCCCGACGCGGGGCTCGAACTCACGGACCGCGAGATCGTGACCTGGCTGAAGTCGGACGCTTAACCGACTGCGCCACCCAGGCGCCCCCCCAGTGATTATTTTTAAACGGAGTCAGAACTGGGGCGCCTGGGGGGCTCAGTCGGTTGAGGGTCCGACTTTGGCTCAGGTCATGATCTCACGGTTTGTAGGTTCGAGCCCCGCGTTGGGCTGTCAGCCCGGAGCCTGCTTGGGATCTTCTGTCCCCTTCTCTGCCCCATGTGTGTCTCTCAAAAATACACATTTAAAACTGAGTCGGGGCGCCTGGGTGGCTCAGTTGGTTAAGCATGCAACTCTTGGTTTCGGCTCAGGTCGTGATCTCATGGTTTGTCAGCCAAAGCCCAGCATCAGGCTCTGTGCTGACATGGGAGCCTGCTTGGGATTCTCTCCCTCTCTCTGTCCCTCCCCTGCTCACACTGTCTCTGTGTCTCTCTAAATAAATGAACAAACGAACTTTAAAAAATCAATAAACGAAAATAAAACTGAGAACTCATATGCCTTAAAATCCATGCTTTTGGGGCGCCTGGCTGGCTCCACTGGTAGAGTGCATGACTCTTGATCTCAGTGTGGTGAGTTCAAGCCCCATTCTGGGTGTAGAACCTACTTAAAAAAAAAAAAAAAAAAAAAAAGAATAAAAACTGTTATAAAAAAATAGTAAAAGCCACTCTTTTAAGTAAATTCACAGAATTGTGCAACCACCACCTCTAATTCCAGAACATTCCTCATCTAAAAGCAACCCTGTCCCATCAGCCATCACCTCCCCATCCCCGGCCCCCATGAGCCCCCTTCCCATCGTGGATGAGCCCGTCCTGGATGTTTCACACATTCGGACTCACACCCCGCGGGGCCTCTCGTGTCTGGTTGGCTCCCTGAGCATCGCGTGTTCAGGGTCCGTCCACGGGGGGGGGGAGGGGGGGTGCCTCGCCCCTGCTGGCGGCCGAGGGGCGTGCGCGGTGGACCCGGTCATCTATGCGTGTGCGCGGGGGACGTGGTCATGTGTGGGCGTGCGGGTGGGGGTTGCATGGACGTGAGTGTTCGTGTCTCTCGGGTGTGGACCCGGCAGTGGGGTCGCGGGGTCGTGTGGTGACCCTGGGGTTGACCTGACGAGGAACTGACCGCGGGCCTGTCTTCCAGAAAGACCGTCCCGCTTCTCGTCCCCACCGCCAGCCAGGGGTTCTGGTTCCTCCACTTCCGCTGACGCTTAGCCATAGTCGGCTGAGTGTCGCGGTCCCGCTGGCCAGCCGGGAGGTGGTGTCTCACGGGTTTCGGTTTGCGTTTGCTCGTTGCCTGACGGTGTCGAGTGTCTCTCTGCCGGCTGGTCGCCGTTTGCGCTTCCCCTGCACACGCGGTGGCCCCAGCCAGGCCCGGCCCTCCCCTCCCGTTGTTGGGGTTCGGGCGTCTGCCGGCCGTGAGGTGCGGGCAGGACAGGGGCAGCCACGGTGGCCTTGTTGCGTCTGCAGCATTGGACCCCGCGGTCCCTCATTGTCCCTGACCAGGCCCGCGGCCCGGGGTCTCTCCCCAGCGAGAGCCCCTCGTGTGTCCATGCCCCCCCAGCCTATGCTGCGAGGCTCACCTCACCAGCTTGCTCCTCTCAGCCAAGTGACGGCTACGTGGCACAAACACCCTACCAGGTGGGTTTTCTTTTCTTTTAAAAAAATTTTTAAGCTTATTTATTTTTGAGAGCGAGAGAGCGCGCGCGCGTGCACACACACACACACACACACGCATGCACACCCCAGTGGGGGAGGGGCAGAGAGAGGGGGAGACACAGAACCCGAAGCAGGCTCCAGTCCCCGAGCTGTCAGCACAGAGCCGGACGCGGGGCTTGAACCCACGAACCGTGAGATCGTGACCTGAGCCGAAGTCGGAGGCTCAACTGACTGAGCCACCCAGGCGCCCCCAAAGTAGGTTTTCTAAAAGCAACAGTTGTTTCCCCGGGAAGAGGACACCTGACCCCACAGGGTATGCCAGGGGTCTCACACCCCCTGCCTGCAAGCCCTGCCCGTGTCCCACCCTCTGTGCGGGGCTGAGGGGTGCAGGCGCAGGCCTGGAGAGGAAAGAATGGGGGTGTCAGGGGCAGCCATACCCCTTGGCAAAGTTCCAGGAAAAGGAGCACGGTGGGGGCCGGGCTCCCCAGGGGGACGCACACACTCCAGGTGAGGCGGTAGCGTGAGCGAAGGCCCGGGGCTGGGGGGTGTGAGCCCAGGGAGGCGGTGGAGACGGCCGCCGGGTGCTTGGGGGGCAGCTGGCGAAGGCCCCTGTCCAAGCCCGGGAGCTGCCCGGAGGGGGCATGAAGGCACCGGCCGGGCCTTAGGGCGCCGGACCGGCCACCCTGTGGTCTGGGGAAACCGAGGCGGGCCGGCCGGGAGGGGCCCCCCGCGTTCCCCCGTCCCTCCCGGCGGGGTGGGCGGTGGGGGGCGCCGGGGCGGCAGGGTGCGAGCCGGCGGCGGGCGGGGGCCCGGCCCCGCCGAGAGGTCTGTGGCTAGATTCCGCCCAGTACAGGAATTCTCGCTCTGCCAGTAATCACCCTGACTTCCCAGGCGGCCATCATTTCCTGAAAGTCAGCCGCCTTAGGGGAAGTCGGCGCTGGCGGTGACTAAACCAACATGCAAATGCAGCCGGGCTGAGAGCGGCCGGGCGGCCGCGGTCCGGAGGGAGCCGCCCGCCGCCTTCCCGGGACCCGCCGCGGCCGCGCCATGTCCCAGCTGCGGCTCTGGCTGCACCTCGCGGCTCTCAACAAGGTAACCCTCCGCGCCGCCCGCGGGGCTCCGGGCGGGGAAGGCGGCCGCCCGCGTCCTCGGAGCGGGGCCGCGGGGCCTGGGGCGCGCAGGTGCGCGGCCGGCACCTTCCGGGCTGCGCCCGGCCGCCCCCCTGGGCTCAGCGCCCGACCTTGACAGCGTCTGGGGTGCCCCGGGACAGAGCTGGCGGAGTGCCGTCCGCTCGGGCTCCGATTGGCCAGGTAGGAGCGCCCCGGCCCTCCTCCGGCCCCCCAGGGCTCCGGGAAGGGGTCCGGCCCCTCCCCGGGGCCCGCGTGACAGAGCCTGTCTCTGCAGGGCATTCCTGGGGTCTGAGTGTGTGCAGCAACCCCCCCTCGCCCCAGGGAAGGCCCAGAGCAGGTCTGGGGTGGGGGCCATCCTGTCCCCACCCACCGGTCTGTGGCCAGAGCGGGGCCACTATTTGGCAGCTCCCCCAGGTCCCGCCAGGTCTTTGCCTGGTGCGGGGAACCCCAAAATGCTGCGAGACAGTAACCACAGCAGGTGACCCCCAAAACTGTCAGGGTGACCAGCTTGCTCCCGCCCCACTGAAACAGCAGATGGGGCCAGGTGGGAGCCTGGGGTCTGAGGGGCAGGCGCTTTGCGGGGCGCCCACAGAGGGTTCGTTTGGGTTTGGCTTGTCTTGGAGGTCTGCTTGGTGGCTGCTGGGCCTCAGGTCCCGACGGGGGCTGCTGGGTGAGCCGCCCCTGGGTGGGGTCAGCTCCTGCCCCATCCTGCCGCCAACTCCTTATAGGGAGTGGAGCTGGGAGGGACTCTTGGTGACCCGCTTTGAGGCCCAGCCTCCCTTTGGCCCAAGAATCAAGGTGAGGGCTGCCGAGGGCAGCATCCCCACCGTTTTTTGTTTTTGTTTTTGTTTTTTAAGAGAGGGTGAGTGAGGATGAGCAGGGGAGAGGGGGCAGAGGGAGAGGGAGTCCGGGAGCAGTCTCCACGCCCAGCTCTAAGCCCAACGGTGGGCTCACTCACTCGCTCTGTGGGGATCCTGGGATCACAACCTGAGCCAAAATCAGGAGTCGCTGGCTCAGTTGACTGAGCCACCCAGGCGCCCCCATCCCCGCTCGTTAAATACCTTTTGTCTTGGAGCACAGTCACCGAAGGTAGCGCGGTTCCCACGCCCCGGCCCCTGTTCACACCGCACCTCAGCACGATGCGTCTGTCGGTGGGACAGGCAGGCGCCCATACATTATTATCGACCAAAGATCCCTCGGCCTCCCGTGTCCTCGTTCTGTCCCACGACCCTATCGGGACACCGTGTGAATCGGGTTCTCCCTCTCCTTAGCCCCCACTGGGCTGAGACGCTTTCTCCACCTCTTCTCCGGTGGATGCCCCGGGCAGGCGGTCAGGAGGAGGACTGGACAGGCTTCCTGCAGGATGTCCCCTCCCCCCCCCCCCCCCCCCGCCCCGGGTTCGTCCCACGATGGCTCTGAGCGAAGTGTCTGGCTCATGCCGTCACACCTGGGGCCCCCGCTGCCCACAAGGTTCCTCACCGCTGACGTTGACCTTGGTCTCCGGCCGGGTGTGCTGGTCGGGCTCCACACGGTCCTTGTGGGCAGGGGTCGCCGTGTGCAGCCCATGCGGGGCTATGGTCCCCCTGAGCACCCACCTCATCGGGGCTCCTCCCCACCTGCCCATCCTACTGCTGGTGACCGTTTTCCCTTTAGGAAGCAGGACCACCCCTCAGGGCCCCTTGGGGCTGCCAGCTTCATGGACTCAGGGGCTCTTGTCACTCTGACCAGGCTTGGTTGGCGCCCTCTGGGAAGGCCACCCTCAGATGTGGTCCCAGAGAGATTTTAGCCAGGACACACAGCAACCCCTACCCCTACCCAGCCCCCACCCCAGGCAGCCTGCAGGGGTCCGTGCTCCATGCTGTTTCATAGGGAGCGGGCGGCCAGCTTCTGTGGCCCAGCCTCTCCTGGCGTTATCTGCCAGACTCGGGCTCGGTCACCTCTGACCCCAGCTGCCCCGGGATGGGGCAGAGCCCATAGGAGGTCCTGGTGGGCAGAGAGCAGTCCTCATGGTCAGCCAGGCCAGACCCCACGCTGTCACCTGAGTCCTCCCCCAACCCACAGATGGCTGCTATGGCCTGGTGAGCTACTGGGCTCTCACGTGAGGGTGATGGGCGTCCCAAGTGTCAGGTGTGCCTTTTCCCACTGTGAGCATGGTGTTCCCTGCTTCTGCGCACTTTTGCAGCCCAGCGCTGCGGACTTTTGCAGACCTTCCCTGGGCCACCACCTGCCTGAGCTGGTCTTGCCAGCCGCTGTCTGCCTCCTCGCCGGGACTCGCCCAGGCTGGCACGTCCTACCGGGGTCCGCCTCCCACGGGTCTGGGCTTGGTGCCGCTAAGGGGCGGGAGCGAGTGGCAGTCCCTCTGGCTTCCCATATGCTATCTGCCACCAGGGCGCCTCGGGGTGGCATCCAGTCAAGGCACAGCAGCTGACGTGGGCACGGGTGGTCTTTGCAGCACAGGTCCTGAGTCCCAGCCTGGCTCTGGGACCAGCCCCATCTGGTAGAGAGTCTCCTGCATTTAGTCTCCCTCAGGGGGGCCTGACCCCCTCCGTGCCCACCCCCTCCCGGGGGCACAACGGGCCGGAGCCTGCACAGTCCTGGGGCTGTGTGTGCTCTGGCATCGGAGCGAGCTGGACGTTATCACTTAGAGACACCCCCCACCCAGGAATGGGGATCTGACGCCAACACAGATCAATGGGAGGGGAGCTCCAGAAACAGCCCTCACAGATGGAGTGGGGCAGGAGCACCAGCCGAGACCAGGGGCCTGTTCTCAGGGACCTGGGAGCTGCAAGGATGCCACCTCCACCCCCAGAAGCCAGTTCAACTGTGGTCTTGGAGGCCGAGCCAGCTGCATACAGGCGGGCTCCAGGCCCACACATCCCCTTCATCCCCCGAGCCCAGGACGCCCGCTGGCCAGCCCTGCCTGTCTGCCTCGCCGTCCCCCCGTGCCTATGCACTGGCATCCCACCTGGCTGGCCCTGGCCTTCCAGTGGCCCCGACAGCCCAAGACACGTAGACGGCGCACAGGGCCTGGGGACTCCGTTGCTCCTACATGCGGCCTCATCCAACCCCACTGGCCTCTGCCCTGCTCACAAAATGCCCCCACTGACTGACCTGAGATGTCAGCGTGATCTGGTCCTCTGTTGTGGAGGTCCGGCTGGAAGGGCCTCATCTGGGCGGGGCTGTGGGACTCCCTCCCCATGAGGAGTCGGCTGAAGGCTGTGCCCCCACCCCCTGACCCGGGCCTGCAGGGCCTCAGGGATGGGGAAGGAGGCCTGCCCCTCCCCAGCTTCAGGCACCCAGAGTCCCTGTGTGCAAAACTGGACACCTACTGCCCCCTCCTGGTGGCTAGTGGTATGAACACCAGAACCCAGCAGGGCGCTATGGGGGTCTCCGGCTGGGGGGGCTCACTCTAGGCTGGCCCAGGAGCCCTTGGGGGCTGGTCTCCGAGTGTCCTTGGTATCCGGTGCAAACCGGGTATACACAGGTTCTCAGTGCCTGTGAACCAGGGGTGGGAGGGAGGGCGACGTGGGAACACCCCACACTGCGTCTGATTTTCTTTAAATTTAGGTTTCTGAATTGTGTGTACCGTGTACAGCACGCCACCTCCTGGAAGGCGTGGGGCTCTCTGTGTTCTGACATCCGTGCGCTGGTGTCACATGTGCCCAGTGTCACCTAATTCCAGAACGTTCCGTCTCCCCAAACGCAACCCCGTCTCCATCAGCCGTCGCCTCCACCCCTTCAGCCCCTCCCCCGTCCCCATGAGCCCCCTTCCTGTCCGTGGATGAGTCTGTTCTGGACGTTTCCCAGATGCGGACTCACACCCCGCGTGGCCTCTCGTGTCCGGTTCCCTCCCTGAGCGTCGTGTGTTCGGGGACTGCCCGCGGGGCGGCGGGGGTGGGCGCCTGGCTCCTGCTGGCAGCAGGCGTGTCCACTGTGTGGCTGCCCCCAGCCCCGGCCGCTTCTCATCCTGCCCGTCTCTCAGGACTCCACGTACCTCGACGACCTCTCCAACGCCTCCATCTTCTCCTCGTCCGTGGACTCCCTCTCAGACATCGCGGACACACCCGACTTCCTGCCGGCTGACAGCCTCAGCCAGGTGCCCACCATCTGGGATGTGAGCACTGGCCCCTCCGCCCAGGACAAGGTCAGCGCCCTCTGAGGGCCCCGTCCACAGGCCGGGGGCGGGTCCGGGTTGTTCACAGACGGCAGTGAGGTCACAGGTCAGGCGTCCTCGTGTTTCCCGCACAGCCCGGAAAACGCACGGACTGGGGCGGGACCTTCTGTGAAAGGTCCTGTGGCGGTCAGGCACCAACCTCGCTGCCTCCCCTGGCTCAGCGCCCACACTCTGCCCTGCTGGGGACGCGGGCTTCCCCAGGAGGTGAGCAGCAAGCAGCTTCTAACACTGCTGCTTCTCACCCTGGCGCTTCTGCGCCCAGGACCTTGGGCAGTGGCTGGAGGCACCGGAGGGGGTGCCCCCGGCCAGCCTTCTGCAGGGGGTAGAGCGCTGGGTTGGCGTCTGTGAAGCTGCTTCCTCGGGACACGGGCGGGGGCGGGGAAGACGAGGCCAGGCAGGAGTCGCCAGAGGTGAGCAGGGTCTCCGCGTGCGCCAGGCCCAGACTCCGGCTCGTTCCCAGGACCGGGGCAGCAGGCACATCGGTGAGGAAGACCGGGGCTGATGCCGGGCTTGGGGAGCCCTCGCCCATCCAGGCCTCTTAGGGTTGTCTGCTGGGAGAGAAGCCTCTAGCTTTCGGGGGCCAGAACCCTCATTCAGGGCTGACGGGCGGCATCGGAAACACGGATGGGGGCCACGCGTGTCCGAGGGGGAGCAGCCCCTTCCATCCAGAGCCAGCCGGGCGGAGCCCGGGGAGCCCTGCCAGGTGGTGCACAGTACTGTACACGATGCCCGCCCGGCCACTTTGCTGTTCCTCAGGCAGCGTCCACGGCCCAGACGCAGAAGAGCCGGGCCTGGGAAGTCTGGGGCCCGGCATGGGGCCAGCAGAGGGACGGGAAGTGCCCGAGGCAGCCTGGCGCGGTCCCCGCCCTTGACGGCCATGGCAGCGACCCCGGCCCCCTCCTGCGTCCGGGCCGAAGGCCCTCCGCGCAGCCCACCGCTCCCGGTGGAGAACGTGAGGCACGGTGGCTTGGACCGGACGGCAGGGCGCGCCAGCACCCACACCCCGCTGCTTGCCAGCCCGCCGGCCTGACTCAGCCTTCCAGGAACCCGGGCCAGGCTGTTTGTTTTTGTTCGTTGAGAAGAAGGGGACTGGGGGTTGAGGAAAGGTTCCTGGCCTGCTGGCATCTTGCTCTCGTTACATTTTCTTCTTTGAAAACAGCGGGGGGTTGTAAAAATCAGGTGGGGTGTCGTGGGACCAAATGCCTTGGGGGCCCGTGCCATCCCGGAGACCGCAAAGGACACCCGAGCTCCGTGTGTGCTCAGGAATGGGCACCTGGCACTCACAGTCACTGGCCTTGGGGTGGTGGGAGTCCCAGGGGAGACGGGGTCTGGAAGGGATTTCTTCGCTTCCATCCTGTTCCTCACCTGTCCTTAGGGTGGCCACGTGATTGTCATATTTTTATTTTAACGGTAAGCATGTTTTGGAATTGCATAGACCCTGGTCTGGACCGTGCTGTGTCCTCACTGTGTGTCCTGGGGGCCGAGAAGTCACCCCACCCAGGCTCTCTGTGACTGTTCAGACATGGGCGTAACCACTCCCTGAGGGTGGGCAAGTCAAGGGCCAGGTGCGACATGGCCCTAGAGCATTTGGGTCTCCCGTCCTGGCCCATCTGTGGGCTCTGAATTTGTGGGCTGGATCTGCCCAGAGCTGAACTTGATCTGAATCTGTGGGCTCAATTCTTTTTTTTTTTTTTTTTTTAAGTTTATTTATTTTCGAGAGGGAGAGAGCGCGAGTGGGGTTGGGGGAGGGGCAGAGAGGAGGAGAGAGAATCCCAAGCAGACTCTGCGCTCTCAGCCAGATCCTGATGCGGCGCTGGCACTCGTGAAGTGCGACCGCGACCTGAGCCGAAATCGAGAGTCGGCCGCTCGACCGACTGAGCCACCCAGGCTCCCCGGACACCACATGAGTCCTAATCCCAGGTGGGCTTCATGCCCCCATGGCTGATGGACCCCCACCCAGGCACAGCTTTGCCTATCAGGTTCTTGGTTCCCTTGGACCAGACTCAGGTGCTCAGTCTCTGCCGGGTGTGACTGCGGTTGGGGACGTGGGACGTGTCCTTGCTCTGTTTATCTGTGTGATGGGAATTCTAGCCTGTTGCTCAAACGAACCAGCTGGCGGGCAGCAGGGAGGGGGCAGGAAGGGGGCAGGAAGACCACGTGGTGCCCCCCCCGCCGGAGACCGGGTCAGGGGGCTCGGGGAGGCGCTTCCCCCCGCCACGTCTTGTCTGCAGGCTCATGTCCACTGTCCCCTCCAGCTGCTCCTGCCCCGCGGGCCGTGGACGGGCGTCGAGGACCCCGTGTCCTCCCTCTCCAGCACCCCGCTCCTCGTCAGCTACCAGGTGAGCCAGGCCTTCTCCCCAGCCCTGCCCACCTCTTGTAGGGATTAGAACACTCAGAGGCAGCCTTTTGGAAGCGAGATCTGCCCGTTTTACAGATGGGGAAATGGGCCCTTGGGAGGCAGCACACTGGGGGCGGGTGGGCCACTCCCCACCCCTCTTGTTCACTGGCCTGGCTGCCCCTTGGGGGAAGGCCGGACGTGCTGGGCAGGACAGGGCCATCCAGCCCTGACCACAGCTCCTGCACCGACCTTCAGTCTCAAAGTCAGCCTGAGGAGGAGGAGGAGGCAGAGGAGGAGGAGGGGGACGAGCTGGGCCACGCAGAGACCTACGCCGACTACGTGCCCTCCAAATGTGAGTGCCCTGCCCTGCGAAACCCCAGCAGGGGTGGGGGGTGCTGGCTGCTCCAGGTTTCTGGAGGGGCTTGGGAGCTGTGGGCTGGCCTTGGGGCCACTTCTATAATCCCTGCTCGGCACAGCGCCTGAGACAGCACAGAGCGTACCATGAAAAGCCCACTTCCTCCCCGCTTAGGATTGTATGGATCTGTCCCGCACCCCTTTGTGTGAAGCACGGATAGGTACCCCCCCCCCCACCGCAGCCAACCCTGAGACTCCGACCACGCCCCTGACCTGTCCCTGGCCACACTCCTGACTTGCCCCCGGCCCTGCCTCCGCAGCCAAGATCGGGAAGCAGCACCCTGACCGCGTGGTGGAGACTAGCACGCTGTCCAGTGTCCCACCGCCAGACATCACCTACACCCTTGCCCTGCCCGCCTCGGACAGCGGGGCCCTGTCTGCCCTGCAGCTGGAGGCCATCACCTACGCCTGCCAGGTAACCTCGGTCTCCCACCCGGCCCACGTCCCGCGTGGGGGCCTCCGGCCAGGCCCTGACCGCCATCCCTTGGCCCGCAGCAACACGAGGTCCTGCTCCCCAGCGGGCAGCGGGCCGGCTTCCTCATTGGCGACGGTGCGGGCGTCGGCAAGGGGCGCACGGTGGCTGGCATCATCCTGGAGAATTTCCTGCGGGGCCGGAAGAAGTCACTGTGGTGAGTGTGCCGTCCAGCCCCGCGCACGTGGGCAGGGAGAGGAGGGGGCGCCATGGCACCCACCGGCCCTCACCCCTAGGTTCAGCGTCTCCAACGATCTCAAGTATGACGCGGAGCGCGACCTTCGGGACATCGACGCCCCCGGCATCGCGGTGCACGCGCTGAGCAAGGTGGGTGGGGTGGCCCCCTCCTCGGGCGGGGTCCCGGAGTGAGCCCGGCTGCACCCCCACGCCCGCCTCTCTCCCCCAGATCAAGTACGGCGACAACACTACCTCAGAGGGCGTCCTCTTTGCCACCTACTCCGCCCTGATCGGGGAGAGCCAGGCCGGCGGGCAGCACCGTACGCGCATCCGCCAGATCTTGGAGTGGTGCGGGGAGGCCTTCGACGGAGTCGTATCCTGAACCAGAGGGGGCGGGGCGGGGGCGGGGCGGGGGCGGGGCTGCGCAGTACGGGGACCTCCCTCCCTCCCCTCCTCCGGTCCCGGATGCCAGCACGCCACCCGCTGGAAGGCTTTCCCGTCAGGACGCTCGCCCTCAGTGCCTGCCCTTGTCCTCTTGCGGTCTGGCTCGGCGGCGGCGGCGTCCCGGCTCCGGCGAGCTGGACCGCGACCACAGGCGCGGGGGCGCCCAGGGGCCCCAGGGCGGGAAGGTGCCTGTGGCCAAGGAATGGGGCAGAGGGCGCTTCCTTCCTCTGCCCCCCTCCTCCTCTCCCTCCCCTCCCTCTCCTCCTCCTCCTCCCTCCTCTAAATCCTCCCCCTCCTCCTCCCTCCTCCTCTTCCCCTCCTCCCTCCACCCCTCCTCGTCACCCTTCCCCTCCTCTTTCCTCCTTTGCCTTCCCCCTTCTCTTCCTCTCCTCCCTCTTTTTCCTTCATCTTCAGCCTCCCCCTCCTTCTTCCTCTGCCTCCCCCTTCTCTTCCTGCCTCCTCCTCCCTCCTCCCTCCTCCTCTTCCTCACCCTCTCCCTCCCAGTCGGTTGTGGGCTCCATGCAGGTGGGCAGGCCAGGCTGGGCCAGCTGGAGGACAGCTGGGCCAAAAGCCAGGCTGCTGGGGTCAAGGAGCTCTGCTGACCGGTTGGTCAGTTGAGGGGTATCCGTACCAGTATTGGCTCTAGATGCTTCCCGACTGTGGCAGGAACTTCATGGATTGGAGGAGTTTCTACCTTTCTCTTCTCCCTTGGAATTTAGAAAGCTTGGTTTTGTGCTTCTCCCAAACTATAGAAAAGCGACGGGGGGACCCGTACAGGCAAGAGCAGGACAGTCTGTTGTGGGTCGTGTGTGAGCCGTTGAATCACACACGTCAGGCGCCAGCACACGCACCTCGCCCCTGTCTCCCCTGGTGAGGTGCCGGGCGGGGGCCACTGTTTTTCCTGGATTTCTGCACTGGCGCCTGTGGAGGGTCCCCTGAGCCCACCCCACCCCCTCCCCCGCCAGGGAGTCTGCCCCGTGGTGCGCACAGCGGGCTCGGCACTCCTCATGGTGCTCGGGGGCCCGGCCTGGCCCCCACCGAAGGGCGCTCATCTTCCTGTGCACTGTCCCCAGGGCTGTCCCCGTCCTCCCCGCCTGAGCCTGGGTATGTCTGCACATCACGTACTGTGCCGCCCCGTCTCCGGGGCCTGGAGGCGGCTTCCGGCCTCTCTCTCTGGGTCATAAACAACCCTGAGTGACTGGGCCCGGCCAGGGTGCCCCATCACCCCTTCTCGCTTTCCTTGGGCCCGTTCCCAGAAGTGGGGTGACCGGCCTCAGGGCCGCCCGGCACTCTCCAAAAGTCCTCCTCTCTCCTGGTCCCGGTCACAGATAGGAAGAGGGACACCGGCCCCGTGTGTCCTTCCCGCTTATATGGGCGAGTTCCCGGGTTTACCGCCGTCAGATGCCAGCTGTCCTATGGAGCAAGTCTCTTGTGCCGAACCGGCACCGGAGGGCGCTGTGCCTGCCGTGCGACAGCTCGCAGAGCCTGGGGCGAAGGCCCCACACAGCCTGGGGCAAATGACGGCCGGCCCACCTGGAGGCTGTGCGCTCACCTCCACGCTCCGGTTTCCCAGTGTCGCTCCCGCAGAGCCGCGTAAAACAGGCTTCACGTGAGGCGTGTGCGTGCCCGCGCGCGTGTGTGAGGAGAAGCGTGTCTTGTGTTTAGAACACCTCGGTGGCGCGCGTCCTCGCCTGTAACTGGTTCCTTCTCTCTTAAAATACAAAGACCTTCCTCGGTGCTCTGCTTCGAGAGAGTCTCCAGGATCTGTGAGAAGTTACGCAGAGACCCCGCCGCCCCCCCCCCCCCCCAGGGGACCCGTCACAGCTGGGATGCCTGCCTGCTCCCAGCCCAGCCCTCTTCCTCAGGGACCCCGTTTCGCCGTGCTCCTTGGCACGAGTGTCTGTGTGTGACTCTGCGCCGTCTACCCGGCACGCGTCCTCAGCAGTCGAGAGGGGGCCCTGAGGCTGTTTCCCACTGCCCTGGCGGTGACATTCCCAGGCTCCCACCCCGAGGCTGCATACCCCCCAGGCACCTTGCCGAGCTCCCCTTCAGAATGGGGTGGCCTGGGGCATCCAGCCAGGGTCCCCGGGGCTGTCTGTCTCCCAGAACAGTCCTTGACCCCTGCCCGCACCAGATCGTGTTTGACGAGTGTCACAAAGCCAAGAATGCCAGCTCCACGAAGATGGGCAAGGCTGTCCTGGATCTGCAGAACAAGCTGCCCCTGGCCAGGGTGGTCTACGCCAGCGCCACAGGTGGGGGGGGAGGCGCGGGGTGGGGGGGGCGCCCCGGGGGGCCTTGGGAGCACCTGGTCCAGAGGCAGGGCTTCTCTCCTCAGGCAGATGCCAGACCCGTTCGGGGCTCCCTCTGCCATCTGCCTCCGCCCGCTCGGCACCCCTGGCTGTGAGCCTCCCGGCCCCCGTTCCTGGGCCTCCATTCGAGTCATTCCCGGGTGTTCAAGGCCCCTGACCTTGCCGGCTCCCCCAACCCAGGTGCCTCTGAGCCCCGGAACATGATCTACATGAGCCGCCTGGGCATCTGGGGGGACGGCACACCCTTCCGAACCTTCGAGGAGTTTCTGCATGCCATCGAGAAGAGGTGGGTGCCCTTCCCTGCCCGAGACTGGGGCTGGCGAGGGACCCACAGAGGGCGCTGCTTCTCACGCCCCAGGGCCCAGTGTCAGGTGTGTCTGCTCTACACGCTGGCCTGTGCTCATCCAGCCACCAGAGGGACCTAAAACTCACTCTTCTGCCTCCTGCTGCCCATCATCACTCCAGGAGAAGGAGCCCCCCTCACTCCTGCTTTTCTTGCATCGCCCCCCACGCCTCTCGGGCCCAGGCAGATGGGAGCACAGGGCCTTTGCGTGTGCTGCCTCCTCCGCTCTCCGTGTGCTTGGCCCTTCCTCACCCTCCAGGGCTCAGCTCCCGGTATCAGCCCCTCCCCGAGTCACTCTTGTTCCGTGGGACCCAGCATGTGGTCAGGTGGCCCTGTCCTTGTCCGCAGGGGCGTGGGCGCCATGGAGATCGTGGCCATGGACATGAAAGTCAGCGGCATGTACATCGCACGCCAGCTCAGCTTCTCCGGCGTCACCTTCCGCATCGAGGAGATCCCGCTGGCCCCAGCCTTCGAGCGCGTCTACAACCGCGCGGCCCTGCTGGTAAGCAGGGTGGCCGGGCTCTGTGACCACACGGACACGAGTGTGCGTGTCCCTTGGGAATTATGCTCCCGTCCCTTCAGCATCTGTCCTCGCGGGTGCCACGGGGAGTTGGCCCGTCGAGACTCACTCCTGCCGCCGGTTCTCCTGTGACCGTAATGACGGGGCCTCGTTGTTCCCGGAGCTCACGGCCGCTGTCGGCGTCCATGTTTCCGTGCCTGTGGCGTGGCCCCATCTTCGTTGGCATTCCTGTGTCGTGGACGGGCTCCTCTGTTCTCACGGTCCCATCTCGCCCGCACGGGACGAGCCCTGGGCGTCAGCCCTGACGGTGTTGATGATTTGAACTACAGTTCAAACCTAGTTTGGGCCGTCTGCCCCATCCGCCAGCACTGCTGACACGGGGTGGGGGTGGGGGGTCGTTCTCTCTGGGGTGTCCCGGGCACTGGGGGAGGGGGGGGCAGCATCCCCGGCCCCACCCACTCGATGGGGTCCCCAGTCGTGACGGCCACAGTTGTCGCCAGGCACGGTCCTGGGTGAGACGCCCCGGTCTGAAGTGTCAAGAGCCAAGTGGCTGCTGGCAGAAGGCGGTCACTGCAGGTGTCCCCACCCCTTAGCAGAAGCAGCGTCTCCTCGCCTCCCGCGCGGAGTCTGCCGTTCTCACCGTGGCCTCGCCAGAATCGCACGTTTTGGTTTTCTAACATTTCTTACCGTTTGGTACCAGCAGCACCTCTGTGTTGCTCTGCTTACCACCCCCTCGCCCCCCACGATGAATCCCAGCCGGGATGGGAGCCGGGTGGCGTGGAGCGGCTGGGCCGCAGCGAGCTGAGCTGGGCGTGTCCTTGCAGTGGGCCGAGGCCCTGGGCGTGTTCCAGCAGGCCGCCGACTGGATTGGCCTGGAGTCCCGCAAGTCCCTGTGGGGCCAGTTCTGGTCGGCCCACCAGCGCTTCTTCAAGTATCTCTGTGTGGCCGCCAAAGTGCACCGGCTGGTGGAGCTGGCCCGGGAGGAGCTGGCCCGGGACAAGGTGAGCCGGCAGGCACAGCGCCCAGGTCGGCGGGGCCGGCGAGGCGCTCTTCCCTTGTCACCTCGAGAGCCGGGCAGGGCTTAGGGCTTTGCGGTTACACCAGGAGCCCTGCACTCTTGTGTGGCTGGGCCGAGTCTGTGAGGACAGAGTGTGGCCTGGAAGGTTCCAGCCCTGCCTGACCTAGCCCCCCTGAAGCAGGTGACAGGCATGGCCTGGCCCCCGGTTTTCCACGTCCAGGCAGGGCTGGCAGGAGCCAGGGCAGAGGGTAGTGAGAGGGTCCAGGAGGGCTGAGGCTGTGTGGAGTCTCAGGGTAGACTCCGGTGTGTTGGGGGCCTGGCAGCCAGCAGGACACCAGGGGCGGAAAGAGAAAGAAACTGAGGCCAACTTGGTTTCTGACGACCAGGGGCTTCCCTGTGGGCCCCTCTGGGGCCACGCTCCTGGGCTGGCCAGTGGGAGTCTCAGAGCCCAGCTCACCCCCGACCTCCCCCCACTCCCCAAGTGTGTGGTCATCGGGCTGCAGTCCACGGGAGAGGCTCGGACCCGGGAGGTGCTGGACCAGAAGGACGGGCAGCTCGATTGCTTTGTCTCCGCCGCTGAGTGAGTGATGCTCGAAGCCCCCAGGGTGGGCGGGGACGGTCCCCCCCCCCCCTGCGCCCCCACCCTCCGTTCTCCCTACGTGGCAGCCAGTGCCCTGTGACCCCAGCCGTGAGAACCCAGGTGTGCATCTGCTCAGACACTGCCCCAGCCCTCAGAGACGACAGGCCGGGACGATGAGCCACGGGTGACCCCAAGGCTCAGAGGGTGGCAGCAAAGGGACCTGGGATTGCGGAACAAGGCTTCCAGGTGCCCATCCCCCACACGGCTGCAGCACTGTTTCAAGGACAGCGCAGATTTTAGGAACTAGCCTTTGGGGATCCTAAAGCTGCAGGCCTCTCTTCCCAGGGCTGGAAAGCCTCCTGGGCCCGGGGCCCCTCAGAGGTGGTTAGTCTGCGCACAGAGCCCTTGATGGCTGGAGGAGGGAGCCCCACTCAGGGGCCTACCCTCACCCTGCACCCCTGCAGTCTCCACACCCTCCCTCCCTGCCCCCACCCCCCCCCAGTCCTCACACCCTCCCTCCCCGCCCCTGCCTGCCTTCTCCAAACCCCAGGCACCCTCCCCAGAGCTACTCCAGGTGCGATTTCTCTTGTACTGGGAATAATTTTGCTTCTTGATTTTAGGGGTGTCTTTTTGTCACTAATTCAGAAGCACTTTCCTTCAACCAAAAGAAAGCGAGAGAGAGGAGTTGGCAGTAAGAGAAAACGTAAGCTCCCCCCACACCCCCCAGCCTCTGATCTCTCTCCCATCTCCCATGCACAGCCTGGCTTGAAATCCTCCTTGGTCTCCCTCCCGTCCTCACTCGCTCAGTCCTCTGCCCCACTGTTCCCTGTCTGAGCACCGACCCCCCTGCTGCTCGCTGCAGAGCCAGGAGGGTTCTGTCTCTGAGCAGGCCCAACTTGGGCGCCCCACCCCCCCCCCCCACCGCCACCCACGCGTCCAGGGGACAGCAGGTGCAGAGGCACTCGGCACAGCTTCCCAAGAGAAACCCCGTGGGTGGCAGCCTCCAGGGTGCACTCGCTGCACGGGAGACGCAGACCCCAGCAGGGCCTCTCCTCAACCTCCCAGTTGGCCAAAGACCAAACCCCGGTTCCGCGGGACGGCGTGGCTAGCTCGTCCTCGGGCAGCAGCCACCTGTGGCCCCCAGCGTCGCCCTCGGATGGGGGAGCTTAAGATTCTGTTTCTCGGCCTCGCGCTCCCTGGGTGGAAACCAGCCCGGCGCCCCCACCACGCTAGCTCGTGGGCCACGATGGGGCTCAGGAAGCGCATCCCAGGAGGGAGGTCACCCTCCCGGCGGTGCCTGCATGGGCTGCTTTCCAGCAGAGGCTGGGCATCAGCTCACTGTGGGAAGCGAGGCTCAGAGAGGCCAGGCAACCCAGCTGAGGTCACACAGCCAGACGCGGGGCATCCCCGACTATGGCAGTGTACATAAGGTGCCTAGACCACCGTCCCCTCGGGACCTGGGTACGTCCTTTGGCCGACCCAACCAGGCAACCAGGGTTGCCGTGTGAGGTCAGGCACCTGGCCTCCCCAGGCACCAGCCAAGAGTAAACTGAAGCGTCAGGAAGTCAGACAGGGACGTTAAAACTGCTTTGCACCACGTCCTGGCTGACGGCAGGACCCGGGAGAGCACCCAAAAGCCGGACGGAGCAAGAGGCTCAGGCCACTCGGGTCCCGGCACGTGGGTGTGGCCCTGGACTGCCCCCTTCCCCTCCTGAGGCGTCGCTGTGAGCTGGGCCCCTCAGGAGGGAGGAGCGGGCTGGGCCTCCATGAGCCTGGTTCCTCCTGTGCAGGGCGGCCACGGGGCCGTGGGGCCAAGGCGCCCAGGCTGGTGTGCGAGGTGGCAGGCGTGATCCGGATCAGTGACGACAGCAGCACCGAGTCAGATGCCGGCCTGGACAGTGACTTCCACTCCTCCCCTGAGTCCGTGCTGGATGACGACGTAGTCATTCTGGACGCCATCGGGCTGCCGGCCGATGACCGCGGTGAGGCCCGCAGCCCAGCATTTGCCACCTTACAGACAGGGGAGTCGGGCTCAGAGAGCCATCAGGGCCATGCGCCTGGCCTGAGGCAGAGGGGGTTCACACCAGCAGTCTGGGGTGAGAGAACATTCCGGATCCCTACACCCCCGTGCACACGACTGTGCCCCACTCCTCAGGGACCCCTTCACTGCTTCCAGTGGGGCTGTGGGCAGGTGGGCTGGCCGGCACCCCCTGACCTCTGGCCCTGCAGGGCCCCTGTGTCCCCTGCAGCGAGACCCACACGGCCCCGGTGTCCTGGAGCGTGTGGAGCGGCTGAGGCAGGACCTCCTGGCCAAGGTGCGGGCGCTGGGCCGGGAGCTGCCCGTCAACACTCTGGACGAGCTCATCGACCAGCTTGGGGGCCCCGAGCACGTGGCTGAGGTGAGCTCCCACAGGGCCCCCTCGTGGCCACCCCGGAGTCCCCGCACAGCACCGTGACGTGGGGTTGGAGCTGGGAGGACCCCAGGTCCAGCATCCAGTGTGCAGCCCAGGAGGCCGGGCCGGCTGGTGGTGGACTCCCCCTCCCACAGCCACGGTCGCCCTGCCCCCTGCTCCCCAGCCCGGCCTGGCACCCACCTTCCCCACACACCCCCGTGTGCTCTTAGTCCCCAGGCCTGTCCCCCTGTGTCTCCTCCCTATCCTCCCCTCCCCACCTGCAAACTGTCCCCTTTCTTGGGATGTCGCTGTGGTGACAGCCCAGGCTCTGGTTTTGCCCCAGGGAGCGGGTTTATAATAGAAGACGTAGGACGGAGTGAAAATCCTGCTGTCTGCCCCTGGGCCACCCGGGCCTGGCACCAAGGCTGTCCTGGCCCAGGGTCCACGGTGTCCCTAGCACGCACACACACACTCAGGAGCTCCGGGCACCCAGGCAAGGGGCCAGGGAAACAGGCATGCGGGGGCCAGTCCCTGACGGCCTCACCAGCTGACTGCTGTTCCCCCCTCCCCCACCCCAGATGACTGGCAGGAAGGGCCGTGTGGTGTCCAGGCCCGACGGGACAGTGGCCTTTGAGTCTCGGGCAGAGCAAGGCCTCTCCATCGACCACGTGAACCTCAGGGAGAAGGAGCGCTTCATGAGTGGGGAGAAGGTGGGGGCATGAGGCCGGGGCCCGGGGGGCGCAGGGGACGGGCTGTGTCAACAGGTGCCCCCGCGTGGGGGGAGCGGGCGAGGACCCTGCGTGACCAGGGAGGTGCAGAGTTTCTGAGGGGCTGGCCCCAGGACCACAGCCCGTCGCGGCCCCCGCTGGGCGTGTGTGTGCACGAGTGCCTGAGCGGGGCCCCCACAGGCCTCCCTGGCCGTCCCAGCCTCCAGTCACTGTCACGCTGCTGTCTGTCGCTGCCCAGGGGCCGCTGCGAGGCCCTCCACTGGAACTCAGTGTGGGCTGCTCCTCTCCACCCAGGGCAGGCCAGGGGTGGCCCACGGTCCGTTCTGAGCCCACGTGGGCTCCCCCACGGACAGACACTTACTCCTCCCGTACTCACCTTAAACGAGTCCCAGTGACCCACGTGAGGCACGCAAGGCACAGAGGAGCAGGCAGGGTTCCGACTGTCCCGTCCGTGTCCCCCAGCTCGTGGCCATCATCTCCGAGGCCTCCAGCTCTGGCATCTCCCTCCAAGCGGACCGCCGCGTCCAGAACCAGCGACGCCGGGTCCACATGACACTGGAGCTGCCCTGGAGCGCGGACCGGGCCATCCAGCAGTTCGGTGAGTCCCACACCGGGCTGCCCCGCCCCCGGGCTGCCCCCCCCCCCACCCGCGGTCCCTGAGAGCCCTCCTCCGCCTTCAGGCCGGACCCACAGGTCCAACCAGGTCTCTGCCCCCGAGTACGTCTTCCTCATCTCCGAGCTGGCCGGGGAGCGAAGGTTCGCCTCCATCGTCGCCAAGCGGCTGGAGAGCCTGGTGAGCGGGGCTGGGCGGGCTCCCCCGGGGTGGGGGGGGGGGGCGCGGGGCGGCGCCGGGAGGAGCGGGACAGTTCCTGACGGCCTTCCCCATCCGGGGCAGGGGGCTCTGACCCATGGGGACCGCCGCGCCACTGAGTCCCGTGACCTGAGCAAGTACAACTTTGAGAACAAGGTACCTGGGGAGGGGGAGGGGGGCAGGAGGGGACGTGTCCATGCCCAGGGTCCCCTAACGCCCCTCCTCTCTGCACTCAGTACGGCGCCCGGGCCCTCAGCTGCGTCCTCACCACCATCCTGAGCCAGACTGAGAACAAGGTGCCGCTGCCCCAGGGCTACCCCGGAGGAGATGCCGCCTTTTTCCGGGGTGAGCTGGGGATGAGTGAAGGTCTCTGCGGTGTGGGGACAGCTTGACCCGGAGCAGTCTGGAGCACTGGGATTGGCAGACTGGATTTGTGTCCAAAGACCCCCCCCTTCCGCACAAGCTTACCGAGGGGGCACTGGTGGCAGGGCGGGCACCCCGGGCTGGCTGGAGGGCTGGCACGGGGCAGAAGACATTCGAGGCCCCCCCTTCTGCAGATATGAAGCAGGGCCTGCTGTCGGTTGGCATTGGTGGGCGTGAGTCCCGCTCTGGCTGTCTGGATGTGGAGAAGGGTGAGTCCTCCACGCAGAGCCCCCCCCCCCGCCCCCCCAAATCCATGGGAAGGCCCCCACACCTCCCAGGCAAAGCTCCCGGGGCCCTGCTGGGGCTCCCGACGCCCTGAGCTCCCCCCTGCCCCCCCCAACTGCTCCATCAAGTTCTTGAGTACCCCCCGCCCCCCCAGACTTCTCCATCACCAAGTTCCTGAGCACCCCCCGCCCCTCCCAGACTGCTCCATCAAGTTCTTGAGCACCCCCCCACCCCCCAGACTGTTCCATCGCCAAGTTCCTGAGCACCCCCCGCCCCCCTAGACTGCTCCATCAAGTTCTTGAGCACCCCCCACCCCCCAGACTGCTCCATCACCAAGTTCCTGAACCGCATCCTGGGGCTAGAGGTGCACAAGCAGAACGCGCTGTTCCAGTATTTCTCCGACACCTTCGACCACCTCATCGATGTGGACAAGAAGGAGGGCAAATACGACATGGGCATCCTGGGTGAGGGCTGTGGCCTCCCCGGGGCGGGGGCCTGTGGGGGGTGGGGGTCTCCAGAGCCCGAAATGGCCCTGACGGTGTTGTCCCTGTCCCTGCTCCAGCCTCCTAATGGAGGGACTGTGGCCATGCTGGGGTGATCCCCACCCCGGTGAGCAACTGGGAAGGCCCTGGAGGGGCAGGACTTGGAGCACCAAGAAGACTCTGTCTCGGGGAGGGGGGCTGCTGCAGCCTAGTGCTGTTCCCTGAGGACCAGAAGGTTTTATTTAGGCCTGAGGGGTGTATCCACATGCTCCACGTGCTGGTGGTGAGCCTGGCACGTTTGCTCTCCTCATGCCAAAGGAACCTGACGGCTGATACCCCACAGCAGGGGCCGGGGGGGGGGGGCCACGAGCCCTCCTGAGAGAGACCAGAGTCTATATTTTCAGCTTCGAGGACCAGTCTCTGCCCGGGCGTACAACTTGGCCGTGGTAGTGAAAGCACAGACCACGGGAAACTGAGTGGTCACGGCTACGTGCCAATAAAACTTTATTTATAAAATCGGTGGCAGGTATAGTTTGCTGACTCCTGTGTAACCATCCCCACAAGAGCCTTGCAGAGCTGGGGCCCTGAGGGGCACGTTGTCTGTAGTCACATCTAGTGTGAGTGTCCAGTGGGGGCTGGGGAGGCGGCTTGGACCCCAGGCCACCACGGGAGGAGCCGCTTGCCATCCGGGCCGTCTCTGCCGGGGGAGCATCCACTGCACTCCCTAGTGGACGTCTCTGGGGTGTCCCCGAGAACTTGGGACGGACGGCTCCCAAAAGCCCAGAGCCTGGAGTCTCGTGGCCCCCAGATGGGAGGGTCTCACCCCTGCTCGCCCTCTCTGCAGACCTGGCTCCAGGCGTCGATGAGATCTATGAGGAGAGCCAGCAGGTGTTCCTTGCCCCTGGGCACCCACAGGATGGGCAGGTGGTCTTCTATAAGGTGAGTGGGTGCTAAGCCGCCCAGCACGTGCAGGCCCGGTCCCAGCACCCCTCACCCCACTCTGAGCCCCGCATGCTCTTGCAGATCAGCGTGGACCGCGGCCTGAAATGGGACGAGGCTTACGCCAAGTCCCTGGAGCTGACGGGCCCCCACGACGGCTTCTACCTCTCCTACAAGGTGGGTGGCTCGGGGGGCCCCCAACATGTCCCCAGGGGCGGGACCCCAGCCGATGGGGAGGGGGAGGGGAGGGGCAGGGAGGGGCAGGCAGCATCGCCCCCACCTCCCGCGCACCCCTGCCCAGGTCCGGGACAACAAGCCCAGCTGCCTCCTGGCGGAGCAGAACCGCGGCAAGCACTTCACGGTGTACAAGCCTAACGTGGGCCGGCAGAGCCAGCTGGAGACCTTCGACAGCCTGTGCCGGAAGTTCCACTGGGTAGGCGCCGGCTGACGGGCCGGGGGGGCGGGGGGGGGGTGGGGGTGGGGTGGTGCCTGTGCCCCCTGGCGCACGTGCTCCCCTTTCTGCAGGTCCCCAGGCCAGCCCTCTGTGCCCAGCTCACCCGGCTGCCGGTGCAGGAGGAGCAGGCCTGGGGCACCGTGGACCTTAGCTTCCCGCTCGTGCGCTGGGAATCGTGGATGGTCAGCCCATGCGGGTGGCTCACGCGGCTGTGTGTCCCCAGGTGACGGCGGAGGAGGCCAGGGAGCACTGGGAGAACAGCTACGCCTTCTCGCTGACGCACTGCAGCCACACCGCATGGTGAGGGCCGGGGTCGGACTGGGACGGGGGCGCGACAGCTTTGCACGGCCTGGCCTGGCCTCTCTGCAAAGCACGTGTACGAGGGTCCCTACAAATGGCACAGGGCAAAGTGGGGGGGGTGGGGGCCGCGTTGGGCGTCCGGGGCGTTCAGGGAGCTCGGAGGCGGCGAGCAGGACGGTGCGTGGGGCCCGTGGGATCCGAGCCTCCCCTCCCCCGCCCCGGCGCAGGAACCGGCACTGCCGGCTGGTGCAGGAGGGCAAGGACTGCGTGCAGGGCCTGCGGCTGCGGCACCACTACATGCTGTGCGGGGCCCTGCTGCGCGTGTGGGGCCGCATCGCCGCCGTCATGGCCGACGTCACCAGCAGCAGCTACCTGCAGATCGTGCGCCTCAAGACCAAGGACCAGAAGAAGCAAGTCGGTGAGCAGGTGGGCACGCCAGAGGGGCCGGGCGGGAGCAGGCACCGCTTCAGAAGCCCTGACCCGCCCCGGCCCCCAGGCATCAAGATCCCCGAGGGCTGCGTGCGCCGCGTGCTGCAGGAGCTACAGCTCATGGACGACGACGTCAAGCGCAAGCACGCGCGGGGCCGGGGCCTCCCCGCGCCGCTGCCGCCGCCGCCGCCCGCCCTGCGCCCTCTCGAGCTGCCTTGCGGCCCCGGCGAGGTCCTGGACCTCACCTACAGCCCGCCGGCCCAGGCCTTCCCGCAGCCCCTGCCCTTTGCCTTCCCGCCCCCCGACCCCGTGCCGGCCCCCGGCGGCCTGCCCCTGGGCGCCCCGGACTCCGCAGCCGACGCCGCCGCCGCGGCCTTGGCACACCAGCGCCGTGACATCAACTTCAAGGAGGTGCTGGAGGACATGCTGCGCTCCCTCAACGCCGGGCCTGGCGCCGGGGCAGCCGGAGCGCCCGCGGGGAGCGGGGGGCCCGAGCGGCAGAGCGTCATCCAGTTTGGGCCCCCCTTTCCCAGCTCGTAGGCCCGGCAAGCGGCCCACAGCCGGCGTCCGAGGGGAAACACTTATCTGCAATACACACGTCTCCGTGGACTCGAACTTCTCTCCTGCCGGCCTGGGTGGCGGGCGGGTGGTGAGCCGGGGCCCAGGGCCCCCCTGCTGACTTCCGGGGAGGGGCTGCCGCCCCCCCCCCCCCCCCGCCCCCAGCTTCCGGAGGCCTCCACTGTAGTGCCTTCCCTACCGGGCAGACCCCTCAAGATGCTGCCCGCCCTTCGGGGCCCTCCCAGGCAGCGCAGGTCCCACTCAGGATGTCGCGGGGTCCAGGCTTGGGCAGGGCCCGGGGGTGAGGGGCACACCCTGCCCGTGCCTCTGCCCTCTCCTGCCCTCCAGGCCTAGGCAGGAGCTCCCCATCCCACCTCACCCCACCCATCCTCAGGGCCTGGTCTGACCAGAAACCCCTGAAATCCACAAAACTGGGTGGCCCCAAGAGCTGGAAACTCAGGAAACCCCAGGTGCTCAGGGCCCTGCCTTCTCTGGGGGACTCCATGGGACAGACCCCACCCCCATTAATATATGCAATTCTTCCCCACTCTCTCTGCTCCCTAAATTATTGCCCCGCCCTCTCTCCCAGGCCCCAGAACCTGCCGTGGAGCTGGCGGTGTGGGTGGGTCCCTGGTTTCTATGTGTATTTATAATTAATGCAGGTGTACATATGTAAAGAGATCTTTTTTTAAATATATGTGCCTTTTCACTACCTCCCAGATTGTCTGCTTCTCCGGCCTGCAGAGACCATGGGGAGAGGAAGGCACGGTGTGTCTCCTCCAGGAACGTTTAGCGGTTGCCCATGGCGGCCCCACTCAGAGGAGGTCGAGGGGGCTGTTGCCTGTGGAGGGAGCCAGGCAGGTGAGACCAGCCCGCTCCTCTCCCAGACCCGCGGGAGGCCGAGGCCAGGGTAGCGGTCTAGGGCCAGGCTGAGGAGACAGACCCACGCTACAAGGGGCCGTCGTCTGCGGTGTCTTCCTGGCACCAGCGTGGCAGGCCAGCTGCCTTGGCCCAACCCGTGCCAGCCCTGCTGTGTCTCGGGCCAGCCACTGGTTGCCTCCTGCCTGCCAGGGAGACCCACCCCCCCCCCCCCCCCGACACCCCGGGACACTCAGGGTGGTGGTGCTCTCCAGAGCAGTTCCCCTCGTCTCTGGTGTGCACAGCTGCGGCCCCTGCTCTGGTTTATTCCCAAGGCTCCCTCACGGTGTTGGTTCAGGTGGGTGGGGTGGCCCAGGACAGGAGGGCCAAGAGCTGGGCCCTGGGGACGGCAGGAATGCACGCCAGGCCCTTCCCGGAAGCCACGGAAGCACACCCGGGTCTGGTCCTCAGGTTAGAAGGGTCTCCCACCAGCCAGGACGTGGACAGGCGAGGAGCCGGGAGACCCAGGGGGAGCAGCTCTAGGGTGGCTGGGGTTCTCAGCCTGGCTACTGCAGCCCTCCAGCCCCATCTCTCTGCTGCTGACCTTCACTGGAAATTGGCGGGGGCTGGGGCGGGGGGGGGGGGAGGAGGGACAGGACAGACCCAACTGCTCTCCAGCCGTGCCATCCTCTGCGCCCTTGCCAGGACGGCCCCAGGCAGCTACAGGCAGGAAGCTGTGACCATGCCTCCCAGGTCCCCCAGACCTTGGATGAGCGTTGGCCTGCAGGACTGATGGCCTCAGGCTATTCCCACCCCTTCCTGGGGCAGGGGACTGTAGATAACGCCCCCACGGCCGCACCAGATGAGGCCCCGTGGGCAGGCCTGGATGCCCTGGCTCAGTGTCCAACAGTGAGGCCTGTCTAGTGCATAGGCCCTGCCTGGCATGGCTCTGTGCCCAGACCAGCTCGGCCTGATGCTCAGCCCACCCCACGTGCCTAGTCCCTCCAGTGGGCAGAGCCACAAGGCCCCAGCCCCCTTGGCCTCCCATCTAGGCACTGGGTAAGACCGGCCACAGGCAGGCCCTGAGCAGCGGGCTAATACCCTGGATGAGTCACAGCCAGTAATTCCTATCACCTCCCACAGGATCAGCCTGTGCCCAGCAGGCGGGGCTGCTAAGATTAGCGGGCGCAGACGCAGCCCTAGGAAGCCAGAGAACTCCTGAACTCACAAGAGCCTGGGGAGCTAACACCACCCTCCTGCCCCTGAACCAGAAGGCCCCCAGGGCAAAAGGCTTCCCCGCCTACCCCCCAAACCCACCCCAGGGAGGCAGGAACTTGCAGCAGGCCAATTTGTACGTTTTATTCCCACAAGATAACCAGGGGTGTGTGGGGGGGGGGCGCCGAGCCACGAGCCGGGCCGAGGAACCTTCCTCCGGCAGAGGGTGCACGCCGGGTTCTCGGGTCTGCCCCACCAGCAGGCTGGTTTTCAGGCAGACCGTCATGGGTGCCGGGTAGAAGGCTCCGAGGGGCAGGGGCGGCGCATCCTTGTGGAGCTAGAGGTAGCAGGGCAAGTCCTTCTCGATCACCTGTGGGGGGAAAGGGGGTCAGCGCTGGCCTCTTCCTTGGCCCCCACCCCCCCAGCGGGCCCCTGCAGAGGAACCTACCAGGGGCTCTTCCATGGGACCGTACCGCTTCACCACGCAGCCATTCTTGTCAATGAGGAACTGCAGGAAGGGGCCGTGTCAAAATGGGGACCCCGCAGCTCTGGGGGGGGAATGCGGCCTCTGGGGCCGGGGCTGGAGTCCCTTTGGGCAGGGCACTGAGCTGTGGCTGAATAAACGGACCCAGGGGCAGGAGCTGGCCCTGGACACGGTCCTAGCCTGTCCCCCCTTCCCCCTTCTTACCTTGGTGAAGTTCCATTTGATGGCACTAGAAGACAAATGTGAGATCATGAGAAATCTGTGGCGATTGCGGACCCCCCGGGGTCCCTGCGGACCACCCTGCCCCTTCCTTTGCCCTGCACTCACTTTCCCAAGATGCCCCTCCCCTTGGGCTGGACTTTCATCCACTTCCACAGCGGGTGGGCATCATCCCCGTTCACACAGATCTTGCTGAACATATCGAACTTGACATTATAGCCAGCAGCGAACTCCTTGATCTCCGCGTTACTCCCTGGTTCCTGGGGCAAGCAGGGGCATTGGGGTGAGTGAGGACAAGCCTGGACTCCCCCTGGTCCCCGCTGCCACAGGCCCGACCCAGATCTCCCCACACCCGCCCACCCTAGTCTCGACCATCCCGACACAGGGACACCTAGGGACACAGCTGGCCAAGTACGTACCTGCCTCCCGAACTGGTTGCAAGGGAAGGCCAGGATCCGTAAACCACACTCAGCGTATCTGGCGTGCAGGTCGACAAGCTGAGTATAGTTTACCTCCGTTTTGCCTCATTGCGAGGCCACGTTGGTGACTATGCACACGAAGCCCCTGGAGGAGAGATGGTGCAGTCAGGCCAGGTCAGGGCCAACGACCTTTTCCCCTGCCTCTCCCACCAGGCAGGTATGTACCCACCGGTACTTGTCCAGGTTAACCATGTGTCCATCGATGTCCTTGGCTGAGAACTCGTGCATGGACTGAGCACAGCGCCAGTCGTCTCGGGAGGCACACTGTAAGGCAAGGGCACCATGAGGGGCCTGTGAACCTCGCTGCCACCTGGCCCATCGCCCAGCTCGGGGTCCCCAGAGGAAGGACTCCCAGGCGGATCCGCGCCAAGAAAACCATGTCCCCGAGACAAGGAAAAACTGAGGACGACTCCTCCTCGAAGGCGCCCGCCGCTTGCGCGGCAGGGCGCATTTGACAGAGGACACTGAGACCCAAAGAGGGTTTGGGACCCCGCCAGGTGGCTCCAGCGGCGGGTGTGGAGGCCCCGCGCGCACCGGATCCCGGGAATCGGCGCTACAGCCGCTATCACAGGTCGCGAGCGCCGCCTGCCCCGCTCTCTCTAGACGCGGCTCCTTCCGTCGGGGGCGCGCCCTCTTGCGCCCGCAAGCCCCAGCCTTCCGCCGCGGGGGGACTAGGCGCCGCCGCCTGCCCGGCAACCGGCGCCGCTGCCCGCGGCGACCCGGGGAGCCGGCGGCTGTGCGGCCCATGCCGGACCGTTTCCGGCCGCGCCTGTGCCCCAGGGCCGCGCCGGGGGGACAAAGGGCCGGTAGCCAGGGCGCCCGGCCGCCCGTCTGTGACGCCACCGCGCGGGGCCCAGGGGAGCACGGGGCGGGGGAGGGGCGGTGACGCCCCGCGGCGCGTGACCCGGGGTTTCCAGCCCACCGGGCGCCTCCCGTTCGCCGGGCCCCGACCGGGGGCGCCAGCGGCCGAGGGTGCCCAAGCCCCCCCAGCCCCCTCGACGCAACCCGGAGGCGCCCATCGGGGGTCCCTCCTGCCCAGGCCTGCTCCCGAACGCCCCCCGCCCGAGTTCTCCGCGGCCCCGCGCGCCTGCCCAACGGCCCGTCGGCCCGCCTCCGGTGCCCAGCTCACCATGGTGCCGGCCAGGCCGGGCGCGGCCACGGCTCCGCACAGCAGCGCCGGCTTCAGCAGGCGGCACAGGCGGCTTAGGTTCATCGCGGCGGCGGGGGCGCCAGAGGCAGCGACTCCTCCCCTCGCCGAGCCAACCAATGGACGCGCGCCGGCGGGCCTGGCCTCCCCGCCCTAGGCCACGCCCAACAGAGCCCTCATTGGTTGTACGCGCAGGCGGGGCGGACGCGTGGTGACACCAGCCAATGGGAGGCCGGGGTGAGGGGCGGGCGGGGGCGGGGCCGGGCCGGGCTGGGCTGCGGCTCCGCGGCTCTGCGCGACTGCGCATGCTCGCCGGCGGGGAGGGCTGCGAGGTCCGCGCAGGCGGCGCGGCGCGGCGGCGAGTTTAGGACGGTTATCCGGCTGGTTGACCTCGGCACCGCGGGGATGCCTGACCACTTGAGATAGTACTGGAAACACGTGGTGGGGGGGCTCGAACTCCCAGAAATATCGCCCAGCTCTTTGAACACTGGAGGTTTTCTTTTAAAAGTAAATAAAGTCAGTCGGGGTCAGACTCCCGCTCACTGGAGACTGCGGTGTCGCTGCGGGGGCGCCCCGCCCGTGGGCCCAGCGAAGGCCGGGGACCACCCAGCGGCGAGCGCCGTTACAAGCAGCGCGTGAGCCCGGGGCCACTAACCAGGCGACGGTTAGCGGGCCCTGTGGCCGCGAGGACGCGCAGGTGTGTGCGGGGCAGCGGCGGCACACGCCGGGGGAGTAGTCTGCACACAGTGCAGGCGTGCTCGGGCATTTGGCCGAGTCGGTCCAGAAGACAGAACCGCCCGCCCTTGGGAATTGAGCCAAGGAATTCCTCAGCGGCCCGGCCGCCCCCACTCCCAACCCTGCCTGGACTTTGACCTGTGGACCAGTGGGTGTTTTCAGCTTGTGCTACAGCGCACTTCTTTTCCCCTTCTCGGATCCTCCCGTGAACATTGCTGCAGAGACGGGGGGGGGGGGGGGGGGGGGGTAGGACTCTCGGCTTGGTTCACTTGGGGGGCGCCAATGAGACCCCCTCCCACCCAGGCTTGCCAAAGGGCAGAGCTGGGGCCCTTGGCCTTGCGCCACGCTTAGAGGTAGAAGTGCAATGAAATGAGGAAGCCCATTCCGACGGCCAGGCCCTGTCTTGCACAATGGCCTTCACGTGGCCTCCTCCCTCCAGTGCGGCTACCAGAGGCCCACTTGTCTGAGTCACCTCCTGGAAGAGAGCCCCCATAGTCCCACCTGGGCAGCCTCACTTCTCAAGAAGGAGCACACCCCCACCCCCCACCCCCCACCCCCCGCGCGCCGCCTATATTGCTTCCTCCCTGGAACCGTGGGGTGTCACGGCCACATTGGGGAAGGACCCTGTCTGGCTCTGGGGGAAGACTGCTGTTTTCACTTTTGCCGCAGTTGTGACCTATAACTTTGTCATAAAGATGGCCCCCGAGGCTGTTGGTTATTGCAGGATGGGCCAGAAAAACAGCTCAGGGCAACGCCCTTGTGCCCACCCCGCAGGAGGAGAGAGGTGGAGCGAGCTGGCAGCACCCGTGTCCTGAGGTGGCCAGAGGCGGAGACAACAACCCATGTGGAGGCCAGCCGGAGCTGCCGGTGGGGCGTTCGGGCTTCACGGCTTCTGCCAGAGACACTCCGTCTCACAGAGGGGGCCGTGGAGTCTTGGGAAAGTCTCAAGGCTCCAGGAAGGCTTCCCTGTGGTGGCCTCAGTTCCTGTGTGTCCCCAGTGAGGGGGCTCATCTGGCCACTGGCGAGAGGCCTTTTCAAAGTGGAAAGTTTTTCTAATTGAGATAAAATTCACATAACATAAAATCCACTATTTTAGCCCTTTTGAAGTGCACACTTTTTTAAGATATTTAAAATGTACAACCATCTCCGCTAGGTAGTTCCAGAACATCCCATCACCCCAGAGGAAACCCAGTCCCCATCATCAGTCACTCCCTGTCCCCTCCCCCAGCCCCCGGCCCCCACGAACCCCTTCCTGTCCGTGGAAGAGCCTGTTCTGGCAATTTCACACACGTGGACTCACACCCCGTGTGGCGTCTGGTGTCGGGTTCCCTCCCCGAGCGTCGTGTGTTCGGGGTCCGTCCGCGGGGCGGCGGGGGTGGGCGCCTCGCTCCTGCTCTGCTCGTGGCCAAGTAATGTTCCCATTGGTGGTGGACATGGTGTGTTTACCTGTTCATATATTGATGGAATTTGGTTGTTTTGAACTTTTGCCTTTGTGATGCTGTGCAAGTGTTTGCATGGGCATACATTTTCATTTTTTAAATTAAAACTTTTTTTCTTTAATTTACACCCAAATTAGTTAGCATATAGCGCAACAATGATTTCCAGTAGATTCCTTCATGCCCCTTTCCCATTTAGCCCATGCCCCCTCCCACAGCCCCTCCAGCAAGCCTCTGTTTGTTCCCCATATTTATGAGTCTCTTCTGTTTTGTCCCCCTTCCTCTTTTCATACACTTTCATTTCTCCTTGGTATGCACCTAGGAGTGGAATTGCCGGGTCAGATGGTAAGTCTCGTTTAACCTTGTGAGCAGCTGCCGGACTGTTTTCCATCACTGCATTTTATATCCCCACCCAGGAGCGTGTGGATGGCGGCCAGAGTTCTGGACTCAGCCTCGGCCATGTGATACAGCATGGCGAGAGGGGCGAAGGAGCGGCTTGCCACTCTGTGTCTCTGTGCCCTGGCGCTGAGGGCACAGTCACTGGACTCTGAATCATCAGAATGATGCTCAGGCCTCGGCAGCCTCTCTGGGGACCTGAGGCCCCCCTGGCCCCGTGAGCCCTTTCTCCTGTCTCTTCTGTGCCCTGTGGAACAGCAAGACTCCCTAACATCTACACACTCACTACTGTATTCACCTGCCACCCATGCCTGGGCCCTCTTGGGGTACTATCCGGGCCACCTTTCCTCGGGGCCGGCCTCCCCCCGCCCCCAGGTTCCAACAGTCCTGCCTTCTCCCCTTGCCAGATCTGCCTTCACGCCAGCAACCTAGACAGATGCCATTTCTCCCGTCTTAAAACCGTTCCTAGCTCCCTCTCCCTCCACCTTTGCCCCCCCCCCTTGGCATTCACGTCCACATCTCCAAGTCCTTTCCTCTCATCCATCCCACCCTGGCCAGGCCCCCTCCTCATCTGCCCTCCTTGGGGTCACCAAGCTCCCGTCCAACCTTCACATCTGCTCAGACTCAAACTGCTGTTCCGTGGCTTTGATGGTTGCTCTCTCCCTCCTCCTCCTCCAGACGCTTTCTTCACCTGGTTCCAGGGCACCTGGCAACCTCCTACCGCCCTTTATTCTACTAAGGAGCACTCATGTAACACTGCTGGTGCCAGGCACTGCCATCATTAGTCAGGCGCCCTGAGAAGGGGGTGCTGTTTTTGTCCCTGTTCTACGAGGCAGGGGGAAGGGAGGCATTTAGGTACAAAATTGTTAAGGGATGTGCCTCGGTTCACACAGCCAGGACTGGAGGCCAGGCCACTGCTTCAGGATCTGTGTCCCGCTCTGTGCCCTTCTGCTGCTTCTTCCCTCTCCTCGGCCTCCACATCTTGGCAAGGCTCCAGTCCTGGTCTCGGATCTGTTTGGTGACCGCGCCCAGCCTCCGATCTCCAAGTCTGCTGCACCGCCCCCCCCCCCACCCCCGCCTCCCAACCTTGGACTTTGCCCTGGATTCCACTCATATCCCAAGGTCTCCTTGATCTCTCTCCTTGGGCCGCAAGGAGATCATTTCTTCTTTCTTTTTTCTTTATTCTTATTTTTTAAGTAATCTCTATGCCCAATGTGGAGCTTGAACTTCTCCTCCACCAACTGAGCCAGCCAGGTGCCCCCAGAGCCCCTTTCTTTCTCTTTTTTTAATTTTTAAATTTATTTTTGGGAGACAGAGAGAGACAGAGCATGAACAGGGGAGGGGCAGAGAGAGAGGGAGACACAGAATCTGAAGCAGGTTCCGGGCTCCGAGCTGTCAGCACAGAGCCCGACACGGGGCCCGAACCCACAAACCGCAAGATCATGACCTGAGCTGAAGTCACACGCTCAACGGACTGGGCCACCCAGGCGTCCCTCCAGAGCCCCTTTCTAATTTGTCACCCACACCTGTCTCTCCCTGGCCTGTTGGCCCCAGTCAGGGCTGCTCTGTTCTCCCTCTTCCCTCTCTGTCTCTCTCTTCTCCGTGTCCCGTCCATCTGCTATTCTGTGGGCTCCACCTTCAGAATACCAGGACTCTGCCCACTGCTCTGCCCAGGTCATCCTCTCCACCCCTCCTTGGTCTCCCTGCTCAAACACTGAGAGTGACTGACAAAGTTAACCCAAGCTTTTCAACCCAAGCAACAAGGCCTCCCAGGGTTTGCCTCACTGCACTCTTCAACCTTCTGTCCTCCCCTCCCCCCACAGGCCTCCTTGCTGCCAACTCACCAGGCAAAGTGCAGCCTCAGGGCCTTTGCACACACTGTACCTTTTGACAGACCTTTCTATAGACATTCCCACAGCTTCCTCCTTCTCTTTGGGCTTTTGCCAGAGTCTCTCTCGCTCCTTGCCTTCCCTGACCTCCTCCCCATTTGAAACTGAAAGTCTCCCACGTTGCTTAGCGTGGTCTACCTTTTCTTCCATAGCATTGTCACCTTGTAACATTATCGTCTGTTGTGCTCACCGTTTCTGTCCTGTGTCTCCCTGGAACGTCTGTCTCTGTGAACGTATCGCTCAATGAGAAGCTCCTGATGGGCCTCCACTGGGGCGAGCGCTGAGCTGGGGGCAGGGGTGGATGCGCAGTGGGGGTTGCGGGGAGACACAGGTGGGAGCACCTCATGAGCCCAGGAGCTATGCCAGGCTCCTTCCAAGCACAGCCGTCCCTTTAGACTCTCACCTAACCCTCTAAAACGGGGACACTTTATTTCCATTGCACAGAAGGGAACACCAAGGCTCATGGGCATTAACTTGGACGCGGCCCGCAGCACCTGGATGCATATTTACAAAGGGCCTACAAAGTTGCTCGGCCCTCTCTGGGAAGCGAGGAGACCGCTGCCTCCGTCCGGCCTCAGTTTCCCCTCCCGTAGCTCGCCTCCGCCTCCCACGATTCGAAATCCAACTCACAGAGACCAGCGTTGAGCGGAAACCACAACTCCCGAGAGGCCCTGCGGCCAAAGCCACGCGAGAACTGCCGAGGCGAGAGTGGGCGGTTCCGTTCGCACGCCTCTCGCGCAGCCAACCGCCGCTCTCTGAAGGCCCGGGCTGCCCTTGGCGCTGCCGCTCCCGAAGGTGTCTGGATTCAGGCGTTCGCTGTCGACAGCCCTCCACGAGACGGACTGGGGGCTTGACAATGGCTCGGCGCAGGCGCAGTCGGCGAGGGTACTGCCGGGCTGGGGCGCGTTGACGCGGAGCGGCGGCGGCCATGGACGACGAGGAGGAGACGTACCGGCTGTGGAAGATCCGCAAGACCATCATGCAGGTGAGCCTGCTCGGCTAACGCGGCGAGGTCGGACCAGGACGAGGTCCCTGCGGCGCGCAGCGGGGCCGGGGCGCGTGGAGGACGGAGGGGCCGACGGCCTGTGGCCGAGCCGGGAGTCCGGCGGTCCCGGGGCGGGGAGGAGGGGGTCTCCCTCGAGCTGGAGAGAGACGGCGGACCCCTGTTCTCCCATTTGGGCCTGTTCCTGGAAGGCTTGGGCTCTAGCCCGGGTGCCTGACAGAATCCCAGAATCGGGGCTTGGGGGGAGCCCTGCTGGTCAGTGAGGGCGTCTGACTGATGTTTCTGTTCGGCGGCTACTTCACGGCCTCGGCCGCCACCTTTGAGCTCCTCGCGTTGTTCGGGACAACTAACAGCGACAGTCTGGCTGAGCGTTCACTGCAAGGCGTGCGGTTTAGCCGCCCGGTGGGAGGGGACCCGTGCGATCCCAGGCCTGGGAGAAATCCCGCCGGAACTAAGCCCAGGCGGCCGCATTCAGCCTCTTCTTACCGCTTTGCAAAGCTGCTCTATGGCAGGGACCAGAGCAGCCGTGCCCAGGGGCTGCGCTGGGGGCCCTGCAGGCTGTGGAGGGACAATCAGGCCAGGGGTCTCATGGAGAAAAGGGGTGGGCGCAGGGCTGGGTAGCATCTCTGACCTTCCCTCTCTCCGTCTGGATCCTCTTCACCCACTGGAGGAGCCCTGGCCAGCCCAGCAGTGCCCCTCCCACCCAGACCCCAGGGCCGTAGCTCTGCGCCACCGCTTCCCGGTCACGGCCTGTCCCCGAGGCTCAGGATAAGGTGACAGTTGCGTGTGTGGCAGCTGGTTGTCTGGAGCAGCGCAGGGGCTCTCTTGGGGTGTGCCCTGGCCTGTGTCCCCACCTGCCCATTTCCGTCTGACGTCTACACGCACCTGTCGCATCAGGCCCCCAAACCCCGTGTCCTTCTCTGCAGTGGCCTCATCTGGCCCGAGCTCTTCCCGCCAGCTCTCTCTGCCCTGAGGTCACTGGGCTAGCCCGCTCTCTCTGCAGCTCTGCCATGACCGTGGCTACCTGGTGACCCAGGATGAGCTGGACCAGACACTGGAAGAGTTCAAGGCCCAGTTTGGGGACAAGCCGAGTGAAGGGCGGCCACGGCGCACAGACCTCACGGTGCTGGTGGCCCACAACGACGACCCCACTGACCAGATGTTCGTCTTCTTTCCAGGTGAGGGCCGTGCTGGTCCTGGGCTGTGTGTGTCCTGGGGGTCACGGTCCTAGTAGAGCCATCGGGGGGCCTGCTCGGGGGTCACATGGTAGCAGCTGCATGCTGTGTGACCAGTGTCTACACTGACCCTTTTTATTCTTCCCAGCCTGGAAAGAGAGCACACACCCCCCCCCCCCGCCCGCCCCCCCCACCCTTTCACTGCAGACGATGACATTGATCTCTGACTTCTCTGAGCACTTTTTCCAGCTTCCTTCTCCTCGATCCCCTTCCCCAGTTTTTCTTCCTCGGCTGTGTTCTCCACCAGGATCGTCACAGGCCTCCCAGGGGGGCCCCCAGACCCCTCATGACCTGAGACTCACCTGGGTCCTGTCTGGCCCCCACCCATCAGCCCAGCCTCCAGTCTCCAAGCCTCCCGTTCCCTGCAGCCCCTTCCTGTGCTGCTGCAGGGTTCTGGCCCCGTCCCGGGCCCCGTCCATGCCCCTCACCGAGCTCGGGTGCCACCTCCTCCAGGTCGAGCGAAGAGCCCACCAAGGGGTGTCCCGGGCCCCCTGTGTCCCTCTGTCTTAGCACCTGCTCCACTGAGGCAGCCCGACTCTAAGGCCCATAAGGGTCGGGAGGCCGTGTTGTGGGGTGAGCACTTGGGGGCCCAGCCCACTGCCTGGAATCAAGGGGGGTGGCACACGTTTACAGAATGGACCCAGTTGGTGCTTTGACAGGAAGCGTCCCCGTGTGTGAGGCGTGGTTATTGGAGGCATTGGTGCTTAACCACCTGCGTCCCTGTGGCGCTGTCTCAGCCTCCTGAGAGTGGGGCGTCCGTGTTCTCCTGTGGGCCATAGCTCAGGACTGGGGTTCCTGCCGTGTTAGCCCACACAGCACCCCCGACCTGGCGGCTTGAGCGTCCGCGACCGCTCCGCTCCCAGCGCCGGAGGCACGAAGTCTGACGCCGGGTATCAGCAGGGCTGGTGGTCTGTGAGGTGTCTCCTGGCGTGTGGGTGGCCGCCTTCTCCCTGTGTCCTCACACGGCCGCTTGCTCTTTGCGTCTCTGTCTTCGTGTCCTAGAAGGACAGCAGTTGGTTGGATTGGGGTCTGCCCCGATGACCTCGCGTAAATTTAGCGTTGTTTCCAAGTGCAGTCACGTTTGAGGTATTGGGGGTTGGGACTCTAACGTAAGGGCTCGGGGGGGGACACGACTCAGCCCACGATACTGCCCGTCGGTGGAGCGAGGGTCTCAGGAGGGTGCCATGATGGAGCAGCGGGCAGGGGCCTGGCCGGGAGCCCCACGTGGGTCCTGGCACCAGGGGCTGCCCGTCTGCTGGGCTGCCGGAGTCCAGAGGTCCCACAGTGCCAGGCTCTGGGCCTGTGCGCCGTGGTGACCCGGCACCCCACCGGCAGTGCAGGGACGGGAGGTAGTCTCCGTGGTGGGACGTCGGGCTCCCGTAGACCAGACGAAGCACTTGATGTGGGCGTTCCCAAACCCTGGAACCACTGAGGCCCCGGACCACATGAGTCCCAGATCCTCCTTCCAGGAAGGGGTCCAGTAAGTCCGGGGTGCCAGGCCCCTTTCAGCTCCCCAGGTGACGTGGAGGCGGCCAGCCCCCTGCTCTGGGAGCCAGCAGCCAGGTTCCTGTCGTGCGTGTGGGGAAGCTGAGGCCTCAGAGAGAAGGGGCCGTTCCGGAGTGGCACAGGGACCCCTCGGCAAGGCAGAGCTAGCACCCGGGTGCCCGAGAGGGCGAGGGAGCTGGGCCCGCACGGCGAGAGGGGCCCCGGCAGTGCAGACCGCCGTGCGTTCTGTCTGCAGAGGAGCCTAAGGTCGGCATCAAGACCATCAAGGTGTACTGCCAGCGGATGCAGGAAGAGAACATCACCCGCGCCCTCATCGTGGTGCAGCAGGGCATGACCCCCTCCGCCAAGCAGGTGGGTGGGGGCCCCGCCGCCTCTCCTTCGGCCCTGAGCACCTCGCTTCCCTTCCTGCCGCAGCTCCTCACGGGGCCCTTCGCCCATCCCGAGGGGACCCCCGGGGACTGGGATCTGAGGAGGAGCGGTTGTCCCTCGCTGAGGGGCAGGGCCAGAGTGGCGGGGCGGTCGGGACGGGACGGAGGACCAGTAAGCACTCTCGTCCTGTGCTTGGGGGCTGCAGGGCACTCCCAGCCCCATCGGCTCGAGGACGAGCCCCGGGAGCGTTTTGTCAGATGGAAACACGCGAGCATCACCTGGTTGTCACCGTGACACCAGGCCGAGGCCCCTGTTGGGTGGGCGGGCTCTCCCTTTGGAGGAGCCCGGCTGCCTGGTGGTGGGTTTTGCTGAATTGCAGCGCTTGGCGGTTTATTGGGGTGTGAAAGCAAACCCTCTCTGGCTTCCCGCCCCCCCGCCAGCCTCCAGGGAGCGAACGGTGGGGTGGTCCTGGCTCTTGGCTGTGCCTGAGGGCGGTCTCTCTTCCAGTCGCTGGTTGACATGGCCCCCAAGTACGTCCTGGAGCAGTTTTTGCAACAGGAGCTGCTCATCAACATCACAGAACACGAGGTGGGGGCCTCAGGTGGGGGCTGTGGGGGATGGGCCCTCCTCCCCAGCGGGGGCTAGCGAGGGATGAAGGGAGGCTGGGAAGGCAGTGCCGGGCCCCACAGTCCCTCACCCGCTGGGGGATGGCAGAGATGTGGGCGTTTGCCTGAGAGTAGGAAGGCAGTGGGGACGCGTCCCCGGGGCTGGATGCTCCCGCTTTGGGGAGAGCCGGTCTGGTGATGGAAGTAGGGCAGGGGTCCCTGAGTGTGGTCCTGGACGGGCCGCGGCAACATCACCTGGGAACTCAACCAGGAATGCAGAAACCCAGGCTTGCTTGGCCTGCACAGTCCGGAAGCCCCGGGGGGTGGGGGCGGGACCCCAGGGCTGATCTGCAGGAGGCGCAGTCTGGGGAACCCTGTCCACATGTGGAGGCGGGAGCAGGATGGGGCTGCGCCAGGACATCTGTAAACCCCGGCCCCTCTGGTTAACGTGGCGCGGCAAGGCAGCTGGCCAGGGCCCGCCCCGCACCCCTTCTCTGTGTGGGGGCTCAGCGGGGCCTGTCCTCAGCTCCTCCTCTTGGCAGCTGGTCCCAGAGCACGTCGTCATGACCAAGGAGGAGGTGACCGAGCTCCTGGCCCGGTAGTATCCTTTCGGCCCCCTCCCCTGGGCCCCCGCACCCCACTCACTCCCACCCTCGTCAGCTGAGCCTGGCTTTTTCCCTGACTGAGCTGCTCAGTAAACTCCGAGAGAACCAGCTGCCCAGGATCCAGGCCGGAGACCCGGTGGCCCGCTACTTTGGGATAAAGCGAGGGCAGGTGAGGACTCCCCCCCCCCCCCCCCACCCACCTGGGGCTCCCCCAAGGGCAGGTGAGGAGTCCCGCCCCCCCGTCACCCAGGGCCCCCCCCCCCCCCACTCCAGATCCGGGGTGGGCTGTGACTTCAGCCTGTGGGGAGGCCTCAGCCCCTGTTCTGCTTTGGCACCTTCGCAGGTGGTGAAGATCATCCGGCCCAGCGAGACCGCGGGCAGGTACATCACCTACCGGCTGGTGCAGTAGCCGCCCTGCTCGCAGGTGAGATGGCGCCTCTTGGTGGGGGGGGTTGCTGAGCGGGAGGGCCTGTCCGTCTCCGGCCCGGGAGGGAGCACACCGTTCCCGCCCACCGGGTTGTGGCCGGAGAGCCCCTTCTCCCCGCTGCCCGCGGTCCTTCGTGTGTCGTCCACTTGTCGCCGGGCTTGGAGGCAGCTGGCTCAGGCTCGCAGGACCGACTAACACGCCTTCGTCCTTCCTCTCGTCCAGCGGCCCGGAGTCCCTCACCCAGGCTGAGGGCGGCGGCTGGCCCGCCCTGTGGGAACAGTCACCCCAGGAACCTCCTCACTGCTGCTTCTCCACACCCCTGGGCTGAAGGTCTGCGTGTGGCCTCACCTGGACCCCGCGTGAGGGCGCCTCCGGAGTGAACGGGACGGCGCAGGGAGGCCCTCTGGCGCCCGGTGACAAACTGCAGTCCCGGGTCCAAGTCTCTGGCCCCCAGCGCCTTGCTGTCGCCGTGTCCTATAGGGTGGCCCCGGGGACATCTGTGAGTCGCGCCCGTGGCGGCAGAGAGCGAGTTGCTGCTTGCTGCCGGGTGTTTTTAAGAATTAAAAGTATTGGAGTAAATAAAGCGGCCTGTCTGGAAGTCAGAACGACCGTTTGCGACGAGTGGCCTTGCCCGAGGCTGTAGGCCCTAGGCCCCGCCGGGGGGACTCCGCCCCCTTGTTCTGTGGCGCCTGCTGCTCCGGAGGGTGGCCGTCCTCTCTCGTCCCTGTACCGAGCCTGCGGGGGGGGGGGGGTGGACGGCGGGCATCGGGCCCTGTCCACGTGCGCGAGGCAGGCAGTGCTGCCGTGTTGCTTCGACTTGGTTTCCTGCTGCTTTTCTCACGCAGAAGTTTGCAGTGAGATCACCCAGCGTCCTCCCGTTACCGTCTGATTTCAGGAAGTCTTCCCCAGGTTTGCTTTTCTTTCTAATAACTGCTTTATCGGGGTGTAACTTATGTGCCACACAAGTCGCCCATTCGCAGCCCACCGTTCAGTGGCTCTTAGTGTTGTCAGTGTTAGAACTTGTCACCCCAGAGGAAACCCCGTCCCCACCACCACCCCGGCCCCCCACGAGCCCCCTTCCCGTCCGTGGATGAGCCCGTTCTGGACGTTTCACGCACGTGGACTCACACCTCGCGTGGCCTCTCGTGTCTGGTTCCCTCCCTGAGCATCATGCGTTCGGGGTCCGTCCGCGGGGTGGCGGGGGTGGGCGCCTCGCTCCTTCTCGCGGTCGAGGGACGTGCGCGTGTGCCGTGGACATGTGTGTATCCATTTGCCCGCCATTGGACGGCGAGTTCTTCCACGTTTTGGCAGTTACGAATAACGTTGCTGTGGGCATTCACCACGAGTTTCGCGTGGACGTGTGTTTTCATTTTTCTCGGGCGTGTATCTGGGAGTAGAATTGCCGGGTCGCCTGGAGGCTGGTTGCCTGTTGGGGGAACCGCCCGGCGGTCAGCACCGCAGCCGCCCCACGTCTCGTCCGCACACCCCTGCCCTCTGCGTCCTCGCCGTCGCCCGGGCTGCTTTTCCCTGACGCCTGGCCACGCTGAGCAGCGTTTGTGTGCTTACTGGCCACCTCAGCGTCGTCTTTGGAGGGAGGTCTGTTCAGATCCTTCGTCCGTGGCAGGATCGGGCTGGCTGGCTGGCTGTCTGTCCGACCAGGCTGCAGGTGCTGTTGGTTCCCGTGTGCAGGTGTGTTATACACGCTTAACACGCACAAGTCCCTGGTCAGTTACGCAGTTTGCGAGAGCTTTTTCCGTTTTTTGTTTTTGCAAACGTCTGTTCCTAACGTTGGTATGTTTACACGTGACCTTGACTTCTGGGATTTGCTCCTGGGCTTGGTATGACTTGGGGATGTATCTTTTCTCCCTGGGACGGATGGTGCTCTTGATACTGTGAATGCCTAGCGGGTCCTTACTGCCCGAATTGCCACACTCCTCTGGATTCCCAGGTGGACATGGGTCTGTTTCAAGCTCCTCTTGTCTGTGGATCAAGCCTGGTTTTCCAAGTGACAGCTTTGTAGCCTAACGGTGGTACACGTCTCCCCTGTGCCTCCGAACGTCCATATGTTGTTTGCCAAAGGAAGCCAGACACAGAAGGTCATGTCCCATGTGACTCCACTCACGGGGGGGTCCCGTCCACAGAGACAGTAGATGGTGGGAGTGGGGGGTGTGGTGGGGGGCGGGGAGTCAGTGCTTCGTGGGGAGAGTCTCAGTTTCGGGAGATGGAAGGTTCTAGAGACGGATGGAGGGGGTGGCTGCATGACAGTGTGAGTGCACTTGCCGCCCGTGAGCTGTGCGCTTAGATGTGGTACGTATTCCGTACATTTTAACCACAGTGAAAAAAAACAAAAAACGACTTGGTTATTGTGTCCTTCCCCCCACAGTGGGGTTTTGTGTTTTGTTTCGGTTTATCAATACTTAGTTTGTGTGTTTTGTTTTGGGGGGGAGCATAGCTAGTTACTGAGGTGTAGCTGACAGGGCGTCACTGGTTGTGCACCTGAAATTAACGTGACTCTTGGCTGTTCTTGAATATGGACTTCGTACAGGAACAGGGGTGCCTGGGGGGCTCTGTTGGTTAAGTGTCCGACTCTTGATTTTGGCTCAGGTCACGGTCTCACAGTCCCGGGAGAATCAGGCTCTGCACTGTGGGATTGTTTCTCTCTGTTTGCCCCTCCCCTGCTCATGCCGCGTTTTCTCAAAATAAACGAACTTAAAACGAATGTGTAAAAAATCCTTTTGCTTTTGGTTGAGTTTGCTTGGTGTCTGAAGCCGGGTGCAAACCTCTGGCCCATCTGCACATGAAGGACTTTGGACAACTTTGAAGCTCCGTTCGAAGTCGGCAGAGTTCCGGGCGTAGAGGCCATGGACGTTCCTGTCATTCTGGTGCAGGGGGTTTTTTGTTGCCTCAACCTCCATGCCTTCCTTTGAGAATTCATCCCTTTTGGGGACCAGATCCTGGCTATGCCATTGAGTATAACCTCCCTAAGATTGGTTCAGGTTGGGCTGTTGCTCAGACACCTGCCTCAGGCCTCATGGAAGAGGTGCCCCCTCCTTGGATACGGGTGGATTGAGGAGGGGGGCCCCGGTGTTCACATGGCCCCAGGCCCCTGTGACATGCTGTGAGCTGGGTCAAGCCTGGCCTGAAGCTGGCCCCAAACCAGTAAATTACCAGGCACCTCATGAACAGCATCCAGAGGCCTTCGTTTACAGGCCTGGCCAGACTTCAGGGGGAGGCTTTTCATGACCCTTGCTGTTTGAATAATGCCCGTTAAGTGGAAAGCTGCTGTCTGGCTGAACACAGAATACAGTTAAATGGTCTTATCTGAGCTTTTTAATTTTTTTTTTTTTAATTTACTTATTTTGAGAGAGAGCCCACGAGCTGGGAGGGGCAGAGAGGGGGAGAGAGAATCCCAAGCAGACCCTGTCAGCGTAGAGCCTGACGTGGTGCTCGATCCCATGAACCAGGAGATCATGACCTGAGCAGAAATCAAGAGTCTAAAGTTTATTTTGAGAGAGCAGGCAGGGAAGCGGCAGAGAGAGGGAGAGAGGGACAGAATCCCAAGCAGGCTCCACACTGTCAGCACAGAGCCCAACGCAGGGCTCAGTCTCACAAACTGAGATCATGACCTGAGCCGAAATCAAGAGTCAGACGCTTAACCAACTGAGCCAGCCAGGCGCCCCTCTTCTGACCCTCTTAAAGCATATATAGGGTGGGCGTGCTCTTTTCCGTGAAGAGCCAGACCATAGGTATTCTCGGCCCCGGGCCAGACGGCCCCTGGGTGCTTACTCGGCTCTGCAGGGACCTGGGCAGCGCGTGATGAGGTTTGGCTGCGTGCAGTTCCGCGTTGGGCTGTTTGCCGGCTCGGTGATCTCCTTTTCCAGATCTTTCTTAGCTGCTGCCGGGGAGGGCCAGGCAAGCTGTTGCAGAGCATTCTGACCGGCACCGCTGCTGCTTTCTAAGCCTGGGGTGCGCGGCAGGTTCCGGGGGGCTGCTCTGTGTCAGGAGGGGAAGGCCCCTCCTGCCACTTGTGTGTCTTGATGGGCGCGAATTCCGTCTGCTTTTCCGCTGCATATGAAGAGTTGGATCTTCCCAGTGCCCAACCGTCCTCGGCCCTCCGGCATAAACCCAGCTTGGGGGGGTGGTCTCTGAGCTGGGTGGGGGGTCAGTAACAGGAATTGGGGGCAGGGGTCCTCTTCTGCTCCAGGCTGAGGGTTCACAGTGCCGTCTCCGAAGGTGGCCACAGAATTTAAACCTGTTCCTCAGGCACACTGGCCCCGTTTCCAGGGCTGGTGGTTGCCACACTGGACGGTGGACGGACAGCATTTCTTTCATCTGGAAGGTTCTACCGAACGGTGCTGGGCTAGAAGTTTCTATGAAGTGGTTGTTTGAGGTTGTGTCTGCACAGCTGGTCTCAAAGGCCACTGGAGCTCACACAGCTACAGTGGAACTTCTGTGTCCTCTGTGTCCCTACCCCCAGCCTGCCACCACCAGAGAAGATAGGCTCGGATTTTAAACTTTATTTTAAGCAGAGTAAATGTGCATGTGAAAGACGTACATCGTGACCAAGATGGAGCTCACCACGTGCCTAAACCCCAAGCGTCCCGACTCGGTTTTCCAGGAAAGCAAGGGCGTGGTGCTGCCACTGGCCGCTGCTCTCTGGCTTTCAGAGTGGCCTTCGGTGGTGGCCCAGCGGTGAGAGGTCAAGGCAGAGCTTGTAGGCCCACAGGGCAGCTGGCCCCGGGGGCAGGGCCACGCGGCAGGGACGTCCGAGGCTTCTCTGAGCACACAGTCAGTCCCCAGACGACTGGACAGCGGGATCTCCCAGCGTGGCTGGGTCGGGTCGCCAGGGCACACGGGCAGACGGAGCGGGCTTCGACCTCACCCAAGTGCCCCGGAAGCTTCTGGAAGAGGCAGCCGGCAATGCCCTCACCGGTATGGGCTTGAAGGAAGAGGCCTCCCGTGGCCTCCCGGTGACTGGACACCCACAGGGATGGGAGCCGGGAACACACGGCGTGCCCCGCGCCCCAGCCTACACAAACTCGGGCTGCCTCTCGTGGCCGGTGCCCGCTGCGATCTGCCCACCGTGGAGCCACGTGACGGGCAGTCCGACCTCGGCCACATTGTTGCACTGATTGGTGTTGAACTCGGAAAGCTGCTCTGCCAGGCCCTCTCCGGCCCCGGCCCCCAGCTGCTCCTCGCTGCTGCTGCCCTGGGCCTCCTCCACGCTGGCCTCGCTGCCCTGCTTCTCCAGGAAGCTGAGGCGGTACGCGCCCCTGCCCGCCGGGGACGGCAACTCCGAGGCCTCCTCCCCCTCGGAGTCGGAGTCGTTGGAGGCCACCTGGGATTCTGCGAAGCCAAGGAAGGTGGGGTGGGGGCAGAGAGGCCAGTCGCGCCGTGACCAGGAGGGACCTGGGGTCCACCGCCTGACCCGCCGTCCTCTCGCCCGGCCCGCTCCCCGCCCTGGGACCACCCACCCGCAGGCCGAGGTGCAGGCTCAAGGCCCAGGGCACCCACGTCGGTGTCTACAGAATGCCGCAAAAAGGTGTCTCTTTGCTGGTATTGGCAACAAATCAACAGTTGATACAGGAGATGTCCCTGCCCATGGGGCATGTGGCCCCCTAACACCGCACGGTCTGCCAGCGGGCACCCAGGCTGCCCCGCTCACCTGGACCCCCGTCTGCAGCCTCCTCCCGCAGCGGGAGGGCAGCCCCTGCACCCGCCTCCGGGCACGGCGCCTGCACCCCATCCTCAGCCTGCCGGTCATCCGCGTCCTCCTGTGGGCGGCAGAATGTGGTCAGCCGGGGTCCGGGATTCTGGCCCCTCCCAGGCTCTGTTCTCCGTCTGGTCAACTAAACACCCGGCGCGCGGATGGCCCGATGCCAGTGTGCCCGGTGTCGCTAAGCAGCTGCGACTCGCCCACGTGGGGCAGAAAGCCGAGGTCCCGTGTGGACCCCAGTGTGCCCTGCCGCCCCGAACACACACCCCCTGGAAGAGGGCCTTCCGCGGGGACGGGAGCACAGGAGCACGAGGCTCGAGAACAGAGCGGACGGGGCTGGCAGACAGGAGATCGGTGGCACGAGATTGCAACCCAGCAGCCAGGTGAGCTGGCAGGTTGGACCCAGCTGGGCAGCACGCGAGCGTGAGGACGTGCTGCAGGCGGCACAGAGACGGGAGACCCACGGGGCCGGGCCGAACGCGAGGTCCGAGGTGGGCTCCGGAGGCGGGCTCCGGAGGCGGGGGTACGGCCACAGGGCCTTTGCACCAACAGTGGCTCTCCCTCAAGGGTCGAGCCCTTCCTCCATCAGTTCTTTGCTTAAAAGATGCCTCCAAGGCCACTTCTGACCACCCGGCCCGAAGCAAGCGCGTCAGTCGTTCTGTCTCCGGCCCGGCCCCCTGCTCAGAGCGGGCAGCCCTGCAGTCTGCCAACACAACACCCTCCCCCGGCCCCCAGGCACCTCGGGCTCCTCCTCGAAGACCAGGTCGTAGTGGGCGATGAGGGTCTCCACGATGCGGGCCTGGTGGGGGTAGTCCACCAGGGAGGACAGGGACACGGTGGCCTCGGTGGGCCTTGGCCGCAGCAGCGTGGGTCCAAACACGATGCCCAGGTTCCCCGGGGTCATCTTGTTGTCCTGCTCCACCTCCACGATCCTGGGGGCCACGCGGGCGCGGGAGCAGGTGTGAATGGCTCCCCCAGGCCCCCCCCACAACCCGGACCCCTGCCAGGCCGGCCCTCACCTGCGCAGGTGTCGCAGCAGGTACCGCAGCGTGGCCCTGTTCTCGGGCGGCAGGCCCTGCAGGCGCTCCCGCAGCCGGCCCGCCATGGCCACGGCTGCAGCCTCGCTCTCGGCGGCGTCGGGCCGGCCCCGTGATGCCGCCTTGGCCTCGGCCTCCGCCTTCAGACTGTCCTTGGCCAGCCCCACGAGCTCGTGGTAGAGGCGGAAGGAGATGAGCGGTTCGGGCAGCTGTGGGTGACGGGTCGGACGGGGTCAGAGGCCCCCGGCCCAGCAGTACCCCCCCCCCCCCCGCCCACCCCCAGTCCCGGCTCAGCGGGCACCCGGCCCCACCTGGCGCAGGTAGAGTTTGAGGACGTTGCTGACGTCGTGGGGCGAGGCCTGGGACAGTTCCACCAGCTCCTTGCCGTTCTCGAAGTCCTGGCACAGCTTCTCCACGCGCGTTTTCACCCCGTTGACACGGTAGATGCCCTGTGGGGGCTGCGGTCAGCACGGCCCCCGCCCGCCGCCCCCCCCCCAGCCCCCCCGGGACGAACCCCCCGCTGCTGCCCCGGGGCTGGTCACCTTGGTGTGCAGCGCCCGCCGCTCGATCTCACCGATGCACTTCTTGACGATGAAGGGCACGCCGTCGGGCGTGCCACGGGCCGCCTGGCCGAAGTCCTGGCCGAAGAGCTGCAGGCGGCCTTGGAGCTTCTTGTGGCCGCACTGGATGGCCAGCGTCTCCAGACACTTCTTGTGGCAGGCCAGGCAGCACTGCGGCGGGCGGCGTGTCAGCGACCCCCTCCCAGCGCCCTCCTGACCCTCACTCGCTCGTGGCGTCTCCGGAAGCGCCACCGCTCCCGTCTCACTCTGTCTCCTCGGCTGGGGCACACGCCTGCCTAGGCGGGTGCCTGCCACCCCAGCTCCTTCCTTCCAGACGCCTCGCTTTTCCTGCCGGCAGCCCGGCGGTCCTGCCTCCGGGCCCTGGGCGCTCCCCCGGGGCCCTCCGGTCTCCAGATGCTCCCCTCTGCTCCCGGCTGAGCGGGACCCCCCCCCCCCCCCCCCCCCGAGCACGTAGCCCCAGCCGTCCCCCGAGCTCGACCCACCTCCTCGCACTCAGCGCCCTGGAAGTAGACGTAGCTGTTGCATTCCCTGCACTTGGCTGGCGTGCGCAGCTTCCGCAGCCGGTGCGTTCGCGCCGCTTTGGACAGCCCCACGTGGCGGAAGGGCCCGCTGGGCACGGCCACCGGCAGCTCGGGGGCCATGCCGTTGAGGTCGGCTGCGGGGCGGGGCGAGCAGTGAGTCTCGCGGCCGCAGGCCAGCACCGGGCCCACCGGCCTCCCCCTGACACCGGGCCCGGGGGCCCCCTCACCCTGCTCGAAGGCTGATGACTCTGCGCTGCCGTCCTGGTCCTCCAGCTCCTCGCCGGATGACATCTGCTGCAGCTTCTTGAAGTCCCCTGCACGGGAGACTGGCGTCAGGCACCCCGAGCCACGAGGGACCCTCCCCAGAGGGCTCACGGCCACCACAGCGTCCCATCACCCCCCGGCTGCCCCAGACGCCCGGCAGGCGGGGGCCTCCTCACCTGAGCCAGGGCCGGGGTCCAGGCTGCCGTCGGAGTCCGCGGTGCTGCTGGGCCACGACTTGTGCACCTGGTGGCCACGCCCACCTGCAGAAGGAGGCGTCTCCAGTGGGGGCCGCGGGGAGGCCACGCCCACCCCGCACTGCGCCAGGCGCTCACCCCTGCGGTCCTTGGCCAGCGCCCCCTCGGTGGGCCCGCTTTCCTCCTCGGGACCGCCAGCGGCCTCTGTCCCCACGGCGTCGCCGACGTTGAGGCTACCCTTCCGGGTGCGCATGACCGGAGACCTGGTGGACCGAGCCAGAGGGAGGGGACGGGACGGGACGGGGGTCACGGAGGCACTGCAGGCGGGAAGCCCGGCCCCCGCGGGGCCCGTGCCGCTGGCCGTACCAGGTGTTGGTGGAGACGTAGGGCTCGAAGTCGTAGCGCACGTCCGGCTCATCGCCCCGCTGCAGCTGGCACACGTGGGAGGCATACTGCTGGCCGGGGTCGTACAGCTTGCTGCTCTCGCACAGCATCTGGAAGTGCACAGGCAGCGGGGCCGTCTGCATGTGCATCATCTGGTAGTAGGAGATGGTGGCCTGCGGGCGGGAGGGCGGGTGAGCCGCGCCGACCGGGCCCAGGGCCCCCCTGCCCCCCGTGGCCAGAGCGCGGGGCCGCACCGACTTGATGGTCTGGTCGCTCTGCCGAATGACCTCCTGGATCTGCCGCAGCACGGTCACCTTGGCGTCCTCCAGCTCCTGCTTCTGCGTCTTGGCATCGGCCACACATGTGCGGTAAGTGGCCATGGCCTCCTCCGCCTGCACGGGGGCAGAGGGGTGCCCAGAGATGCCTCAGCCCGGCCTCGGCTCCCGAGACGTCGCCAGGCCGGCCGCAGGAACCGAGGCGGCAGAACGGGCTGGGACGCGTTCCCACGGGACACGCAGCCTGGGCCGGCGCCGCGGGGTTCTGCTGCCAGGGCCCCCTCCTTGTCTGCGCTCACCTTGTTCTTGGCCTCCTCCTCCAGACGCCTCCGCTTGTCCAGGGTCTTGGAGGCCGCGGCCCCGGGCCCCGTGCCTGCCTGCTCCTCCTCGGCCTTGGCTGCCAGGAAGCGGGCCTTGCTGTGGTCCTCACAGCGCTGCCCGTAGCCCTGCTTGGCCTTGCGAAGGTTGGACTCGGCCTCTTGCTGCGGGCAGGAGGGTGAGGGCGCCAGTCCAGAGCCGGGCTCCGGCCGGGCTCCGCCTCCCGGCCCCTGTCCTCGACCACCCCCATCAGCCACCCACACATCTTGTGCCCACGGCCCCGCGGGGCAGACAGAGGCCCTACCCGAGAGTGCACAGGAGAACAGGAGGGGACGCCTGCCTACGGAACCTGGGAGGAACGGGCGTCCGGTGTGCCCACATCACAGCCCCCACAGCTGAGACCTCCACCCGCCCCCGCCAGAGTGGTGGCCACCCTCCCGTCTCTCACTTCCCCTCTTACGCAGGAGAGGTGTAAAGCCACCCCGGCAGGAAGCCGGGCGCCCTGAGGGTTGGTCAGAAACATGGCGAGTCTTCTGGGGGCCACGCCCCAGCCCGCGCTGTCAGAGGCTTAAACGTACAGAAACTAGCTTGTGCGAATACCAGGGGAAACGTGGAGAGGGTCTGAAAACCATTTCGCTGTGGGAAGGCCTTGAACACGGGACACAGACCCAGAAACCACACAAGAAAAGGCCACGGCTGACACGCTCAGGCTTCTGGCCGGCAAAACAGGCCAAAGGTAGAGTCAAAAGTCAAAGACGATAAACCGGGGGTGGGGGGGGGGGTGGTCCGTAACTCACATCAGCAAGGGCTGAGATCATGTCAAGAGCTCTGACAAATCAGTAAGAAAGAAAGAAAGAAGGCATCATCCAGCCCAGAATGAGCAAAGGGCAGGAAACAAGTGTTTCGAGCAGGGAAGCAGAGGGAGCTCAGGAGAGGCTCACACGTTCACACCCTCCCCCAGCCGTCCCGCTTTGGGCACCCATCGGAGACACACGTCCGGTCGCAGGTCCGAGAGATGGACGCGAGGTGTCACAGCGCTGGTGTCTGAAACACCAACAGCCCAGCGGTGACGGGAAGGTAGCAGTAGGATTTAGTGAACTAAGTCCAGTGGCCTCCACAGCTGAGCACCTGGAGCGGAAGATGCTCCCCCCCCCCGCCCCCCGCCCCCAGATTGAGGTGCCCAAGCCTCCGGCCACGGGACGGGGTGTGAAGGGCCAGGAGCAGAAGAGCCAACCCGACACGCTGGCGAGCATACGGAAGGGGAGGGGCGCTTGCTGGAAGGCGGTGGGGGGGAGGTTTTCACTGAAGGCCCCGTTAACGTAGCTGGGAAACACACAGATGCTTCCCGCTTTGGAAAAGTCTAAAACCAAACCGGGGGGAAGGGACGCGAAGGAAGCTGGCGCTCGCACCAGACCCGCTGCGCCTGCGCGGGGGGGGGGGGGGGGGGGGGGGGCGCACTGGCTCCCCACTCCTCCCTGCACCGCCGCGGGTGGCAGCCCGGGATCTCTCCCACGCAGGGCCCGCGCCCCCCTCGGGCGCCACTGCCAGCCTCCTGCGGGCACCGGAGGCCACAGCGCCGGGCCCCTCCCACCACCCCGTCCCCGCCGGCCTACCAGCTTCCTCTGGGCACGGTGCCACGACTCCTTAATCTCCTTCCTGCGCTTCTCATGCTCAAGCCGCCTCAGGCTCAGGGGCTGGTGGGGGGGGGGGGGGGCACAGACCGTGAGCGAGGGGGGCCCCGGCACACCCCCCGCCCGCCCGCCCGCCCGCCCGGCCGCCCGGCCGGCCCACCTGGATGAAGGTCTGGTTCTGCAGCGTGCCCACCGCCTGCACCATGTTGTGGCCGAACTCCAGCTCCTGCTCTAGCGCCAGGGAGTAGATGGACAGCAGGGGCATGTGCGGCTGCGGGGTGGGGGCGGCGGTCACGGAGGAGGGCCTGGGCGGCCCCCCTTCCCCGGGCCGTCAGCTGCCGCTGGCACCCGCGGTGCAGGCGGGCGGGCGGGCGGGGGGGGGGGGGGCCCTTCCCTGTGGCCCCTCTGGGGGGCGTGGAGACGCACACCCAGGCCCCAGGGACCCCACCTCCTGCATGACACTCTGTCTGCAGCTATGCACGATCTTCTGCAGGCCTTTGGCGAAGTCCATCTCTGCGGGCGGGGGCGGCGTGAGTGCGGGGCTGTGGGGGCGGCGCCTTCCCCCGGCCCCTCACCCCGGGCCGCTCTTACCCAGCATCGTCCGCTTCTCCAGGTAGCCGATGAGGTCCTTCATGTACTTGGCCATGTTCTTGGCATACAGCAGCGCGGCATCCACACCGCCTTCGCAGCGCTGCAGCAACATGTCCACCTCCTCGGGGGGCAGGCAGCCTGCGGGGCGCCCGCTTAGCCTGGCCCGACGCCCCCCCTCCCTCCCCGCCCGCCCGTCGGGCCAGCGCCCGCCCGCCCGCCCGTCGTGTCTCACCGTCACAGTCGTCGGTGCTGGGGGTGGAGCCCTCGCTCCCCTGCGAGTACAGGCTCTCCATGGTCTGTGTGGGCGGGGGACGCGGGTGAGTCGCCCCCCTCCACCCCCCGGCAGAGAGGGACGGCCCCCAGAGGACACGGGAGTGACTCACCCCACCCTGCTCACCTGGCTGGGGTCCCCAGGGGGCACCGACAGGAGGGTGCTGCTGTCCACTTCCCCCATGAGGAACTCGGACACGCTGCAGGGCAGGGCAGGGCAGGGTGAGTGCCGAGACACATGCGGCCCCGGGCCCCCCAGCCTCGCCCCAGCAGCCCCACAGCACTCACGTGCTACTGAAGGAGACAGCAATGGTCTCCAGGGCCTTCTCAAACTCCCGCTTGTCAGACTCATTGTTGCACTCGTAATGGAAGGCTGGCGGGCAGAGACAAGGACGAGGCGGCTGACCCACTTCTGGAGGTGACCACCCCTGCCTGCCTGCGGCCACCTGAAGGGAGCTCCCAGACCAGGGGAGCAGGAGGGCAGCTGTGCCTGTCAAACTGCCGTGCGCCCTTCACAACCCGCTTCGAACGGCCCCTCCCCCAGGCAGCCCTCCCCGGGGCCTCTGGAGCCCTCACCACCCTGCCCCAGCTGGCTGACCTCTGATCTTGGCAATGAGGGTGCCCGCGGCAGTGAGCGTCTCCACGGTGTTGAGCAGCGGGAACCTGGAGATGATCTGTCGCATCACACGAAGGGCCTCCCCCAGGCACTCGTGGGCCAGGGGCCGGCGCGCCTCCAGCAGGTCTGTGGGGCACGGTGGGTGTGAGCAGGGAGGAAGCGCCTGGCCCCAGGAGAGCCAGGGGCCTGCCCCCTCCTCAGGGCTCCTGTCCCAGGATGGGGAGACTGAGGCAGAGGTGGGGAGGGCAAAGCCCACTGTGGGGCCTCAGGTGAGGCACAGTCCCTCTGGGCTGCGGGCCGGGGCCACGAAGGCCAGACCACGGCTCAGGCAGTCCCTTCTCAGAATTTTCTCTTCATGTCCTTCAAGAGACCAAACTCCGGCTCGTCCTTCAAGCTGCAGGCCTGGTGCCCCCTCCTCCGTACAGCCCACCAGGCCCCTTTCCTGCCACAAGCTCACGGGGCTGCTCAAGTTTCTGTCCAGCTCTGGACCTGCCCTGCCTCCTGCCACGATCTGCTCTCCCCTGCCAACCACCCCGTGAGGCAGGTGCCGTCACCATCCCCATTCTGTAGATGAGGAAGCTGAGGCACAGAGAGGGGCAGGGCGTTCTCAAGGATGATGGAGCTTTTCTGTGTTCACCAGCTCTGCAGGTATGAGAACTCCAGACAGGAGGACCCCAGGTGGCCTTATCTCCAGGGCAATGGGGAGCCATAGAAGGTGCTAGAGCAAAGCAGGGCAAGGGCAGATGTGTGTTTTGGAACGTGCCTTTCAGTGCCCTCCATAAACAGTTTTGTTTTTTTAAGATTTTAGTTTTAAGTTATCTCTGTACCCAACCTGGAGCTTGAACTCACAACCCCAAGATCAAGAGGCACACACTGTGGGCACCCGGGTGGCTCAGTCGGTTAAGCACCCAGTTTTGGCTCAGGTCGTGATCTCGTGATTCGTGGGTTCAAGCCCCACATCGGGCTCTGTCTGCCTGGAGCCTACACTGGATTCTGTGTCTCCCTCTCTCTCTAACCCTCCCCTGCTCACTCTCTGTCTCTCTTAAAAATAAACATAAAAGAAAAAAAAAATACAAAAAAGCCACACGTCTACGGGCGGAGCCAGCCAGGCGCTCCCCCACAGTCTTCGTTACCGTGTGTGCAGACGACACTGTGTGCAAAACACGTGCCATTAGAACCACAGGAGTCAGTGGAAGGAGAAGGGCCGACTGCAGACACGAGACACAGAGGCAGCCTCACCTCCTGCGGCCCCCGCGCCCCGACTCCGAGCCTGGCAGACGCCGTTCAAGACACCAGGTAGAGCCTCGTGGGCACGGAGGACCCCACTGAAAGCCACCTCCGGGGCGACCCCAGCACCTCACGCCCAAGCACACGCTCGCTGCCTAAGACGACTTGGAGGGGGGGGGGTGGCTTCAGGAAGCCAGGGAAGCCAGCCATGGGGGGCGGGGGGCACAGGCACACCCCTTCCCGAGAAGGTCCTTCCCCACACCTGCACCTGCCCCGGCCCCGCAAAGCCCAGGCGCCCCGGACGTGCTGCCAGCCGGACCAGGGGACCCTGCACTGTCTCCTCACCTGGGGCTCCACCCAGAGTGGGTCTTACTGTCCTCACAACCATCACAATACGCCGAGGACATCGGACCCCCGCCAGCTACCCCGCAGGCCCCGTCGTGGCCCCATTTCACAGAAGAGACACCTGAGCTCAGAGGAGGAGGCCCAGCAGGGGAAGGGCCCAGACTCAACCCACATCCTCTCTCGCAGGTGCCCAAAGCGGGTAGAAGGGCGCCCCTGCCCCGGGCCCAACCTCCCTCAGGACGCAGCCTGGCTCGGCCCCGCCCAGGCCCGGCCTCCAAGGAAGCAGAGGGATCAGGATCGAGAGGAACCAGGAACTGAGATTAGAGAGTTTCCCCAGGAAACAGCTCCGGCCCCCGCCTGGACCAGATAACCCTGGGGGGCTCCCACCTCCCGACCGGCAGGGCCAGGCCTCCGCTGCCGGGAAGGTCGGATCCCAGCTCCCGCCCCTCCTTGGCTGGAAGAGCCGGGGGTCAGGGCCCGACGAGGGGCCTCTGTTTCCTCATCTGTAAAGCGGGCGCCTGGGGGAGCGGGTCAGAGCACTTGGCACGGTCCTGGCACTGCGGTTTCTGGGAGGAGCGGGCAGGGCCACGGGCTGCGCACGAGGTGCCAGGGACAAACAGGAAGCGGATGAAAATAACTCGGCAGGAAGCTGGGCCGTCAGCGCCGCACGCAGGAGAAAACGGAACTTCCATCCCGCAGGCCACTGGCTCCCCCTCATCCCCCCCGAATCTGTCCCCGGCCAGACCTCAGCCCACCTCCAGTCCACGCGGGTTCCAACCTGCAGGGCGGACCTTGTCCAGCCCCGGCTCTGACACTTCCTGTGGTCCCCCGTTGCCCGCAGGATCACATCTGGGGTCCTTCACCACACGCTTCACACACCCCGAAACCTGTTCCCCTAAGCACATCTCCATCTTGGGTCTGAGCTTGCACACGTGACGTTCCCTCTGCCCCGGTGCCTTTCTCTCCTGGTGGCCACCCAACTCCTACACACCCCTCGGAGCCCTAGCTGCGGTGGCATCGCCTTCTGAGCCTCGCTGACCCCCCACCCAGGCCCCGGGGCCCCTGCCGCTTCTCACCCTCATGCAGAACGCACTCCTTGAGCTTCTCCAAGCCTTCGGCAAAGCGGCCCACGTCGGCCAGCAGGTGGGAGATGTCCTCCACGGTGTCGGGGCACGGCCCCTCAGGGGGCAGCTCGGCGGGGCTGGTGGTGGTCAGAGGGCTGCGGTGGCCCCGGCCTAGCGTCCAGGTGCTGGATCCGGACAGCGGGAAGCCAGCAGCGCTGGCATGGCGGCTCAGGCTGGTGGGCCGCTTGAGTGTACCCGTGGCCTTGGCATTTGAGGCTGCGCCTGGTGGCTCCAGGCTGGGTCCGAGGGACACATCAGCCCCGTCTTTCCTGGGCAGCTCCTGGGAAGGCGGGGGAGGAGGGTGACGCAGGTGCTCTGGCCCGGGCACCGCCTCAGTTTCCCCAGAAGTACAGCGGGGCTCCGGAGGGTCTTCGGCCTGACCCCACGGGGATCAGAGGCCAGAGGTCAGAGGGCTGAGATTTGGTGCCCTGCCCCGCCCACACCTGTTACCCAACATCCTCTTCCCCAGCTCTTTCACAAACAACCGTCTTTGCCCAAACCACAGCCAGGGGTGGGGCCTGCGAGGGCGTGGGGGAGGGGCACCCCACTTCCTGGTGGGGCAGGGAGGGCTGGGAGGGGGTCCTCAGCCCCTGCAGCCCCCTCTGGCTGCTGCACACACACCTCCTCCCTGGTGGAGACACCTCTGTCGATTCCTGTAGACCCCCAAGCCCCACGGACACGCCCAGGCCTCGTAGAGTATCCCCAAACTTCGTGGCTCTCCAGACCCGAGAGAGGCACCCCCCGGCCCTACACCCCACGGATCCTGTGTTGTGCTCTGCACCTCTAACCCTTGGGCCCAGTGGTTTTGCTATGGCTCTCAAACCCCGACGGCACCATTGCCCCCAGGCTCCCTGACCACCGCCCTGCGGAGCCCCAGGCCCAATGCCGCCCTGACCCGGGCACCCTCCCACCTACTCCCTGGGCCCCACGGCCGGCCCTGGTCCAAGCAGAGGGATGTGGGGGTCGACCCAAAGCGCTCCTACCGTGGTGAGCTGAACGCCAGGGTCCCGGCCTTTCCTGCGTGGCCCATGCAGTCCAGCCCGGTGGGGGCTGTAGCTGGCGTGAGTCCCCCGCCTGCCCAGCATGGAGCTGCTGGGCCCCCAGCACAAGGCGCGCGCCCCTGGGCCCCTGCCGCCTGGGGGTTACTCCAAGGCCCCCGCCCGCTCTGCGCTCCCCAGAGAGGCTCACTCACCCCCAAGGGCTGTGGGCTGGGGCTTCCCGCCCGGTTCTTTTTGGAGATGGAAGGGGTTTTCATAAGCTCCCGCTTCTTCCTGGAGAACATGGTGGGACCTGGGCCCAGTGGCCCAAGACAGGCGGGCCGGGGTCACGCAGGCTGGGGGTCTCAACGCTGCGGCTCTCCCTCCTGGCTGCCTCGGGGCCACATTGCCGCCGGCCACCCCCTCCCCAGCTGTCAGGCCCACGTGACAGGCCCAGCCCTCATTGGCGGGCCCTCCCCCGAACAGGAAAAGGCCTCCGGAGGCGGTGAGTGACAGAGACGCAGACCTGCCCCCCACCACCCTCCCTGGCCTCAGCCTGGCCCTCCTCACAGTGGGCTTGAAGGTGGGGTCCCGGGTGCCACCCCCAGCTTCCGCTTTCGGGAGCTCTGCGCATGTGCCGGCCAGGGTGCCTGCGCCCTGCACTGATGCCCCGGTGCGTGGCGAGGGCACACGCAGATGCCCAGGCGCGGCCAGGAGTACGCACACACGCGTGCACAAGGACACGTGCTCGGACGTCATGAAGCCCGCACGTGGAACGGACAAGCCAGGGCTTCCCTCTCAGACCCTGAGCTTGGACACACGCTATCCAGGCCGCCCGTTCTCCCTCCTCTGGCCACCGGGCAGCACAGGGCACAGCAGGCCACCGTCCCCAGCACTATTCCCACAGTCCGGGGACACACACAGACCATCACGCTTATCAAGCAGCAGCAGCGCTGACGAGGCGTCTTTGGAAACAAGCCTGAGGCTACCCAGCCAGGAGACCAGCCACGTGTGGGGACCCCTGGCTTCTTCCCCCCTCCCCAGACCCCCGCTCCCCTCCTCCAACCACCTCTTCTCTTGAAGACCCCTCACCAGTCAGAGGCTTCTCCCCTCCCCCATTCTTCTCACTTCTGGAGTCCCACCCCATCCCCAAACCCCAACAACACCTTTTCCCTCCCCAACACTGACCCCACTGACCTCTGGTGGGAGGGGCAGGTCTACAGGGCAAAGGGCCCGAAGACCACAGCCTCTGGTGCCCAACCCGCCTCTCCAGGCCCGGGTCCATCCACACTCCCAGCTGGGAAGCCCCTTGAGGATCCTAGCACCCATTGCTCTGGGGCCTAGTTTCAGGGGTGAGGGCTGGCTGGCAGACTTCTGGCCTGGTCAGGACACCTGAGGTCTGGGCCACCCCCAATGGGCTTTTCCAAGTCTTCTGGAACATTCCCTAGCCTTGACCTCCTCCTCCCCACCAGGCTCTCCTAGGTACTGCCCTCAGCCGCCAGGCCCACATGGGCACGTGGGGGCCAGTGACCAGTGTCCAGGCTCTATGGAAGGCTACCCTTGCACGTGAGACCCCCCGTCCCCAGTCCACCAGAGGCCCCCAGAGCTGGGGGTCCAGTCGGCCACAGCCAGACTCTCACATGTACCCTACAAAATTGCACCAGTGTCGGGGGACACGTGGGGGACACGTGGGGGACACGTGGGAGACAGGGGCCAGTGTCCAAACGCATATGGAGAGCCGTGTTTGGACTGGCCTGCAGCCTGTACGTGCGCGCGCGCGCGCACACACACGCACGCGCGCGCGGTTTCACGCCATGAGTTCTCTATTTCCTCCAGGGCGATGGATCCTCTGAGAGCCTGCGACTGGGCTGCCGGAGTCTCCCAGCAACCCCACACAGGAGGTGCTAGGGTCCTCGAGGAGCCCAGTGAGGAGTCGGGGTGCTGTGGGCGTGGCACGAGGCCTGCCCCCACTCCCGCCTCCTACCCGTCCCCCTCCTCTTCCCCCTGGTCCTTGGAGAAGTACAGGAGCACCTGGGGGAGGGCGGCCGGAGGGGCGGTCAGCCCCCCGGCCCGGCCCCCAGCCCCCAGCCCCACTTATCCTCAGCCCCGTCCAGGCGCGGGGGGCGCCCGCGCCAACGTGGTCTGGCTCCCTGAGAAGTGCACGCCGCGCTCCGAAGACGCGAGCCAGGGCGCAGCGCCCTCCCGGCGGCACCTGGAAGCGCGGGCGGCCCCCGGGAACGCGGCCGCCTCGAAGGCCTCCGCCAACTCGGACCGCGCTGCGGGCCCCGCAGGGTCAGCGTGTGGCCGGCGCCAAACCCGGGTGGGTGGGCGGGTGGGCGGGGCCGGGGGAGGGGCTGCTGGACACGCCCGAGGCCCGCCCACACCACCCTCCAGCTCACTCTGGCCCTGCCCCCCGAGACCTGGCCCCTCCGGACGCCCCCCTCCTCCTGCCGGGCCTCGCCCGCCTGTGGGCCCATCCCTTCCCTAGCCCCGCCCCCTCGGGCCTCGCCCTCTCCAGGCCCCGCCCTCTTCCCCTCCCGGGCCCGCCCCTTCCCCGGACCCACCCTCGGCCCCGCCGCCAGCCCTCGAGCCTCGCCTCCGCTCAGGGTAGAGCCAGGTGGGCGTCGCGTGGCCGTGTCTGCGCTCTCGTGGCCCCGCTCACCTGCTCTCGAGGGGCTGCGCGCCGCCCGGACAGCGGACCCGCCCGTCACCGTGATGGCCGGGCGCGTGCAGAGCGCCACACACTCTCCCTTGCAGCCCGGGCCCCGGCGCCGTCAGCTCCCGCCAGGCTGGGGCCACCTGGGGCCACCTGGGTCCGCCCCCCCCGCCCCCCCCAGCCCAGCCCGCTCGGGCCCTCGGGACCGGGCATCACCGTCCCCGGCGTGCCCTCCTCCCAAAGGTCGGGGCCGCTCCAGCTCTGACGGCCTCCCGCTGGGGCCTGACCCACCTTGACCCTGGGCCGCGGGCGCTGGGGACCCACCTGTGTGCGGTAAGCACCACGGAGCGGCCCTCCCGCGCCACGGCCGGAGGGGGCTACTCCAGAGAAAGCGCCGGGAGCGGGGTCCGTGCCCGTGGTGGACTCGTCCTCGGGGCTTCAGGGGGCGATGCCCTCATCAGCCGAGCTTGAGCCCTCTCCCCCAGGCCCGCCCCCACGCACCAGAAAGACCACAGCCGGGTCCCCCACCAGCGCCACGGCTGTCGCCAGCTTCCTCTTGTTGCCTCCGCTGTAGGTGCCCGCAGGTGGGTCCGAAACTGCAGGAGCCCCACGCGCAGGGCCCAAGCTCGCTGTCTGTGGGGCAGGGCGGGAGGGAGGGAGGGGCGGGGGGGGGACCAGATAGGGGGGCACAGTGAGCGAGGGGGAGGGACCAGATGGGGGGGCAGTACACGGGAGGGGGACTAGGGTAAAAATGGGGGAAAGTAAAGAAAGAGAGTAGAGCCAGGGTGAAAGAGGGGGGATGTGACCTGGCCAGAAGTTCTGGAAGCCCTCAGTGGGCGGTGGGGTCATGGCCGGGGAAAGTCAGGTGCGGTAGGAAGGGGGCAGGTACAGAGCACAGGAGCTGGGGGGGGGGGGGGCTAGTGGCTAGTGGAGAGAGGCGGACCCTGACTCGCGGCAGGGCCAAGGGAGCCAGGGTAGGGCTGTGATCCTGGAAGGAGGGAGGGGGAGGTCACCTGGGGAACCTGAGCTTCGGGTGAAGAGTTCCAGGTGCCGGTGGCCGGCCAGCAGCTCGAAGACAGCGTCCGACTGAGGGCATTAGCCCCTGTGGCGGTGCGCGGCAGAAGGTTCCCAGCCGTGCTGGCAATGGGGGATGGGGCACAGGGGACAGGGGGCTCAGGGAATTGGCTAGGCCCTGGCCACTCGGGGGAGGGGGGGGCAAACAGGGGCCTCAAGGCTCACCCACCCTGGAGCACCATGGTAAGAGACGGGTGGGGGGCGTCTCAGGGCCCGGTCCACATGCAGGGGTGTGGGTGGTCGTGCCTGGGAGAGCGCCGCGTGGGGACGCACGCAGGCTTGGGGGCCCGAGCCCGCTCACCTGTAGCCAGCCGGCACAGCCTCACCACCACCGGGCAGCGCGTCCCCCGCCAGCTTGCGAAACGTGGACGTCTTCCCTGCTCCGTTCACTCCCACCGGCCCGAAACACCGCGGGTGCCCCGCAGACGGCACTCGGCAAGGTCTCGGATCCCTGCCCCACTGTCCCTAATTCCGGGGTGGGGTTCCAAGTTTCTGCAGGACGGCCGTGGCAAGGGGGCTCCCCGGGGGCAGATCCCGAGGGCGAGCAGATGAACATAATGCTGTCACTTAGCCGGGAACGGTTGGTGGCACGCGGGATGAATTTAAACAATTCCGGCGGCGGCAGGTGCCCTGTCAAGCGCTCCGTAAATAGCGGAACGGCTCCCGACAGACAGACAGACACCCAGCGAGTGCGGAACGACTGCGACCGACACCGACACCGACGCTCCACGCTGGCTTCCAGCCGCGTCAGCCCCCCGCGCGTGACCGATACGTAGCACTCAGCACGTGGGCTTGCACAAGCAGCTGCGTGGATGTGAACTGGTGCAAAGCGCGTGCTCGATAAATGCCGGCTGTGAGCACTACTCGGGTCACACACACACACACACACACACCTCAGACTCAGCAGTACTACTGGTTCTCAAACGTAGTAGGTGTTCGATTAACGTCGCAGCCACGTGTGTGGGCACCCCACCCCATAGGTGCTCAATAATCATCGGCTTGGTCTCCGTAGGGCCCAAGACCTTACTACACACAGTAGGACTCGGTAAGCAAAAGCATGCAGTAGGAGCTTAACGAGTGTTTGCTGGCCCGAAACAGGGGCTCAAGCGTTGGCAGTCAGTAGTTGCTCAGCGCGCGGGCACCTAGGCTCAGTTGTTCAGTAAAGGGCAGTGGGCGCACAGTAGGGCAGCCCCTCACTGCCCCTGCCTCAGGACCTTCACCCTGGACTCTCAGCTCACCAGGGGGGATCGACAGCTGGCGTCCCTCTGCCCACGGCACGCCTGGGAGGTGTTCAGGTCCCTGAGAGGGTGGGTGGGCCAGCGGGAGCCCCCAACCCAGCCCTGCGCCCACCTCGGTCAGGTCTCTCGACACCAGCACGTCCCCCTCGGTGGCCCCTCGGGCCACCCGCTCCCGACACGGGCCACCTCCTCATCCTCCTGCCCCGGGGTGGGGGTGGGGCAGCGACCTCAGCTGGGGTCTGAGGACGGGAGAGAGATCAGTGGGCCCAGAGCCAGCCCCGGACCCTCCCACCCTTACCCAGCCCCCACTGACCGTGGCAGCAGGTGGTCGCCAAGAGCATGAGGAGGAGGAGGAGGAGGAGGAGGAGGAGGGGCCCCTGTACCACCACGGCCAAGAGGTTCTTACCAACCTCCTCCCAGCGCAGGGGGGGCTGGAACTGCCCGTCTCCTGTGTTGACAGGAAGGAGGAACGGGGTCACAGGGGGAGGTGCTTGGTTTCTGGGCCCATCCCCACCCAGGTCACCTCGGGCTTTTAAGGGAAAAGACCAAGAACTGAATGGGCCACTCAACTGAGGTCTGACTGGTACACGCCACAGTGGTATTACCATCTCCTTTGTTAGGACCTCTTGTGATATGACCCAGGACGTAAGTAGCTTTTACGACTACTTTGCCGTATCTCTAACTTGGCCCAAACTTGGGGCCACCTAACCCTCTAGTTCCCTTCCTGGGAGCTGCTGTTTGTCCCTACCCTGCGTTATCGACTTGGGTGGCACTCCCCCACCTCGAGGGAAGTTCTCACCTAAGCGCTCGAAGGCGTCAGCCACGGCCTGATCTCACGCCATGTCCACACGCCCCCGGCCCAGGCAGAAGTGGGGGAACACCAGGAAGACCCTTTTTCCGGATGCGGCCCATTTCCTGCAGCTTCTGCTCAGGGATAGGAAGAGGGACGTGCGTCCGGAGCTGAGGCCCAGACTTGCAGAGCGCCACCCGACCAGAGAAGTGTTGGAGCACGAAGGTGGCTGTGCCGCCGTTGATGCCGACGAAGAGGTCGACACAGGTGAGCACCACACAGGCCGTGCCGGGCACACGACTGGCGTGATCGACCAGCTGAGGGGGCAACAGGGGTCACCGGGTAACCACCCAGACAGCAGGCTGAGTAGCCCTAAGAGGGAGTCCTCTGTATCCAGTCGGTTAAGGGTCTAAGTCTTGTTTTGGGCTCAGATCACGACCCCGGGGTCGCATGGGGCTCCGTGCTGGGTGCGGAGCCTGCTTGAGATTCTCTGCCTCTCCCTCTGCTTGTGCTCTCTCGCTGTAAAATAAAATTCTTAAAAAAACTTTTAAAAATTAGAAACAAAAGAGTTGTTTTGTTTGTTTGTTTTAAAGTCAACTCTACCCTTGGGACACCTGGGTGGCTCAGTCAGTTGAGCGTCCGGCTTCGGCTCAGGTCACGATCTCGCAGTTCGTGGGTTTGAGCCCCGCGTCGGGCTCTGTACTGACAGCTCGGAGCCTGGAGCCTGCTTCGGATTGTGTGTGTGTGTGTGTGTGTGTGTGTGTGTGTGTGTGTGTCTGCTCCTCCCCTGCTTGTGCTCTCTCGAAAATGAATAAACATTTAAAAAAAATTTAAAGTAATCTCTACCCTCAACGTGGGGCTTGAACTCACGACCCCAAGGTCAAGAGTCGCACACATTACCCCCTGAGCCAGCCAGGTGCCCCAGGACAGGATGAGCTTTTAAGGCCACCTCAGCATGTCCTTAAATTAGATTCCACTTGGGACCACCTCGGATCTCTTCTGTCCTCGGGAGCTGGGACAGAGCCCTGGCTCCCTCGATGGCATCAGGCGTCGGGGTAGGGCGGCAAGAACGGGCTCCGAGGGGGGCGGAGGCCTCACCCGCAGAGCAGTAACAGCAGCAGGAGGGCGGGCGGGTTGGCGGGAGCCACGTACGCCCTCTGCTGGAAAGCCAGAAGGGTGAGCGCCGCCACGCACGCTGGCACCAGGTAGTTCCAACTGCGTCGGAGGCGGAGTTACGCCCATCAGTTTGCAGGTCCCCTGGGCCCCATCCCACCCCCCCGCGTTTCAGGTGGCCAGAGGCGCAGTCTCCCAGATCCCCAGACTTCACCCAGACCGTCCCGACAAGCGCCTGGCGGGAAGGGGCAGCGAAGGGGCAGCGGTGAGAGGCAGCCGGACCTCCCCCCCCAACAGCACTCCCCGCACCACGTCCCAGAGAAAGTTGCTGAGCCAGTGAAGAGTGGGAGGCGGACCCCCCATAAACTGCAGAGGCCCGACTCCTCGATGAGAACAAGGGTGACGCTGGCTGGGACAAAAGACACGGCGAAGACCGCGCAGGTGGAGACGGGCACGTCCACCGAGGCGGCCGTCCTGCGGGCAAGGGCGCACGGGCGCCTCAGAGGACACCTCTGCCCACGCCGACGGGACAAGGATCCACGCGCTGGTCACCGGGCGGGGAGACGAGCGGGGCCGTGTGGGGCCGGTGGGGGCTGGGCTGCCGGCCGGGCAGACGCGCAGACCGCGCGGTGGGGTCCCAGCGACGCGGTGAGGATGCGTGGGCTGCGGGGGGAGCCTGACAACGTCCCGCTGTCCGGGCCTGGCCGCAGCCACTGTGCGCGTACTCAGCAGGGGCGTGGCAGAGCGCAGAAAGGCCGAGGTGGGGGGCGGGGCATAGGGACTCAGCGCAGCCTCGGGGTGGCTGAGCGTGGTGATGCTGTGGGCGTGGCGGGCAGGGCCCGGGGGCAGGTGGGCATGTAGGAGCGCATCGTTGGCCCTGTCGATGAAGGCCACCACGGTGTTGTTGAACCAGATTTGGGTGGGGGTGGGGTCGGGGCCGAGGGGTCAGAGCGCCGCGGTGAGACCTGCCCCACCAGCCACCTGCCCGCCCCCTCACCCCAGCGCCCACCTTGAAGCTGTCCTCGGTGTCCGGGCCGTGAGCCCAGGCTGTGGGGTTGCTCAGGACACGGTCGAGGGGGCCCCGCCGGGTCGGGGGTTCAGCAGCACCGGCAGCCCCCACACTGAGTGGCTCACCTCTTGCCCTGAGGGCAGGCCTGGGTCTCGGCCCCCCAGGGAGAAGCCCCCATACCTGCGGGGCAGTGGGCTCAGGGAGGGCGGGGCAGGAAAGCCTCCTAGCGGGTGGGCAGGGGGCGCGGGAACGGCCCTCCTCACCTGACCTCCTTCACCCACTTCTTGGTCTTCAGGCTGAGGGAGATGCGGGGGGGGGGGGGGGGCACGGAGAGCCGTCCGGAGCGCCGGCCCCCTCCTCTGGGCAAACTGAACGCGTGCAGGTGGCGGCTGGCCCCTGGCGCACCAGGCGGGGGTGGGTCTTGACCAGGAAGTCGGGACAGGTTCCGACCCGTCAGGAGGCGCGAGGAGACTGAGCACCGGCACCGGGCCCACAAAGAGGACAGGCAGCACCATCTGCAGGACGGGCCCAGCAGCTGCCCTCCCTGCGCACCCCCTGGGCTGCCCGGGACCCTTCCTGCTCCTGCTCTACAACCATCTGTGGCTCCCCGGTGCTCTCAGTAAAGGTGCTCAGACTGGGGGAGACTTCTCGGGTTCACCGCTGAGTGGGTGACGGGAGTAGAAACAGGCACCCAGGGCTGCCCGCGCGCCCTCCTCTGGCGCCCGCTCCCCCTCAGCTGCATAAACGGGCCACGGCGGCCACGGCAGGCAAGCAGAAAGCGCTTGAGAAGCAGGGCCCGGAGCTGCTGGCGGGTCAGCGCCCAGCCCTGTCCCCGGCCCGCGGGGTCTGGCCCGAAGCCCTGCAGGACCCGTGTTTCCGGGGCAGACGTCGCTGAGGGGGATGGAAGGGTCAGTGCGCAGGCTCCGGGGGACAGGGAGGGACCGCAGACTCGAGGCGGGACAACTCACCTAGCCCCCCGTTCTCCAGGGCCGACTCTTCCGGCAGAACCTTGAGCCGTGAGGTCACGTCTGGGGGAGCGAGGCCCGCGCCCAGGTGCCGCTTGTGGCTGGTGATCTGTGGGGCCATCAGGGGTGCGTTCAGGTGTGAGGGTCCCCGTTCAGCCGAGGGTCTGACAAAGGTCCTGGGTCGCAGACAGAGGCGGTCGGGAATCAGGGGTGGAGGTCGAGGCTGCGCCTTGAGATGCAACCAAGGCTGGGGCCTCGCCGTAAAGCCAAGTCTAATTCTGAATCAAGGCGCGGGGTCAAGGACAGGGACCTGTGGCCGCGTCCTCTGGGTCCACGTCTGCAGCGCAAGCCTCTACCACCTTCGGGAAGACCTGGGGAGACAGAGCGGGGGCTCAGCCCGGGACCCCACAGGAGTCGCCCGCGCCCAAGACGCCGTGGGGCCCTCTGCATGTGCCCTGCCTCCTCCCCGGGGTGTGCTGCTGGGGGAGACCCGTAGGGCAGCTCCTTCACCAGTCGCGCCCCGGGCACCAGGCACCACACGAGCGACAGCAGCTGGGCGGGACCTGGGTGGACGGGGGCGCGTCAACCGGGGACGCAGCCGGCTGTCCTCGGGGAAGGGGCTGGAGTGACCCACGGGAACCTGTCTCTGCAGGCAGAGGAGGTTAGGGTTAAGCACCTGAGGGCAAGAGGTGACCGGAGATCGGGCCCACAGTTCACATGGGGTCAGGGGTCCGGGCTGGAGTTACGGAGCCTGTTGCCCTGAGTCAAGCCCGTTCCCGCCAGCCGCGCTGCCCTGTTTGGCATCCAACTCCTATTCATCCCTCAAAACCCCACTCCAAGCACTTCGTCAGAAACATTTTCTGGCCGCTGAATCGGAATCTAGGGGAACCTCGTGCCTCCCCCAACTCCTACCTTCTCGGTATTTGAGCAGCAGCTCCCAGATGCTGCAGCGGGAAGCAGGGTCGACACCAGCCGTGGGTTCATCCAGAATGACAACCTGGGAGCCGCCCACAAAGGTGATGGCCACTGAAAGCTTCTGCCGTGTCCCACCTGGGCAGAGGCAGGTGCGGGGGTCCCAGCACCGTCCCCTCAGTCTTGGGCAGGGCTGCGTCCCTTCCCCGCGCCCCCTTTCCCCACTCCCTGGATCTCCGTGCCTAGCCCCTCTGGGCCTCCCGGATCTGGTGTCTCCTTTGGCCTCGCACGGCCCTTGGGGTAAAGTCCCAACCCCCTTCCCAGCACCATTTCCACCGACCCGGATGCTCCTCCCCGGCTGGGCTCACCGGAGAGGCGGCGGGTCTGCGCACAACGCGTGGGGACAAGCCCCACGTCCTGCAGTGGACGGGCCTCCTCGGGGCTCACAGCTCCTGCACTCAGGCCCTTCGACCGCCCAGATGTGCTCCTCCAAGGTCGGCCTGCAGCCACGCGCTGGAACAACGGCCCCCGTGGCAGGCAGAGCCCCAAGAACACCCAGCCCCGCCACCCCTGACGCTGCACCCCCGGGCCCGCCGAGACGCACGTCAGACAGCACGTTGTATTGCGGGCAGGCGCCCAGGTGGGACCGGACGGCTTCCATTCTGGACTGGACATCGTGGCCCAGGATGCGGGCAGAGCCACCAGTGGGTGGAAAGAGGCCACACAGTAGGGACCTGGGGGTGAAGGGGTCTCAGAGCAGCTGCCCCTTCAGAGGAGGAAACGGAGACCCCCAGAGAAGGAGCAAAAGCACTTAAAAGGCACCTACTGTGTGCCCAGACTCAAGGTGTGTTATGTCCCCGTTCTATAAAGGAGGAAAACTGAGGCTCAGAGAACACGGTTGTCTATCCGCCACGTACCCCAAGTGGATTGGGGGTCGTCCCGGCTTCCCTGTGGAGACCCCAGACACCTCTCCCATTGAGCAGATGTGCCAGCTGAGGCCGGGGGGAAATTAGGACAGTGGCAACCGCCCACAGCATGGTGGCCTTGCCGTCTCCGTTGTGGCCCAGGAAGGTGGTGATCTGGCCCTGGCAGAAGTCCAGGCTGAGCCCACGCAGGGCTGGCTGGGGGTTGCCAGGAAAGCGTTTCTCCAGGCCCCGTACGGAGACCCCAGGAATCCAGCCGGGTGGGACCTCTTCTGTCGGCACTGCGGGAGGAGGCCAGGCTCGACCACGGGAGCCCTTTGTAGGGGGGGCTCTGCGGGACCCGGGAGGCCGCAAACGCTGGCCCGTGGGGTCAGGGACCCATCGGGGCTGGGGCCTGTGGGCATTAGGGGAGCCCCACGGAGCCTGGGGGGGTGGAGGTGTGCAGAGGACCGGGCTCTGTAGGAACCTGGGTCTTTGGGGGACATGGGGCATACAGACAGGGAAGCGGCCATCAGGTCTCCTCGTGCCTCACCCTCTGGGTCCTTCGGGCTGGGAGGCGGGGTGGAGCCCTTGGGAGAACGAGGCCCAAACCAATAGCTTCTCCGAAAGGGAAAGTTCCACGGTTTGGGGATCCCATACTGGCCTGGGAGGAGCGGTGCTCTGTTAACCCCTCGAGCTCATCACCCTGGGGTGTGCCAGCTTCTGACCACGTGCCCGGGATCAGGGCATCCAGGTGGGAGGGCCCGGCCTGCCTCAGGCCGTCCCTCGAACGCAGCCACCCGGGCCTACATGCCAGGAAGAGCCGCCCAGGACGGCCTCCAGGCACCAAGCGGCCCCTCAGCCCTGCCCCGGCTCACCAAGAGCCTCAGCCCGGCCGCCCTTCTGCAGGTACGCCCCTGCCCTGTGTCCCTACCCCACCTGGGAGATGGCCTCTAGGTACCAAGTGGCGAGGCCATAGAGCACAGCGTCGAGCAGCAGGATTCCAGAGACCTGGGCCGGGCTGAAGACGCCAGGGGTGGGCCCGGTGCCCGCCCTGTGCCACTGGGCGCCTTCACCCTGCTCCTTCGGCAGCGCCAGGCTCTCGCAGCCGAACCCAGAGGCCACAGGCGACAGAAGACTGCGGTGGGGACAGGGGCGTCAGCGAGCAAACGCAGCGCAGGGCCCCCCCGCACCCGGCCACCCCGGGTCTCACCACAGCCAGAGACCACCCGCAGGCAGCCGGTCTCGCCAGGCCACGCACAGCACGTAGGGCGGACAGAGCACGAAGTAGGCCAGGCCTCGCACGCCGCCGCCAGGTTGGCGCGGGGGAAGCGGGCGCTCAGAAGGAAGCTCTGGACCACGGTGGCCACGGCGAAAGCCGCCAAGAACAAGAAGACCACGGCCGGGTAGCTATGGGGGAGGATGTCCCCGAGCTGCGAATACGGCTCCTCAGGCTCCGGGATTTGCCCAGGGGCCCGCGCGCGCGCGCAGCCACCCCGCAGCCGGGAAGGCCGAGGCGTGCGCACCTTGGGCACCAGCACGAGCAGCGCCGTGCTGCCGAGGAAGGGCAAGTGGCAGCTGAGGAACCAGCCGAGCCACAGCACGGCGCTGCCGAGCCCCAGGGCCTGCATCGTGTGGCGCAGCCTCCTTTCCTTCCCTCGCACCACGGCCTTCACCGCCGGCGCCACGGAGTGGATCCAGGCGTCAGGAAAAGCGGCAGCGACCGGTTCTGTACACGCAGGACCCTGAGGCAGGGGCGCGGCTGCGGTGGAGGCCAGAGGCCCCGAGCAGCCCCCACGGGCACTGGAGATCCAAAGGCGCAGCTGGGCCCCCCATGTCCCCTGACCCCTGTTCCAGCCTTAGGATCCCAGCTGTCCTCACAGGCCGCGTTCTCCCTGCCCCCGGGGACCCCAGCCCCTCCGGGATCCCGGTTCCTCCCGCTACAGGTCACAGGGAGCGGTCCTTCCAAAACAGTGGCTCGCAGCCTCGACCGCATGAATGTTCCAAACGGAGCCCGAGCCGAGATCTGGCCGGCGGAAGGGGGGTGGATGTGCAGGGAGGGGGCGCTCACGCGTCATCCGCGTAGCACCGGGAGGGCGTCTGCTGCGGGTAGAGGCCTGCACGGGCCTCGGTGCCGCTGAGCCACACCACACACAGCGCAGGTCTGTCAAGGGGTCAGCAGCCGGGCCCGGGTCCCAGAACCTGCATGGGGCACGGTGGTGGGCTGCGGGGAGAGGGCGGGGAGAGGCCGGGGAGTCCCACGGCCCCGCCCATCACCGCCTTAACTCTCGAGCACACACGTCTGTGCCCGCCTGCATCTCGTCCCGTCGGGGAGCGCGAGGTGCTGCCCCCGCCCCGGAAGCCCTGGGCCACGCCCCACAGAGCCCCCACACACAGTAGACCCCAATTGGCCCAAGGGGTCCTGGGCTCCACCCATCCCAGGCTCTAGGCAGGGATGGCCCCGCCCACCACGCTCCACCTGTTCCTGATCTTATTGGTTCTCGCGAAGGCGTCGATATCCATGCGGATCTTGATGCGCGGGTGACCAGGGCCTGCGAGCTGTGCGGGGTCCAAAGGTCCCTCGGGCCCCAGAAGACGATGCCGGCCCAGAAGTGGTGCTCCGCGAGCAACTCCAGGGCCCGCGCCATCAGGGCTGCCTCTGAGGGTGCCGCCTCCAGCTTGTCCAGGGTCACACACTGAGGAAGGGCCTGGGTGTGGGTCCTGGGTGCCCGGATCCTCCCCTGAACCTCAGGGCCAGGCGGCGCTTCTTCCTCGGGGACACCAGGGCGCGGCCCAGCTCGGCCATCAGATTTCTGCAGGGCCAAGCTGTGGCCCTCCTCAGGCTTTCCTTGGAATGGCGCACTGCTCCAAGTTGGGTCCCCCTCCCTGAGCTCCCCTGGATTCCACAAGCCGCCTGCACACTCGCCCCCACATCCTGGGCAGGGATGATGTGCCCAGGGAGGCCCTGGATGAACCTGCTGTCCTCCGACCTGGCGTAACCTGCCACATGGCCGCATTTGTACTGTCGTTCAAGTAGTTGAAGAGCTGGGGTCCCAGCATACCCCACGCCTCCTGGAGGCCCTTCAGTAGAGCCAGCTTCTAGAAGGTCCGGTTCCCCTGTGGCAGGTGGGCACCAAGATAAATGCCAGGCCAGCCCTTTCTCGACCCTCCCCTGCTCTGAGGACCCCTGCCCACCTCTCCCGTTTTGCTCCAGCCCGTGGCTCTGAGCACTGGTGCATTCTGTTCCTCTGCCCGCAATCTGGGAAACTCTAACTTCTTCAAAAACCTGGAGTCCACCACCCATCTCAGGAAGCCTCCGGGGTCAGGGCCCCCCCTCTGGCCTGGCACAGCCTCCCTGGGTTAAGGGAGGGACCCAGGACCACTCCTGCCCTTACCTGGGCCGTGAGCCGCCTGGTGAAGCCACTTTCCCCAGGACTAGCAGCTTCAGGCGCCTCCAGAGGAGGAGGGACAGTGGGTGGGTTTCCAGCGATCCCATCAGCTCAGCACAGGCAGGGCCTGGGATGGGGGCACCGTGAGGCCCTGCCCCCATTCCCACTGCCCCACTTCCCAGACTAGAGGTCAGTCACTCACTCAGGCTGCTGTCGGGCAGGCCCGGGGCGGGCTCCTGCCCCACCAACTCCTTCAGGTGGGTGGCCTCATACCAGTCGAGGGAGGGCCCCCTGGGACGCCAGGGCCCTTGGCACCGCAGAGGACTTCCGACACAGCCTCCAGGGGCCAGCTAGTCCCCTGAGGTCTCCGCAGCAGCGCCCACAGCTCCACCAGGCCGGGCAGTGCCAGGAGCTGGAGAGGTCACCAAGGATGCCACCCAGCCTCGACCGGGGAAGGACCCTGCCAGGAGCACCTTCTCCCTCGCCCCTTCTGCCCAAGCCCTCCCAGGACCTCCCCATCCGGGCAGCTTCCCCTCTCAGCCTCCCAGCTGGGGTGGAGGGTGAGTGGTCCGCTTACTTCCTGGGCCACGTTCTCTGCTGCCTCCAGGAAGCTCCTCATGGACTCCCGGGTTTGGTCCAGCCCAGACGCCAGGGATTGCTGGGGAGAAAGCCCACAAGGGCGATAATGACCTTGATGGCATTCTCACCGGGGGTGTAGCAGTTTGCCAAGCTCCCGAAGATCCCGTTTTACAAATAGGGCAACGGAGGCTCCGAGAGGCACGTGGACTCATGCAAGGTCGCACGGGCCGGACACTTCACCACCATGCTGGACACAGCCCATCTGGGCACCCATCCCTCGTCCCTCCAGGAACCAGGGACAGCCCAGGAAAAGGCCTGGAAGCCGGAACCAGAGGCCCCTGGCCAGGATGGGGAAGCCCAGAAGGCCACGGTGGGAGCTGAGCAGAGGACATGACAGAGGGTCAGGCTGAGGACCCCCCTGAAGGCAGCATCCCAGAGTCACCTGGTCTCACCCCACCCCATCTCATTTCTCAAAGCAGTGTCCCCAGTAGCTCAGTGGTCAGGGGCACGTGGTCCCGCAGCCGGTTGCTTGGCTGAGGCCGGGCTGGGAGAGGAACACACAGAAGCACGAGTTTAGGCAAAGCTTGGCCCGAGACAGCTCCCGCCCTGTGCCCGTGACACAGCCGGGCAGGTGGGGGCTCAGAGAGCATCCCTGCCGGCCAAAGGGCCCTGGCCTCCTCACCTGCCCCGCCCGCCGCTCTCAACATTGGCATTAGCTTTCCCAGGCTGGCCAGCATCCTGTGGGCTCTCGTCCCCCACCCCCAAGGATGGTGTGGGCATCTGCCAGGAGCCAGAGGACGCTGGGGGCAGAGAGAGCACCAGGTGGAGGCTCGGCAGACACCCTCGTGCCTGTGGCTGCTGCACCCACCCCCACTTGCTCACAGGGTGTCCTTGAAGTTGCTGAGGACACCTGGCAGGCGCGGGCTGCGGAAAGCAGGTGTCGTTCATGCTGCAGATGAGACCCTGGAGCCGGGTAGGGTGCCGGCCGAGGGCAGCGGCTTGTTGGGGAAGTGGCCTGTGGGGACGTTGGGCGTGGGGAGCTTTGCCTGCACCCCCATCGTGTCTGCACCCTCGTGGACAGAGTGCTCACTCAGACTCGCGCTCTCTGACGCTCACGGGACCCTGTGGATAGGGTGACCCAGTGCCTCCCCTCTCCCCCACAAAGGGCCTGGTCCCTGGGGGGGAGGGGGGGCTTACACTCATGTTGCTCCAGTCGGGGGTGGGAGTGGCACCCAGGTTGAAGAAGAGAAACAGAGGCCCCAGCAACTCCACCAAGAGCTGGATCTGGGAGAGGGGCAGAAGAGGCGGGGGAGTGGGGGACCGTGGGGGACACCGGGGCCGCCCCGCCCTGGCCCATTTGCCCTGGCATTACCGGCTGTCTCCTGCGATACAGGGCATTTTTCCAAAGCAGCAGCATTAGCTGTGTCCAGAAGGCCATGGTGGGAATGCACAGAGCACACGACGGAGGGTCCGGCTGAGACGCACTGTGTGGCTGCGGGCAACCCCTGGCCCTCCCTGAACCTCGTTCCTCTAGCTCACGGTGCAAGATTCCTGGAAGCTCTGCTTGGAGCCAAACAGCAGGCACTTATTTAAGGGTCCCTTCTGTCCCTGGAGGGGCGAAGCGGGCCAATGGGAGCCCTGCCCGAAGCCGTCCCCGCACCTGATTGGTTGCCTGGGCTGTCGCTCGCTGCAGGGCTGGGGTCCAAAAGGCTATCAACTAATTCCTGAGGGGGAGGAGCCTCGGCTTGACTCGTCACGACTCCACTTTGAGCCCCTTTGGGGGCTGCCAGGTCCTGGCCCCCAGCCTCATCCCGCGTCCTGGGAAAGATCCCCGCCCCCCAGCCCCAGCTCTAACCCAATGATAACAGCAAAGTGTTCACCGTGCTGAACATTTTACACACCAGGCCCCCAGAGACAGGCAGAGCCACCCCGCGGGAGCAGGGCCCCAGCTCCACCCACCCCTCGTGTATCATTTATCGTTAAGAACCACAAGACGCAGAGAAAAAGTAAGGCGGAGAGGCAGCGCTGCGGCTCCTGGAACCAGCAATTCCTGATCCCCGCTTTGGTTACAAGTGTCCAGCTCTGGCCTACTTCATTATTGTGCTGCCGGGGGGCAGGGCGTTGCCACAGGCCCCGGTCGAGGCTGGAACTAGGACCCGGGACCCCCGACCCCCCACTGGAGGACTCTACATCGGGTGGGAGCTGGGGTGGGGGAAGCCTCCGTTTTTCCAGCGGGGCAGAGGGCTTGTCGGAGTTCTAACGCGGAGAGGGGCTGCAGGTGTCTGTCGGCAAGTACCCGTCAGGTGAGTCCAATGCCCTGCAGAATTAGTGCCCGGTTCTGCCGCCCCTCGCCGCTCACACCCACCGGGGGCGGGGGGGGGGGGGAGGTGAGTGTGGACTCCGCCCTCACCCCCTAATTCCCAGGGAACCTGCCTCCCTCCCACCCATCCGCACCCCGGGACCCTCTCACCTTTCCAGCCCTCATCTCTGGCCGCCTTCCCTGCGCCCGACAGGAGCCCGGGGTCGCGGTCCCTTTAAGAGGCGTCTCCCGCAGCGAGCCCTAAACCCCAGCAGTTCACCTCCAGGGCCTGGGAAGCCCGCGGCCGCGCCCGGCCCCGCCCCCGCCCCCTACTATTGGCTGCCATCCCTGCCACTCACAGGCCGGGCCCGCCCGATCCACGCGCGCCGTGGAAGGAGGCCGCGCAGAGCCGGGTTTCTTAAAGGGGCCGCTCTCCTCTTGCTGCGTCGCCTTGGGGCGCTGGGTCGCCGGCTCACCCCGCGCTGGCCGACCCCCCGACAGGCCGGCCGGGCTGTCTCCCCACATTGCGTACCCGCCTGCAGTGCAGCAGCTCCCCGTCTTACGAGGTCCCTTTCTCCCCACTCTATTCTGGGGGACCCCGGCCTAACCAGACTCGCTTCGTGACCCTGGGACTCCACTTGTCCATCCACAAGGTGGGGGTTCCATTGGTCATCATTTGTCAATCCCACAAACATTCCTTTGGTCCCTACAGTGGGCCCGGCCATGGTGGAAGGGGGGGGGGGGGGCCAGCATTCCAAGATTAGAGTCCTGGGTCATAACGGTCACTGCATTTTGAGGAATACCTCCGAATCCCTTTCTAGAAGACTGGGTAGATTTCCCAAGACCATGGTGAAGACGAAGCACGTGTATGGACCCCACAGCTCTGAAGGCACTGACCGGGGAGCAAGCAGATATACTGGGAGGATCCCTGAGAAAAGGGAGGTGGGCTTGGCGTTGGGGCTTTGAGGATGTGTAGGAGTTTGCCGCTTCCGGAACTGTGGGCCTAGTGAACAGCCCGAGCAACCCCTGGGGGCTGCAGGTGGAGCTGTCTGTGGGCTGGACACGGGGTTGCGGGGCTCACCTTTCTAGCCAGCAGGCAGGCCCGCCCGCCTCTTTCCGCCACGCAGGTCCTGACCCGCAAAGCACTTTTTCAACCCACACTCACCTGCGCCCTGGGCCTCCGTTCTTAGCTCCGCCGCGCAGCCCTGAGGACCTCCTTAGATGCTGGTCCAGTGCCCACCCCCAGGGCCCCCCCCCCCACACCCCCACCCCCAGGTTGCCGCAGACTCCCAACTCTCCCAGTAGTTTCTTCCTAAAAAGAGGTTTTTATTGCCTTTGGTCCACAGTTGACATTTCACATTATCTCTTGGTCCCAGGGCTCCTGGATGGGGGCCAGTCCCCAGGGAGGACCTCCGGGTGGGGATCCCTGTGCAGTACTTGGCAGAGGAATGGGGACAAGTAGAGGAAGGGTGGGGGGCGGGCCTGGCTTTGTGTCAACCAGGCAGAACTCTGTTGTCCTGCCTGGGCCTCAGTTTCTCCGCTAGGCCCTGGGGGGAGGGAGGGGGTGGGCTACGGGTGACTGTCTGAGACTGCTAGGTCCTCACAAGACCTAAAATACTTGGGGACTGTGGCCCTGCCCTCTCCCAGGGGACGTGCTTCCTTCTCGGAGGCATCCCCTTCCACCATCTCCAAACCCCGCCCCCCACTCCCCTGCAAAAAATATTATTTTTCTTTCATTAAAACTGCCCGAAGCTTCTGTGGGCACAGAAACCACAAACTGATCGGCAGAGAAAAGGGAAGAGAGGGAAAGGCGACCGGAAACCATACGGGGCAGGGCCCCTCCCTGCTCAGGTTTCTTCCCCCAACACCTCCACCCCCCAGGCCAGCCCAAAGCCTGCTGGGAAACTCGCTGGCGGGAGGTGCTGCGGCGGACGCCCCGCCCACCGACCTACCTCCGCCCCTTCCCCACAGACAAGCAGAAACACAAGACAAAACAGAAAAACGCGAGAAGCAGACAGGGTGATGTGGGGAGGCGCCCCGCTCCGGCGGCTCAGTGGCCCGCCTCCTCCTGGCGGTAGGGGGCGTATTCCGGGGCCTCCGCTGGGCCGTCGCCTGCAGCCACCGCACCCCCATCGGCCGCCGGGCCCTGCGGGCAGTACTTGGCGTCATAGATCTGCCGGCCCAGGCCGAACACCTGGCCGCTCTGGTTGGCGCCCTGAGTGTAGCCCATCTGCAGGGACAGGGACGAGTTGTCACACTTGTCGGTCCCCAGCTTGGTGTCGTAGATGTGCCGCCGGGTCCCGGGGGCCGTCATGCCCACCTGCACAGGAGGAGAGACAGCTTGAGGGCGGCGGAGGCGGGCCAACGGAGGCCACATCCACCCCTGACCCCCCGCACCAACTGCATCTGGGTCTGAACCTAGCGCAGGCTCCCGTGGGTCCCCCCCAGCCCTGCCTGGACGCCCTCTCTCGCCCTCTGTGCCGACTGTATGGGCCTGGCTCTCCCTGCCGGCCAGGGAGCTCCCCAGGTGAGGGCCGAGGCGTCCCAAGAACCCAAGACTTCCAAGACCATCGTACTGGCACATGCCAGGTGGCAGGAAAGTCAGAATCAGCAGATCCGAAGATACCAGGGTTGCAGGAGCCCCTGGGCAATCCTGGGGGCGGGGGGGGGGGGGGGGGTGGGTGAGGCACAGGGCCGGCTGGTAACTTCCCCGGGACACACAGCAAGCTGGCAGAGAGGTCGGAGGGAACTCCAGAGCGGGACTCTCAGTGACAGGCACGCGTGGGGACAAGGATAAGAGCACGCAGGGAGGTGGGGCCCGGGGAGCCCCACCTGGCTGGCACACTTGTTTGTGCCCATCTGGAGGCTGATGGTTGAGTGGTCCATGGGTGGCAGGATGTGGTTCTTCGGGTCATACAGATGCCTTCTCGTCCCATAAGCTGTCATGCCCGACTGGCTGGCACACTTGTTTGTGCCCATCTGCAGGGAGGCAGGCAGGAGAGGTCAGGTGCCCCCGCCAGGCCTCTAGACCCCGCCCTGAACTTGAGGGGACACGGGGCTCATCGGGCCCAGGTCACATTAGAAGCCCCCACCCCACCGGGGCGGGCCAGGGTCAGAGGCGCCGCGAGCCCACCTGGAGCCCAATGACGCACTGGCCCGCCTTCATGGTGGCGTCATCAAAGTTGCGTTCCTGTTTCTCTGAGTATTTGACGCCAATGTCCACGCCGCTCTGCAGCCCCTTCGTCTTGGCCTGGAGGGGAGGGGTGTTGGGAGCATCAAAGGGGTGGGGGGCAGCGGAGACCCTTGCACCGGGCCCAGACTGTGCAACTCTGGGAGAGGCACGGGGACGGGCTCCCACCCACGCCACCCACCAGCCACCCAGCGCCTCAGCCACCAGCGGTCTGACAGCTCAGGACAAGGACTCGGGGGGCTGGGGGCATCCTCACTGCCAACCCCTCCTACCCGACCCGCCAGCAGCTCGCCGGGCAGGGACACCTGCCCCTCGCTCCTCCCTGGTCCCTAGACCCCACACGCTGGCCGGATCCTCCTGTGCTCAGGGTGTTTCCCCCAAATGTAACGTATTTCTGATCTATCCAGAGTGACTCGGGGATGAACTCTGGCTGACAATGGCGTGTCCGCGGAGCTTCGCGGATTGTGACAAATGTCCCCTGAGGGACAAAGTGCCACCCAATGGGGCGGCCGTGCGCGCGGGGCCAGGAGGCACGCGGCAAATCTCAGCACCTTCCTCTCAACTTTGCTGCGAACCTAAAACTGCTCTCAGATGTAAAGTTGGTTTTTTATGTTTTAAGTAAAAGATTTGTTCCTCGTCTCCTCCCTTGAGACCGTGAGTCCGTGACTGGGTGGACCGTGCCTGCCTCGTCCAGCACGCAGTCCGAGGTGCCTGGTGCCGTCTCGGGGCCTCACCTTCCCGGCCAGGGCCAGAAGGGACACCTGCACCTGGGTCACGTTCCCGCTCTCAAACAGGTCGTTGGCCTCGAACAGGTCCACGGGGTTCATGCCGTAGCTGACCATGGCCTTGATGAAGTTCGAGAGGTTTTCCAGCTGGGAGAGGCGAGAGAAGGAGCGTGAGGCCACCCGGCCACCACACCACACGTGGTGGGTCAGCTGCCCCCTCCTGCCGCCCGCGGGCGCCTCACCTGGTGCCAGTTCTGCATGGAGCGGTTGATCTTGGGCACAGAGCCCGGCTGAAGCTTATTCATGAGTCTGGGGAGGGGGGACAGGACCCTCCGTTAGCGCAGGGGAGCCTCAGAGACCCGAGAAACGAATTGTACTCTTGCCACACTCTTGCCTTCCCAAGCAACCTCCCTCCAGGCCTCAGTTTCCCCGCCTGCGGTGTAATCTTCACCCGCAAGGGAGCAGAGGGCCAGAGTGTGGCAACCACTGTCGTGGGGGGCGAGTCTGCGGATCTGCACGCCCAGGGATGTCCGAAGCCACCCGAGCAGGACGCAGGGAGGAAGGGCCCAGGAACGCGGAGGCTCCCACCCGAGGGCGGCTGTGAGGTGAGAACGTTGGCCGCCAGAGAGCCGCCCCCGAGCGGCCACGCGAGAAGGCGAAAGACAAGCGGGACCAGAGACCCGCTGCGCTGCGGGGAAAGCCAGCCCTGGGACCGTGTGACCTCGAAGCGCACACCGTCAGGGCCACCGGCACCTGCCCACACCGCACTCACGTGCACAAGACAACGCCGTCCTTGAGACCCTTCTGGAAGTCGGGCCCAATCGAGAGGCCGGTGAGTCCCTCGATCCAGCTACGGAGCTCGGCCTCCTTCTGGGGGTCATATTTGGACAGGAGCTGGGTGAGCAGAGGACACGGGGTGCGGTCAGCTGGGGAGCTCCGGGAGGGCGGGGCCGCTCCCCCTTCGCAGGCTCAGACACGCCCCCACCTCTGGCGACAGACACCTGCTCTCGGCTCCTTCCGGTCCCGCCCCCACGCCCTGACGGCGCCCTGCTCTCCCCGCACTGGAAAACCCCGCTCTTGTCTGTTGTCTGTCTATTTATTGTTTTAATGCTTATTTTTGAGAGAGAGAGAGAGACACACACACACACACACACACACAATCCGAAGCAGCTCCAGGCTCCAAGCTGTCAGCACAGAGCCCAACGCGGGGCTCGAACCCACAGACCATGAGATCATAACCTGAGCCGAAGTCCGACGCTTACCTGACTGAGCCACCCACGCGCCCCTATTTTATTTATTTAAAAAAAACCTTTTTTGCAAGTAATCTCTACACCCAACGTGGGGCTGAAACTCACAACCCCAAGGTCAAGAGTCACATGCTCTACTGACTGAGCCGGCCAGACGCCCCTCTGTTGCAGTTTTTAAATTGTGGTGAGATAACAATAACATAACATTTATCATTTTAACCATGTTTAAGTGAACGGCTCAGGGACGCCTGGGTGGCTCGGTTGAGCATCCAACTCTTGATTTCAGCTCAGGTCATGATCCCGGGGTCGTGAGATCAAGCCCTGAATTAGCCTCTGCGCTGAGTGTGGAGCCTGCTTAACATTGTCTCTCTTTCTCCCTGGCTCCTGAGCATGCTCTCGAAAAAAAACAGTAAACCATCAGTAGTTTTTAACATACAACATTGCGCAACCACCGCCATAGTCTAATTCCAGAACATTCCATGTCTCCAAAAGAAACCCTGTCCCCAATAGCAGTCACCCCCCCCCCCACCCCCTGGCCCCCACGAGCCCCTTCCTGCCCGTGGACGAGCCTGTTCTGGACATTTCACACACGTGAACTCACACCCCGTGTGGCCTCTCGTGTCGGGTTCCCTCCCTGAGCGTCGCGTGTTCGGGGTCCGCCCGCGGGGCGGCGGGTGTGGGCGCCTCACTCCTGTTTACGGCTGAGTAACGTTTCAGTGTGTGGATGGACCCGTTGTATTTACCCATTCATCCATGGATGGACATTTGGGTTGCTTCCACCTTTGACTACAGTGAAGGACACTGCCATGAATATTCACATACAATTCTTTTGGATGTGTCTCTAAGGACTGAAATTGCCGGGTCACATGGTAACCCTAGGTTAAACTTACTGAGGAACCACTAAAACTTTCTCTGCTCCTTACACTGACCATACCACTTACTGCCTCAGGACCCTTGCACAAGCTGTCACTTTTGGCTCAGATGTTTGCATGGCTGGGTCCCTCCCTTCAATCTAGTCACCGATCCAGCTTAAAGGTTACCTCCTTGGAGAGGGCTTCCCTGAGTACCCTGGCTAGGAAAGCCCTCCTCATGCCCTTCTTTCCCCCACTCTGCCTTATTTTCCTTCTAGCTTTTACCTTTACACGATATACCTCCTTGCTTATGATCTACCCCTCAAACTCTGCTGCCCAGCTCAGTGCTGTCTCCACAGTCCCTGGGTAAATGGACAAAAATGTTCACAGTCTCCCATCAGCGCACACCCATTACCCACCAGCGCGCGCGCGCGCTCTCTCTCTCACACACACACACACACACACACACACACACACACACACACACCCCATGTTTCCCTCGGGGCACCCAAGGCCAAGAAAGCCAGGATAGCTGGGGCCCAGAGAAGCCACAGCAAGTCAGGGGGACCCAAGCCAGTGTGTGGGCAGACACGGACAGCCCCAGGGCGGCTGCTGAGATGCCCGCACACATTTGCCCACACAGATCCCTGCCCTGGACGCTCTCCCTTCCTGTCCTTCCACCCCTACCAGGGGACCAGGACCCCAGAGCCACCCTCTGCAGACCCCACTTCTACTCTCACCTCTGCTCCCAACTCCCTTATGAGCATGGACACAGGTCTCACCCTGTGCCTCAGTTTCCCCAGCTGTGCAGAATTGTCTGCGTCAGGGCCTCCTGAACTGGGCCCCACTTCTTGGTTCCTGCATAGAAACCTCACGACATGGGGTCAGGGCTGAGCTGACCAGAGCACAGCAGAGACAAAGGCGGGGAGGCTGGCCCGCTAACCCGATCCTCCTGGCCCACCCCCCATCTCCCGGCTCCCACAGCCCCGCGGCCCTGCCCTGAGAAGGAGAAGCCGAGCCTGAGACAGGCCAGCTGGTCCGGACACCGCGCGTGCCTGCGGGGCTGGCCCCTGATGGCTCCTGGGGGCCGCGGTCCTGGGCAGAGGCGCCCGGCCAGCCCCACCCGCGGCCGCCGCCTCCCCCCTCCCCCCACTGGACAGCGGCCTTCAGCACATTCCTCCTCACCGCAAACTGCCAGGAATGTAGCCGCTGCCTCCCTGCTAAATCGGGACCAGCTGTTCCCAGAGGTCTAGACCCCCCCCCAGCCGGCCGGAAATTGAGTGACTGCTCAGAGGGACGCTGGACATCAGCCTGCCTTCATGCCATCCAGCCAGGGGTAAACGGAGGCACGGGGGGCCAGGCAGAGGTGTCCAGAGGTCTTAACCTCCTCTTAAGTAGCTGGTAAAGTGGACGCGGCGTGGATCTGAAGCCACAGGAAGCTGGTTTCCCCTTCTGGCGCGGCCCCAGTGACCCTGGCAAGCTAGTCACTGCCCTGCCCATTCTCCAGACCTGCAAGCCGAGGGCTGGTCACCGGGCGCCTTCTGACCTCATCCCAGACACAGCAGGTCTCGACCTGCCCCTTCCGTCTGCGGAAACTGCCTGCGCACGGGCCGGGTGCCACGCCCTCACCCACTTCCTGCCGCCCCGGGAGACGCAGGGGGGTGGCCATCAGGCACTGGGTGCAGCAGGTCTGGGTTCCAGCCCTGACTCTGCCGCTCGCAGGCCGTGTGTGGTTCTGGGCAGCTCGTGTGACATCTCTCGGGAGCCCCACACACAGACCCGGCTCTTAACCTCCCTTGGGGCTGAGTGGGCCACTCACCAGCACCAGCACGGGCGGTGTAAACGGTCACCCCATCCAGCGATTGCTGGAGTGGAGAACGCGGTTTCTGGAAGGAAGGCTCGGGGGCCTTAGCCTGCTCACTGCGCCTTAGTTCCCCAAGGCTCAGCCTCCCTCTGTCCGAGGGGCTGAGGCCAGCTCCTCGGAGCTCAGGAGGCCCTCGCGGTCCCCCTCCTGTCCGCGATCCCCGGGCTGCCAGTGGGACAGGTGCCGGTCCCTGGCTGGCAAGACTATGCCTTCCACATGCCCAGGCAGGCTCCCGGGGGGTGCTGGCTGTGGGGCCACATTCCCAGGTGCCCGGTGGGAGGGACAAGCTCCCCTCCTGCTGGAAGGGCCCAGAGTGACTGGCCCGGGCCAGGACCATCTCCCTGGGTCAGGGATCACCCGCTGCTCTCCGTTCAGTAGGCTGAACCCGCTGTGTGACCCTCCAGAAGTGTCTGCTGCTCTCTGAGCCAGCCAACAAGTGCTTTCTCAAACAGTGTCTCCCTCAGGCCCCATCCCGGGCCTCGGGACCCCCAGCATCCTGAACACGCCTTTGCCACCACCTTAACTTTGCCAGATGGGGACAAAGGGAAGTCAGCAAGAAGCAGCTGAGCAGGGGCACCCCCTCCCCACCAGGTCCAACTTCCCCCTTGGTCCTGCCCCCCCACCCCAGGTGTTAGAGGTGGGGAAATTCCTGAGGGGGGGCCACACCCTTGGAAAACAACGGCGGACTGGCCCCGCTCCCTTCCCCTTCCCCGCCTGAAGCCCGTGTGGCCGGGGAATGAGGAGGGGGGTGCTGCTGGGGTCCCCTCGGGGCATTCTCGGGCCTGGAAACGCGGGAAGGGCCGTGGGGCTGAGAGTGAGGGAGGGGTTCAGGTGGGGGAGCGCTAGGGGAAGGGGTTAGACCCAAGCACTCCTAGATGCGGGGGGATGCCAGACCGCTCCCCCACACTTGGGGCCGGGAGGGGGGGGCTCGGGAGGGTGCCCCCGGGGACCCCGGGCGGTAGGGGGTCGGAGGGCCACCCTCCTCCCGGGTCTGGGCGCTCGCTGCCCGCCCCACGTTGGGGAGCCCGGCGGGCGCGGAGGGCGCGCCCTCACTCACCCGGTTTTTGACCTCGGCCGAGAGCCCGTACGAGGGCCCCTTGTTGAACTGCGTGGAGCTCATGGCTGGCGGCGGGACGGGCCGGGCCGGGACGGGACGGGACGAGCCCGCGGGGCGGCGGGGGACGCGCGGGGCCCGGCGCCACGCCCCCGCCGCTGATTGGCCCCCGCGCACTTGTCCTTATAAGGCCGGGCCGCGTCGGATTCCTGCGGCCCGACTTCCTGAAGCCCCTCGCCGCCCCCGACCCCCGCCCCGCCCCGCCCCCGCCCCGGCGGGGCGCCCCGTCCCCAGGGCTGGAGGGGCCCCCCCTCGTCCCGTCCGAGCCGCCGGGAAGCGGACGGCCCAGACGAGGCCCCCCTGCCCTCTCCCTGCTGGAAGACCCCAGGCGGCGCCGGCATCCTTCCTGCGTCTAAGTTTGCCCCTCTGCGCGAGGACGCGAAGGGGGGCGCTGTTGGATGGGACTCTGGCACCTTGGAGTACGGACGGGGACCCCTCTCTGTCACACTGAGGCGCCTCCCGGTCCACCCGGGTCCTGGGACTCCCACAGCTGGGTGGTGGACTAGGGAACTAGGGCAGGCTCCTCCTCCGAGGGGCCGCTGCAGCTGGGGCTTTGATGGATGAGTAGGAGTTTGCCAGCCCAAAAGGGATAGTGTTCCCGGCAGAACCAAAGGTGCCAAGCCCTGCAGACACCGTCAGTGCTTGAAAGCACGTGGGGATCAACCCGATGGGCCGGGGAAGGCGAGCAATGACAAGGGGCCTCGAATGTCCCACCGAGGGATGACAGGGAGTGGGGAGACAGTGGGACAGAGACGAGAGGTCGACATGTCCTGGGGTACGGCTGAGGCTGCCAAGTTTTCCAGGCCGGGCACGCACGTGGTTCTCGACAGGCGGCGTGCGCTTGTACCGATAGATCAATAAATTCACAAATAGGTGACGGAATGAATGAATTCGCTTACTCAGCAGCTCACTCTCCCTCATTCATCCACTCACCCGACTATTCACTCCTCAGATGCTCCCCAGCCTGGCTTCTGGGCCAGTCCCTTTGCTAGGAGATGCTGGCTCACAGGAGACCTTAGCTCTGGTCCAGCCCGTCCCTAGAACGACTGAGCCAGGCCCAGACCCCCACCCCTGCCCCTGTGGGCAGGCCCAGACCCCACCCCTGCCCCCTTGGGCAGGCCCAGACCCCACCCCTGCCCCTGTGAGCAGGCCCAGACCCCACCCCTGGCCCTGTGGGCAGGCCCAGACCCCACCCCTGCCCCCTGTGAGCAGGCCCAGACCCCACCCCTGCCCCTGTGGGCAGGCCCAGACCCCACCCCTGCCCCTGTGGGCAGGCCCAGACCCCACCCCTGCCCCCTTGGGCAGGCCCAGACCCCACCCCTGCGCCCTGTGAGCAGGTACAGACCCCACCCCTGCCCCCTGTGGGCAGGCCCAGACCCCACCCCTGACCCCTTGGGCAGGCCCAGACCCCACCCCTGCCCCCTGTGAGCAGGCCCAGACCCCACCCCTGCGCCCTGTGAGCAGGTACAGACCCCACCCCTGCCCCTGTGGGCAGGCCCAGACCCCACCCCTGCCCCCTGTGAGCAGGCCCAGACCCCACCCCTGCGCCCTGTGAGCAGGTACAGACCCCACCCCTGCCCCTGTGGGCAGGCCCAGACCCCACCCCTGCCCCCTGTGAGCAGGCCCAGACCCCACCCCTGCGCCCTGTGAGCAGGTACAGACCCCACCCCTGCCCCTGTGGGCAGGCCCAGACCCCACCCCTGCCCCCTGTGAGCAGGCCCAGACCCCACCCCTGCGCCCTGTGAGCAGGTACAGACCCCACCCCTGCCCCTGTGGGCAGGCCCAGACCCCACCCCTGCCCCTGTGAGCAGGTACAAGACAGAAAGACAAGCCTGAAAGAGGGATGAAGGAAACTGGAGGGAAGCCTAGGCACCGCGAGAGGTGTCATGTAAAAGGGGACATGGGAGACGGGGTTTAAAAGCATGAGTAGGAGTTTGGCACACGTGACCAGCAGCTGGTTGGGCTCTGTGAGGGCTCAGAGGTGACTCACCCCTACCCCTTCCCCGAGGAACACACCTCCCTGGCCCCCACTTCCTGGATATCTGTCAACCCTTCCGATTCCTTCCATCTGAAGGTCCTTTCTTCAGGGTTCAAGTCCTAGCCGGTGGTCTCGGGTGAGTCCCTTCCCTTTTGGGTCTCAGCTTCCCCATCTGTGAAAGGGGGGACCAGTGCATGGCGGGGAGCCAACAACGGGAAGGTGCTGAGTGTGGGAGTAATGTGGATTGTTGGTATCGAGGTGGGGCGCTCTGAGGGCGGCAGGGCCCTGGGGGGGCAGCCAGATGGCCCCCCTGCGGGTCCTGCTGGGGCATGGGAATCCGTGGGACCCAGGGCCCTGTGCGGCTGGTGGCGGGGAGGCGGCTCAAGCCGCTCCCCTGGGCCCCTGCCCCGGGCTGCGGTGGTCAGCGGCTGCCAGCAACGTGCCCAGCCCCCCGGTGCTTGTCCAGGAGCCGCCAGTGACTCTGGGGACCCCACCCTGCCCTGGGAGGCTCTGAGACGGACAAGATGGACCAGACGCTTGCCTGTGTGTGCAGCCCTACGTCCACGCCGTGCCCTCTCGGGCAAGTTCTCGGGGCGAGTGAGCGCTCGAGGCAGGGCCCCCCCATCCCCCGGCCGCCAGGGAGCAGAGGCTTCGTCCTAGATTTTAATTCATCCTGACTTAGAAGTAAATTCCATTTGGGGAAAACATCTGAGGAGATTTGAAACAACCCGGGAACATACGCGCTTTGCTGTTTGGTGTAAGTTTTGCACACCCCAGCTACGCCTGAGTGTTTCCACGCTATGTCAGCGTGGGAAGTGAGGCGTGCTGGGCATGGGAAGCCCAGCCCGGATTTGGAAAAGGGTGTAAATTAACACCTCGGGAATTTTTCACATACGTTGCATGTTGAAATGGTAATATTTTCAAGATAACGAGTTATGTGAAACGTATTACTAACACTGTTCTCTTTTAGTCCTTTTAATGTGGCTTCGAATTTAAAACCATGGGTCCGGTTGGTCTTATAAATTTCTATCGGCCAGCGCTGTTCTGGACCCGGGGGGCCAAATCCAGATCCCAGATTTATGTATTTATTTTTTTGGTCTGGCCCTTGAGATAACGATATTTTCTGACATTCTTAACCATCATTTTTTTAAAATGTTTATTTATCTTTGAGAGGGAGAGAGACAGAGTGTGAGCAGGGGAGGGGCAGAGAGAGAGGGAGACAGAATCTGAAGCAGGCTCTGGCCTCCGAGCCGGCAGCCCAGAGCCCGACGCGGGGCTGGAACTCATGGACCGCGGGATCACGACCTGAGCTGAAGTCGGATGCTTAACCGACTGAGCCCCCCAGGTGCCCCTCCAACATTTTTAAGTGGGTGAAAGGAATAGTACTCTGCAACACGTGGGAATCATATAATTTTAAAATGTGTGTCGCACAAAAGTTTTATTGGCACTCAGCTGTGCCCACTCGTCTCCAGCTGCCGTTGTGTCACACGGTGAGCTAAGTGCTCTGTCCGCTGCGAGGCTGAGAACATTGGCTTCTGGCCCTTCGCAGAAGATAGTTTGCTGACCTGGGTGCTAGGCACTCAACCTCCTGGAACCCAAGACATCCAGACTCAGACACCCCAAAATTCAACACCTCAGGTTTATGGAATTGTATAATTCTGTATAATTCCTTGGCCTCGGCGCCCCCACTTGGAGCCTGGGTTCAAATCCCGACTCCCCGCTTGGCCACGTGATTTTATGCGGCAATCACAGCTGGCCTCTCCATGCGTCCGTGTCCCCGTCTGGAAAGCTCCTCACTGCCCTCAGGTTCGCTGTCAGCGTGCAACAGGTTAACATGTACATGCTTCTGAGCAGCCACAGGGAGCCAGCCTGACATAAGTGTAGTTGAGTGAACACGAGTCAGTATCTTAGGAATGTTGGCGTCCATCAGGAACCTGGCAAAGAGGTCTGGGGCCCCTGCAGCTGTCCTCTGCCCTTGACTCCCTGGCACTCAGTCGTTTTCCAGGACCCACCCCTGGGGAGAATGCAGGGGATGAGTAATGATGAAGGGCTCACAGGGCAGGGGAGCTCCAGGTACTCTGGGGTGGGACCTCGGTGATGCCGGTGGGACGGGGACCACAGCTGGAGGACCTGGGGCTGCAGGGGCCCCTTCAGGTTCTGGGCTGAGGGCTCGGGCCCTGGGGTGTCGGTGGCCGGGCATGGGGGCTGCAGGTGCGGCAGGGGCCCCGGGCCCTTTCCCCACAGCCACCTCTTGGGCCCCCCCATCCCCTCAGTGCCTGAGCTCTCTGAGTGGGACCCCGGGGCGTCAGGGCAGAACCCCGGGTCGGGCCCCTCTGTGGGGTCGGTGGGCGCCTTCTGGGTGGGCTCCCCTTGCTCTCGGCAAACAATCACTTCAGCCTTGTTGCCTGTGTCAGTCCTGGCCGGCAGGATGCAGACAGAACATACTGTGACAAAATAGTAACAGTAACAACAGCATCTCAAAGCAGGGAGTGGGGGGGACCTGCTAACTCAGGTCAGGAGCCTCCCTTGCTCAAAATCTGCCATGGCTCCCCACTGCCCCCTCAGCCAAGATGTCCTCCAGGACCCCACCCCCTGCCGGGTGAACTCTCCACCAGGCATGCCCTCTCTGTGCCCCCACGTGTTCAGCCCCAGGCCTGTCTCAGGGCCTTTGCCCTGGCTGTGCTCTCTGCTGATGCTCTGGTCACCTGGCTCGTTCACTGCCCTCCCTCCTACTTGAGGGTCAGCTCCTCAGGAGCCTCCTCCCTGCAGCCCCATTTAACTCCCAACCTGCCCCAGCCCAGCCTCCTGCCCGATACCACCAGCACACCCAGACGAGCAGCGGTGATGCCCACGGCACCCTGGGAAATCCAGCCCGTCTGCTAATTTCCCGGCTGTGCCCAGAAGCATGGGTGTGGTGTTTGGTCCTTCTCTTATCTCCTTGGGTTTAGACCTAGAACTTTCCTTGGCCATTTCTTCTTTCTTTTCCTTCCTTCCTTCCTTCCTTCCTTCCTTCCTTCCTTCCTTCCTTCCTTCCTTCCTTCCTTCCTTCCCTCCCTCCCTCCCTCCCTCCCTCCTTCCTTCCTTCCTTCCTTCCTTTTCTTTCTTTTTATTTTCATGACCGTGGCTTTCCAGGGATGCTGGTGGCTGTCCAGCGGCTAGTCATGCAGTGTGGATGCTGGATGAAATTGCACTGGCTTTGGTGAGTTTCTAGAACACGGCAGTAAACTCTAGACTGTACGCGACCTTTTCAATGTAAATTACACTAATAAAAACAAGTTGCTACATTTCACATGCTCAGGAGCCCAGTGGGCTGGAACCTCTGCTGGACACGTGAGAAACTCACAGAGCCTCCCCACAGCCAGGCTGGATTTACTCTCCAGGTCAAAGGGACATCTGCCTGCCTCTTCGCTGGGAAAATTTTTTTTCCCCTCCTTTGCAAGTAACAGGTGACTTGAGGGTGAACCCAATAATTTCAAGAGTGTGCATTTCTTGAGCCGTTAGCCAGGCCCTGTGCAGGGCACTCGACGAAACAGGAAGCGAAGGATTTCGGTCTCCTGGTCACGGAGGAGTAGAACGCCACCCGTCCGTCCATCTCCTGGGTGTGGTGCACACCTGCCTGCCAGGTGTCTGGGCGACGCGAGGTGACCGCCCCGAGACACCCGGTTCCCAGAAGGAAGAAATAGTATTTGTTGTTAGGGGCTGGAAGGGAGCTCCGCCTGAGCGCGTCCTGGGGGACGGGAGCGGGGAAGGGCGGCGCAGGATCTGGGGGAAATCCGAGCGGTCGCCCACCTCCGCGGGGAGCTGGGCTTAGTACCAAAATATGGAACGCTTCACGAATTTGCGTGTCATCCTTGCGCAGGGGCCATGCTAATCTTCTCTGTATCGTTCCAATTTTAGTATATGTGCTGCCGAAGCGAGCACGACTACCAGGGCCCCAGCAGAGCTATTTAAAGCCCAAAATCAAAATCATTTTACAGTTAGGCTAAACTGAGCTAGCTGCATTGAACAAGTTTTCTAGAGCGCCATGCAAATGAATATCTCCTACCATCATGCTTGCTTTGAGTGTCTGTTATCACGCTAAAACCCTCAGATGTTGACGAATTTAATAGTCCAAATTCCGCCTCGCAGCCGCTGAGGCTTGTGGGGGATAATATGCAAAACACCTGGGCCAGACACCACCCCGCCCTGGCGCTCCGGGCCCGGCGACCAGGAGGGAGGGCGGGGCTGCAGTGGGCGGGCCGCTGCCATCCCAGCGTTCTCCGCGAGCGCAGGGAAGCCGCTCTTGCCGGCGCGGCGACTCGCTGGCGTCAGCAGGCCGCGGAGGCGGAAGATGGCGGCGGCGGCAGCGGCCGGGCGTCGGTGAGCAGCGCGGCCGCGGTGAGGACGGCCGATGGCGGCCGGGAGACGCCCTCGGGGACCCGCGGGCCGTTAGGGCGCGACGCTGGGCGGCATGTCGGAGCACGCGGCGCCCGGGGCCCCGGGGCCCGGGCCCAACGGCGGCGGCGGCCCGGTCCCCGCGCGCGGGCCTCGCACCCCCAACCTCAACCCCAACCCTCTCATCAACGTGCGCGACCGGCTTTTCCACGCGCTCTTCTTCAAGATGGCTGTCACCTACTCGCGGCTCTTCCCGCCCGCCTTCCGACGACTCTTCGAGTTCTTCGTGCTGCTCAAGGTGACCGAGGTCCCGACCCCTGACCCTTGACCCTAGCGGCCGGACCCTCCACCCAGGTCTGCGACCTCTGACCGCGACCCCAGCGGGGCGGCGAACCCCCTTCCTCCGGGCCTCTTAATCTTGCGATCCCAGCCCCCGTGCCCGTACCCGGGAGGCCCGAGTCTCACTCGCCCCGTTAGCGGCCCCTGATCCCGACTCCGGAAACTCACTGCCAGCTCTGTCCAGACTGCCCCCCACCCCTGGCCCTTCCCTTTCCCAGGACCCTCACCTCGGGAGGCAGGAGCCCGGGAGCCCAGCCCTGTGACCCTGACCGTGCTGCCTGGCCTCCTCCGCTCTGGAGGAGGCTTCCAGACCTGTCCTGGCCCTGACCAAACCCCCAGTCTTGGGCTTCCCCAAATCGGGAGGTTCCGGGCCTCCCTCTCCCAGGACAGGACACAGCCCATGCCCATCTTCCTGCATTGGAAGCCACACCCCATTTCCATCTCTCTCTGAGCCTCACCGGGGAATGTGACCTAGCCCAGGACAGGTCGCCGGGGTTAGTGGCAAAGTTATGACTTAGCAAGGGGCCATGCGCAAACCCCCTTGCCATCCTCCCTCGGGTGGCACAGAGGTTTCAGCCATGGGCACAGCTCAGTGGGGACTGGCACTGGCCTAGGTCCTTCTACGACAGGATCTCCGATGACAGCTGGCAGCCCTTCAGAGAAGGTTCCGGGTTCCTGCGCAGCGTGGTGGTCCCGGTTGGGCAGATGGCCATTTCGTTTCCCAACAGCATGCTGCCCACTGGGGCGGGGTGTGTAGCATCCCCAAGTGAGCTCTGGGCTCCTTGTCTGCAGAGAGGGGGCTGGTGCTAGCATTCGAGGCTCTTGGGGTGCAGACCAGACCAGGTGGGTCAGGAGCTGACAGCACTTTGGGGTCTGGTGGGAGGAGTGCAGTCATAGCTGCCCAACAGACCCGGGTGCTGGTTCTGGCCTGCCAGTGTCTCCGGGGAGTCCCCCCCCCCCCCCCACCAGAGTCCCCCTGTCCCTTGTCTTTGGGAGTGCCTGATGGCACAAGGAGGCGGTCTTCCTCCTCTCTCCCCAGAGCCCCCCCCAGAACATCACGGGTCCCCTGTGGAGGATTCCTGAATCGGGGTTCCTTTATTGGGCTCCTGAGTGTGTGTGGGTGTGATTTCCCTGCGGGGAGGAAGTGCTGCTTGCCCCAAGTGGTCAGTCGGAGCTCAGCCTTCCCGGAGCAGGTCCTGGTCGCGTCAGTTCTGTCCCGCCACTTCCTGACATGGGAGCGGGACAGCCCGGCATACCAGGTGTCCCTGGAGTAGGTGGTCAGGCGTCCCGGGGGGTTCTGACTCCTGAGTTCTCCTCTCTGGGTCGTGCTGCTGGGCCGAGCGATCTCTGGGCCAAAGCCTGGAGGCCCCACGGACCTCTCGAATCTGCCCGACCCCTGGTTCCTTTTGTTTCCCTCATCTGCTCAGTGAGGGCTGGGACTGGCTGGTTTGTGCGGCTGCTGCAAGTTCCAGAAAGCTCTGTGCCTTTACTTCCTGCCTGCCCAGCTTCCGGCACTCTGGCTGCAGATACGGAGGTCCCTTGGTGACTTCCTCAGAGCTGCGTCTTTCTGTGGCTCACAGCCAGGAGCCAGCCCAGACCACCCGATTCCCCACCGGGCCAGCCTTTGGGGGATGAGAGGCAGTGGCCGGGCCCGCGTTCCGGCAGCCTTGGCTTCCACCTCTGCTGGTTTCCCTGGCATCGAGGCCAGACTGGGACCTCCGAGTCCTGGAGCGGTCGGCACTAGGTGCCCCAGCCTGTCTCTGAACCTGGGGCAGCCTGACCGTGCAGCCACTGAGCGATGCTGGGAGGGTAAGCAGGGCTCTGGCATTCGGTGTTTCTGCCGGTCTTTCCCTCGGAAAAACGGAGGTGACCTCCGGGGTCGTTGTGACGTGCGATAGTGTGGAGTGCCGCCAGGGTCCTTGCTGTGAATGGGAGTCCCTGAGCACACCTCTGTGCCGCCTCCTGCCTGGTTCGGGGACCCAGCAACGAAGAGGGCGGAGCAGGAGGGAGGGGGAGACCAGGGCATGGGGTGCAGCGGTGGCCCAGCAGGGTCTGTGTGACGTTAGGCAGACTCAGGCCTGCTGCCCCCGGCAGAGGCCCCGGCTCCGCTCATAGCTTCCACATCTGTCTGCGGTGACCTGGACACGGGGGCTCTGCATCCGTGTCAACGCCGCCCGCGTCACCGTCTCCCGGGGGCACTGCAGGCCAAGGAGCCACGGTCCGCGTTGGCCCAACAGGGGTGGCGCAGATAACACATCTGAGGAGTCTGGGCGGGCTCCCGGCTTCACGCGTACCTGGGCCCGGGGTCGTAGCAGCACGCTCGGACGCCGGGCTCCTCCCGTCCCCTGGCTCTGCGCCCCCTCAGGTCACGGCCCCCGTGGCCCGACGGGGATGGGAGTGTGTGCCCCTCTGCCCGTCCGCAGGGCTGGCTCCGGCGGGGAGGTCAGGGGGTCCGTGGCTGGCACTGGCAGCATGTGCAGGGCTCGTGGAGAGCGTGGGAGGGACGAGGTCCTGGTGGCCCTGCCAGTGGCCCTGTAGCCACGGGTAGCGGGCATGTAAAGTGTGCACCGGCTCCTCCGAGGAAACACCTTGTCTTTGGCCGAGCAGCCCCTGGGCTCGCCGGCTCCTGGACAGCCTCTTTTTCCAGAACAGCGCTGGGCGTCCCATCGGGCCAGCTGGACCCTTTCCCTGGGGGCGGGGGCAGTGGGTGATACACGGGAGTGAAGCCCCAGACGCAGTGCCCAGTCTGGCGGTGACCCGTGGCCAAAGGCCCCTGAGAAACTCGGCCGTCAGACAGTGAGATGGGCTCTCAGGGAGGGGGGTGGCCCTCTTGACGCTCCTCCAAGCTGGGTAAAAGGTGCTGCTGGTGAGGTGCCGTGGGGCAGAGTCCCCTCTCACCCTGGCGACAAGGGGCAGGTCGTTTTCTGTGGTGGGGGCCATTCTGGGTGCTGTGGGGGTAGAGCAGCCCCCTTCCCCCACCCGGCCATGCCAGGAGTGCCCCACCTTAGCCAGTCCCAGACGCTGCCCAGTGTTCTCCGCGGGCAAGATCGCCCTGGGAGAGGCTGTACCGTCCCCACAAGCTGGCCCTGCCAGCCCAGGAGCGGTGCAGAGGGCGCGGCCGGTGAGGTCAGGGGTGCCCTGAGGATAAGGCGGAGCGCGGGGCTGCCCTGCGGGCCTCCAGGCGGGGGCGGTCACCGGTGTCACCATGTGCTCTGAGGGGTCCTCTGTCAGGTGGGCCCAGGCCCAGTGTGCCCTGTCCCCGGGTGAGGGTCCTGCAGTGTCTGAGAGGGCATCCCTGCTTCCCTGGGCCGTCACGGGACTTGCCCACGTCCCTGGGACTTCTTCCTCCGCTGGAGCCAGCTCAGCATAGCCCCTGCCCGGGAGGGTCCCCCGAGCGCCGGGGGCTCCCGCACTGACCGCCCTCCCTCCCACAGGCCCTGTTCGTGCTCTTTGTCCTGGCCTACATCCACATCGTGTTCTCCCGCTCGCCCATCAACTGCCTGGAGCACGTGCGGGACAAGTGGCCTCGGGAGGGCATCTTGCGCGTGGAGGTCCAGCACAACTCGAGCCGCGCACCCGTCTTCCTGCAGTTTTGTGATGGTGGCCGCCGCGGCAGCTTCCCTGGCCTGGCCGTGGAGCCGGGCAGCTTGGAGCTGGAAGAGGAGGAGGAGGAGCTGGCCGTGGAGATGTTTGGGAACACCTCCATCAAGGTGAGCTGGCCAGGAGGGCCCTGCACGGGAGACGCCTGGTGAGCGCACGGCGAACCAGTGATTCGTCTGGTGGCAGGCCCAGCGCTTGACCTGGCGCACTCCTGCAGGTGCGGCCTTCGGGGCAGGGACCGTGCTGGGAGGTTCGGGGCCCTGGGCCATTTCCCAGCCCTTACTTGGAAAGGATTGGTCTGATTCTGGGGGCACCGAGGGCAGACACAGCTGACAAGGAGCCCCCTGGAAACGCTGGGCCCAGTGCTCAAAGCCGGTCCCGGCTGTCCCAGGTGGAGTGGCCGTCAGTGGGGTGGTGAGCGCCGTCACTGGAGACGTGCAGGGGCCCCCGGCACCCGCGGGGGTCGGGTGGCTGTGTGGGGCCCACAGCCTGTAAGGAAGGACGCGCTCAAGCAAGTTCGAGGCCAGAGTCCCACAGTTGAGGGGCTGGCGCCTGTGGGGCGTGGGTGCCTACCTTGCCAGGCGGCCCCATCCTGCCGATCCTGCCCCTGCCCCTGCCCCCGGCTTCAGAGTGCAGACCCTCACCCGGTGGTGGCCGCTCGGGGGGAGCTCGGTGTTGGGGGTCTTTGGTGGGTTACAGGGCAGAGGCTGGCGGTCACGGCAGCCGGGGTGGAGTCTGCGTCTTTCAGTCAGCAGGGGGAAGGGGCCTCTGGGTCGGGCCGCTGACCCCTGTCTTGGCGCTCCACAGTTCGAGTTGGACATTGAGCCCAAAGTGTTGAAGCCACCGGGTGGTGCTGAGGCCCTGAATGACAGCCAGGAGTCCCCCTTCCCAGAGACGCCCTCTAAAGGTACATGCCCGGCCGGCTCAGTCCGGAGAGCGCATCACTCTCGATCTCAGGGTTGTGAGTTCCGGCCCCAAGTTGGGTATAGAGATGACTTAAGAAATAAAACCTTAAAAAAAGTACAAAAAAGTACACCCTGCGTGGGCTGCCGAGGTGTGCTTGGCGCCTCATGACAGCGGGTCACTGTCTAGGGCTCCACCCCTGCCCAGAGGGGCTGAGGGTCTGAGCAGCCAGATCGGTACTGGAGAATGGCCACTCTGTGCCTCAGTTTCTCCATCTGTCGGCAGCGTGTGGGACTCCTTCTCTGGGGGCCCCGAAGGCCCCGTGGGGGGTGTGGTGCAAAGCAGCTCTACCTAGCGACCCCCTCCCTCGAGCCTGGCCTGCCCCTCCCCCTCCCCCCCCCCCCCCCAGCCCTCCAGGGGCGGCCCCGGGACTCACTGAGCTTGCCCCGGCAGCATGGCCACAGGATGAATATGTGGTGGAGTACTCGCTGGAGTACGGCTTCCTCCGGCTGTCCCAGGCCACACGACAGCGACTCAGCATCCCTGTCATGGTGGTCACTCTGGGTGAGTGTCCCCCAGGGTGAGGCAGAGGGGATTTGGGGCAGCCCGAAGCCCATGGGACCCGGGTTGGGGGGCTGTCTCCACCCTCTGGCTACAAGAAGTCTCCTTCCTCCAAGGCATCCTGGGGCGGGAGGGTCACGGTGCTGCCTGGGGTGGGGCCCTGGCCAGACGCGCGTCCCGTCCTGTGCCCGCCCCGCAGACCCCTCGCGAGACCAGTGCTTCGGGGACCGCTTCAGCCGCCTGCTGTTGGCCGAGTTCCTGGGCTACGACGACATCCTCATGTCCAGCGTCAAAGGCCTGGCCGAGAACGAGGAGAACAAGGGTGCGGCGGGCGGCAGCAGGTGGGGGCTGGGTGCGGGGCGGTGGCGGGGAGGGCGCTCACGGCTCCGCCCCCCCCCCCCCCCCCCACGCAGGCTTCCTGCGGAACGTGGTGTCCGGGGAGCACTACCGTTTCGTGAGCATGTGGATGGCTCGCACGTCCTACCTGGCCGCCTTCGTCATCATGGTCATCTTCGTGAGTGCCTCGGGGGCGACGGGCGGGGTGGGGGCGGGGTGGGCGTGCGGGCCGCCCCCCCCTGAGGCATCTCGCGGCCCTCGCCCGCAGACCCTCAGCGTCTCCATGCTGCTCCGATACTCCCACCACCAGATTTTTGTCTTCATTGGTGAGTCTCCCTGCTGGGCCAGCCGGGCGGGAGGGGTGGGCTCAGCCCCAGGCCCCCCCGCAGCCCCTCGCCCACCCCCCCCCCGCCCCCGCCCCCGGGCACCTCACCCGGTCTGCCCGCCCGCCGCTCTCTGCCCGCAGTGGACCTGCTGCAGATGTTGGAGATGAATATGGCCATCGCCTTCCCCGCCGCGCCCTTGCTGACCGTCATCCTGGCCCTCGTAGGTGAGGACCCCGCCCTCCCGGCCCCGCCCCCGCCCTCCCGGCCCCGCCCCCGCCCCGCGCCCGGGGCGCCCCGCCCCCCGCGCCCCGCCCCCAGCCCAGCCGCCGGGCCTTCCCGCAGGGATGGAAGCCATCATGTCCGAGTTCTTCAACGACACCACCACGGCCTTCTACATCATCCTCATCGTCTGGCTGGCCGACCAGTACGACGCCATCTGCTGCCACACCAACACCAGCAAGAGACACTGGCTGCGGTGAGCACGGAGGGTCCGTGGGGGTCCCGGGTGGGCTCGGCGGGCGGCGCCTCACTCTCCTCCCTCCAGGTTCTTCTACCTGTACCACTTCGCCTTCTACGCCTACCACTACCGCTTCAACGGCCAGTACAGCAGCCTGGCCCTGGTCACGTCCTGGCTCTTCGTCCAGGTGAGGACTCGCGTCCCAGGCGTCGGCCGCCCGCCGCGGGGCCCGGGTTCCCGCGGGGGCCCCCGCCTGACTCGGAGCCCGCCCTCCGCCCTCCAGCATTCCATGATCTACTTCTTCCACCACTACGAGCTGCCCGCCATCCTGCAGCAGATTCGCATCCAGGAAATGCTGCTGCAGACCCCGCCCCTGGGCCCCGGCGCCCCCACGGCCCTTCCGGACGACCTCAACAACAACGGAGGTGCCCCGGCCACCGCGCCTGACCCTGCTGGCCGGGCCCCTGCCCTGGGCCCCGGCTCGCCGGGTGCTAGCGGGGGTCCCGGGCCCGTGGCTGAGGCGCCCAGCTCCCTGGTGGCCGCGGCGGCCTCGGTGGCGGCGGCGGCCAGCGGTGACCTGGGCTGGATGGCGGAGACGGCCGCCATGATCACAGACGCCTCCTTCTTGTCTGGCTTGAGCGCCTCCCTCCTGGAGCGACGGCCCGCTGGCCCACTGAGCCCTGGTGGGGGTCCCCCCCGAGTCCCCCAGGACAGTACCCCGTCCAGCAACTCCCTGGCGCGTGACGCCGCGCCCCCAGCCGTCGGGGTGAGTGGGCCCAGCCCTGCACCCACAGCCCCGGTGGACCTGCCCCCGGAGGTCGGCTCCTGAGCCTTGGGCAGCTGACCGCCCCCACCCCGTCCCTGGCCATGCAGGCCCACTGGGCATGACCTGGCCGGAGCCCTCGGGTGTCGGGGAGGATGTCCCGGTGGTTCTTGGGACTGCCCAGCCTGCCTCGGGGTGGTGTCGGGGTCCATTGGGTTCGCCCAGAGGCGGCCGTCTCTTCCCCAGGGTGGGGCCTGCCGGAGGCCTGTCCCTGCTACGTTAGTGGTGGGCCCCCTCGGCCGGCAGATGGAGGCGGGCCGATGAGAGTGGGGTGGGGGCTCCGTGGAAGGTTCTGGAAGGGGCTGGTGAACCGTGTGGAGTGAGCTGTCCCTCAGTAGCAGAGCTGGGCAAGTCTCTGATCAGGTGAATGCCGGCGGGGGCCACCCTCGCTGTCCCGGCCCGCTTGGCTGGTGCTGCATCATGCTCAGTGCCTTCTCCACGGCACCTGACCCCGGGTGTGCGTACCAGGGCCGGGGTCCCAGGAGGGCAGAGTTGGCACCTCGGGGTCGGGCACGCGGACACAGGCGCCCACCTGGAAGGCAGCGGCCGGGCACAGGCGTCCAGCCCTGCTTGGGTGGGAGTGGGGCAGGGCTGGTGGCCAAACCAAGTCCCCCGGTGAGGAATGCACAGAGGCGCTCATTCCATCCTATTTAATTGCAGTTACGAAATCGTGTTTGTATATAGAATAAACTGTTGACGGCGGCCTGGCGGCGTCTGTGCGTGCGGTCAGGGAGGGGCCTCCGTGCTTCCTCCCGTCGCGCCAGGATGGCTTCTGTGCAGGCTCCGGAGTGGGGGCCACCCCGTCCAGGCCGGCAGGGGTGGGGGGGGCGTTCCCTGGGATGAGTCACCCGTGACTTCAGGTGCTTCGGCTGCTTCGGAGCGGGCTTCGGGCAGGTGCAGAGGCTGGTCGCCGGGGCCATCCCCGAGCTGGGCCAGGAGCTCTCGGCGCCGCACCAGGGCCTGGTGGAGCCGCTTCCGCGCGCTCCTGATGCGCCGCTCCAGCTGCTCCAGCTCACCGGGGCCTGGGGCGCCCGAGGACAGGCGGCCGTTGGAGCAGAGCCAGACGGGGCCTTCCGGGGGCCCGGCCTCCGAGTCCGGCGCTGCGGCGGCCACACTGGGCTCCAGTAGGAAGCGCACACGACGCTCCCTCGCCGCGGCCCGGCGCACGTGTGTCCAGCCCCCCTTACCTGCAGAGGCCGTGGGCGTGTCCTGCTGCTGCTCGGGAGCCCTGGGGACATGGGGTGGATGGGGCTGCGCCAGTGCCCTGGCGCTCTGCCCCTGGGGTCGGGGTCCCTCCCCGTCGGTGTGGGGCTTCCTTGTCCTTCCGAGGCGGGCCGAGGCGACAAACGGTCAGCTTGAGGGTGGGGGTCAGAGCTGGCAGGGGGCCGGGGGGTGGCCTTCGGGGCCCCTTACCTCGGCTCTGGCTCCTCGTGACCTTCCGGAGGCTCTGTGTTGAGCGCGCGGTGGATTCTCTACAAGTCCGGACAGGAGCTTTGTCGGGGTCACGGGAGGTCGCCGTCGCCCGCCCGCGCAGCCCGCCCGTCGGCGCAACCCGCCCCTCACCTGGCTGGTGTGCAGCCTGTACTGCAGCCTGTTGCCTCTTCGCATGCGCGGGAGCACCAGGTGGTAGAAGACGTGCTCCCCCAGAGAGCTGAGCAGGGCGCTGCCGAGGCCCAGGCAGAACAGCACGAAGAGTCCCGAGAAGTGGTAGATGCCCACCTGCAGCGTCTGGGGGGGCAGGGGGGACGACACAGGCACAAACCCTCCGCGGGCGAGGCCGGAAGGGGAGCCCTGGCCGAGGCTTCCAGGTTCGTGGGGAGGACATCGGAGCTGGGCTTTGGTAGGATGCGTAGGAGCGCACACATCTTGGCAACCACCGGAGGGGGGGGCCGTGCAGGCTCAGGGTGCGCCCCCGCCTGCCCCCGCCCCGTGTCCCCTGGCCCTGCCGCACCTCGGTAACGGCGAAGACGCGCTTCCCACAAGGCACCATCTTGTACCACTTGTCGTGCAGCAAGTCGATGAAGCCGGAGGACTTGTAGCGGCTGATGAACTCGGACAGGTTGGAAGTGAGCGGCGAGTTCTGAGGGAGTCCGATGCCGTAGCCTGGGGGAGGCCAGGGGTGGGGTTGGGGGCCAGGCTGGACGCAGCCCCAGAGGAGCCACCCCTGGGGCCACTGCTCCCGGGGGCCACCGCTCCCCGCGGCCCCTCACCCTCCATGGCGAAAGGCTTGCCCACGGTCAGTAGTTTGCAGTCGGCGTCGATGGAGACCTCGTAGTCCAGGAGCGACTTGTCCATGATGAAGGCGTTGAGCTTGGGGGGGTCGCTCCTGCGCGGTGGGGGCAGTGGGGTGAGAGGCCCCGCTCTCACCCTCCCAGGTCCTGCTCCGTCGCCCCCGCCTCGCAGGCTCCGCCCCGTAGGCCCCGCCCACCCCGGGGTCACGGCTCGCGCCCGCCTCCCCCGCCCCCCCCCCCCGATGGTTCGTCTCCGTAGTCGCCGGCCCCGTCCCCGGTGCTCCGCCTCGCCCCTCGGGCCCCGCCCACCCCGGAGTCCCGCTCCGGCCCCCCCCCCCCACCGCGTCCTGCCCCGTCGCCCCCGCCCCCCTCACGGTCCCCGGTGCTCCGCCTCGCCCCGTCAGGTCCCGCCCCCTCGGCTCGACCCAACCCCCGCATGCCCCGCCCCTGCAGGGTCGGGCCCGCCCCCCCGCGGCCTCACGTGAGCATGGAGACGCCGTGGGGCGTGGTGGGCGCGCTGTGGCGCCGCATGTGCGCGTACATGTCGGGGAAGCTCTTTTTGATGTAGGCCTCGGCGCTGCTCTCCCACACGGTGCCCACGCGGAAGCCCTGGGACGGGTGGTGCAGCTGCGGGGGCAGCTCGTCAGCCCGGGCCGCTGTCGCCCTGGCCTCCGGCTGTCCCGCGCGCCCTGCTCCGTGCACCGTGCTGGGGCTGCCCGGGGTCCCCAGGGCTCTCGCCCAGCTCCTCCCGCCGCCGCCGCCGGCCCGACTGGGGCCCCTCTGGGCGCCGAGAGGGGGTCAGCAGCACCCCTGCCCCACCCACTCGGTGCCAGGAGCTCCCCAGTCGTGATGTTCCGCGACATGGCCCTCTCTCTGTCCCTGGGGGGCAGGATCGCCAGGGTGAGGGCCGCTCTCCTCAGTGCCCACTGTCCATCTCCACGCAGACCTGGCCCCGAGCCCGAGCTCGAACCCCAGACCTCCTCCTCCTCCTCTTCTCACCACCTCCTCCGTGGCCGCCCTGGGGGCCCGCGGGAATCCCTTGGGATCAGGCCCCCCACACCTGTCCTCCCGGCCCTTCCTGCCCCAGTCGGCCCTGTACTGCCTCTTCCCACCCTGTTTCTCTGGTCTCCACGCCACGTGGGTCTGCAAATCCTGTGGTTCCACTTTCAGAACCACCCGGAACCCCGCAGCCCTGCTGGCCGCTCCTCCCTGTCCTGGGTCCCCGGCGCCGCCCACAGTCTGCAAACTCCTAAGGGATGAGTGGTTACACTGACCCACGCGTCCTGATGTGGCCACAGCCCTCCGGAAAAGCCGGACCCTTGTCCTGTGGAGCGTCTAGAGCAGTCCTGTCTGGAACCTTCCGACGAGGAGACCCTGTACCTGTGCTGTTCTCAGTGGCTGTTGGGCACTTACAGTTAATTAATTAAATGTTGAAAGTGGCCGCGTGCGAGTGGCTAGCACATCACAGAGCACTGGGCCCAGGCTGTCGTACCAATTTACAAAGATACGGGGCTTAGGGTGTAGCACCCCTCAGGACACAGTCAGCCGGATCCGAACAGTGGGAGCTGCTACGGGACAAAAACAATTTCTCCAGCAAACACATTTTTGGGCAAGAAATAAGTGGAGAGGAAATGTACCCACAGTGCCTGTGTGTTTAGGACCAGATTCGAACAAGCCATGGGGGGAGAAAAGACAGCTGGGAAAAGGGGACCCTGAGTTGTGTGAAAGCTTCCAGAAAACTGGTGAACTGACAGTCCAGTGGCTGGGACTGGCCTGGGTGGCGGGGAGTTGACTTAGGAGCTGGACAATGGGTTCATCCATGGTGCTCGCTGCTCCCTGTTCAGGAATAAACTTTTTCATCAAAAAAAAGAGAAATATCTAGACTGGGGCACACCTCTGCTCTGCCCGCAAGCCGCCAGGGCTCCGACAGAAAGTTCTGTCTCAGAAAGAACCGCTTTAGGCACCCTGCAGGACCTGCCCCGGGGCCTTTGCACCTGCTCTGCCTTCTCTCCCATCATTCCTCCCTGATCTCTACATAAAAGTCTCTCGAATGTCACCCCCTCCCAGAGTTACTTCCTCACCCTCGTTTCAGAAAACGCCCCTCCCGGGACTCCCTGTGTTCCCACTCTGCCTCATTTTCCTTCCTGACGCTTTACAGCCATCTCACACACCAATCCGGCGTGCTTCTCTTGACCGCGACACCTCTCCCTGGGGCACGGAGACCTTCGCCTGTTTGGTCCCGGCCGGGTCCCCTACGCCCGGCGCACACACCGAGCGCTCCATAGATGTTTTCAGGAGCAGGTGGCTGCCGGCGGCTGGGCCTTGGGGCGGGAACCGGGGGAGTGGGAGACCTCCCGGCCCCACGGCTGCCCACCTTGGGGTCATGGATCCCCGACAGCTCCTCGAAAGTCTTGTCCCCGACCATGACGGCGGCCAGGTTGGCCGTGTAGCTGGACAGCACGAGCAGGCAGAAGATGGCCCACAGGTTCATGAGGAAGCGGCCCGTGGGGCACTTGGGCGTCTTGCTGGAGACCGTGCGTCCGAACAGGATGGCGTAGCAGAGGTTGAGCGCCGAGGAGTAGGAGAACACGGTGGCCCGGTTGCGGCCGCGGGGCGTGAGGCCGTAGGGGCTGCGCCACTCGTACAGCGTGAGGAAGAGCGCGGTGAGGTGCAGGGCCGCGAAGACGCCCAGCCACATGGACCAGTGCAGCGGCCACGTGAAGGCGCCGATGGGCGAGGCCGTGTCCCGGGCGCGCACCATGATGCCCAGGCTGGTGGAGAAGAAGGGGCTGCTGAAGTCCAGCACCTGGGAGCGCGCCGAGTTGATGCTGAAGCTGGTGACGGCCATGTGGGCCCTGCCGGCCAGCAGGTCGCCCACCAGGCCGGTCCAGCGGCCGTCCCGCAGGGCGCCGTACTTGCCGTCGCCCACGATGTACAGCTCGAAGTCGAAGGGCGCGTCCTCCGCCAGGCGCTCCAGCAGGTCGATGCAGTAGCCGTAGCAACACTTGCGCAGCGCCCGCGGCGCCGAGCCGTTGGCCAGGGCGGCGAACAGCGCGTCCAGCGCGGCCGAGTCGTTGGTGCCGGGGGCCAGACACAGCCGCCCCGCGGGGCACTGCCCGTCCTCGTCCGGCTCGCGGGCGAACACGAACGGGTGCTCCACCAGCGTCACCACGCGCAGCTTGGGCCGGCCCCCGGCTCCCGGCGCCGGCGGGGGCCGCGCGGCCGCGCCGCCCGGCTCCGACTCCAGCCGCCCGGCCCGCCAGGTGCCCACCGTGGCCCAGGCCGGGGCGCCCCGCGGGTCCTGGCGCAGGCTCCACACCCGGAAGTGCCGCGACACGTGCACCTGGGAGGAGCCGGTCACCCACACTGGCCCCGTGCGGCCCTGGAAGGACGTGTTGGCCAGGAACCTGGCGGGGGGGGGGGCGGGGGGGGCACCGTCAGGCAGCAGGGGCCGGACCCCTTGCCAGCGTGGCACCCGCGCCACGGGGGCGGTGACGGTGCCCCCGGCCCGAAAGCGACGACTTCCTGGTTCTCATGCCCGGCGAGGCCGCCTGGCTGGTTCACTTCCCCTGCCCTGCACGCTGCCCCCAGAGCGCCCTAAGCCCCCGCCTGCCCCTTCCCCTGCCCTGCTTCCACCTTAGGGTCAAAACCCGCTTTCTCGGGAGGATACGATGCCCAGTATACAGCAAGGACCCAACAATGGTGCCTTTCCTGACTCACAGACGGGACCCGCACACCCCTCACTCACCGTGCCAGCAAGCGGCCCGAGGACAGGGACCCAGCCGGGCGTGGGTCGTGGCAGTTGACCGTGGCGGGGGGGAGGGCGCGCTCCGGTTCCGCACGGGCCGCGCTTCCCAGGGCGCGAGCCACCAGCTCCACGGCGTCATGAATGGCGGCCTCCAGCGGGGGCCGAGCCACCTCGCCCAGCGCCAGCAGCCCGAGGGGCAGGCCGTCCGTGGGCAGTACCTCAGGGGACAGTGGTGTGCCCAGCAGCCAGCGGGGCCCCGGGGGCGCGGCCCGCAGCACCCGGAGGGCGCGGGCCGCGTCACAGCCAAGGAGTGCAGCCACGGGCACTGGGGCCGAGCCCCCCGTCGGGGCCCCCAGGGGGGCCAGGCGTGCCTGCAGCCCCGCGGCACCCGGCTCCGGCCGACCCAGGTCCAGCACGAGCTCTGGGGCCCCGCCGGCCCGGGCGGTCCAGAGGGCCACCAGCCCAGCAGGGTCCCGCACGCGGCAGAGCACCAGGCCGACGTCCTCCCAGGCATGGGCCTGCAGCACAGACACCAGCACGTCGAGCAGCGTCTCCAGGGGGCTGGCCCAGTCCAGCTGCAGGTGGAACGGATTCTGGAAAGGGGGTGGGCACAGTTAGGGCTGGCGACCTGTGACCCACCGCACCCTCCCCACCCCCACGAGTAGGTGCTCGATAAACAGACGTCCTCTTTAAGACCGGGCGGCATGCCTGCCTCCGCCAGCCCGCCCCTGCTCTAAACCCTCTCTGTCTCCCCACCACCGTCAGCACAAAGCCCAGCCTCCTTGGCCTGACACTCAGGGCCTACTCGCTTGGTTCTGGCCAACCTGGTCGCACCCCACTTTGGGGCTTTTCGCATTTCCCAGCTGGAACACCTCTCTTCTCTCTCTCTCTCTCTCTCTCTCTCTCTCTCTCTCTCTCTCCCCGGCACCCAACTCCTACACATCCTTCAAAACCCAGGTCCGTCACCCATCCCCTATTCAGACTTCCCTGGCAAGCCAGGGGCTGAGGGACTCCTCTATGCCCTGTGGCACCCAGAAAGTTCTCCGGGACTTGCTCTTAGCCTGTGAAGGATGAGAGAGAGGGCAATGCCAGACACCTAAGGCGAGCAGGGTGTTGCCCCGGTGAGGACAGGATGCCCAGGGCTGAGGCTGCTGTTCAGTCCCTGGGGGTCCAAGCGAGTCCTCCCAAAAGACCGACGTAAATAGCAGGGGCTCCGGGCCTGGAGGCGGCAGCAGAGGGCGCCACAGGCCTGGCTTTGAGTTCCGTATCTTTCCCACAAGGTCGGCGCAGGGGGCCCGCCTCAGGCAGGGACAGCGGGGTTAAGGAGACCCCAGGCTTCCTCTACAGTCGAGGTCTCCCCTCCCGAGGAGAAGGACGGCCTGGAGGGGCTTCAAGCTGCGTTCGGAAGGCGGGAGGCCCCTACCAGTCCCCATATCTCTAGGTTGGGCCCCTCCCTGCTGTCCTTGTAAGGGGGCCTTTCCCAGAGGCACCACGGGGGTCCCCAGAGCCCTCTCAGTCACCCCTCATCCGTATCCCGCTTTCTGCTTCTTCGGGCCCAGATCCAGGCCCAGAGGCGGAATCAAGGAGAGAATAAACTCCAGAGATGCGGAGGGAGGGGTCTGACTGACAGGGAGGGTGGCCCGTCGCGGGGAGGAGACTGGGGAGACCAGCAGACCCCGGAACTGCACCCCAGAAACGGGCAGAACGACCTGCTTCCCCTCCCAGCCCGGGGCCCAGCTCGGTGGGGCTGGGGGGCGCCCTCGGACCGGGGAGGGCTTCTGGGGCCCACAAGGGCAGCAGCCACGGTGGGGAGACCCCATCACCAAAGCCCAGGAAGGGGGTCTGCGCAGGAGTTGCGGCCCCGCCGCCCCCCACGGCCCCCCTCGAGGGGGGCCTCGTGTGGGTTTGGCCATCCTGGGTCCAGAAGCATCGCACCGGGTCGGCCGCCGTTTCTGGGTCCCCGCGCCCTAGGGGGCATCCGGGGTCAGGAGTCCACGTCCCGCGAGCCCCGGGGGCTCCTGTGCCAGCGCCCCCCGGCGCCTCTGGCGTCGGACCCCCGGCCCCCGCCCCCCAGGGCGTCCCGGGGCCTCCCTCGTCCGGCCCCCGGGCGTCCCCGCGTACCGGGTCTCCGAGGGGCGCGCGCGCCTCCCGCCGCAGCACGCTGAGCACGGGGGTCTCGGCGGCGGCCGCCAGGAAGTGCAGCTGCCGCAGCTCGGGCCGCGCCCCCGGGAATGCGAGCACGGCCCGCACGCCCGGCGCCGCCAGCGCCTGGCACAGGCCGCGGGCCAGTGAGGCGGGGTCGCGGGCAGGGGGCGCGGCGGCCACCAGCTCCAGGCTCAGGTTGTGCGGCAGCCGCGGCGCCAGGGCGGCCCGGGCCAGGGCGGCGCGGACGCGGGCGCGGGCGGCGGGCGCGCGGGGCAGGAGGGCGCCCAGGCGCACCGAGCCCCCCAGGCGCTCCAGGACGCCGCACGGCTGCGGGTGGCCCCCCGCGGGCCCCGGCCCCGGCCCCAGCGCCAGCGCCAGGCCGAGCCACAGCGTCCGCACAAACTCCATCCCAAAGTTGCCGGCCGGCGCCGCGGGGCGGAGCCGCCGGGGCCACCGCGCAGGAGGCGGGGTCTGGGGCCCGGCCCCCGCCGCTCGCTGCCCCGCCCCCCCGCGGGGCAGGCGCATCCCTCCCCCGCGCGCCCCCGCCCCCCACGCCGCCGGCCGACCTGCGCCCGCCCTCGCTCCGTCCGGTTCCCCAGGGTCAGCAAGCCTCTAGGGAGGAGTGGGACCCACTACCCAGGGCGGGAAACTGAGGCTCAGGTGGCCACGCCGCGCGGGGGTGGGGGTGGGGTGTGGTCCCCAACCACTGCTCTTCCCAGCTCCGTGCCAGGTGAGTTATTTCCCCATTCTACAGACGAGGAAACCGAGGCTTAGCACCAGGAAGGGCATTTGTGTCCAAATCTGTCCCCACACTCATCCCCGTTCCACCCGAGAATCGCTCATGCCGCAGCCTGGGAACGCTGCCTGCTGATGTCAGGGGAGCTGAGGCCCAGGAGGGGTCACACAGCAATACTGCCCACCTCCGGCTCTACCTAGACCAGCCCATTCGAGTGCGCTCTGACGTTGTGTGCACCCTGGGGAAACTGAGGCAGATCACGTCTGATAGGAACCTACAGGGTAGATCTCCTGCCTTCCAGTTGTGGGCAGGGAGGTAACTTGGAGCAGAGAACTCCTCACCCTTCAAGACCCAGTACCAAATGCCCCTGTTCTGAAAAACATTTCTTGCTGGTCACCCAGAAAGATACAGAACTTCCTCCCCACCCCCAGTGAAGCCCTCCCCCCCCCCCCCACGCCTACGTGATCATATGCCGTCAAACTTTTGTTGGTTTATCTGCTTTATTTAGTGGCCACCTTCCCTACTCAACAGTGGGAAGGCAAGAGTGGGTCTGGCCTGCTAATGTGGTCTCTGATGCTCGCACACAGTGGGCACTCTAATTGATGCTTGAGCTCAGACAGGACAGTTACATCACCCTCCACGGCTCCAGAAGCTTCCGTAGCTCCCTGCCCTCTACCATCCCCCGAGGCTTCTCCCGTGCTCTGACCAGGTTCTTCCCGTGACCCTGGCATGGAGCAGTTACTCACTAAACACTGGCTGACCCAGGCCCACCAGCACCCTGCACGGAATCCTCTCAGCCTGTCCTCCCCAAGGTGGGGGGGGCGGGGGGGAAGTGTCCCAACACCCCTCAGGGCACAGAACATTCCCGTGCTAATGAGCGAATCTACACTCGGCTGATTCTTCACACACAAAACCGTCTCCTTTTGGAGCCAGTGTTACAGAGGCAGGAATAAAATTCCATCAGATAAATAAAAATGCCAAACGGCAGCCAACAGTGTAGATCCAATTTGGAGATGAGCGTCCAGAGCTGTGCGCCTGGGTTCCGGCCGACAAGGCCACCGTGTCCAGCCACTTGGCCAGCCACCCGAGGACAGGGAAGGTCCCAGGTTGCAGGCTCGCGCCCTGACCTGAGTCACCGCTGTCCTGCCAGGGGCCCCTGGCACCAGGGAGCCCACCCACCTGCCCTGGTCCTGGCTGAGGCACCAGGAGGTAAAGAGCCCACAGGGACCGCCCGGGCTCTGCCCACCCTGTGGTGAGGTCCCTCTGACAGCACGACTCCTCGGGATGAGGGGCCCGTCCTGGGTAGGGGACGGTCCCTCACCCCAAGCCAGCTCAACAGATGCCAGCCGGCCGCCCTTGGCCCTCTGAGGGCTCGCACACACGGGCGCCCTCTGAAGCTGCCCGTTTCCACTACACATCTGCCTTTTCTGCATCATCTCCCCACGGTCAGGGGCCGGGACAAAGAGCCCAGACCCTGCGGGAATCTAGAACTGCCACTTCCCAGCTGTATGACCCAGCATCAGCTCCCTGACCACCGTGCCTCAGTTTCCCCATACTTACAAGGCGATAATAGTTCCCATCTCCCGGTTGCCGTGCAGATTCAACAAGTGAACACACGGGAGGTGTTTTTCCCAACTGTGGTAAAACGCGTAATAAAATTTAACACTTTAACCATTTTTCTGGTTTTTTTTTTTGTTTTTTTTTTTTTTAGAGACAGAAGACAAACTGGGAAGGGCAGAGAGGAGTGAGAACCTCAAGCAGGCTCCATGGAGCCCGACGCAGGGCTGGACCCCAGGAACCACGAGATCACGACCCAAGCCAAAAATCAAGTCGACATTTAACCGACTGAGCGACCCAGGCGCCCCTCATCGCGACCACTTCCAAGTGCACAGCTCAGTGACATCAGGCGCACTCACACGGTCGTGCAGCCGCCCCCACCATCCATCTCCAGAACTTTCCACCTCCCCAGACTGAGACTCTGTCCCCAAGCAGCACAGACTCCCCGCCCCCTGCCCACCCCTGGCTCCCCCAGTCTGCTCGCCGGCTCTGTGGACACGACTCCTCAGGGGACCCCCTGTGCGTGGGGTCACGCAGGACGTGTCCTTCTGGGTCTGGCTTCCATCACCGCGCAGTGTCCTCGGGGTCCATCCATGTGGTGGCAGGTGGGCACTTTCTAAGGCTGGATCACATTCGGGCATGTGGATGGACCACGGAGTGCCTACCCTTCGTGCGCGGACGGGCACCGGGGGTGTCCGGTGACTAAGGACCGTGCTGCTGTGAACGTGGGTGTGCAGGTACCTCTTTGCGCCCCGACGTGCATCTCCTGCGGGTGAGAGGGAGCCCGGACACGGGAGTGTGGTGAGAGCCGGGACACACAGGCCTGCTGGACACGGGGAGGCCCGATTCCCGAGGACCCTCCAGACTGTTTGCTACACCAGCACCCACCCCACGTCCCCACCAGCGCACACGCGGTTCCCTCCTGGAACACGGCGGGCAGGCACCGGGTGTCGCCGGCCTCTTCCCCTCGGCGGCGACTGCGCAGGATTTGGGGTCAGCTTGTGCTACGGAACGTGCACGTGAACCTCAGCCCGGACCTGATGGTTCACCCCGTGCCACGCACCTGCCGCACACCAGCTGTGCACAAGCTCTGAGGCCTCCCTGCGGACCCAGAAGGGCCATGTCCCGCTTTACAGATATGGAAACTGAGTCTGGGCCCGAGTGCAGCTTCTCTGAGGCTGCAGTGACCAGAAGGAGAGGCCAGCGGGGACCAAGTGTCCCCTGATGCTCTCGGGCCTGAGTCAGATCACAGCACCCCCGCCCCTCCCCTCAGCCCTGCAGGAACCAGGAAGGTCGGCTGCCTCTGCCCCGGGCCAGAGGGCGGGAGGAGTGACACGGCAGGAGGAAACCCCAGGACCCACGGAGTCAGCAGCTGAGGGTCCAGAGTGGTGCCGGGGGGGGGGGGGGGGGCCTCTGACCCTGTGAATCCTCGGGAGGTCGGGGCGGGGGGAACAGCACCCCCGAGGCAAGAACCCAGAGCCAGGAAGGGTGGCCTCCAGACGAAGGTCGAAACGCTCAGCCCATCTCGTGGCCACCTGCCAGCTCCCTTCCCAACACCCGGCCCCCAGAACCAGCAACACATCTCCTTCTGAAACATCTACTCCTGGAACACGTACAGGCAGCCAAGGGCATGGAGGGAGGGCACAGGGGCACAGGCACCAGGCGCTCCGAGGGACCCTCGCTTGGGTCTGGGCACCAGAGCCTCAGTCAAACCAGATCTTCCAGACTTTCTGGAGACCCGAGGGTAAGGACAGCCTGGGCCCAGCCTACAGATGGGAAAACAGAGACCCTGGCACTCTGGGGAGGGGGCTGGCACCCTTGGGACCCTGGCTAAGCCCCTCCCTGCCCTCCGCTGCTGATGGGAACCCCAGAGGCCCAGGGCCTGCTGTAACCCCATTCTGGCCTCGAGGGGCTGATGGAGCCCAACTGAAAGCTGTGGGGGTGGGGGGCTTACAACGTGGTGTCCCCAGTTAGCCAGCAGGACCCCATCTCATGCCCTATCAGCTGCCGTGTGGCGAGACCCGTGGCCAGGGCGCGCAGCCAGAGGAAGGGGCCATCCCTGAGCCCAGGAGCGGGATCCCAGCTGGGACTGCTGGTTCCAGCTCCAGGTTCTCCAGCACCTGCTCAATCACGTGGATTTTCTAGGTCATTAAGCTGAGCTGTCAGGGGTGGGCAGCCTTCTGGAAAGTTCCGAGGATGGCTATGGGGCCCACGTGTCTGAGCTGGGCTCCAGGTGCCGGCTGACCACTGGCCACATCCCCAGGGCAGGTGTCCCTGGCCTCTCTCAGGCCCTTTTAGGCCAAGGGACGTTCTCATCGGGCCGTGTGGGCACACGTCCTTCTGGAGGACTCTGGCCCAGAACCGCCACCACGTGAGCCAGGCTGGGGGCACCCTTGCTGGGAGGCCATCAAAGGGACGGGACCAGTGGGACCACACTGCGCTCTCTGAACCATTCCTGCCCCGGGTAACCTCCACCCTCACCTCAGAAGCCACCCCTGCCCCAGCACACCCTCCCACCGAGTGTGGCCTGGTCCTCACGGTCGAGCAAAAGCCCTGGGGCAGCCGACCAGTCTCTGAAAAGAACCATGACTTCTTGACAGAGTTTTAAAAACCGGACTCAGGGGGCTCTGCTGAAACAGGTCCCGCTAGGAGTCCTGGGGCTACCACGCGGGACCTGGGACCACCCCCCGCCACCGCCAGGGCACACAGAGGGTTGGAGAGAAGAGGCTTTTAGTCCTTTTGTTAAAGACAGAGCAGCACCAGAAGCCGCACGGAGGCACCAGGCACCGGCGGCCAACACGTGGTACACAAGGCTCCTCGAGGGGGCAACACGTCCAGGGGCCGCTTGGCAGGCGGGGGGCTCACTTGGCCGGCCGCGTGATGATGCGCGTGGAGAAGTCGAACAGGTCGCGGTTGACCTTCCGCAGGTTCCGCACCTCGTCCTCCAGCTCGGCCACACGGATCCGCAGCTGGTCCTGGCCGCCCAGGACGCTCTGGGGAAGGACAGGGAGCCGGGTCGCCTGCGGGTCCCGGACGGGGCGGGTGCTCGGGGTGTCCCCTGCCCGCCCCGTGGCTCTGGCCCACCTTCTCCATCGTGCCGCTCATCACCGCGTGCAGCTGCTCTGCCCGCTCCAGGTGGCTGGGCTCCGAGCCCTGCAACACAGAAGGGGCCGCGTGGCGCCCAGTGAGCAGGGGCAGCAGCCCTGCCAGGGAGGTGCCTTCCTGACACCTGCTGGCCGAGGGGACGCTGAGGTTTGCGGAAAGGACCGCCAGACGCCGGGCTGGGGCGTGCGACGTCTCTACTGAGGTCACGGGCTCCAACCCCCCGGCTGGACGGGTGCAATGTACTCCCAACGCAGCCCGGGGGCAGGGACACCCAAGGCCACGCCGTGGGCACAGCGCTGGGCCCTGACGGTCGTGCAGAGACCAAGGTCAAGGAGGCCCAGGAGACGGGCCGGCCGGTCAGCCGAGGCCTCCGGCCCCGGCACGCCGTGGGCTGGACGCCGCTACTGCTGCGGGGAGGCCGTCTGTCTCCTGCTGGACAGCGTCCGGGCACGCAGCCCTCGTTGGCACAGCCAGAGGCCAGCTGTCTGCAGGAAGGCTCCAGACACCCCGAGGGGCTTGTGCAGTTCACGGAACGGTGGGCGGAGCACGGCCGGAGCCTGCCAGGCAAGGACCTGCAGAGCAGGTGGGTGCCCCCGGGCCTGGGGCGGCAGACGGGCGATCCCTGGGGGCTCCCCTCCCCCCCCCCCCCCCCCCGCCACGGCCCCCTGTGGAGAACAGGCCGGACACACGGTACTTTCAGGCCAAGCTCTGCTCCGCAATGCGCCCTCATTCCAAACGCCCTGGGTTTCCTGAGCTCACCTGCCAAACCCCCGCCTGGGCTCAGTCGCCAGGTCAGAGATGGCCCCTCACCGGGAGCGCCGGTGCCCGAGGCAGGTCACCACCCTGAACCCGACAGAACGTGCAGAGCAGGGCAGAGGAAGGTCTTCCCGAGGGAGGGGACGCCTGTGTGGGGACGGGGACGTACCTGCTGGTGGAGGCCCAGGCGCAGCGTGAAGCCCCCTCGGTGGGGCTCATCCCCGTGCTCGGCGCCCAGCAGGTGCTTGTTGAAGTGGGGCAGGGGCAGGCCCGGCCTGAAGTCCGAGCTCAGCATGCTGAGCGGCGCCAGCATGATGGAGGCGTTGGTCACAGGGCCTGTGGCAGGGCAGGCCGCGGTCCGAAGCCGCCCCAGGCCACGCAGGCGGCTCCCACGGGCCCCCAGTCCTCACCCCCCAGCTGTCCAGGAGCGGCACCGCCCGGACCCCGGGCCTCTCCTCACAGCACAGGCCCCGGGGCGGCCAACTCGCCGGGGAAAAACCGTGGTGTGGACAAACTGGAGAAGCCGCGCGCCTTCGAGAGCCCCCGGAGGAGCTGGCTGCCCCGTGCCCCCGCACCCAGGGCGCCTCACCTTTGAGGGTCACCGTCCTGATGCACTGCTTGCTCTGGACGTCCCACAGGCGCACGGTCTCATCGTGGGAGCCGGAGAGCAGTACGCTGCCATCAGTAGACACGGACAGGCAGGTCACCTGGTTCCTGGGGACGATGAGTCCCACAGAGGGCGGCACAGGTGACCCCAAGCCGAGAGCCTGAGCACGGGGCCCCTCCCGCTCCTGGCCCCGCCCCGCACCTGTGCCCTCTGAACGCCTTCCCGCTGTCCTGCTCCGGCTGGAAGGTCTTCTCTCTCTGCCCAGGCTGTGGAGGCCAAGAGGGCCCGGGGCCGCGCCTCAGCCCGGGGGCCCCAGGCGGGGGGAGGGGGGGGGGGGAGGGGAGGGGGGAGGGGGGAACCTGGGGTCCCACGACCCACTGAGCACCCCGGCCCGGGCCCAAGCACCCCCTTCCCCCACCTGTCCACTCACCCAGGTGCAAAGGTCGACCTGGAAGATGGAACCGTCGCTGCCGCCACAGAACAGGTGGTGCTCGGCCAGGTCCATGGTCACGGCCACGATGGCCACGTCGAACAGCACAGAGAGCAGGAGCTCGCCCGACGAGACCTCCCACAGCTGGGGGTGTGGGTGCGATAGGAGCTCTGGTGGCTCTGGACCCCCGGGAACCGGGGCTGCAGCCGTGGCCCGGGGGGTCGGGGGTGTGGAGAGACCCAGCCTTCCCAGGGGCAGAACTCGCCTCTCAGGCCCATGACCCCTCCCCCCACCTGCTTTAGCCGCCGCCGGCCCCCACCCACCGCAAAGCCCAAAGGGCCAGCGTGCCCTCAAATCCCCTGAGGTCTGGCCAGGGAGCCGCCAGGCACAGGCAGCCAACTGGGAATTTCCAAGCCGACGCAGGCCTGGACCGTCCACCCTCTGGCCGTCCTTGAGGCGGGAGGCATCAGGGGGATTAGGAGCTGTCTGGAGCTGCCAGCCTGGGGAAAGGAGGCGACTCACTGGCTCACGCTGGCCAAGAGCCTGCCCGCTGCCAGGACATGACTCACAGATCCACTTGGGGGGGGGGGGGGGGGGTCCCTACCTTCACCGTCTGGTCCAGCGAAGAGGTGGCCACCCGGGCCAGGGGCCCCCCAAAGCCACAGTGCAGGTCTGTGATGGGGAGGGTGTGACGAGACCAGACGTGCCGGGGGGCTGGGGTCCTGGAGGGGTCCACCTGCAGCACGCTGTGTGCAAGAAACAGACCTCAGCTGGGGGGGAGGGGGCCCCCACCCTGATGCCCCGCCTGGCTCTCAGCCCCCTCCCACCTTGGGGCCCCGGCACGGCTCTTTCCACGTGCGCCGTGGCCAGACCCGACCCGAGAGGGCCCGCGGCCCCACCTGCACAGGCTCCACACCAGCACCAGGCAGTCTTTGCCCCCCGAGAGGAAGTGGCTGCTGTCCCCAGTGAACCGCAAGCATGACACATCCTGATAGTGGCGGCTCAGGATGACCAGAAGGTTCCCCGTGGAGACCTGTGGAGGGTGCACACAGGTCAGGGCAGGAAACGGGCGCTGCCCCCGCCCCCCGGCTGCCAGGTCACACGGGGGCACTGGGGGGAGAGCCTGTCCACACTGACTGTCCCAGCGCTCGGGTCAGGGGTTCACGGCCAGGGTGTCTGGGAGGAATACTGAGGCCTGGTGGGAGGCCATGCCTCTTCCCGGCTGTCCTGCCTAGGACATCCCCAAATGGATGATGATCTCGTTGGAGCTCCCACCCCCTCGTCCACAGTCACCCTGACCTCTGAGCCCTGTGCGTCAGCTGGCCCGAGGACCCCTGTCCAGTGCGGGACAAGGCTGTCACGTAACCATGGCATCCGGGGAGGGCATGGGCTGTCTGCATGGAGGAGAGTGACAAGGCCACAGAAGAGGCTGGTGAGACCGTGGGCCCTTCCCTCCAGAACCAGCCAGACCTGGGACCCAGGAGCGGGAAGTCACCGTCTTCAGATGCCACCACAGGGGGATGGGCCAGTGGCCGGGGCCGGGGGCAACGGGGAGGCCCCTGGCGGCACGGACACGTGAGCCTGGGAAGGTGGGGTGGGCTGCGGGGCCAAGACTCTGTTGTGAGTTGACCGGTGTTCCCCTAATGCACAGATTCACGTTCTAACTCCTGAGACCCGAGGCCTTCCTTGAACACGGGGCCTTTACAAGTCTAACCACACACCAGAGGGTGGCCCTGAATCTAACCGTTGGTGTCCTTACATAAGGAAAAGCCGGAGAAACAGCCTCCCCCTGAGGCCCCTGCTCTGAGGATTTCCAGCTTTCCTCCCCCTTCATGCACACAGATGGAAGGGGGGAAAGGTGGACAGTGGCAGATACCGGAGTCAGGTCCTCAGCCGGAGTTGCTGCCTTGGGTTGGCTGTGGGGGGCGCCCCCTTGTGTCCATGGCCCGCAGCGGTCAAGAATTCGCCCGGAGGGTGAGGGAGCCAGGGTCAGACCACAGAGCCCACCAGCCAAGACCCAAGACGTCCCTCATTAGAGAGGGAAAGGGGACATTGATTTCTGCCCACGCTGCCTGCGCCAGGGCAAGGATTTCTACCATGATGGGCAACCTTTGAAGAAACCCCCCCGCCCCAGTTTCCCTCCCTGCACCAGAGCAACCACTTCCTAGTTTTAGAATCATTAAAAATCGTTAAAATCATTAAAAGCCTCTGGGGTGAAATAACTAAGCCCCCTCGTATCTCTGTGGTCCTCAGACCTCTGGGGGAAGTACAAAGGCCGTTTTACAGGTGTGGACAAGGTCAAGAAAGGCAGAGCGTGATTACGTGTCCATCTTCTGGCTTCAAACCCTGTGCTGTCTGTGCAGGAGGTGACGCGGGTGTCCCCCGCCCAAACATAAGCAACTGTTGCTGACAACACGGTCTAATTAACCCAGCGCCCTGAGATCAAATCCCACTACCTTGGTTTTACGCCTGCTCTTACCTCCCACAGGTATATGCTCTCTGCAATCCCCGCCAGGACATACAGGCCATTGGGCGATGTGGTCAGACAGGTGACAGGTCCAGGACACATGATCTTCTGCTGGAGCTGGTCCTAGAGAGACATAAGAAGCCTCTGAGCTTCACGTGGAACTCGGAAGCTAGGGGACAGTGGGGAGAAAAGTCCGAGAGAGCTAGAAAGAAGGGCAGGAACAGGGGTGATTTGAACTAATCAAGGGTCATCAAGAAGGCACCTGATCCAGCCCAGGCTTTGCAGGCTGGAGGGGGAGGCCTGCAGATCGCTGGATCAAAGCAGAACGGTGCTCACTCTGGGTGGGGGTAGGGGTGGGCAAGCCACAGAAGGTCCAGGAAGGAGTTGGAGAGCCCAATGGCCAGGCGGCTTGTGCCACAACCCCGCCTTCCCTAACATCCAGCCTGTGATCCTGACGGTCAGTTTTCTCATCTCTTTAAAGGGAAAACTTCCTGAGTATGAGTGGACCACACCAGGTAAAGCCAGAACACAGAGCTTGTCCCGAGAAACTTCAGCTGTCAGAGCCGGGCAGCAAGAAACTTCAGTGGCTGCACTTTGGATGTTTATAAGAAGAGACCAATGGGCCCTTGGGATGAAGGATAGTATCTCTTTGGGGGGGGGGGGGGAATAAATGCATGACCCTCCTGGGCCTCTGATATTCACCTTCCAAGAACAACAGACCCGCGGAACCCCCACAGAAAATCCTTTTTCCCCCCCTTCTCCTTACATGAGCAGCAAACAAGTTTATTAGCGTGTTAAGATCAGAAAGCTCTCTTTACAGAGAGGGAGCATTCAAGAGCGAACACTCTGAAAGTCCTTTACTTAAACTTCGCTCCCCAAGCTCCCTCCCACTTTCCCAGCCCATCAAGGGTGCCTGCCCCACAGACGCTCCTCACTCTCCCCAGTGGCCCACCCTCAGCCCAGCGCCAAGGATCCCACCCAACCCAGAGCGAGCCTCCCTCCTCGCCAACCGCCCCCAGACCCGCGCATGCGCAGCGCACCCTAACCGAGACCACCCCCGCCCCGGTTCAGGGACCCCGCGGGCCCCACCGACCCTTCCCCCGACCCCACTCTGGGGCACCCCGCGCACTCTCCGACGAAGCCCGGGCCGGGGCGCGCGCCGCCGCACCTTCCGCTGCAGCTCCCAGGCGCTGATGTAGTTCTTGCCCAGCTGCGCCGCCAGCAGGTACTCGCCATTGAGCAGCGCCAGGCCGCGGGGTCCGGCCTGGCCGCCGCGGTACGTGAGCAAATTGGCGCCCGAATGCAGCTCCCACACGATGCAGCTCCACAGCTGGGCCGCCGAGTCCGTACACACGGCCACTTCCATGGGAGCCGCCATCTTGCCTCCCCCCCCCACCGCCCCGGAAGTACGTCACGCCAGCGAGACTCCGGCACCTGCGCCGCGGCGGCTAGAGCGGCGCCCACGTCTCCTCGCCCGGGCTGGCGCGTGACCACGTGCTCGAGAGGGGGCTAGATCCCCGCCCCGCGGCGGTGGGGGCGCGTGCCGTGGAGGTGGTGACCGTGGAAGGAGACCTCGCCCCCAGATAGGTGGGGAAGTCGGGGCTCAGGGTCTCCTGCAGAGAACTTCAGAGCCCGGAGGTCGCCTGGCCGTTTCCGCTGGGCGCCTTTGACCAAGTGACACGGTCAATCGGATTCCTTTTCTTTTTTTTAATGTGCGAATAGTAAAGTCCCGAGCTCGCAGGCCTCGATAATCATTTGCACGAAAAACGCGCACTGCGTACCTAACCTGTCTAGCTGAACGCCCCCGGGTCCACCGTCCGCCGCCCCCAGACCCCTCTTCTCTGGGGCCACGAAGTGCACCTGTACATTTCAGGAACGTGGTGCAGGCCAAACAAGTCGCGATCTCAGCCTGAGGGGCGCCTACCCTCCACTACAGCTGCCGGCCCCAGGCCAGGTCTCCAAACAGCGCCTTTCAAAAACGTGGAATTAGTTGGAAACCTGTGAAGTCAATCCACTTAGCCGGTGAGGCCTTGGCGTCTATTCCCAGCGACACTGGAGGGTGCCTGATGCCCGGGGTCTGCAACAGTGCCGGAAGCGCCCGCCCCAAGCTGCCGAGGGCGTTATGGGAGCAGGTGTCCTAGAGCAGGGCGGAGACCGTGCGCCCCCAACCCCGCTTCATATCCAGGAGACGATGGGTGGACGGAGGGAGGGAACCGCCTGAGCGAGGAACGGGAGCTCGGGGCGTGGGGTATCCGCGGCTCCAGCCCCGACCGCCAGGTGGCAGGCGCGAGCCTCGGACCGGGAGGCCGGACCCGGAAAGGGCTTTTGCCCAGGGCGGCTGCTCCCAGCCCTGGGGCCACAACAAGAAGCAGTTACGGGGATGAAAGGGCTGCCACGGGGGACCTGCCTAGTTTGGGGATCTGGAAGAGGGGCTTCCGAGAGCAGGTGTCACTTGAGCAGGGAATTAACAACTTGGAGGGAAAGGTGGGCAGAGGAACGTGCAAAGGCCCTGGGGCAGACCATGGAGGATGGAGCTGGGCAGTGCAGGGCCTTTCAGCCAGTGGGTAGCCTGGATTTTATTTTATCCTGGAGGGCGGGGATCCATTGGGAACTTAAGGACGCTTGTAAATTGACGTGAGGAGAGCTGAGTGTGCAGGGACCTCCTAGTTCAGACAGGTCGCAAGTGGAACCAGGTCTCCCTGATTTCCACCCTCACAACGAGTTGATGCTCCTAGGTTCCGCAAATGTTTTTGTTAATATTTAAAAAAAAATTTTAATGTTTATTTTTGAGAGAGAGCTTGTGCAAGCGGGGGAAGGGCAGAGAGAAAGGGTGACAGGATCAGAAGCAGGCTCTGCGCTGACAGGAGAGCTGATGCAGGGCTCGAACTTGCAAACTGAGAGATCGTGACCTGAGCCAAAGTCAGATGCTTAACCAACTGAGCCACCCAGGCGCCCCTTTTTATTTTCTTCAAATGTTCATGTATTTTTCTGAGAGCTAGAGCATGAGCGGGGGAGGGGCAGAGGATCTGAAGCAGGCTTTGCTCTGACAGCACAGAGCCCCATGGGAGGGGGGCTCAGACTCAAGGACTAAACCATGAGACCATGACCTGAGCTGATGTCGGGTGCTCAGCTGAGCCACCCACATGCCCCCTCAAATATTATTTTAAACACTGGCGTCTGTCTTCTGTTCAGGTCATGATCTCCGGTTCATGAGTTCAAGCCCTGCGTCGGGCTCTGTGTCTCCCTCCCTCTCTGCCCCTCCCCCGCTCACACTGTCTCTCTCAAAAACAAATAAACATTAAAAAAAAAAAAGTGTGAATAAGAAAAACAAAATGCCTGGAATGCTAATTTACGCTTTTCAAACATTGGTTTCCCAAAATCAAATCTTTGAATCCCGAGTCCCTGGCGCTCCGTGGAATCTGGTTTGAGAATGTGTTTGAGAATGCCACTGTATGGCTCCCAGGAGTGGACCCTGGTGGCCTTTCTTCTAAACATCAGCTCAAGGCTTCAATCTGCACTTTTTTTTCAATTTTTAAAAATTTTTGAGAGAGAGAGAGTGTGAGCCTGGGAGGGGCCAAGAGAGAGGAGGAGACAACGCAACGCAGGCTCCAGGCTCTGAGCTGTCAGCACAGAGCCCGACATGGGGCTTGAACTCATGAACCGAGAGATTGTCGTGACCTGAGCCATAGTCCGGACACTCGATCGCCACCCAGGCGCCCTTTGAACCTGCACTTCTGAGCTGTGAGGCGAATCACTGTGAAGTTCTGGGCCTCAGTTTCCCCACATGCACAGCCACTGCAGCGACTGTAGTTTCCCGTAGCTATGGGATCTGGGTCCTGGGTCTGCGTCTGCTTCCAGGAAGTCTGGCCTGGAAGCCTCCAGATCCCTGGGATCCAGGACACAGGGGCAGGCCCAGCAGATGTGGGTTGCAGAAAACACCAACTGTGCAGACGGGTGCCAGAGTGTGAGGGGGCTTGATGCCCGGAGGGTGCTGGTTGCTGGCACTCAGGCAGGGGCAGGCCCAGGCGACAGCTGGATCGCAGTCCTGGCCCCTCACAGGCCTCCTTCCCCCTCCTCTCCTCCCAGGAGGTCAGAGGTCACCCCACCCCCAGCCCAGCCAGCGTGGAATGAGGACAGACCAGTTGTGTCAGAAGAGAAAGGCTACAGCCACACTTTGGGGGGGGGGGTCGTCCAGGGACCACCCCTGTCGCCAGACCTCCTTGGTGCCAGCTGGATGCCTGGTTCCCAAATCCAAGTCTGTAGTGTGTGGCTAGAGGGGCAGAAGCAGGATGGGGGAAACCGAGGCACAGATACGGTTCCCCCACCGCCACCCCAGTAAGCCCTGAATTCTTTTTTGTCTTTGAGAGAAGGAGAGCGCAAGGGAGCGAGGGAGGGGCGGAGGGAGAGAGGGAGAGAATCCCAAGCAGGCTCCACCCTGTCAGCACAGAGCCGGACACGGGGCTCAGTCCCACGAACCGTGAGATCGTAACCTGAGTGGAAATCAGGAGCCGGACGCTTAATCGACTGAGCCGTGCAGGTGCCCCTAAGCCCCGAGTTCTCGCTCGTTATTATTTTTTCATTATTGGGCACCTCCTGTTTGTAGGCAGTGGGTACACACTGAAGAAACAAACCGACCCCCCTTTCTGGCGTCCTGGCCCACAGGCCCCTTCCCAGGGCAGCCCCGTCCGGGCCACGCGTGGTGGGAGGGAAGGCAGAGGACTCGGTGAAAACCTCTTGCTCAGGCATCCCTTCCTGGTGCCTTGCAGGTTCCCTCAGCTCTGCTGGCTGGACGCGGGTCCCCACGTTACCTCCAGGAGCCTTCCCGGCCTCCTCACAGGCGCGGAGAGGGAGGCCAGGGGGACAGAGGCCGCCGGGTTCTGGGAGGCCGGGCGGGCAGTGACGGGGCCTGCCGCCTCCCTGGTCCCCCAGGGGCCGTGTGACCTCAGGGGCTCTTCAGGGAGGAATGAAGGGAAGCACCGGCTGGGCCAGTTTGCAAGAAGGAGTGTTTTCCCGTTTTAAAGGATTTTTCTTGATCTCCGGTGTGTGAGGGGGAGGGGCCCTAGAGGAAGGTGGGTGACCTGTCCTCTGACCTCTCCTGGCCCCCCAGGCCCATAGAGGCTGGGCCCAGGATGAACAGCTGACTCACTTCTAGCAGGTGCGGAAAGCGGGTGGATAAACCGGGGCAACCGCCAGCTCGGACCGGAGGGGCGGCTGGCTGTCCCCCGTTCCTGGTGCGGCCTTGGGGTGCTGACCCGGGCGGGAGGGGCCGGCCAGGGGGAGGTGGGGCGTGCCCGCTGCAGGCCTCGCTGACCTTGAGCCCGGCACAGCCTGTGTGCGGGTGTCACGAGGGCGAATGGAGCGGACGTCCCAGAAAATCTCTCCCAGCCACAAAGCTGCGGAGCCAGTGTGCTTTGGGTTCGGAGGCAGGGCGCCCAGGGGCCCCCTTCCGTCTGTGCGGGGGCCCGACCCCACCCCTGGGGTCTGGTTTCTCAGGCCGCACCAACGAATCCTACAACGTGAAACCTCGAGCCAAAGCACAGAGGGCGGGAAGGCAGGTGGGGGCAGGCTGGGCCCTGCTCCAGTGGGGGTGGGGGACTCCCACGCGGGCACCCCACACGCGTCCGGCCAGTCGAGCTGAGGGGCGCCCCGGGTGGCCCAGAAGCAGAGGCAGCAGAAACACAAGGCAGAGTGCTGCGGAAGTTTCCAGACGGATGAGGGACTGGCAGAGAAGGCCGCACCCAGGGGGCCTAGGTTACAAATCCCACAGTGACAGTGCCGGGGGCCAAGGAACCCTGCAGGCAGGAGAGCTAGCCTGGGGGGGGGGGGGGACAGGCTGGGAGGCCCGGCCCTGCCACCGAGGTCCCCCCCCAATCCCTAAAACAGCCTTTGTACCACCAGGTCCCCAGGGACGTGCATATGGCCACACACACACTCTTAGAAGGGGGATGCTGAGGAACGGCTTAGCCAGGGCCCGTCCCCTGGACACAGCTGGCATTTGGGGGCGGGGGGCTCCTGGGCCCCACCCCTTGGTGCCAGGAGCTCCCCAGTGTGACAACCTCTGATGTCCCCCCACACACACACGAAAAAAACCACCACAGGACACAATTTCTGTTAAAAGTCAGAAGTGTTTTGTCTTGTTTTAATACCTCATCAGCTTTACAGGGTTACAATTGTCTTAAATATTTTTGAAGTTTAAATACAATCTGCATAATAATGTTATAAAATGTAAACTTTCAGTGTTCTTTTAAATTTCAAAATCACACACCTTTTTTTTCTTTCTTTCTTTCCTTTTTTTTTTTTTTTTTGGTCTTTTATCTTTTTTTTTTTTTTTTTTTTTTTTCCCTTTTAATACCTGAATGTTCTGCAAACACTGAAGTCTTACCAGGGCGCGACAGGCCGGGCCCGGCCAGAGGTAGAGTCGTTTTAAACCTTTTTTTTTTTTTTTTTTGGAAGTTTTTTTCACTTTAACCTGAGTCCTGGCGCGGTACCCACGCCGTCTGACAAACCCCAGAGAAACTGAAATTTCTGTCAGGAATGAAAGGCTGAATTCATGTTTGCCAAGAAAAAACGCAGAAGCAAAGTTAAGGGGGAAAAAAGGAGACAGTGGGCAAAAGTGATACAGTGAAAATGGGTTTACAAATGCAGAGGAATGGAGACTACCGCGCCTGCCCGCCCCCAGACAGCCCAGCCCCCAGCTCAGGGGTGGGCGCACGGAAGATTCTAGAAGCAACACCTCCAGCAAGACAGCCCCAGGGAGCCCCTCTCCGCCCTGAGTCTGGGGTCCACCCCCTCTGGAACGAACAGTGCACCAGCCAGGACACAGCCGCCCCCATCCCCACCCGCGTGTGCATAAGGGGGTGCCCATCCGCACCCCAGAAAGCCTCCCCTTCCCTAAGCCCAGAGACGGCAGTGGCAGGCGGCTGAACGCGGGCACCTAAGGCAGAGGCAGGGGAGGGCCCCACCGGCTCGAAGGCCCACGGCCGCCCCGGCTCCCGGCTGTGGCCTGGAGGGTGGGACCCGGCCCCGAGCCCCGCCCAAGCCCCGCCCCCACCTGTCCCTACAGTCACCACTGGAACAGCGGGCCACACCCTGCGTTACATCCGGGAGGCCACACCACCCACAAGATACACGTGGACACACGGCACACGCACGAACAAAGCGGGCGCACAGGCTTTCCAGGGGGAGGGGCCCCACGGGCGGGGGTGGGGGGGAGTCGAGGGGACAGGTGCACGTCCCTGCGGAGACCCTGGGCCAGCCGCAGAGGGCCAGGCCCGGGCATGGGTTTTGGCATCAAGAGTCAGACCTGAGGTAGGAAGAAAGCGCTGCGGACCGCCCCCCCCCCCTCCACGTGGGCCCAGGGCGCCCACGGGGCAGTTCGGGGCGGGAGGAGAGAAGGGGCAGAGGCTCCCAGGTTCTCGCGTGGAGCCCGACTGTGCCCGGGGACAAGGGATCCCCCTCCCACAATGATTGTGCTGCTGCAGTGACAGACGGGAAGGGCAGAGCCTTCTAGAAGGAAAAGCAGAGAGGAAACCCCACTCCCGCCACCCACTCCTGAAAGGGTGGGGTGTGGGGGTGTCAACGACCCTGAGATATCCCAAAGAAAGGGGTTGCCTTCCAAACACACACCAAAGCCCCACATAACAGAAAACCCAGACCTGGGGGGCTCAGGACCTCCCCCTGCCCCCAGGTCTCCAAGGCTACAGGGTGATGCCTGGGTGGGGGAAGCTGGGAGGCTGCCAGGCTGGCACTGCCCCCTCAGCCTCCTGAAGCTGGGCTCCTGAGCCCAAGTAGAGAGTACAGCCTCGCCCCGGGAACAGCCGAGCCACCCCCTCCCCAAACGAAAATCCCGCACCGTGTGAAAACACTACCAAACACCACCTGGTCCACGGGGACACGGGACGGCAGGGCAGCCAAGAAAGTCCCCAGACCCGCCTGGGGCAAACACTGCCGCCTCCTGAGGCCCATCACCAGCCACTGCAATAACCCCCTCCCTCCAGCGGTGCCCCCCCCCCCCCCGACACCCACCTTCTAACCAGGAGGACGGGGCGTGTGGGGACCTGGTGTGGTCTCCATTCAGTTACTTTAGTTCCTGCAGGGAGGTGTGGCCCCAAGCAAAAGGGGCCAAGAGAGAAAAAGGCGACAGTTAAGGAGAAGAGAATTGGGGGGGGGGGGGTTCAGGATGCCGTGGCCCCAAAAACCTCGCCCTGAGCTAAGCCCGGCTCACCCCGTCCCCAGTATGGATAATCTCCCGGAGTAGCCCTTTCACTCGGGAGCCCCCAGGCCACATTCATCCCTGAGACAGGAGCCCGGGGGCTGGACAGCTGGAGGGAGCCCCCTCCCACGCCGAGGTCCTTCACCGTGCGCTTTCTACTTAAGACTTCCGGCCTCTGCAGCGCCAGCACGAAAAGCACAGCGAACAGACAGGACCACGGATGTCACGGTCGCCTCGCCGGTCACCGGTCTGAATTCACGCCCCCCCCCACCCCCCCGTAGCACCTGAGTTCATCACCTCTCCTGGCTCTGGGCCTGCCAGCTGCCCACTGCGCTACAGGAAACGCACAAGGAACCCGAATCAGTTATGGGAAAATAAAAAGGGTATTACTTTTCTTTTTTTTTTTTTTTTTTGCATTTTCAAGTCCAGTTTCCCTGAATGAACACAAATATATAGATATATATATATATATATCCTTTTCCTAAGGTTTGATTCCTCCCCCAAGAATAAAATAGATTATTTACAAAACAAAACCCCGAAACCTCTTAAAAACCCTATAGAGTTTGAGTATCACTGTTTCTTAAAAAAAAAAAAAAAAAAAAAAAAAAAGTTCCCAAAAAGCAACGAGAAAAAAAACTCTACTGATCGTGGCTCAGGGGTTTCATTCAACACAAGGAGCTGGGTGTGGTGTGTGATGAATGGGAAAAAAAAAAAAAGGCAAAAAAAAAAAAACAGACAAAAATGAAAACACACAGTGCAGAGATGTATGAGGTAAACAGGATTGGCCTCCCATGGCAACTGGTCCAAACACACCCCAGACCCCAGACCCCAGTCGGTCGGTCGGTCCGGCAGGGCTGCAGGAAAGCCTAGGAGACACATGCCTCTCTCTTTTCCGATTTCCTTTGCTGTTCTCACAATTCATGTCTCTGAATGTCCGAAACCTGAGTAATTCAAGTGTTCCTTGGTTTTCCCCTGTTTTATTAAATTTTCTTTATATATATATATGTATATATTTTTTTCTTTTCTTTTTGGCGTTAGCTGTGGCTCCTTTGTGGATACCTCCCCTCCCCACCCGTATCTTCCGCCGTCCCGGCCCCTGCGTGGCCCACCTCGACCCCCCACCCAGGCAGGGGCGGGGGGGCGGCAGGTGGGGAGTGGTGCGGTTAAGGCAATGAGTTATTTGAGGTAGAAGACGTGGCAGGTGTGGACAAGCCCGCCGGCCCGGCCTGGCTGCCCGTGCTGCTGCTGCTGCTGCTGCTGCTGCTGGTCCCGCTGGTCCCTCCCCGGCTGCCACCACCACCGCCTTTGCTGGGAGCGGACGGTGGCTGAGCAAACAGCACTCCTAACGCGAGGACAGGAGGAGAAACACGTCACCGAGTCGAAAGGTCCTGAGCACTGACACCCCACAAAGTCACCCACGGGGGCTGTGGGGACAGGGAGGCCACAGGTCCCCCCCTTCTCCGTCCCTGGGAGTCGCCCTCCCTTAGCAGCGGAGCCCCTCTGTGTCCACGGCACCTCCTGGTGGCCCGTGGGAGCTCCCGGCTGACTACTCGGGTTGTTGAGAAGGAACTCGTCAATACCACCTGCCACAGGAAGAACGCGACAAGGGGTCTGCCTTCTGAGCAGCTGCCGTGTGCCCAGCACCGTGCCACGGATGCCGTGCGGACTACCTCGCTGCGGTCTCCTATGGGCTCCGGCCGGCCGGCCGGCCGGCCCGGGGGGTAGGGGCGACCCAGGGCTACCGAGTTAACGGGGAGACAAGCAGCCAAGGACGGCGTGGGGCCCGGCTGGTCCTACCTGTGTACATGATCCCGTTAATCTCCACCGACATGCTAATACTGTTGCTGCCATTGGGGCTGGTCAAGTTCGCAGCCGAGTCCTGGCGGCTCTCGCAGGCTGTGGGAAGAAGAAACACGGCCATCTGCAGTCACACATGCGTCTGTGCGAGGGCCTGCTTCCGTCACCCCCGCTGGACTTCACGAGTCACCGAGCGCGGACCGGATCTGTCACCGGCACACACGGTAGGTAGTCAATAAATATTTACCGAGGAAGAACGTATCTGCCTAAACTGGCTTTTCTCACGATGACGGGTCTTAACGGCCACAGAGCCGTCTAGACTTGACTCGTTCCATCCCCTGCTGATGGACACACGAGTGGCTTCAAGGCTCCACTATCACAAGCAGCATCACGCCAGTGACCGCAGGGAAGCGCCCTCGGCTACGTGTGCTTCCTGGAGCGTCTGCGGCAGATCCCAGGAGAACCACTGGGTCGCAGGGCAAGAATGTTTTCTATTTTGGGAAGAGGTTGCCCAACTGTCACCTCCTTAAGACTCCCACCAGCGAGACCGGGTGGGCCCACGTTCCCGTATCCCGACCGACGTTCGATACTATCAAACTCCGACGGGCGTCTCCTCGCTAACGCGCAGATCCCCGAGTCGGCTTTCCACATGAACTTACTACTCGTCACCACTGCCCGGGTCTTTTATGGGGTTAGCTTTTTTTTTTTTTCTTATTGATCTGCAGGCACTCTTTACATATGTCGACTACGAGGCCCTTACTTTGTTACGGGAGCACGCAGCAGGGAGGGTTCGGGCGCCGGGTTGGTACCTTGGCTGTTGATGCGGATGCTCATGGGCAGCTGGGCCGTCATGGCCAAGAAGTTCTGCTGCAGGGCCCGCTGCACAAGCCGCTGCTGCTCCTCAGTCACGAGGGCCATCTTCTTCTCAGGCGGCTCCCCAGACTCCAGCTTCTCCCGAAGCTGCTCCAGGGCGGCCGCCTGGGCCGCCACGGCCGCCTGGGCCGCCGCTGCTTGCACCGCTGCCGCCTGGGCGGCCACCACAGGGTGACCCGCCAGGGAGACCGGCAGGCGGCCGGGCACCGTGATAGGGATGGCCGAGTCCTCCTCTAGACGGGAGAGAAGAAGAGTCGGTGGGCAGGAGGGACCCGCAGCGGCCCGGTGCGGCCCTCCGCCCGCGGCAGGACCGCGCATGCGCCTGGACACCTCCGCCCACGGGGTGCGCACGTCCTCTCCGCGGAAGCAGGCGAGCGCTGCCAGATCTAAGGTCAGCCTGACACCGGGTACCGCCGCGACGGGAACGACAGTGTCACAGTCGCATCCAGCACGGACGTCGCACAGAGACGCTGTCACAGCACTTGCTGCGGACGGCACTAGTTGGAGCAGCTGGGAAGCGCCACGTGTCTCGTCTGACGCGCTCGGCTCGAACCGCCTCGAGAGGCTGTCTCGACACTCGCGCACCTGCCTCCACCCTCTTACGGCCGCTTCACGGGGGAGGCGGCTCGGAGGATGTGGAAATGTTGCCAAAGCCATAGGGGGTGGGGGTGGGGGGCGCGGAGCTGGGACTCGAACCCAGAACCAGCTGCCAACCATTCACCTCCTCTGTGGTCGAAGCAAATGTCCCCATCGCAGTTTCTACCCGCTGGTCCCACCGTGACCTGCTGTCTCTTCTTTTCCCGACTCTTCTGCCCATGCCTATCCCGGGGCTGCCTGCATGCTGGGCGGTGGGCGGGCGCCCGCGGGCGCCCCCCCCCCGCCCCCCCCCCACACCTCTGCTAGGGTCTTTGGCACTCTCTCCTTTGTCCCCGTCTTCTGGGCTCACTCCAACACCACCTCAGCCATCAGAAAACCCTCCTCCCTGCCGGCCAGCACCTCCCCAGCTCCCGCATGAGGCCTCACGCCCGGCGGACGTTTATACTGACTCGTGGGCATCACCGGAGCTCCCCAGGGGTGGGGGTAGGTAAACTGAGGTCCACAGAGGGCTGAGTGACGCTAGTGGGACCCCATTCGCCTAGGATCTGACCAGGCCTAAGTCGTGGGGATCACGCTGGATCCCCCGGCCACCCCAGGAGGCAGGGAGTCCCAGCCCAGGTGGCAGGTGAGAGACACGCAGGGGGCTTCGCCTGCTTGAGACCACACCGCCACGTGTGCCGTTGGTGTTTCTGTGCTAGGAAGGATTCAGAGGCTCGCTGGGTGAGAAGGCTGTGATCGGCTGGTGGTGCCTGCCACGAATGGGGGGCTCCCTGCCAGGCATTCGAAAACTGGGCCCGCTGCCTGCTGGGGGCCGGACACACCAAAGGCTCTCCTTCCACAAACCCACAAAGAAGGGATCGCTTTCCCGTTTCCCCAGCAGGAAAGCCGGGCCCAGGAGGGGCCGGTGAGCTGCCCAGACACACCCAGCACTAGATTCGGGGAAGGTTGAAGGGCCAGTGGGGGGGGCCCACACCACACCCGTGACCATCCCTGCTGGACAGTGTTGAGAAGGTCCTGAAGCTCAAAGGGAAAAGAATTCAGCAATCAGCTCGTAAGGTCTGCCGTGGGCAAGGGACCAGAAAAACTCCAGCCGTCAATACTGCCGCCCACAGGCAGAACTCGGGCGACGCTACAGTAATTTGCTAGTAACACCGGCCAAGGGATTGGGAAGGAACCGGGCGCCCAGTCAGAAACGGGTGCAGCAGCTCGGACTGGGGAAGCGGTGCTCGATTAGTAATGTCTGCCGCGGGCACAGGCTGGGAAACTGTGCCTGATCCTGAACGATTAGTGATGTCTGCTTGCTCTGGGGTTGGGAGAAGGGCCCGGCTTAGTCACGCCCACTGGGGGGCGCAGTACCCAGAGGGGGGTCAGAAAGCCCGGGGCCCGGAGCAGAATGGGGTCCGGGCCCCAGGGACGCGCGGCCCTTACCTTTCTTGATCTTGGGGGCCGGGGTGATGGAGCTGCCGTTGGTGCTGGCGGCCAGGCCCAGGGAGGGCACGGGCAGCTTGGGCGAGGACAGCATGCCGTGGGCCCCGCCCGGCGAGTAGGCGAACAGGGAGCCCCCGAAACTCTGGCGCCGGCCCTCCCGCCGGTTGCTGTCGATGGCCGCCTGCAGCTCGTTGGGGTTGCTGAGGCCGCGCTTCTCACACTCGTAGGGATACAAGTACTTCATGTACCTGTGGCAGGGGCAGGGGCAGGGACAGGATGGCGCCGGGGCCCCCCCAGGACCGCCCTCGCCAATCCCGCCACCCAGCCGAGTGAGCTCGAGGCGGACCGTCCTCAACCCGCACCCTGACGTCAGGACTGGCTCTCCGCGGCCGCCCCGGCCCCTCCCGCCTCCCCTATGCGGGGCGCCGGCGGGCACTCACTGGGTCCGCAGGGTGAAGGCAGCGCTGGTGATGGACGTGGGCAGGTTGAGGCCTTTGGTGATCTCCCTCCACAGCTTCTTGTTGATGACCTCCACCAGGCCGCCCTTCTCCGTCACCAGCACGTACAGCATGAACAGGTCAAGCACCTGCTTGGCCATGATGGGGATGCGGTTCACGGGCGTCCCTGCAGGCGCGGGGCAGGGAGTGCAGGTTAGTGGGGGGGGGGGGGGGGGAGGGGGGCAGAGCCACAGGCGCAGCAGACGGCACGTGTACAGCCAACGCGCCTGTCCAGAGAGGTCTCTCCTGTCGCGGGCACACGGGGGCAGGATATCCTCTGCGGGGCCTCAGCAGCTCCCCGGCCCCGCCCCCTCGAGGTCAGGAGCCCTCCAGTCATGACAACCACAGACATCCATGTGTCTCCTGGGGGTAGAATCGCCGGGGGAACCCCCCCTTGAGAGAGCACAAGGAGGCCCGTGTCTCCATCAGAGGCTCACCCGGGGGTACAGAGACCCGGGACAGGCTGCGGGGCCAACCTGGGGACGTGTGTGAGAAACACGGCCCTTGTGAGTGTGGCTCCATCGACAAGCACAGTGGCCAAAACAACCCGCCTGCGTCCCCGAGGCAGGTGCCCTCCGGGTCCCGGGCTTCCCAGGGGTTTGCAGCCGCGAGGAGGCAGCACTTGGCTAATCCACCCTGCAGCTGAGAGAGCGGGGTGGCGGGCTGGTCCCCTTTTCCACCCACACTGACCCTCGTAACTGCTGCCGTCCCTGTCCTCCTCACGCGCCCCTGATGCAGAAGCCCGTGGCCCAGCCTGTCTGGCACCTTCTCGGCCGAGGGTGGAGAAGCCCCCCGTTTCGACCCTCCCTGCCGCGGAAACCCAGCTCTGACATCTGGCCCTGGCTGCTGTCCTGGTCAGCTGGAGTCGCCCGGCTCAGATCCCCTGGAGCCCAGGCTGGCACACGGCGTGGGCTCAGGAAAAAACAGCGAGATGCGACCGGCCCGCGTCACAGCCTACAGGGCACGTCGCCGCACCCCGGAGATGGGCAAATGGAGGCCCCGGGCTGTGGCTCCCGGAGAAGGGCCAGCCCAGCTTCACGTGAGGGGCCAGCCGGTCCACACTCCTGGGACCCTGGTTCCTGGGCCCCAGAGCCAGATGCTCTGGGGTCACCTCCTGCCTCTTCTGTCCTTTCCAGGTTTCAAAACCCCCACTAACTGAGGACAACCCGGAGAGGGTGGAGAAAGCTGGAACTCAGACTACCCCCCCTCACCACCGCCCCCCCCCCCCACCCCGACCGACCCTACCCAATTCCATTTTTCAGCCCGAGAGGGAGAGAGGAAAAAGCGACAAGTGTCAGGGGCTCACCCAGCCCCGGCCCACCTGGGACATTGGTTCAGGTTCTGCACTGAGAAAGAACAGAAAGAATCACACAAAAGATCCTCTGGGGACCCCACGCCCTGGCTCTGCACGGGGCCTGGACGGATGTTTACAGAAGGAGCAGGGTGGAGAGCAGAGAGGCACCGGTGGAGGACAGGGGCAGTGGGGGCAGCAAGGAGATAAGGAGGGTGGGGAGGTCTTCAAGGAAACAGGAGGAGGGTGGGGCGCAGCCAGGACCCCTCTCGCATTCCCAGCCCCCAGAGAATTCTCAGAGCCTTCTCCTTTGTGACGTGAAAAAAAATTACTTTCTCTGCGTCTGGAGCGAAGGAGGGCTTGTGGGATGCAGGGCATGGTGTCCGGGGCCCAGGGGGGAGGGGTCTAACGCACTCTCAGCCCCAAAGCCTGCCAGTTACAGAAGGGGAGGGTCCAAGAAGATGGCAAGGGAAAGGGGCACTTGGGGCTGGGTTCTGAGGGTTGCAGAGGAGTTTGTCGCTCCCTGCCCTCCAGGGGAGCCCGGCTCGGCGAGGATGGCAGAGCTGGACGCCGACCCTCACGGTCCCGTGTGGCCCCCGCCTCACCCATACCCAAGGGCGGCTCACGGTACTTCCCGACCTCCAGGACACCAGGCCCAGTCTCGGGCGGGATGAGTGGGCTCTGGGCCGGGAAGCTCGGGGCCCCACGGCAGGGTGGTGGGGGCGGGGGGGGGGGAGGGGAAGGGGGCTCCGGCAGGTGTGGACGGGTCGATAAAGCGAGTGGGGGAGGAT